>NC_139153.1:72540308-73228605 GCF_964270905.1 Leucopleurus acutus
AAAGCATGAGGTCATGGACGGAGGAGGCTGCTGCCAAAAGCGGCCGAGGTTTTTGTGTATTTTGAGGGGTAACGGTTCTCCATCTTAAGCAGTGTTAAGTTCTCCCGCACTACCCTACGAATTCTGGGGCACCTGGACCAGAGAGCCCCCGAAAGAAGGGGGGGCTCTGCGCTGTTTGGCTCTTTGAGCTTTTGGCCGGTGCCCTGCCCTTTATGGGGCCCTTCCACATAAGCAAAGAAAGTCGAGGGACAGCGCACAGTGTCGTGGGGTTTGAGAAAGACTCAGATGCTCGGCTCCGCCCCCCAGCGCCACTTTCCTCAGTCCTCGGTCATTTTCCAACCCGATTGCTTTCTACGATAGCCTCCTGCCCCTCTCCGACCCATTCTTCCCAAGTGGCTAGAAGAGTCTTTCTAAAACTCCGGACTACCCTCCTTCAAACCCCTCCCAATTGCTCTTAGAATAAAGCTTTGAAGCCCCCCCGCGATTTCGCCCCTACAGACCTCTCCACTCTCACATCTCCTCCTCCCATACTGTAAGCCGGGTTGTGCTTTGTTCTGTTGTCTGGGCCTGGGGTAACCCTTCCTCCTCCACCTCTTCTTACTAACTCCTGCTAGACCTTCAGGACTTGACTCAACTGTCACTACCTCCAAGAAGCCTTCCTAAGTATACAATCTCAGCTTTAACTCCCTCAGGGAAAAAAGACCCACCCTCGACCTCCGGGCAGCCGGACTTTGCCCGGAGCTGGCCGCAGTAGCGGCCCTTTTCCAAGCGGAGGAGGCATAGCCAAGCTTGCGCGCCATCACTGACTGGGGGCCCCACCTCCTGGGAGGGAGTTGACTAGGACAAAACCTCCAAACACCCTGCTTCCGCAAGAGACCTAGGAAAAGCAGCGCAGTACCGCCCAGAAACCTCAGCCCCTACACCTCCCACCCCCCAGCACACACCCACACTCGTAATGCAAGAAGAGGTCTTTTCATCTAAAACTCCTCCCTGGGGCAGATAAGAAACCTGAGGCTTGAAGGGAGTAAGTGACTTGACCAGGGTCAATGAGGAAATTGACACCCTGGTCTTTCTTGGTCCTAAACTAGAAGGAAGGATTTGGGACCTAAAGCCTTGCTGCCGCACAGCCAAGGACGCCTGCATCACCTTCAAAGGACCCCTACGTGCTTGGCCCACTGCCAACAGAGAGGTAGTAAGCCTAGTGGTTAGTCGTGCAGGCTCTGACCTTAGGCAAGTTACTTCACCTCACTTGGTTCAGTTTCTTTGCCTCTAAAATCAGAATAATGGTACCTGCAGTGTACTGTTATTGTGAGGTTTTAATGAGTTCGTGTATGTAAAGGCCTTAGAACAGAGGCACGTTCTTGATTATTTGTGAGTGGGGTTATGTGACCCCTCCCTTCCCAAAGACTCTAGAAAATCAGAGCCCCAGAGTCTTTACTTAGCATCAAAAACAACTTAGGGCCTAATAAACTGGGAAAGCACCCATAAATGTACAGACAGTACATACAAAGACCTTAGTTAGCCCATAGATTCAGCCCTTGACAATGCCTATGCTTGAAGACAACTCCAAATCTGGGAGCACTGGTTCTGGACTCTTAGAATGAGTGTCAGAGGGAGGATAGCTAAAGTTAAAATATTACCTTAGATCTCTGAAATCAGAGTCAAGCTGAAATAGTCTCATCCTGGTGCAAAACCTGACTTATGACCGAAGCCCTCCTAGGGCTGCAAAAATTGTAAGGGGATTATTATTATTACTATTATTATTGTCATTAAATCCTAGTTTTCCCATTCTCAGCACTTACCCCATGGTAACAGAGGGGTTTTCTTTTTAATGCAATTCATTTTATTGGAATTGGTTTAATGCATTTACATGGTTCCAAATTCAAATAAACATTGAGAAGTCTCCCTCCCACCATGTCTGCTCCCCACCGGTTTTCCCTCTATGGAAGGTCAGAAGACATGTTCAACTGTTTTCCAGCTGAGGTCTCGGGAAGAATTCCTTGGATGCCTACTTAAATTTTTATGTCCAGGGCTTCCTTCTCCAATCCAGGCAGAATCAACACCCTACTCCCAACCTCCCCACCCCTTCAGCCTCAATCCTACACAAGTTGTAGTAACAATGATGAGCCACAATTCCTGAGCTACTGACAAAAGCAAACAACCATTTTGTGATTCTTTCTCCTCCTTTATGCTAGGAATAATAGCTAAGGTTTACTGAGTGCTTTCTATGTGCCAGTCACCGTGCTAAGTAGTAGACATGCGTTCTCCTATTTAATCAGCCCCAAACCATCATCATTAACCTTATTTTATAGACGCAGACAGAAGTGCAGGATCAGAGAGATTGTGTAACTTGCTCCAATTTGCACCCAGGCCAACCTGAGCCCAAACCCTCTCTCTTAACCACTAGGCCTCTTGCCTCTCTGCAACACAGGGAAAATTCTGGTAGCCTGAAGGGGAAGGAGTAGAATGGAGTCTTTGGACTTAGGCAGGCCTTAATTCAAGTCCTGGGTCTGGCCCCTACCAACAATGAGAACTTGGGGAGGTTTCTTAACCTCTCTGAGCCCTAGTTCACCCACCTGTGTACTGGGACCATACATTCTTCATTGGTCAAATGAAGTGAAAGTCAAATGTGTGTAAATAATGGTTTTTAAAAGGCGTAGTAAACCAAATGCAATGTTTAGATCCTGTGTGGCTCTGATGTGAATAAACCAATTGTTTAAAAGACTTTGAGATAATCAGGGAAATAAAATGTGGACTTGATATAGATGTTAAGAAATGGGACTTCCCTGGTGGCACAGTGGTTAAGAATCCGCCTGTCAATGCAGGGGACACAGGTTAGAACCCTGGTCTGGGAAGATCCCACATGCTGCGGAGCGACTAAGCCTGTGCGCCACAACTACTGAGCCTGCGCTCTACAGCCCGTGAGGCACAATTACTGAAGCCCGCACACCTAGAGCCTGTGCTCCACAACAAGGGAAGTCTTGTTGCGTAATGAGAGGCCTGCGCACCACAAAAAAAGAGTAGCCCCCGCTTGCTGCAACTAGAGAAAGCCCGTGTGCAGCAACGAAGACCCAATCCAGCCAAAAATAAAATTAATTAGTTAATTTTTTTAATTAAAAAATAAAAGAAATTATTAATTTTGTTACATGTGATAATGGTATTGCGGTTAAATTTCTTCTTGAGTTCTTATCTATTAGAATGCATAATGGGGAGTCTGGGGTGAAAGTATGTTTAGGATTTATTTTCAAATAATCCAGCCCCCTCCCCAAAAAACAAAAGATAAATAAAACAAGATTAGCAAAGTATGGATAATTGGTGGAGCTATCTGTTATACTGTTCACTCTACTTCTGCTGAATGTTTAAAATGATTCAAATAAGTCTGAAATAAATTTAAAAGTAAAGTAATTCTATTTTAAAGCACTGAAATTTAAAATGATAAGGCTTATTCAATTACTATGAAATGTTATCAGTAACTATGAAATTTTTTAAGTAGTTTGTTTTTATTGTAATTAGTCTTCATTTTTTATTTCTTAGTTTACACTTTTTCAGTACTGTTAATTAATGAAAACAAACTATTTTATACATTTAAGTGATAACAAACATATGTGCATAGATAAATGTATGTCTGTATACACACTTTTAGACAGATACACATGGATATATGTATTTGTACGCACATAAAACTTGCCTGTGATCTAATTTGTGATAAATATTTACTATGAAATTTTTTAAATTGTTGAAATACAGTACTGGCTTATAGTAGAGATGCAAAAATGGCAATTTTGTTACTGTGAGACATTCAGAGCAACACTTATGTCTGGCAGGTAAATCAGGGAGGGGGCAGAAATGAACACTGCAGAGAGCAAGGTGGACATATCATTGTTAAGGACACCACTCAGAGGACAATGTACAGGAAGGAAAATGGCAGGACTGGGTGATGGAGGAAGAGGCAAATTAAAATTGGGAGCCAATTTTCCCTGAGAATGTGTCTCCACAGAGCTGCTTCAAAATTGCATGGATTAAGAATCTGATGCACTGGGCAAAATTCTCAACTCTGTGCTTACCAGTTCTGTCACCCAGTCCAGAACTGCTCTGAGTTTCTTCATTTGTAGTTTGGCTATAAGACCTCTCAGGCTCCTTCCAGCCATGCGGACTAGAAGTCTAAGCAATGCTGTTGCTTTCACAAGAGAAGGATCATTTCTGAGACCACACTGGTTATTTGCCTAACTCAAGAACAGATCAAAACTGAATGGAGGGCTTCCCTGGTGGCGCAGTGGTTGAGAGTCCGCCTGCCGATGCAGGGGACATGGCTTCGTGCCCCAGTCCGGGAAGATACCACATGCCACGGAGCTGCTGGGCCCGTGAGCCATGGCTGCTGAGCCTGCGCGTCCGGAGCCTGTGCTCCGCAACGGGAGAAGCCATAGCAGGGAGAGGCCCGCGTCCGGCAAAAAAAAAAAAAAAAAAACTGAATGGAAATGGAACTGTAGCCAATTCACAACCAAATGAAATGTTTCAGGCCCAGTGAACATTCTGTGTACTGTTCTAGGAATAATTTTTCTGTACTCTGGATTTAAACAGCTGGAATTATTTTTTTCATATGACCCCCTTTTGAAATGCAAGTTTGTCCTCCTTGAGAGAAAATTTGCATTTCAGAGAAAAGATGAGACAGTATATTTGGTAACTCTTCAAAGAAGTGAACCCTTCCGTATAGTACTTTACATTAAAGGTGACTCTTCAGGAGCGCTTCTTAAAAACAGGGAAAACTGGAGGCATGGAGAAATGGGGGAGAAAAGGCATGGAAAGAAAATCCCAACTTTGCTTCCTGCTCTATCCAAGGCTCTGAGAGGCAACATGACCAAATCAAGGGACTGTGAGGGTAGAAAAAGTCAGTGGGTGCTTTAGAAATGAGTGATGGATGTCACTAATGCAGTTGTTGAAGAAAGCTCAGTGGTCAAGCACCAATAAGTCTGTGGCAAGTGCAAGCAGTGAAACACTATAGTTGTAGAGTATTTCTCAAACTCATGTTTCTTTGCCACCCCTGAATTTGTAACAACCAAAGCAATGAAAGCAAAAAGTCCTGGCACAGAAGAGCTTATGGGACTCCCATTTTGAAACCAATAAGATAGCATAATTTGTTGACTGTCACCTCAACCCCCAAGTCTGTTAAGGACGGTGTTGAGAGAGCAGGCCTTACTCAAGACAGGAGGCCTAACTGGTGTTTGTTTAGTAATACTAAGAGATCACTATCTCAGGCAAGTTTCTAGCCAGAGAGAGAAAGGCTATGAGAAAGCTCTCGGTTTAAGTCTTATTTGGAAGAGAGGGAAAACAAACAAGCAAACTAGGATAGTAGATTCTGTATCCAATACAAAAATCAAAAAGCAACTCAATGGTTGAAATCACTGCTAAAGCTTCCTGCACCCGCCCAGAAGGCATGCTTGGGAGTCACACATTTCAACTACGGTACCAGCGCATGGTGGGTAGTGCTCAAGGGCTGTGGTGGCCCCCGCTGGTTCCCAAATGAGTGGCTTTGTTCCATGTAAGGGTGAGGAAGACAGAGAATAAGTGAATTTCCTACTGCAGATGCAAATCTATTAAAAAGTTTTAAATTGCAGAGTGTTTAAACCTAAGTATAGATAACAGCTACTTTTCCAGAACCCCTAATGGAGTCACATTTTTTTTTTTAAATGGGAAGGAGAACCATTAAGACCTTGTATTAGAAAAGATCCTGGCAGGAAATGGGTGGCACACTCAACAGGTAACTGAGGAGCATTTATGGTAAGTACTGTTTACAATAGTGTGCAGTCAGGGCAGGCTTCGTGAATGTGCAGCTTGTGTGGTCACACAGGACCCTGCACTTAGAAGGTCCTGCACTGCTTAATTCCTTGCGGTCGCCATCTTGAAATCCATTGTGGTTTTTGAATAAAAAGTTCTGCATTTTTATTTTGCACTGGACCCCACAAACTATGTAGTTAGTCCTTTGTGCAGGGCTAAGGGAAACCAGCAAGGGATGGTATAGGACCAAAGAACTAAAAACAGTGTGGAACCTTTACCACCCATAAGTCAGAAAGGGCAAGAAAGAGAAATACCTGGAATGGAGGAAACGCTGTCTCTGAAGTTATGGCTGTGACTGTAGCTGTAGGAGAAGGTCACACAACACAAGTGACGGCCTTCTGTAAGAACACAACACAGAACACAGCCATAGTCAACCCACAGCCTGCAGAGAGCACAGGCAGGTGAATAGCTACCCCAGCTTCTCTCTGCCCCTGCCCTCTGACCTCCTATATGTGCCTCCCATTGGCTGAACCCTACAGGAAGCCAGGGGCTCTGGGAGCCTGTTGATGAAATCAGTGGAGGGCAGCCTGCCAGGGCATAGGGTACAGTGGAAAAAGGTAAAAGTGAATCTGGAAAGGGCAGAGAATAGCCAGCTCAGGACTTTGACCTGAAATTTTCAGGATCATGGTTAAGAGTAAATAACATGAAAATGGAAAATTCAAACAATGAATTTCAGTAAAGGACTCTGTATTGATTATTAAAGGGTAATCATTTGGTATGCATCATGTACAAGGTTTTACATACTTTCAAAGGAAAAACAAGATGATCCAAGAATTTTCAAGAAAATTAGATGTTTGAAAGAGCCATCATTAAGTGAAGAGAGAAGCCTGGGATTTCAAAATTTTTAGAAACATTCCAGGCCCCAAAGTCAAATTTTGTAGGTAACACCCCACTCCCCTTCACCCTTAGGCCAACATCACAACAAAAAAGTACCTTTGACAGGCACAGCATCCCAAGAATTGCAAGGACCACTAGGGCAACAGCAGCTAAATAGAATGTATTCCAACCAAGGATTTGGGTATAATTAAATATTTGTAGATACATTTCACACATGAGGAACATTGAAAAGCTTGTACAAAGGGAGTTCATTATGCTGCTTTGTAACTTTCTCTTCTGACTACTCAATTCCTCTGAACATTTTAATACTATTCAGATCACCTTCCAAAAAGTACGTATCACTTATTAATTCACATGCCACTCAGAGTTCTTAACTATGTAGTTACAGGCTAAACTATATTTTTCCTTTATAATTTCCTTGAAAAATAAAGATTTTTGCTGCAAATGTGAATAAGATTGCAGGGCCACATTTCATCTTTTTTAAAAAGTTGAGGTAAAAGTCACAGAACACAAAATTAATCATTTTAAAGTGCATAATTCAGTATGCACTGAATTGTGTAATTCACAATTCACAATGTTGTATAATCATCACGTCTATCTAGTTCCAAAACATTTTTATCACCCCAAAGGGAAGCACCATACCCATTAAGCAGTCATTCCCCATTCTTCCCTCCCCCTAGCACCTCACAACCACTTATCTGCCTTCTGTTTTTAGGTTTACCTATTCTGAATATTTCATATAAATAGAATCATAAAATACATGACCTTTTCTGTCTGGCTGCTTTCACTTAGCATAATGTTTTCAAGGTTCATTCATGCTGTAGCATGTGTCAGTACTTCATTCTTTTTTATGGCTGGATAATATCCCCTTGTGTGGATATACAACATTTTTTAAATCAATTCATCAGTTGATGGGCATATGGGTTGCTTCCAGCTTTTGACAATTATAAATAATGCTGCTATGAACATGAGTGTACAGGTACTTATTTGAACACCTATTTTCAGTTCTTTTGGTATACACATAGGAGTGGAATTGCTGGGTCATATGGTAATTCTATGTTTAACTTTTTGAGGAGCTGCCAAATTGTTTACACAGCCTTTTTAAGGGAACTCTGAAATCCTTTTAGAAGCACCCATTTTACAACCACTAGATATCATACCTAGAGTAACTAAGCCCATTCTTGCCTATAAAATAAAACACATTCCAAAAATTTTTCTGTGTGGGAGATACTCTAGTTAGCAATTGACTTGAGTTCTTAAAATTTATTTAGGTTATTGGTTTATAAAGTAATACATGCTCATTGGGGAAATTTTTAAAACAACACTAAGAGTCAAAAAGAAAATACAGATCACTTGTAACCCACTGTGAACACTTACACACACACACTTTTTTTTTTTTTTTTACAAAAATAGCTTATCAGAGCACTTATCAATAAATCCAGCCTGAAATAGAAAATGAAATTAAGTCAAAGAAGAAAAACAACACAGTAAACCTGTGAATGGTAACAATTTCACATCAGAAAGCACACTTACCTAGTTTTTTCAGTTCAGCCTGTTGCTGTAATAACCTGAAGCATGATTGTATGTTTGTGTAGGATAATTACCTAGTAAATCAACTCTGACTTTGAGTTACTGAGCCTGCATATAGAAGGTGTGGTTTTGGTTTGTTTATTCTTGTTGTTTTTTTTAATCTATTTATTTGACTTAATAGTATTTGTTTTCTCCCTTGGAATTGAGTTGAGGAACACAGAATTTTGACAAACTGTCTCTTTCAGATGGATTCAGAGGTCCTACCTAGATATAGGCTCTCTTTTACATAAATTTATTTATTTTATTCATTCATTCTTGGCTGTGTTGTGTCCTCATTGCTGCACGCAGTAGGCTTTCTTTTCTTAAATCAACATATAGTAAGTAAAATTGACATTTGTGTGTGTACAGTCCTATGTGTAAACATCACCACAATCAAGATGCAGATGGTTCTATCACCTTCACCCTAAAAAATCCCTTTAGAGTTCCGCTCTCCCCCCATTGTAACCCCTGGAAATCACTGGTCTGTTCTCCATTACTCCTTCACTTGGCCTTCTTCCTAAATGTCATAGAAATGGAATCATAAAATATACAGTCTTTTGAGACTGGCTTCTTTGACTCCACATAATGTCTTTGAGACTCATTCATGTTGCTACATGTAACGATAGTATTTCATTCCTTTTTATTGCTCAATAATGTTCATACTCTACTAGCAGTAATATTTATTGCTAAATAGTATCTTTTTTTTTTTTTTTTTTTTTGCAGTATGCGGGCCTCTCACTGTTGTGGCCTCTCCCAATGCGGAGCACAGGCTCCGGACGCGCAGGCTCAGCGGCCATGGCTCACGGGCCCAGCTGCTCCGCGGCATGTGGGATCTTCCCGGACCAGGGCACGAACCCGTGTCCCCTGCATCGGCAGTCAGACTCTCAACCACTGGGCCACCAGTGAAGCCCCTCTAAATAGTATCTTAATGCTAAAGAGTATGAATGTACTCAGTTTATCTGTTCACCCATTGAAGGATCTTGGGGTGGTCTCCACTGTTAGGTGATGATTAGAATAAAGCAGATATAAACATTCATGTGCAGGTTTTAGAGCGAACATAAAATTCATTTCTCTAAGGTAAATACTTAGGAGGGGGATCATACCATATCATATGGTAAGTATGTGTTTAACTTTATAAGAAACAGGCAAATTGTTTACCTGAGTACCATTTTATATTCCAAGCAACAAATGAGAGTTCCAGTTGCTTCACAACCTCGCCATCAGTAGATGCTGTCAGGCTTTTGTTGCTATTGATTTTATTTTCATCCTAATAGCTATGTAGTAGTATCTCATCGTGATTTTAATTTGCATTTTCCTAATAGCTGATTGTATTGACCATCTTTTCACGTGCTATTTTCTCTTTGGTGAACGTACATAGACGTTTAAGTCTTTTGCCCCTTGCCTTTTTTTTTTCCATCTAGCAAACTACATATCTCACCTATTTATTTTACTTATTGTTTGTCTCTCCTATTAAAATGTAAATTCCATGAGGGCGGGGGTTTTAGTCTGTGTTGTTTTTGCTCTAAGGGCTATAACTGAAAATGCATGTAATTTACCTATCAACTATAACAGTGCTTCATACATTGTAGGAAAACTACAATACTATTTGTTGAATAAATGAGCATTTATTGCATACTTACTATGTGTCAGGGACCATTCTAAAAGCATCCTAATATTTTCAGATTTTGTTAGTGTTGTTGCTATTTTATTATTTCATCAATAATTTTTATTTATTCTTTACAAGTCTTTAATTGTTCAACAAACACACTGAGTGGTTGCTACCTTCCAGTTACTATGCTAGGGCTTAAGAATAAAGTGAAACCTTAGGAGGTTTAACCTTAGGAGACAGGTTGATATTGTAAAATAAGAAAGGTGCTGTGATAAAGATATGCACAGGAACCTGGCAAAGCACAGTGGGGGAATACGGAATTCATATTCTTAAGGGTCAAGGAAAGCTTTCTAAAAGAGCTGATCACTTAAATCAAACTGAAGTGAATAAAATGCTTAGTTTATACTTTTCCTATAATATTAAACAGAATTAATTTTAAACCTCGATTACTTTGTTCCCATCTACAGTAATGTAAATTATCCGGAAAGCACTATATTTTAAAATGGCATTGAAAACAAACAAACAAAAGGCATTGGTCTTTGTTTCGTATCAGGATAGGTACCTTTGTTTTAAGGATTATAACAATTAAACTATAACAAGATGTTCTTCTCATTTTTTATTGGGTTGTTTGTTTTCCTACTATTGAGTTTTAAGAGTTTTTCTAGATACAAGTCCTTTGTTGATATGTGACTTGAAAATATTTTTCCCCAGTCTATAGCTTTTCTTTCTCTTAGTGTCTTTCACAAAGCAAAAGGTTTTCATTTTAATAAAGTCCGATTTGTCAATTTTTTTTCTTTTATGAGTTGTGCTTTTAATATCAAGTCTAAGAAAACTCCCTGATCCCAAGTCATAAACATTTCTACTATTTCTTCTTCTAAAAGTTGTATAGTTTTACATTTTACATCTATGATCTATTTTTGAGTTAATTTTTGTATAAAATGTGAGACTGAGGTCAAGCTTTTTTTGCCTTTAGCTTTTCGTGGCATACTTTTGCATATGGATGTTCAGTTATTCCAACATCACATATTGAAAAGGCTATCCTTTTTCCATTTAATTGCTTTTTTACTTTTGTTAACAACTGACATTTTGTGACTCCATTGCTTGATATATTCTGATCCATTGGTCTATGTCTCTATCCCTCCACCAGTACCACAGTGTCTTAATTATTGTTCCTTTACAGTAAGTTTTAAAATCAGGTAGACTGATTTCTCCCACTTTATCCTTCTTTTTCAAAATTGTTATGGCTACTCTGGTCCCTTCAACTTTCCAAATAAATTTTAGAATCAGCTTGTCTATATCTGCAGAAATCTTATTGGACTTTTGATTGGAATTGTATTAAATCTATAGATTTCTTCAGAGAAAATTGACACGTTCAACTAAATTGGATCTTCCAACCCATGAATCCAGTATGTCTCTCCATTTATTTATGTCCTTTGATTTCTCTCCTCGGTGTTTATAGTTGTCAGCATACAGATCCTGCACAAGTTTTGTTCAATTTATACCTAAGTATTTCTCTTTTAAAATTTTTAAATGAAATATATATTTTAATTTTGATTTCCAAATTGTTTAAGCATGTAGAAATATAATCATCTTTGTGAGTTAGCCTTATCTCTCGCAGTTGTGCTAAACTCATTTATTAACTTAAGACTTTTTCGGTAAATTCCTTGGGATTTTCTATGTAGAAAATCATGTCACCTGCAGATAGGTACAGTATCTTTCTTTCTAATCTGTATGCCTTTACTTTCTTTCTCTGCCTTACTGCACTGACTAGGACTTCCTATACTATACTGAATAGGAGTGTTGATAGAGGACATCTTTGCTTTGTTCCTGACCTTAGGAGAAAGCATTCAGTGTTTCACCATTAAACATTACATTAACTGTAGGTATTTTGTAGATGGGCTTTATCAAATTAAGGACATTTCCTTCTATTTCTATATTGCTGAGAGTTTTTTTTTGTTTTTTTTTTGTTTTTTTTTTTTTTTTTGCTGAGAGTTTTTATCATGAATCGATGCTGGATGTTTTCAAATGCTTTTTCTGCATTGTTTGATATGCTCATGTCATTTTTCCTTTTCAGTTTTTTAATATGGTGAAGTACATTGATTGATTTTTGAATTTGGAGCCAGTCATGCATTTCTAGGATAAACCCCACTTGGTCACGGAGTAGTATTCTATTTATATATTGCTGGATTTGATTTCCTAGTATTTTTTTTTTGAAGATTTTTGTGTACTGTTCATGAGGGACAGTGGTCTATAGTTTTCTCTCCTTGTACTATCTTTGCCTAGTTTTTTGGTATCAAGGCAATTCTAGCCTCATAAAATGAGTTGGGAAGTGTTCTCTTCCCTTCTATTCTCTGGAAGAGATTGTGTAAAATTGGTGCTATTTGTTCTTTAAAGTTTGGTAGGGCTTCCCTGGTGGCGCAGTGGTTGAGAGTCCGCCTGCCGATGCAGGGGACATGGGTTCGTGCCCCGGTCCGGGAAGATCCCACATGCTGCGGAGCAGCTGGGTCCGTGAGCCATGGCCGCTGAGCCTGCGCGTCCGGCACCTGTGCTCCGCAACGGGAGAGGCCACAGCAGTGAGAGGTCCGCATACCAGAAAAAAAAAAAAAGTTTGGTAGAATTTACCAGTGAAACCGTTTGGGCCTGGAGGGTTATTTTTTTTTTTTAAGGTTTTTACCTATGGATTCCATTTCTTTAATATATATGTTGCCTATTTCTTCTTTGTGTGAGTTTTGGAAGTTTGTGGCTTTTAAGGAATTGGTCCATTTCATCTAAGTTATTGAATTTATGTGCATAGAGCTGTTCAGAGCACTGCCTTTTAAAATCTGTGGGGTCTTTAATGACATTGGTAATTTGTGTCTCTTCTATTTTTTTAAATTTTTAGTATGGCTAAAGTTTATCGATCTCATTGACATTTTCAGAGAATCAGCTTTTGATTTTATTGATTTTCTTTATTGTTTTTCAGTTTTCAAGGTCATTTTTTTCTGCTCTTTATTATTTCCTTCTTTCTGCTTGCATTTGGTTTGTTTTGCTTTCCTTGGTTTCTTAAGATGGACGCTTAGTTGTTGATTTGAGACCTTTCTTCTTCTCTAAGGTAAGCTATTTTATAATGCTATAAATTTTGCTTTAAGAACTGCTTTAATTCACCCCACAAATTTTTATGTGTCCTGCTTCATTTTTGTCCAGGCAAAAATATTTTCTAAGATACATGTATCCCAATGTTCATTGCAGCACTATTTACAATAGCCAAGACGTGGAAGCAACCTAGATGTCTGTCAATAGGTGAATGGATAAAGAAGATGTGGTACATATATACAATGGAATATTACTCAGCCATAAAAAAGAATGAAATAATGCCATTTGTAGCAACATGGATGACCTAGAGAGTATCGTACTAAGTAAGCCAGACAACGACATATATCATATGATATCACTTATATGTGGAATCTAAAAAATAAAAATGATAGAAATGAACTTATTTACAAAACAGAAAGAGATTCACAGACATAGAAAAAAAACTTATGGAAAGTGGGGGGAGGGATAAATTAGGAGGTTGGGAGTAACATATACACATTACTATGGATAAAATATATAACCAACAAGGACTTACTCTATAGCACAGGGAACTATACTCAATATCTTGTAGTAACCTATAAGGGAAGAGAATCTGAAAAAGAATATAGCCCCTAGTCCCCTGAGTCTCTTTCCACTAGACCCCCTTTACTTTAGCTTCTCCTCCAGGAAACCCCAAACCTTCCTTTAATTTAGCTACTAGAGAGTTAATGTCTGACACCACAAGGAGTTTACTGGACTTAGCTCCAGTGCTGTGATTGAAACTATTCTGATTGGTCAAGGCCAGTGCCTACCGGTCATTAAATATTTGGAATATCACCTCTGCCGGTACCTTATGTTTGTACAGCATTTTATAGTTTACAAAAGATATTTACATATATTATCTTAGTTAAGCTTCATGCCGGCTCCATGACATCAGTATGAATTGTTATTGCCATCATAAAATATTTTAATTATAAAATTAACACATTAAAAATAATAATAATAAATAAATAAAATGAACACATATTAGTGTGGAAAATGAATTATTATTGGGGACTCTCTGCTCAGAAAAATTATCACTTACCCAAGATCATATGGTTATAGGAGTTTGGGTCTAAACTCCTAACAGCTTCAAGAATTGTCATATCTTAAGTGCTCGGTTTAGGGAAGGAAGATTTCACTCTGCACTGGATAGATCTGGGAAGGCAATTCCAGGAGGGAGGCACTGAGCTTGTATTGAGGAACCAGTGGGATCTGGTTGACAGAGAGGCAGAGCAAGGATATTCTACTCAGGAACAGTGTGAAATGTGGCCCACATGTAGTAAAAGATCCTATTTCCATGATCATTTCAAGACACCTTCTCTGGAGGTGTTGGAACTGAAATTCTCCAATGTTGAGTCACAAAGAGCACCTGAGGCAAAGCTCTCCTCTCCTACCTTGCTTGTTCAATTCCGGAGCCAATGGAGGAGACAGGGAATGGGCATTCTGAAGTTGCTGAAGCTGAATTGTATTTATTGGGTCATTTTTCTCCTTCACACTTGGGTCCCTCCAGATAGAGCAATTGATGAAAAAGAAAGTGAGGAAGTCTGAAGTATTATTCACAGCCCCTCAGCTGCTGTTACCAAGTCCACACAAAGGCTTATCCAAGGAGAGAATGGTGCTCTAGGCCACCATAGTCCTAAAGTTCTTTGGGTGTTTGTGTTCTGTCTGCAATTGCAATGGGAACCATTTGCTCACATCACACTCCTTAGGTCATTTAACAGCAGCACTGGGCCATTCCTTAAGGTGCTGCCAGGTGGCAAGATGGCAGTGTCAATTTCCAAGATGTCGCTGATGGCATCCTCAAGGTTGAACTGAACAAGTGTCTCACTCGGGCGCTGGCCAAAGATGACTACTCTGGAGTTGAAGTCCGATTTACACCAACCAGGACGGAAATCATTATCTTGGCCTCCAAGACGCACAACGTTCTTGGTGAGAAGGGCTGGCGGATCCAGGAATTGACCGCTGTGCTTCAGAAGAGATTTGGCTTCCCTGAGGGCAGTGTAGAGCTTTAGGAGGAAAAGGAATATACGAGAGCTCTGTGCACATCACCCAGGCGGGATCTGCAGTACACACTTCTAGGAGGGCTTGCTGTGGTGTGCTGAAGGTCATCATGGAGAGTGGGGACAAGGGCTGCTAGGTCGTAATGCCTGGGCAACTCCAAGGACAGAGGGTTAAATCCATGAAGTTGTGGATGGTCTGATGACCCACAGTGAGGACCTTGTTAGCTTCTACACAGACACCACCGGGTGCCATGTGCTGCTCAGACAGGGTGTGCTGGGCATCAAAGTGAAGATCATGCTGCCTTGAGACCCAAGTGGAAAGATGGGCCCTTAAGAAGCCCCTGCCTGACCACTGAGCATGGTGGAACCCATAGATGAGACACTGCCCCCTGTCACCTTCCCCATCCCTGAACAGAAGGGAGGGAAGCCATAGATGCCTGCCATGCCAGCAAGTACCCAATGCATAACACAGTCTCCTTGGCAGCTGGATTTGGAGTCTGCTGTTGCTCTATAAAGACCTTTAATAAAATCTTTTTTAAAAAAAGTAGGGTTGCATCCAGGTTTCATGGAGCCTGAATCTTATACAATCTGGGGCCTCTTTTTTTTTTTAATTTATTCATATTTTTGGCTGCACTGTGTCTTCGTTGCTGTTCGCAGGCTTTCTCTAGTTGCAGCGAGAGGGGGCTACTCTTCGTTGTGTTGCGCGGGCTTCTCATTGCAGTGGCTTCTCTTGTTGCAGAGCACAGGTTCTAGGTGCACGGGCTTCAGTAGTTGTGGCACACCACACGGGCTTAGTTGCTCCGCAGCATGTGGGATCTTCCCTGACCAGAATCAAACCCGTGTCCCCTGCCTTGGCAGGTGGATTCTTAACCACTGCGCCACCAGGGAAGTCTGGGGTCTCTTTTTTTAAAAAAGAAAACACAATTACAAACAGAAAATCAGCTATAGAACTTTGGAAAGAACTTGTAAGTGAGGGTCCAGAAGCTTTAAGTTCATTAGCAACCCCGTTGCTTAACATGAATAACAGATCTGAGAAAAAGAAGGGAAATGATTCAATTAAATAGCACAGGATTATTGTTCTCTGTATATTCACCTCTGCTTAACCATAATTTTTAAAATCTGCTAAAAGAAAGGGAAACTATCCAACTAATGGCACGGGAGTATTTTTTTTGATGGTACCTGTGCTCCCAGGCTTTTTTTTTTCTCTCTCTCTCCAGTACTTTTAAAAAGTTTATCGAGATATAATTGACACACAAAAACTGCTCATATTTGAAGTATACAGTCTAAGTTTTGAAATATGTAGACCCCTGGGAAAGAATCACTATAATCAAGATAATGAATATATTCATCAGTCTCAAAAGTTTCCTCATGCACCTTTGTAATTCTTCCGTCCAGCCCCTGCTTATACCTCCGCCCCCATTTTTTCATATATTTTAATCTGCTTTTCTAGTTGTTTAAGGCAAAAGGATAAATTTGGACCCTGTTGTTTCATCTTGTCCAGAAGTAGATGCCTCCAGTCTTTTTTAACACAGAGAAACATATAATCAATCCAAACATACAGAGGTGAAGAGATGCTCCTTTAGGGTAAGTATGGTTTTGAACAGAGGAACTAGAAGACCAGTAAGGTTTTGCACAGAGGATCTACAAGACCAGTAAGAACTCCCCCATCTTAATTAAGGGCAAAAGGGGAGGAGAACACACCTAAGAGGTGTCCAGTCCAGATGGGTCTTTCTTTGCAAACCCACAGATGCACTTTTGAGACGTAATCATCAGTGAAGAAATCACATAAAAGAAGATGACATTTTCTCCCATTCTTGACTTGTCATAAACCCACAATGAAATTAATTTTGGTTTCAATTTATGTGTCTTGGGTATGAGCCACTGTTATGCTGAATGTACTTGTGCCTGAGTGAAGTTTCTATATGAGTTCAATAAGTGTTCAATTCTTCAGTGTTCACTGAGCACCTATACGTATACTGGGGATTTGCAGAGACCCTTGCATCCTGCCTCGCCCTCTGCTTAGTCTCTGGCAGGTTTATCATCCAAGGCTGGGCCCAAATGCTCCTTCTAGGGCCACTCAGCCTAGTCATCTTTTCCTTCCAAAGTACTTGCCAACTGTACATTTAGTTCTCGGTGAACACTTTCCTGAATAGCTTGTCTTATTGCTAAATGTTTTTCCAACGTAGGTATGAATGAGATCATACACCTCTTAAAGGCAAGTCCATATCCGTACTACTTCTTAGCACCTGTGCCCGCATCACAGAGCCTAACACAATTTGATATACATTTATTTTACTTTAATATCCTTATTATATAATTAACTCTTGTTCATAATGAAAATGTTCATTATGGAAATGTTAGATGATGCAGACAAGCAAAAAGATTTAAAAATTAACCATAATTCCAATATCAGAGAATAACTGCTGTTGACATTTTGTATAGGGTGTACAACAAATAGGATGTATAGAGGACCTAAAGTTTTAATGGAATAAATTGAAAGATACACAACCACAAGTTAGTAGGGGTAAGAGGATGCAGTGACATTTCTTGAGACGCCAGGAAGATGATGTGCTCTTCGTGGCCCAGGGCGGGCAGCATGAGTGTGTTTAGAGACCTGGCAGAGCGTGCTGTCCAGAAAATATACTTCTCCCACCAGTTCTTGGAATCCTTATAGCAGGAATAAAGTCCTTCTACAATAGTGTTAAAACAACTTCAGGAGACATGTGGTCCCCGAACCAGCAATATCAGCATCACCTGGGAACTTGTCAGAAATGCAAATTCTCAAGCCTGATCCTAGATTTAACTGAATCAGAAACTCTGGTGGTTGGGCCCAGCAGTCTGTGTTTTAACAAGCCTTCCAGGTGATCCTGATGCACAATAAAGTTTAAGAACCACCATCTGAGACTGGGAGCTATCTTGTTCATTGTTGAGTTCTCTGTCTCAGCACCTGGTGCCTAGAAGGTCATGAAGAATCTGCTAAATCAAGAATACAAATACCCCTTAAAGATGCATCACTTTTAAAAATTATTTTTATTATGGTATTATTTCTCATCGAAATATGTAAAAGATATAATGAGTACCTAGTATATCCAGCACTATCTATAGCAAATTAAATCTTAACAGTTGGCCACATTTCCTTTAGATATTTTTTTGGAGAACAAAATCATTGCAGATACAACTGAGAGCTCTCTGTGTGTCCTCTTCCCAATCTCATACTTTCTCCTTCTTCAGAAATAACCAAGATCATGAATAATTAATCATTCTTATACATGCTTTATGCTTTTACTGCATATTCATGTATCTATAAACAGTATATGGCATTGTTTTGCAGGTTTTTAAACTATTTAAACGGTGTCACACTCTACATACCCTGCAATTAGCTTTTCTTCATTGTTTTTGAGATTTATCATTGTGCAGACACAAAGCTGTGAGTCATCATTGTAATTGCTGTATAATATTCCCTTGTATGAGTACACAGTGATATATGAATCTGATCTTCCATTAATGGCATTTAAATATTTCCAGCTGATTCAGTTTTTCACTACTAAAAGTAATGCTGCCACAAACATATATATCTTCAGGTACAAACAAATAGTTTTCCTCTAAGGTATAGACTTGAGTCAATTTCCTGTGATGTAGGATTAAGAGCATTTCCAATCTTAATAGATAAAATCAAATTGCTCCCCAAAGTGGCTGTACCAATTTCCCCACTCTTTTCCAACATTTGGTATTGTTGGAGTTTTAGACTTCTGCCAACCTGATGAGTATGAAATATCAATAGTATCTCATTTGTATTATAAATTTCTCACTACCTTAATTTCTGGTGAGGCTGAGCACCTTTTTGTATGCTCATAAACCATTTGGATTTAAGAGATGTACAATTAACACATATTCACACGGAAGTATAAATCGCTAACATATCTCTACTTCTGAAAGTGATTTTTGATAGGGAGAAAGCCTGAGAGGGAAGAATAAATGGGAAAACCTCTGTAGGGATGGGAGGAGATGGAGTGGGGAGAAGGTAGAGGTATCATTTGCCTTCCTCAAGGTCCTTTCAGGGCTGGTCCTGGCCAATTGTCACATCAGCTGTGTTCCCTTCCCCTAAGAGCTGGAATCCCTGGGAGAGGCTGAAGGAAAGTGGAAGTTGTAGTAAAATCTTCACTGAGGAAGGCCTTTTCTGGTCCTGAGTTTTTCAGGCTTCTTGGATTCAAGACTAGTTAAGCCAGTAGTTGTCAATGAGAGAAATACATCCCTACTAAGGTATGTTGTGGAAATTTGGGGGGATTTTTGATTATCACAATGATCAGGCGTTACTGGCATTAGGAGATTGGGACCAGGGGTGCTATATCTCCTTCCATGTATGAGACAGTACTACCCACCAAACAATTTCCATGAATGTTCCGCACACTTTCAAAAGCCCATTTATATGGGTGGAAAGCCTGTTCTAATGATCAAGACTAGCACCTAACTCTTTTCCACATAATCACAAAGTGTATTGTGGGTTTACACTGATTTTTCCAGGAATGTAAACTACTATTTAAACTGAGAGAAGATTCTAACTTTCTTTTCCTCAGCACTGACAACTTCATTACGTTTTCTATTATAGTTAGGCCTATGCATTTTATATAGTTTTATGATAAACAGCTCTTCTTTTCTTTCCCCTTTATATGTGGACATTATAATTATTTAAAAATTTTGTGTGTAGAATGATCATATTACCTATGAATTTCATTTTGGTATAGAAAAAGGACATTACAAAATGTTTATTGGGAACCAGTGAACTAATAGTTCCTTGTTAAGGAAAGCTAGGCTAAGAGAGTAAAAAAAAAACCCCTAACTTACCCCAAGATGCCACAGGTGGTAACTGAGAGACCTACAAGACCCTTATAAGATGAATCTAAAGTGCTTCCAAAACCAGGGGAAAAAAACATTGGTCCAAATCTTTAAATGGGAAATTCTATCATAGAGGACCTTATAACTAAAAAGGAGGCATAGATGAGGCCTGTCCTGGGGTAGACTCAAGGAAAATAATTTCAGAGGATAACTTATAAATAGGTCTTAAAAGAACAATCTTATGCCACCAGGGCCTCTGCAGAAGGTTGTATAGCTGTGCCCTGGCTGAGGGGACAAATGGAGTTGAATTCCACCCTGCATTCTGCTCACCAAGATGTGTGCCCAAATGAAGGGTCTACCTTTTAAAATTTTGCACAAAGGAGGTTATTCACACACGGCCCCATGGGCAACCACCACCATCTCTGCTGGTTCACACTAAAAAATCGGCTAGTTTTCATCTTCAGATCCAAACCATCATTGCTGGCAATATATTCTTTATAACAATATTCCACTGATCTAGAACAAAAGCAATTTAAAAGCCTCAGGCTGTTATAATAGAATTTTCCTCATGTGAAAAAGTAAGCAGTGCTGTTGTATTATTAATGGAGTTTTATTGTTTTTTCCACCAAGTTGACAGTTTTAGGATCATGTTGGTACGATTTATTCTACTAAATGATTAGAATACTTCTGTCACATTTCTATCTTCCTTTTCTAAATTGGAAATATTTGTATTCTTGCTTCAAAGTCCAACATTTAATGAGATTTGAACTTGTTTGCTTTGTGTTGAATGGGATTAACCCCCCCCTCCCCCGCCAGAGCCCACTCTCAAGTCTTTGTGTTGGGGAGGCCCTGGTTATGTGGGCAAATGGATGGTTATTCTCAGCAATAAAAATGAGCAAATAACATGAAAGCACCCATACCTCAAAAAGCAGAAGAGTGACCTCTGTTTGACCTTGAGGTCTGTGCGCTGAAAAGTTCCTTAACAGACATAACAAGCTTCGAGCCAGAGAGAAAGAGAAGATTGCTTACTTTCTGATTACTTTGTTTAAACCAACCTCCTTTCTAGTTTATAATCCTTTAGGGGAGCATATTAAGAAGGGGTGGTTTAAGGTCTGTTTAAAGTGGAGGAGAATCATGAAATAAACAATTAATATTTAGGAAAGGGACCCAGAACCCTGTATTTGTAGGATTTTTTCTTCCCCCATTTAATGAATAATAGCCTTGGGCTGTGGTCTCGGGCGTCCCATGTATTTATTTTGATTACTGTTGTCATATATTCACTGGTTACACTCTTTGCGTTATTTTGGACAATCCAAAAATTAGGAGAACTCATTAGAGTAACTAATGCGACCATTTCTGCTGGCATGAGTTGTGTATAGAACACAGGAGTGTCAATTCCAGTAACAGGGAAGCAAATTCAGTAGTCACATTTTATCCTGGCCAAGTGGTCTTGGAACTTTTGCCTGGGGTAATTTTTAAAAAATCAGTCCTATTCCTTGCCTTTCAGCCAAAGACTCCATTACATTGCAGCTTAACATTTGGTCTCTGTTGCTCCTACCCGGAGGCTGTTCTGCATTTTCCAGCTTCTAGGCTTCTGCTCAGGTCAGTGCCTCCTGCTGGGATGACCTCCCCAGGCTTTTGTGCCTATTGAATCCTTCTTATCCTCAAAGCGGAGTTCAAATCCCAGTTCTTCCAAGAATCAAACTGCCTTCACACCTGTTCTTCCTCCTCCAAATTTCGGCAACTCATTGCTTAGCCCTTCCCAATATATGTTCCTCGTGCTGCAGCTAAGACCCGACACAGCCAAAAATAAATAAATAAATAATAAATACATCTTAAAAAAAAAAAAATCATTGTATCACCAGCAGTGCCTGACACAGTACATGATAAATTCTGAACAGCTATCTGTTAAAACTTGAAAATATTTTCCTTCTGACTCATAACAGTTTTCATTGTCATTAATGTTACAATTTCTCTCTTTAAAATCATGCCCATTTGTCTTATGCTCCAGTTTCAAAATCTGGTATTGTTAAAGTTCGTACAGCATAAAAAGTTTTTTATGCTTACAGATGAAGTCACTTAAGAAATAGAAGAGATAGCAGGAAAAAAAGGGAGGAGGCCATTACTAGATAACAGAGAGAAGGAGGAAAGTTTACCCTATGGCGCAGAGGAGCCCATGTAAAAGATGTCTTTCATGGGTTTAATTTCATCTGACTAATTTTGCTCCATTTCGGGCAAAGGAGAAACAAGGCATTTATATACCTGTACAGTTCCCTGTAGCCCCGCCTTCTTTCATTTACTTGACCTTCTGATAACGACCTACTTGAACCAGCATATGTGATCTATGATAGGGACCCCAGTCACTTAGCAGGAAGTAGTGCTATGGAAGTTTTGAACCACGCTATCCAATGTATCGGTCAGAACCTGGTCAAGAAATCAAAGCCATTCCAGCTCTTACAAGAAAGAAAAGAGACTGTTTTTGAGAGTGTGGGATGATGATGACTTTTTCCCATCTTTCTACTGTCTTATGTCTTCCAAAGTTTCCACAATGATCATGTACTACTTTCATAATCCGAGAAAGTAAAACAAATTATATTTTAAAGATGACGCTTATTCCAAAGACTTAAGACGATCTTCCCATATTCTTGGAAGAGAAACATATTAAGCCACTGTCAGTGATTAAAATAATCGTCAAACTCTTCCTAGGGATCTGTATGTTGACCTTTGACAAATCACTTAACTTTCCTTTGCAGCCCTTTGGCTGTCTGAAACATTGTCACACGTGTGCCTGTTCTTTCACATAAATGTGGCTGGGATTAATGAGGTCACCATTTCTAAATGTTCTTCAAGATCCTTCCATGGAAAAGCATTTTGCAGGAACAAATGATTATTGCCCTATTATTATTTCCTTGAACATCGATGTCTGCCAACCTTGAATAAAATTTTATTTAGAAACACTCTTCCCTATGTCTTTCTCCTGAATATAATAATTGTTAGGAGTAAACGGAGGAAGAATTCTCTTCCAAAGCTATATAGAATACGTGACAAATCATAGCTTTGTCATTTTAAGGAAAAACAAGTTTAAACCCAAGTTTATAATTTTTCTTTCCATTTACCATGTCCATGCTCTCATCAAACTTATGTACCTTGGGGGCAAAATGAAATGGGAAGCTTAAAATTTTTTTGTGCTCTTGAATTTTAAATATGTAAAAAGCCAGGACTAGAAAAGGACCTTGAAAGTGTATCTGATTTTGCATTCTTCCTTCAGATAGATGAACAGGTAAACTATCAAAAACAAGTTTCAGTCCATTCCATTCATAGTCTCTAGGAATCAGGAAATACATTGCTATCCCAGAGAGTCTTCTCCAGAATTTAAAAGTGAATACTATATTCATATTTGACCAGAATATCTACATCTCCAGCCTCACAACTGCCCTAGAAAGCTCCCCTAGAAGAACACCAGTACATGGAATCTTCTATTAGAAGCCCAATTACACATAGTGAAATGGTAGGCATTGTGGAAGGAGAATTTCACAGGTCCCATCTCTGTCTTGCTATAATTTTTGATTGAACATGAACAGGCACACCTGCACACAAATGGTAGAGGTTTTTTTAAAAAATCAAATCAATAGCTAAGTGAACGAGGAGGTATTCATGTCTTACCTAAGGAGCCTTCCACTGGCCAGGTAATGGATTCTGTCCAGAAAATTCATTTACAGAGGAGAGCGACTTTCTGTAAAATAAGGGAATATTTTTTTCCAAATATTCTTCCAAAAGGGAGAAGGATTGATGAAAAATTGGGTTGAAATCCAATCTATTTGAAACCCATATATAAAATTTGGTCATTCATCCTCTTTATACCCCAATAATTATACCCATAATTATGATTCAAGCACCTAGCAAACTCCTTGCTATAAATAACCGCACGTATCCCCCAATGTGTTTGAGAAGCTTCTTCTTAGTCCACACGTCATGGGTCACCTTTCTCCTGGAGCCAGCTCCTTCTGCTGACTGATATTGCTAACCATCTCCATCTAAGGGTTAGGGATTCCACTTTTAGTTGTAATTCTTTGCTCCAAGCCTGGGCACCAGCTCTTTCCTAACTTCTCCCAGCAACACTGAGACTGAGATGTAACATTAATAACACCTCCTGGAGGGAATTCCCTGGTGGTCCAGTGGCTAGGACCATTGCGCTTCCATTGCAGGGGGCACAGGTTCGATTCCTGGTTGGTGAACTAAGATCCTGCAAGCCACATGACACAGCCAATAAATAAATAAATGGTTTAAAAAAAATAACACCTACTGGAGGTTGAGAATAATAGGCAGGTGTACTACTCAAGAACAACTTATAATTACTTCCTAAGTCTAAGCAAGCCCATGCCCATTCTCCTGGCCTGCTCCAAGCAGCTCACCCTCTACCATGGAAGTGGCCAAGTCTTTCCTTTCTATGAAGAATGGTTGTTCCCACCATCAGTCACCATGTAAATAGGTTCATTTTCAGTCGGAATATAAAAAATGGAAGAAGACCCTTAAATGACAGAGAAAGAGGAAATTTCATTTTCCTTCTGGGGAACTAGAGACCAGTTTTTCCAGGACCTGGAAATGTGGAAAGACCTAGAATGCCAGCTATCTTAATACCAACCTGAGGAGGGGCCAAGTCACAAATAAGTTCAGGGTCAAGAGAAATGCAGGGAAACAGAGCTAGATATACTGGATTGGATCAATCTTAAACCTGCCCTACCTCTGGAAGTTCAATGATGAGAGCCAATACATTTCCTGACAATCCAAGTCAAACTGAATTAGGGTTATTTTTGTTATTGGAAAGAAAAGGCACTCTGCTATATTTCCATATTCCTAAATAAGCTTCTACTGCCATTTCTTGGTTTATCAATGTTTGACATTATCTATTTAACCTGTCCTATGATAGGTGAAAAACTCAGCTCATTTTCCAACACCTCCTCTACCTCCCCTTTTAGTTGCTCTATACCTTTATAACTATAAATAACATCCTAACACCTTTAGTTTTTTTTTTTTTTTTTTTTTTTTTGTGGTACGCGGGCTTCTCACTGTTGAGGCCTCTCCCATTGCAGAGCACAGGCTCTGGACGCACAGGCTCAGCGGCCATGGCTCACGGGCCCAGCCGCTCCACGGCATGTGGGATCCTCCCGGACCGGGGCACGAACCCGTGTCCCCCACATCGGCAGGCAGACCCTCAACCACTGCGCCACCAGGGAAGCCCCCACCTTTAGTTTTTGTTTCGTCAACTATCTTTTTATAGAATTAAGATATTAGCTCCCCAACAAATCCACTCAGTAATTCTACACTTCACTTTGTATCTTCTGTCATCCATACTTGATTTTTGCATTATCAAGTTTATAACTAGGTCTCCTAAGCTTTACCGATAGGTTGGTTATGAACAACTAAAAATCAATTAAAACTCTTTGCTCTTGGCAATAAATGCATTATAATTACAGAGTCAGATACTGTTCAATAGTAGCATTGTCTATCTCCTCTCATTTTAACTCCTGGAAGTCTCTAAAAACTTGACCTGCTGTATAGCTGAGAAATACATACATACATACATACATACATACATACATATATATATATATATATATATATATATATATATTTGGGGAGAGACAGAGAAAAAGACAGACAGACAGACAGACAGACATTCAGATAGGTAGAGATGATGTGACTGTAAAAGAGCAAGTATATGGTCTGCTTGGGAGTTATATTCTATACATAAATGAGAAAAATTTTACTATGGCATGAATATTTGGGGCATAAAATCCTTGTGAAAATTAAATACTCACATATGTAACATATATATATATATACATCATTCACACACACCTGTGTAGAGTGAGAGAAAGAGGGCCCAAAAAACCCACTTCTTTACATTATTGTGACTGTGAAAATATTATTCATTACAGAAGCAGTGACCATTAGATTTCCTTTCTTACTGCTTTTTGTTTTTCCTGGAGTTTCTATCTGCATTTATTTTATCCTATACTATTTATAATTTTTTATGAATAATGTAAGAAAATTTTCCACATCACTATTTATAGTTTTCCAATAGTTACCTTTTTCAAAACTTTCTCTATGCATTTGTGTGTGTGTGTGTGTACGTGTGTGTGTGTGTGTAAAGAGAGTTTTATTTTGTAGGTTTGTTTTATGTTTTATTACACTGTACACGTGGTTCTTTGACTTGTTTTTGGTTTTTTTTTTTGGCCTTGTGGCATGTGGGATCTTAGTTCCCCCACCAGGGATTGAACCCCATGCCCCCTGTATTGGGAGAGTGGAGTCTTAACCACTGGACCTCCAGGGAAGTCCCTTGATTTTGCTTTTTTAACTTCTTTTAATTCTCACCTAAGAACTGGTATGGTTGTATCAGAGTTTTTTTAATTTGTTTGTTTGTTTTGTTTTTCGAAAATTGTTAGACCTCAGTTGTACAAATGGATTGACATGATTTGATTATTCATACACCTTAGTTACAGCCAATTTGGGTTTTTATTCCTTTACCCCCACTCTTCCCCCTTCACCATAGACATCTACTCTCAGATATTTAATGTGTGTCTTTCTAATCCACCTGCCATATTTTTCTTTGATAACATACAGCATTATTTTGTGAGCTTAGAAAAGACAGTCTCTTCAATAAGTAGTGCTGGGAAAACTGGACAGCTACAAGTAAAAGAATGAAATTAGAACACTCCCTAACACCATATACAAAAATAAACTCAAAATGGATTAGAGACCTAAATGTTAAGACCGCACACTATAAAACTCTTAGAGGAAAACATAGGAAGAACACTCTTTGACATAAATCACAGGAAGATCTTTTTTGATCCACCTCTTAGAGTAATGGAAATAAAAACAAAAATAAACAAATGGGACCTAATAAAACTTAAAAGCTTTTGTACAGCAAAGGAAACTATAAACAAGACAAAAAGACAACCCTCAGAATGGGAGAAAATATTTGCAAATGAAGCAACGGATTAATCTCTAAATTATACAAGCAGTTCATGGAGCTCAATATCAAAAAACAAACAACCCAATCAAAAAATGGGTGGAAGACCTAAATAGACATTTCTCCAAAGATGACATACAGATGGCCAAGCACATGAAAAGCTGTTCAACATCACTAATTATTACAGAAATGCAAATCAAAACTACAATGAGGTATCATCTCACACCAGTTAGAATGGGCATCATCAGAAAATCTACAAACAATAAATGCTGGACAGAGTGTGGAGAAAAGGGAACCCTCTTGCACTGTTGGTGGGAATGCAAATTGATACAGCCACTATGGAGAACAGTATGGAGGTTCCTTAAAAAACTAAAAATAGAATTACCATATGATCCAGCAATCCCACTGCTGGGCATATATCCAGAGAAAACCATAATTCAAAAAGACACATGCACCCCAATGTTCATTGCAGCACTATTTACAATTGCCAGGTCATGGAAGCAACCTAAATGCCCATCGACAAATGAATGGATAAAGAAGATGTGGTACATATATACAATGGAATATTACTCAGACATAAAAAGGAATGAAATTGAGTCATTTGTTGAGACGTGGATGGATCTAAAGACTGTCATACAGAGTGAAGTAAGTCAGAAAGAGAAAAACAAATATCGTATATTAATACATGTATGTGGAACTTAGAAAAATGGTACAGATGAAACGGTTTGAAGGGCAGAAGTTGAGACACAGATGTAGAGAACAAATGTATGGATACCAAGGGGCGGAAACCACGGTGGGGTGGGGATGGTGGTGTGCTGAATTGGGCGATTGGGACTGACATGTTTACACTGAAATGTATAAAATTGATGACTAATAACCTGCAGTATAAAAAAACGAACAAACAAAAAAAGCAACTAATACTAAACTTTCTTTGAGTTATTTGTATGGAAATATGTTAACATAAATGTTTCAGACACTACATGAAATTTCTAAAAATCTTATATGTTCTGGTATAATGTTATAAGTCATAATTCTAGTTATTACTTTAAAATGTATAACTCAGAAATAACTAAATTTCCTTGTCAATTGCATTATTATGAACTTTCATCTGATCTTTAACTGTGGTCATTTTTAAGTCTTTTGCCATTTACAGACAGTTCTGGGTGTACTCTGATGCTTTTGCAAAAATGTTCCTATAAAAGGGTTTCATCTTCAAGGAATTCATGGAAAAGACTCTGACAAGTACAGGTTTCTGGTAACTGACTATACTGCTGAACTGAACTAATAAGCATTTTCAGAACTCTAATGGAAAACTGATGAATTCATAAAAGTGCTAACAAAAGATCAAGATGAAAAAATAATTGATTACATGGGACTAAGTGAACTGATGAGGATGATTATAATTTTTGTGACTTTCTGTTTGAATTTTTAAAAAAATCCCACAAGGACTCAGAGGCAAAAAATATACAAATCAATTTTCACTGCAAAGTAAAGGAGCTGTTACAGTGGAGAATTACTGGACTGAATATCAACATTATGACATAGAAAAAAAAAATATATATATATATGTCATCTTGGGCATGTTACTTAACTTCTTGTCTCATATGTAAAATGGGATAGTAGTAGTATTGTTGGGAAATTATGTGAGATAGTATATGTAATGTAGAGCACTTAGGATGGTATATGGTTTAACCAAAGACTATATATGTGTCTGCTTTCTTCATGGTATTTTATTATGTATATGCAATATAATTAATTTAGCTAGTTTCTCATTGGAAAAAAAATGGGTAATAATATACATCTCCAACACTTGGGAGAAATAAGTAATACAGTAGCTGTAAAAGTACCTGGCACTTGGCCCAGTAGATATTATTTCTCATTACATCTGTTTTTCTTAGCTTCTTGAGGTCTGCAACAAAGTATTGTGTTTCCCATAATTCATCATAGAATATTTATTGAATACTCAAAATACTACTGAATGAGAGAATCTATTCTATGTTAATACTAAAGACAAAAAATGTAAAAAAAAAATTATTACAAAAATGGCTTCTTTCTGTATGACTCTACGACTTGCTTTTGTCATGCAAATTACATTTGCTATCCATCCACATTGATAAACATGTCTGTTTATTCCTTTTAACTGCTACATAGTAATCTATCATATGATTAGACCACACTTTACCCATTCCTTCATCATTATCATTTAAGTTCTTTGACTATTTGCTATCACAAATAGTGATGCAATAAACATTATTGTACATGTCTCCTTGTGCACATGTCTCCTTGTCATAAGTGCATATATTCTTACAGTGTATGCTGTGTAAGTAGCATGCTTACATAAAAGGGTATGCATTTTTAGAATTTTGATATCATTAAATTATCTCTAAAAAGATTATATCAATTTAGATCCCCAACTGAAATTAGGAAATCAATTTTCTGCCTATTTGCCTTCACTTGATATAACCAGTATGAAATTCTTGACTACATCATAGTTAACAAACAGTTTCTCATTGTTAAGATTTGCATGTCCCTGATTAACTGTAAAAGGGACATATCTTTTAATATCTTTATTGGGTTTTTGTTTTACTTCTTTATAGCCATTGACAACTTTTCTACTGAATTGCTTTTTTTTCTTGTTGACTGTCTAACAGATTTGTGACAGTAATTTTTTGTTACTGTATATATGATGAAAATCTTTTCTTCTAGGCTCTTGCATATTCTTTCACTTTGGTTTTGATGTTGAAGTGATCAAATTTATCAACTTTTCCTGTAAAGCTCTTTGTGCAAGATGAGTATGTCTTGCTTTAGAGAATTTCTCTACCCCATGGGTTACAAATATTTGTTACAAATATATTTTCTTATATGAGTGTATGTGTGTTTGACTTAGAGGATCTTTCCTTTTCAGTAGTTATATATATATTTGTCTGTATTTTTATCTAACACTTTTGTAGCTTTGGGTTTTTTTTAATCCATCTGGAATTTAATTCTAAAAGTTGTAGTGGCAAGGATATATACTAAGTTCTTATATAGAGACAGATCTATTTCTATAGTCTCCATTCTGCCTCATTAACCCATTTATCTCTATGCCAAAACCACACAATTTTAATTGCTTTAGTATTATAAAATATTTTGATATTTCATATGGCAAGTCCTAATATCTGTTTCTAGCAGTATGGTAGGCCAGATATCCTTAACAGCTTCTTTCTGCAAGACAAGTAAAACTTCTGGACAAAATAGATTTGTTTTCAGTTTTAAGAATAGGTTAGCAATAAAGTTACAAAAAGTTACATAGGCCAAATGGGTGAAAGGAGAAATCCAATGCCAGGTGCCTTAAAGTCATCTTTTATGACCTCAAGTTTCTATTCTGACATCCCACCAACGTCTAGAGCATGGAAGTTCTCCCAAAGTGAGGGAGATGGGTAGGAGACCCATGCACAGAGCTAAAATACCAAAAGATGAGCTAGAAAAATCCAGCGTACAGAAAAGTACAGTAAGAAAACTTACGTGCTTCAATCTTGATGGTGGATGGGAGGGAAAATAAAAATATCCTCTGAAAATATAGAACCACAGTTAGGCTTCACGTAGGTGCATGGCTTAAATTCACATGGCCCGGGACTTCCCTGGTGGTGCAGTGGATAAGAATCCTCCTGCCAATGCAGGGGACACGGGTTCGATCCCTGGTCTGGGAAGATCCCACATGCCCCGGAGCAACTAAGCCTGTGCGCCACAACTACTGGGCCTGCGCTCTAGAGCCCGCGTGCCACAACTACTGAAGCCCGTGCACCTAGAGCCCGTGCTCCGCAACAAGAGAAGCCACCACAAGGAGAAGCCCACACACTGCAACAAAGAGTAGCCCCCGCTCACCACAACTAGAGAAACCCCGTGCGCAGCAACTAAGACCCAACATAGTCAAAAATAAATGAAATTAAATTAAAAAAAAAAATTCGCAAGGCCCATGTTTTCTGAGAAATCTCGATCTGATTGTTTATTTCTTAAGGGTTCCAGAACAAATATAACATTGATATCAAAACCTGGCAAAGACTGCACAAAGAAAGAAAATTACAGACCAGTCTCACTTATAAATATCAACATAAAAACATTAAATAAAATATTAGCAAGCAGAATCAAGGGGTACATTTAAAATAATGATCAAGTGTTGTTTATTCTGTGAATGAAAAGATGGTTTAATATCAGTGATATTTCTATATTAATATATCCGAGGAGAAAAATTATCTCAACTGATGCTAATAAGGATTTGCAAAAAAATAAAAACCCATTCTTGATTTTTAAAAGCACCCCATGAAATATAAATGGATGATTTATTTAACATGATTTATTAAGCCAGAAACGAGAAACAATCTTAATGGAGAACAATGGAAGAACTCATGCTAAGGTAAGAAACAAGCTAAAGATGCTCCCTATCACTATTTAATATTGTCCTGAAGATATTAAGAAATATAATTAGACAAGAGAAAGTGTAAGAATTGTAAGAGATGGTAAAACTGTCACTATTTTCAGAAGATATGACTATATATTTAAGAGAACCAACTGAAAATCTACTACTACTAATAAGAGAATGCAGTAAATTGCAGGTTATAAAATTAATATACAGCAATGAATAGTTTTCTCATATAAAACAATACTAGTTTTAAAAATACAATGGAAAAGAAAAGCACATCTGCAACAGCAAATACAACAACAAATAGATAAAACACAAGAATAAACTTAACAAGAAATATACATCTTTATGAGGAAAATTTCAAAACGCTACCGTGGGACACAAAAGCAGAATAGAACAATGGAAATATATGCCTTATACTTTGGTAGAAAAATTCAACATGACAAAAAGTCTGTTCTCTCTGAGTCAATTTATAAATTTAACCTGATCTTAAGAAAATTACCAACTGATTTTTTCCCAAGAAATAGATAAGTATTTTTCTAAATTCATTCCAAAAAATAAATAAGCAAGAGTAACCAAAAAAACTTGAAAAATGAAGAAAAATGTGCTGGAGCTATCCCAAATGGATATTAAAACATGCTAACAGGTCCCGATAATTGTGCATGACTAAACAGGCTAAAGGAGGAGAATTTAAGTTGCAGAAATAGAGCCAAATACATACAAAAATTTAGTATATGAAAAGATGGTAACTCAAATCAGAGTGGCAAGAAAAAAGTTTCAAATAAATGTTGAGACAACCGAGTAGCCACCTGGAAAAAATAAAGTTGAATCTATTCCTCTCATCATGTACCAGGAAAAAGGCAACTATCTTTAAAGTCTTGATGTTGAAAAATGAAACTATAAAACTATCAGAAGAAAACATGAGTAACTTCTTTACAAGCTAACTATGACTCAAAATGCAGAAGACACACACAAAAAATAGCAATTTTTACTACATAGAACTTTTAAAAGTACATGGAAAAATATGCCAAAGCAATGTTGAAAGACAAATGATAAACTGGGAAAGATATATTTGCAACCTGCATCTTAGACAAAGTGCTAATTATCCAAATATATGAAGAATTATAATAAATCAATACAAAAAAGACCAATAATGATCAGTCTTTTTAAAGAAAAATGAGCAAAGTACGTGAACTGAAAGTTCATAGAAAAAGAGATACAAGTGGCCCTTACACATATAAAAAGAAAGTAAATTTTCTTCAAGTAATAATATGAAAAAAGAAAATTGAAATTAAACTGAGATAACTATTAAATTAGGAAAAACCCAAAAGTTAAGCAGCAGTTTCTGTTAGCAAGGCTGTGGGGAATCAGGTAATCTCAACCATTGCCAGTGGGAGTGAAAAGTGACACAACCATAATAGGAAGCAATTGGCAATATTTCCCAAATTTGCAATACATTTACCCTTTGACCTGACATTTCCATTTCTGGAGATTTTATATGTTTCCTTCCACACTGACAAAATGATGCATGTACAGGATAATTCATCATTGCTTCACTGTCTACAATAGAAAAAGATCAGAGACAACCAAATGCCCATCAATAAGGAACTGGTTAAATAAACTATGCTCTGTTCACACACAAGAACACAATACTACTAAGGTCATAACACTTCTTTTGCAACACCATTAAATTAAAGTTCGGCAGTCCAATGTCACATATATTAGACATATATTTAAATTTCCTCACACATTCTGATTTTGGAAATCTGACATCTTCTCTAAATAGTTGCACGTATATTTCAACTTTCACTTTCTCCAGTAAGGATACATGAATCGCCTTCACACATACTAAGGGTAGTCCCTCCTTGCCCCCTGGAAGAAGTTTAATAACTGTCTCACATATACTATAGAGCTCAGAGCCCAGGAATTCTGAATTCATGTGCTATGAAAATTAAATGAGAAAGCGCATGTGAAAGCATTCCTTGGCACTTAGCAGGCTCACAACAAGTAGATGCTGTGAGTTGGACACATCTCTCCATATGGATGGCATCTAAGGTTGATTTTTTTAAATGCAAATTAAATTACCAAATGCATTTGTTTTCAAAGGCATATATATATATATATATATATATATTCACATATATATAATTATATATAGAGAGAGATATATCATTATCTATATATCTATATATATAATTGGCCTGTCAGACTGTGAGTCTGCGTTTCCATTTCTCAGGTGAGACAGTGTAAGCTCTAGGAAGCCAGCAGTGACTTACACTCTATACTCTGAGTCCTACCCTACCAGAGGGCTTTATGCTCCATGTGGCTTCTTTCTATACCCATGATGATGTTCATAGCTGGCCTTGGCGTATGGGAGTGAACCTCCAGGGCCCTTGGGGAAAATGAAGTTGTTCCCCCTCCCTCCTCCCATGTTACATATCACAGTTAGGCTCACTCAGCTCCGTTCCAACTCCCTTGTAATATGCTTCACTCAGTACTTCAGATAAAAAAAGATAGACTATATATTTCCTAAACTCCTTGACAGCGAGAGTTCTGAGTCCATCAAGGAAACACATCTGGGGATTTGGAAGGCAGAAATAAGATACAGGCCACGCTTCTGCTGTTTTCTGTTATTTCTGTTGGCACACATGAAAATAGAGATGGGTTGGGTTCTTCTGTGACAGCAGTGGCAGGAGTCCCAGTGTCTGTTTCTTAGCTCTGTGGGTGTCAGGAGCAATGTGGTCCTAGCACTTCCTGATCCCCCAACTTACTAGTATTGACAGAAGTAACAGCTCCCTTTGTGGGCCACTTCTACCATCTTGTTCTAGGGGTCATTCTTGGAAGCTCAACCTAGGGCTCTTCCGATAACCCTTCAAACAATTTTGTAAGCATATAATTCCCTTATTAAAGGGTTGTTGAAATTAGCCGGAGTGGTTTCTGCTATTTGCAGATGGACCCTGATTGACAGACCCTATAAATATCCCTTCCTCTCACACCCCCACCTTCCCTCAAGGCTGTGGGTTTGTTTGAGCGTTTTAGTCCTATAAGCTTACCAAAAATGGGAATATATAGCCCTCTGTAGGATATTCTCAACCATTTATAGGTCAGAACAATAAATGTAGAAAATTTATCCCGCTAAAATATATTGAATGTGTGGAGAGAAAGGAAAGAGAGAGAGAGAGAGAAAGAGAGAAGGAAGGAAGGAAGGAAGGAAGGAAAGGGGGAAGAAAGAAAGGGAAAGAGGGAAAGGAAGGAAGGAAGGAGGAAAGAAAGAAAGAAAGGGAAAGAGGGAAAGGGAGGAAGGGAGGAAGGAAGGAAGGAAGGGAGGGAGGAAGGGAAGAAGGGAGGGAGGGAGGAAGGGAGGGAGGAAGAAAGGGGAAAGGGAAAGAAAGAAAGAAAGAAGAGAAAGAAAGAAGAAAAAGAAAGAAAGAAAGAAGAGAAAGAAAGAAAAAGAAAGAAAGGAAGGAAGGAAGGAAGGAAGAAAGGAAGGAAAGAGGGAGGGAGGGAGGGTGGGAGGAAAGAGAGAGGAAAGAATACAGGTATATAAGGCAGCTTTGGGGAGTTGACACTGAGCAGGGAGAACCAGATGATAAATCTTGCCACACTCACATTTTTACCCCACAGCTTCCCCTGATGATGATGAGTTTGGTTTTAGGGCAGAGTTGACCATCAGGAAAACCAAATAACTGAGAAAGTGGCTAGAGAAGTCACCCATCCCAACCGGCCTCCTTGCCTGGGTCTGCATTCATGATGCAAATTTTCCAAAATGCTCTGGTTAGCAAATAAAAAGCTGGTTGTGCGATCTAAAGAAAAATCCCTGATACTACGTTTGTACCCATCCCAAGTACTCTTTCAGGAGGAGATTTATTTTTTTATTTAAAAGTAAAATGTAGTTATTTTTATTTAAGGTAGTTCCCCATCTTGAACACATTTACATTTTTCTTCCCTCATTTACAGCCTATTTCCTGAAAAATGTTGCGAAGATTTAAGAGTCTAATATTTTCCAAGGTCATCTCATGATTCATCAGTTTATTGTTTGTTAAAATATCAGCCTCAAGAAACTGGCTTAAATGGGAATGTTCATCTGGATTTTCTCATCTGATTTACTTCATGGATGACATGAGAATTAATTAAAAGATTAAAAAGTCAACATTGCGCCGAGTCTCTTGAATAACAAAGAGGCCCTGCAAAAACCAAGTGAGGCGTTACAACAGGCACCCCTCGTTCTATAATATAGAATCATATATTAATAGATTTGTAACCAGGAGGGCCCTTAGACCTGTCACCTTATTTCACAGAGGAAGAAGCCAGGCCCTACAAAAAGGAAATGACTAACTCAGGATCACGCCCTCAGCCAGCGGCAGGCATAGCTAGGACTAGAGTTCAGGTCTCCTGAGAGTCACCCTCCAGTGCTCTCGGTCTTGCTTATTTTCAAGTGTATCCTTTTTGATCATTCTTCCCTTTCCTGTTCTGCAGCTGTTTCTACTAGGAGTCAGACACCTTTCTGATTGTCCCTACTTAGGAGAAGTCAAAGGTCATTCAAATAGCTGAGAATTTCCTTCTCATCTAGAGCTCCATAGAAGTCAGGACCCCCATCCCCATGGTGCAGAGGAGGAAGATAAAGTTCAGAGATGAAGTTGACTTGGCCGAGGCCACACAGCTAAGGCTCAGACTCAGGCCTCCTAACACCCAAGCCAACGTCCTTCCCAGCACATTATAATAGATGGTCTGGTAGCTTCCATGTGCTTTTGTTTTCAGAAGCAGATAGTAAGCAGAATTTGGTCTAATTAAAGGCCATCCAAGGGGGATTAATGAAGTACAAAAAGGACCTTATTAAAAGGAGTTGTCCTCCACAAGGCAAGCCAATGGCAGTTATCTTTCCACAATGAACATTAGAAGAAGCTCTTGTGTAATTTTCCAATCATTTAACTTCAAGATTTCTATCTATATAGTACATGTGGGTCTGCATGTCCTTTTAAGATGGGCTGAATCAAGGATGACTTAGCAGAAAGCTGCTAAAGGTCAATGATCATGAGCTATTACCTTTCTTCATGTATAATTGTTTACCTAATGAAAGTAATATAAGCACATTACAGATCTTTGGAAAATTTAGGAAAGAAAAATATATACCCATAATTCTACCATCCACCATGTTATTGTTATTATTTTGCATATTTCCTTTCTGTCTTTTTCCTAGAAGTGTTTTACATAGTTTTAAGTGGTCTTGCTCTTATTTCCGTAGCATACTTACAACTCTGAATCCTGCTTTCCCCTCTGGTATTAGATCATAAATATTTTTCTTGTAATACATTGTCTTCATGAGCATCATGTTTAATGGCTGCAAAACATTCTACCTCATGAGAACCCCATAAAGTGTCTTTTACCTTTTGCAAGGTCCATTAACATTATTCCAGGGAATTCCGGGGAATGTGGAACATTATTCCACATTCAAAGTTGGCAACAGCATTTGTTTGAATTTCAAAAAGTAAAAAGTAGCTCAAGGGCCTCCCTGGTGGCGCAGTGGTTGAGAGTCCGCCTGCTGATGCAGGGGACACGGGTTTGTGCCCTGGTCCAGGAAGATCCCACATGCCGCGGAGCGGCTGGGCCTGTGAGCCATGGCCGCTGAGCCTGTGCGTCCAGAGCCTGTGCTCGGCAACAGGAGAGGCCACAACAGTGAGAGGCCCACGTACCACAAAAAAAAAAAAAAAAAAAAAAAAATTCAAGGAAGAGCAACTTCCCTGGTAGCACAGCGGTTAAGAATCTGCCTGCCAATGCAGGAGACATGGGTTCAATCCCTAATCCAGGAAGATCCCACATGCCGTGGAGCAACTAAGCCTGTGAGCCACAACTACTGAGCTTGTGCTCTAGAGCCCGTGAGCCACAACTACTGAAGCCCGCGCACCTACAGCCCACACTCCGCAACAAGAGAAGCAGAGAAGCCATGGCAATGAGAAGCCTGCACACCATAATGAAGCATAGCCCCTACTCGCCACAATTAGAGAAAGCCTGTGCAAAGCAATGAAGACCCAACACGGCCAAAAATAAATAAAATAAATAAATTTTTAAAAAATTCAATGAAGAGCTGGAAAATGGATCCACCCAGTAGTAGTGAGCACCCCTGATACCCAAATAGTGGTCTCTAAACATCATTTACCACTAAAAGGAATTAGGGCTCACTTGAGAAAAGGCTGATTCCAGGTCTGGAGCAGGAAAGGTACAAGATGAGTCTGGAACAAATTGTTATATTAGGGATAAGAAAGCCAAAGGCCACAGAGAGTGTCAAAATCACTTAGGAGTTCTCATATAGCTCAATAACAAAAAACAAACAACCTAGTTGAAAAACGGGCAGAAGACCTAAATAGACTTTTCTCCGAAGAAGACATACAGATGGTCAACAGACACATGAAAAGATGCTCAGTATCACTTATTTAGAGAAATGCAAATCAAAATGACAATGAGGTACCACCTCATCCCAGTCAGAATGGCCATCACTAAAGAGTCTGCAGGGCTTCCCTGGTGGCACAGAGGTTGAGAGTCCGCCTGCTGATGCAGGGGACATGGGTTCGTGCCCCGGTCCGGGAAGTTCCCACATGCCGCGGAGCAGCTGGGCCCGTGAGCCATGGCTGCTGAGCCTGCACGTCCGGAGCCTGTGCTCCGCAACGGGAGAGGCCACAGCAGTGAGAGGCCCATGTACCGCAAAAAAAAAAGAAAAAGAGTCTGCAAATAACGAATGCTGGGGAAGGTGTGTAGAAAAGGAACCCTCTTACACTGTTGGTGGGAATATAAATTGGTGCAGCCACTGTGGAAAACAGTATGGAGGGTCCTAAAAAAGCAAAAAGTAGAGTTGCCATATGATCCAGCAATCCCACTCCTGGGCATATATCCAGACAAAACTAGGATTCAAAAAGATACATGCATCCCTATGCTCATAGCAGCACTATCCACAATAGCCAGGACATGGAAACAACCTAAATGTCCATTGACAGATGAATGGATAAAGAAGCTGTGGTACGTATATACAATGGAATACTACTCAGCCATAGAAAAGAATGAAATAATGCCATTTGCAGCAACATGGATGGACCTAGAGATTATCATACTAAGTGAAGGAAGTCAGAAAGAGAAAGACAAATACCATATGATAGCCCTTATATGTGGAATCTAAAATATGACACAAATGAACTTGTCTACGAAACAGACTCACAGACATAGAGAACAGACTTGTGGTTGCCAAGGGGGAAAGGGGATGGGGGAGGGATGGACCAACCCTGGTCCACCAGAGAATTCCCTTAGTGTCTTTTTCTAACTTTTAAAAAATTTGTGAGGGAATTCCGTGGCGGTCCAGTAGTTAGGACTCTGTGCTTTCACTGCAGAGGGCCCAGGTTCAATCCCTGGTCAGGGAACTAAGATCTCGCGGGCCGCACAGCACGGCCAGGAATAAAAGACACTAAGCCTAAGAAGTTTAATAGACAACAAGTACTAGTGAACTTTCCAAAAAGAGATAATTTCTATGTTATATACATTATTCTAGTGTTGGAAAGGTATCTAACTTGTTTTGTGCATCCAGCAAAGCACTGACGCCCAAAACTCAGCAAGATTAACCTCACTTGGAACATAGATGCAAAAATTCTATTTAAATTTCAGCAAGGCAAATACAATAGTGTATCAAGGGAATATATTATGACAAAGGGAGGTTAATTACATAAGTCCAAGAATCTAATTTTAACTTAGAAAGTTTATATAATTCACTACATTTACAGATTAAGGCATCTGATGATACCAACAAATGCTGAAAAAGAATTGGTAAAATTTAAATCTATTATTGATTTAAAAAAACCCCACAAACCTCTAAGCAGCTAGCTATAGAAGGGAAATTTCTTATCTTAATAAAACAACTTATGAAAACCTACAGTTATTATAATACTTAGGGATAATTTTAGAGGTAATCCTATTAAATCAGGAATAAAACAAGGATGCCTGCTTTCATGCTACTATACAGCATTAAACTGGGAGATCTAGTCAGTAAAATGAAATAAGAAAAATGAATGAGAAACCTATAAATGAGGATGTTTTCATCTACAAATTAGAGAAAATCTAATTTGAAATAGCTTATACAATAAATAAATTCTATTATCTCACATAATAAGAAATCCTGAGGTAGGAAGTCTCCAGAGCTGGTTAATTCAGTGGTTTGCTGACCTCATTAAGGACCCAGGTTCTTTCTATTTTTTAACTCTACCATGCCCTGGAGGTCAGATTTGTAAATCTTCCAAGCTTGCCTCTCCCAAGGCAACAAGATGGCTCCCATATTACCAAGCATCCTATATAAATCTGGGATGCAGAAGGGATATCTATTCCTGTTTGTTTCTTTTCAAGAATGGGGAAATGTTTCCCTGAAGCACTGCAGGGTATTTTGTCACCTCGCATTGGACAGAACTAGGTTATATGCCCATCCCAGAACTATGTAAAAGAACTCCCAGTCTGCCAGGATGGACATGTAGTCAGAGAAAGAAAGAAAATCTTGGGGGTGAAGACCACTGAGACTTTGGTGTGTTTGTAACTACAATATAACCAAGCCCATCCTGACTTGATCAACAAAACCTAAAGTTAACCAACATCTTTATCCTCCTCTTTGAACAGTAAATCCAGTCACTCTCTTTCTTGATATGCTACCCTTACTCCCCCCTTCTCTCTGTAATTCAGCACTTTCATTAATTTCTTTTAAATACTTCCGAAATGTGTCTATGCAGGTACAAATTCTTGCATAAAAGACAGAAAATTATATATTCTACAACTATTCTACAACTTCCTTTTGTTACTTAAAATAGATCCTGAAGTTCTCTCCATATCAGTACATAAAAAGCTTTCTAATTTTTTTACAGCTATATAGTAAATCCCTGTGAAGCAGCTACTATTATTTTCTTCATTTTACAGATGAGATGTTAGGACATCTGCCCATGCTCACACAGCTGTTAGAGTAGCAGAGCTGGGATTTGAACCCAAGCAGTCTAGCTCTAGAGCACTCGCTATTCATCACTATAAATCAAAAGCAAAAGGACACTATTTAATAAGAACATGCAGATTTTTAAAGTCAAATTTCTAGAAATGAAAAAGAGTCACTCTTTCATTCATTCACCAAATATTTATTGAGCCCATAGTATGTGCCAGACACAGTTCAAGGCTCTAGGGACATTGCAGTGAACAAAATAGACAAAAAAGCCTAGTCTAATAGAGTTTACATTTTACTAATGAAGATAGATAATAAATATAATATATAGCATACGAGGTAGGGGATAAGTGCTAAGGAGTAAAAATAAAGAAGGGAAAAAGGGTATGAAATGTTAAGACGGAGGGGTTGAAGTTCTAGATAAGGTACCTGGGAAAGCTTCACTGAGCAAGTGGTGTTTATTCAAGACCTGAAGAAGTAAGAGAGCAAACCATATGGATGTGTGGGGAAGAACTTTTCAGGCAGAGGAAACAGCCAGAGCAAAGGCCCTGATGGGGAACCATGCCTGGTATTTTTAAATAACAGCAAGGAACTCGGTGTGCGGGGGTGTGGAGAGAGAGAGAGAGAGAGAGAGAGAGAGAGAGAGCAGTGGGAGATGAGTCCAGGAGGTAACAACAGGCCGGATCATGCAAGGACTTGCAATCACAGTAAGAACTTTGTTTTTGCTCTGAGTGACAAGGGAGTCACTGGTGGGTTCGGAGCAGAGGGAGGCAAGGATTTGACTAACATTTTAACAAGGTCACTCTGCCATGTTGAGAATCGGCTGAAAGCAGACCAGTCAGGAGGCTGTTGCAATAATCCAGGCAGGAAGTATTGGTGACTTGGACCCGGGGCGGGCGGTGGGGGGGGGGGGGGGGGCAGCAGTGAGGATTATAAGAAGTGGTCTAATTCTGGATCCATTTTTAAGGAAAATCCATAGGATTTGCAGGATTTGCTGTGTGAGCCAAAGAGAGGAAATAAAGATGACTCCAAGATATTACCCTGAATGCCTGTAATAACAGTTACCAATAACTGAGATAGGGAAACCTTTGGGGTTTGGGAATGAAGAACAGGAGCTCAGTTTTTAACTTTCCGAGTGGAGCTGTCTCATAGGCAGCTGGATATGTGGGTCAGGAGTTTAGGGGAGATGTGTGAGCTGGAGATAGAAATTTGGAAGTTATCAGCATATCTATGGTATTTGAAGTCACAAGACTGATGACTTCATCTGGAAAGTGATTTAAACTGTGAAAAAAAGAAAAGTCTCAAGAACTGAGCCCTGGAACTTCATCATTTAGAAGTAGGGACGATGGGGCTTCCCTGGTGGTGCAGTGGTTGGGAGTCCGCCTGCCTTTGCAGGGGACACGGGTTCGTGCCCCGGTCCGGGAAGATCCCACGTGCCGCGGAGCGGCTGGGCCCGTGAGCCATGGCCGCTGAGCCTGCGCGTCCAGAGCCTGTTGCTCCAAAACGGGAGAGGCCACAACAGTGAGAGGCCCGCGTACCGCAAAAAAAAAAAAAAAAAGAGAAATTGAGGATAGAATGAAGAGATTCAAGGTGCATTTAGTGGATGTCCCTGAAGAAAAGAATAGAGAATGTGAAAGGCACTATTTAAAGAGAAATTTTCTATAATTAAATTTGGAAAGACATGAATGTTGTAGGTTCGGTTCCCCGGGAAGTAGACTGAAACAGAGATTAGTGTGCAGGAGGCTTATTATGGAGAGCTCTTGAGATCAATATTAGTGGAAGGGATGGAAGCAGGACTGGGCAGAGTGAGAAGGTGAGGTGTGATGCAGCCTCAACAAAGACTTCGGCCAACTTCATGGGAAGGATGACCAATTGTCCCCGTTTGCCCAGGATCCAGGGGTTTCGCAGGATGCAAGACTGAGGGGTTTTAGAGACATGAGTCCTTGGCAAAGGACTGGTTGATTATCCTACCAAAGGGAGCTCTGATGCTAAGAAGGACCTTTAGAATTGTCCCACATTGAGACAAGAGGGCTGGCTCTTTGTACCCCTGTATTGACGAATCATTGGATGCCGGCTGCCCTTAGGAAGGGGTGTAACCTCTTGAGCAAAACAGCACTATTCAGCTGAGGGCAATTCCTGGAGAAGGCTGACATCTGAGTGTTGTCTTCTGGAAGCACCCCCAGCTCCTAGCATCTGGGGGATTAGGTCCTTCAGTCCTGAAGAGGGATCCAGGTGGTGCAGGACAGTGTTGAACATAATGAGTCTTTCTAATTAAAGTAGTAAATTGTCTTGAACGGAATAAATAATACAAATCCACACCTAAACACATCATCACACCTGCAGAACAATATAGACAAGAGATAAATCCAGCCAAACTGGAAAGACAGACTGTCTACAAAAGAACAATAATTACTGAGAACAGACTTCTTATCAGATAACAAATGCCAGAAGAAAATGAAACAATATCTTCAATGTATTAAGGAAAGTAATTGTCAACCTGGAATTCTATATTCAGCAAAATCATGTTTTAACACTGAGCACAGAATAAAATAAAGACATTTTCAGACAAACAAAAGACTCAGAGTTCATGTCTCACTAACTCTCAGGGAAAGAATTCAGTAAGATGGTATTATAGTTGAAGGAGTGTGATGCATGAAGCAGTGTGAGCAAATGGGTAATCTAAACCCTAATAAACATTGACTGTTAAAAATTACTAATTTGTTGGGGATGTTTAAAAACAAGATGGAAATACATTTTAGGCCACAGTAATGTGGAATGTGGGAGACAGAGAAAGGAATTAAATCTTTATAAGACCTTGTATTTTTTTAGGGGGGGATGGCAATACCAAATAGCTTTGTACTTTATTATGTCAAGAATGCATATTAAAATTCAGAGTGTAAGCGGCTAGGCCGTGAGCCATGGCCGCGGGGCCTGTGCTCCGCAACGGGAGAGGCAACAACAGTGAGAGGCCCGTGTACCACAAAAAAAAAAAAAAAAAAAAAACAATTCAGAGTGTAACTCCTAAAAGAACAAAAATAGAATACATAACTTCCAAACCTGTAGAAATAAAAAGGGGGAGCATAAGAAAAACTATATTAATACAATAGAAAGCAATAAAAGAAAAAATAAAAAGCATAATAAAGGGAAAGCACAAAAAAGGAAATAGAAATAAATCCAAATAGATTACTAACCCTTATAAATTTAAACGATTAAACCCAGTGTTTAAAGCACAAAAATTCTCAGACTAGGAGATAATGTCCAACTGCTAAGTTCTTTTTAAAGAGACAAACCTGAGACTTAATGATATAAGAAGGCTCAAAGTAAAGAGATGGACGTATAAACACCAGGCAAATACTTCTGGAAAGAAAGCTGGTGTGGCAATACCAGACAAAAATAGATATTAAGGCAAAAAGCGTTACTAGAAATTAAGTAGACCTCAGCTTCCAGCCAAGATGGAGTAACGAGAACTGGGTTTACCCTCTTTGCCTGGAACAACTAAAAAACTGGACAGAATATTTGAAACAAAGGTCTTTCAGACTTTGGACATCACACAGCACAGTGATCCCTGATAGGGGAAACACATTAGTGAGCCCTACGATTGCTCCAGTTTAGTGCTGGAGAGTTTCTAGCCATAGCCAGGCAGGGGGAACCCAGGCAGATGCAGGGTCTCCGAGTTGAAGGGATAAATCCCGGGAGTCTAAGGAAGCCAAAGCTGTTGGAGTTTGCAGGCACAGTAGTGGAGAGGAGAAATTGCACACAGAGAAAGTCAGTCCCAGAGATCTGCACAGGATCCCCCTTGAGTCCTCAACTGAATGCTCATCAGCCCATGAGTGTGAGAAACCTAGCCACAGCCAGAGAATGAATGACCCAAAAAGAGCAGAGGTAGCAATCCAGGAAGATGACACAGGGCTAGGAAGAACTGGTCTTCCATCAGACAGAGTGGAAGACCCTGTAATTCATAGGGCATTGAGTAACCAGAAGGGTACTGCCTCGGTAGCGAGGAAAAGTCAGCCCTAGACTAAAGTCTACTTGGATCCCGCCTAACAAAGCTTGAAAATAAAAAAGCCTTAAAAGGATCAAACTGTTTCCAAGTAATTTAACTGTGTCTCAGAACAAAGCTCAAGAATATTTACAGGCATACAAAGCATCCAGCATTTAACAAGGTAAAATACACAATGTCTGGCAACCAATCAAAACTTACCAGGGATGCAAAGAAGCAGGAAACTCTGACCCACAATGTGGAGAAAAATCTATCAATAGAAACACATCCAGAAACAGCGCAGATGACAGAATTAGTAGATAAGAACATTAAAAGTTATTGTAACTATATTCTATAAATTCAAGAAGGTAGAGGAAAGATTGAGCATGGTAAGATATAAAAAGACCCAAATTGAACCTCTAGAGATGAAAATGAAAGTTTTACTGGATGGTGTGAAGATTAGACACTGCAGGAGATAAAAGAGAGAATTCATCAGGAAGTTATAAAAATCCTGAACTGGTGCATCTAACAAAGGAGACTCAAAGTATATTAAGCAAAAATTAACAGATCTAACGGAGAATTTGATGACTTCACGACCATAAATTTTAACATTACTTTATTAAAAAAAAAAGATAAAAAGGCAAAACTTTAAATTAAATATACCTATAAATTAAAAATATACATTCAAAGTAAATACAAACTGGCATTGCAGGTCTTATATCCTCATTCGCTGAGACATTTGTCATCTACTGTGAGCTCTACGAGGACAGGAACTGTGTACTGATCAGGACTGAATCCTCAGAGCCTGGCATGGGACCCGACACATTTTAGGGTATCAATGAGTAAATATTATATTTATAATATTTATAATTCTAAATGAAGTAGCTAAAATATTATAAGGCTATAGAGGACAGAAGTGCACAATTAAGCTTAAATTAATGGATACGTATAAAATTGCACATCACAACAAATAGAGCATACATACTTTTTTCAAAAACACCTACAACTGGGCTTCCCTGGTGGCGCAGGGGTTAAGAATCCGTCTGCCAACGGGGGGGACTTGTGTTCAAGCCCTGGTTCCGGAAGATCCCTCATTCAGCAGAGCAGCTAAGCCCGGGCCGCCACAACTACTGACCCTGCGCTCTAGAGCCTGCGTGCCTGGAGTCTGCGCTCCGCACCAAAGAGAAGCCGCCTCAATGAGAAGCCCGCGCATGGCAACTAAGAGTAGCCCCCCACACCCCCACCCCCGCTCACTGCAACTAGAGAAAGCCCGTGTGCAGCAATGAAGACCCGACGCAGCCAAAAATAAATAAAATAAAAAATAAAAAGCCACCTAAAACATCTACAAAAGTCAACCATTAAGTAGCCATTAGACAATGAAAAATGTGCTATTACACTGCTGCAGGATAGTCTAACTGGAACTTATGTTTTCTATGTAGGTAATGAACTCAGATACTTTTGACAGTTTCTGCAAATATAGTTATGAACATTGTTTTGTTTTCTGGGAAATTGAGGAGGGGGCAATACTGCCCTCATACTGACAAGCTAATATCACGTCATAATTAGAACACAGCAGGTCCCAAAGAGGTGACTTAACAAACCTCACAATCAGAGCATTTAAGGATTCAGACCAAATCTCTGTATTGATCTTCACCTTATTGATAAGAAGAAGCTAAGAATATTAACTGTAAGTTTACACTATATTAACTGTATAATAAATTGTCATTCAGCTCTCGCTTCATATGTTGTTTCTATAAACTCCCCCATCAAAAAGCCCATTCAACTGCTGTTAGCTATCTGGGTTGATTTAGCCTTATCTGATCATAGGCAAGAGTCTGGTGCCCAAAGCAGTCAAAACAAAATGAACATCAGTCTTATAGGAGATTGACTTTCTTTTTTTGGTAACACCTTTACTGAGATACAATTCACATACCATACAAGTCACCCATTTAAAATGTGCAATTAAATGTTTTTAGTATATTCACGGAAGTTGAAATCATCGACACATTCAATTTTAGAATATTTTCATTATACCAAAAAGTAGTTCTGTACCCATTCACTGTCACTCTCCATTGCTTTCCAGCCCTAGGCAACCACTAATCTACACTCTGTCTCTACAGATTTGCCTGGACATTTCATATAAACAGAATCATACAGTATCTGGTCTTTGTGATTGGCTTCTTTCACTTAACATTTTCAAGGTTCATTCATGCTGTAGCATGTATCCATACTTCATCCCTTTTTATTCCTTTTTATCCATACAATTCTCTGGTATAGATAATACCACATGTTATTTATCCATTCATCAGTTGATGGACATTTGAGCTATTTCCACTTTTCAGCAATTATGAATAATGCTGCTATGCACATTCCTGTACAAGTTTTTATGGGAACATATGTTTTCATTTCTCTTGGGTATATACTTAGTAGTGGAGCTGCTGGGTCCCATGCCAGCTCTATAAGTAACATTTTGAGGAACTGCCAGGCTGCTTTCTGAGGCAGCTGCACAATTTTACATTCCCATCAGCAGTGTATGAGGGCTCCAACTTCTCCACATCCCTGTCAGCACTTGTTATTATCTGTCTTTTTGATTGTAGTCACCCTAGTGGTTATAAAGCACTATGTCATTGTGGTTAGAATACTGCTTTAATGAGGATTATTTCTGACTGGGTGTTTTGCAAGATAAATGAGTGTTTTTAATCACTTTGCTATAATATGCATTTTTATCAACTTTGTTTACCCATAAAAATAATCAGTTTTGCTATATGAATATGAAGTGTTTGGTTATCTATTACTATGTAACAAACCATCCCACAACTTAGGGGCTTAAAATGACAACCAGTTTATTCTCTCTCATGATTCTGTAGGTTGGCTAGGCTCAGCCGGGTGGTTCTTCTGTTCTGTGTGATATCGGCTGGGGCTGCAGTCACCTGGAAGTTCGACTACACAGAACATCCAAGATAGCTCAGATACACGTCTGGTGACTTCACAGGGATGGCTGGAAGGCTGAACTCAGATGGAATACTTGAGCAGTTGGGACTCTCCACATCATCCTGGGGCATCTCTCTCTCTCTCTACATGGCCCCTCCAGGATGAGAGTAGTTGGATTGATACATGGCAGCACAGAGCTCCCAAAAGTGCAAAAGTGGAAGCTTTGAGACCTTTCTAAGGCTGATGCTCGGAACTGGCACAGCATCACTCCCATCACACTCCATTGGGCCAGTCTAGATTCTGAGGCATGAGTCCTGGGAGGTGTGGACCCTTAGTGACCATCTATGAAGACTAAATGCCCCAAAAAGAATAGTTTACTCAGGCGATAATAGTAATTTTTCTAATTTACTAACATTACTGATAAATGGTTTCCATTTTTTAAGGCATTTAAGTCATCTATCACTGAGGACCTTTTGAGAGGCAGGAAAGAACTTGAGCTCACAAGAAACCACCAATACTCTCAGAAAGCATCCTCCACCACCTTCCAGATTTCTTATTCACTAAAGCATAAAGGAGATACAAAAAGGGTCATTTTTACCAAAGAAGCTAGAGAAAAAAAGACCTCCAATGTCAGCTAATAAAGATTTTGCTGTATATGGAAACTGTCAGGTCATTCTTATTTTCAAAGCACACCTTTTGATGTCTTTGAATGATTGCCTTGTCCATCATTCCACATGTTAGATTCTTTCTTGACGTGCATGCTTAGATTTTCCAACACAGGCCACCTTCCCCCATGTGCCCCACTTTGAAGAGGGAGAGAAGCAGAGGTCTTCATGCTTCAGAATTTCAGACTCCAGTCCTGAATAGCACACCTGAAGACATTCTGTATTTCACTACATTTGAAAGCACGTTGCCAGCATCCAATCATAAGGTAAATTGAGGTTTTATATTTGAAAAGCACTCATTAAGTTCAACAACAGAACTGATCCCTGGTGAGGTAGGAAGCTCCCATCCCCAGAAGGGTTTGGACAGAGCTGGGTCACCTGTCAGGGATGCTACCGTAAAGATTCGGGAAAGCTGGAAGAGCCCTAACAAATTCCAGATCTTATTCTTTTAAACCTGTTAAATGTAGACAAAGCATTGCCCACTAATGAGAGGCTCAGTTTCTGAAGTCAGACAGATCTGGGTTTATAACCTGGCTTTGCCATTTACCAGCTGTGGGAGGTTCGATGGGTTTTTTAAACTGTCAGCCTGTTTCCTCATCTGTAAAGTGAGTATAATAACATTACCTATATTTCAGGTGTGGAGCTACTGCTGAACCAGAAAGCATGCAGATGCTCCAGCCTTGGAAAAGCCTTGGAACCCTCTTCCATATGAGGTCATGGACTTTTCTGAGAATCTAATGAAAGCTTTGGATCCTCCACATTGCCCCCAACCAATACACATATCATGAAAATTGCTACAAGTTCATGGGGTTCAAAAACCCCTAGTTGTCCATCCGTGGTCCTCGTAGAGAGTTATATAAACCTTTGCTCTAGACTAAACACAGCGGCCACAAGCCCACAAACAGAAGGCAGTGAGTCCTCATGAAAATCACAGCAGCTCTGATGGCAAACACACATTTTGTCTTTTGAGAGTCTCAGTCTGCCTCTGAAGTCACGAAGTGTAATCTGAGACTGAGCGGACCCTACAGAAATTTCCCTTATTTTGTGGTTTAAGAAATATCTTCGGGGACTTCCCTGGTGATCCAGTGGTTAAGACTCTGCACTCCCAATGCAGGGGCCCCGGGTTCAATCCCTGGTCAGGGAACTAGATCCCACATGCCACAACTAATACCCCGCGCAGCCAAGTAAATAAATACATACATACATACATATATACGTACATAAATAATAAAATTATTTTAAAAAAAATGTCTTCAGAAGAATAAAGCTGAATGTGCAAACCATGACCATCTTATCTTAAAGGTTTTATACATCTTTCTATAATCTAAAATTTTCATTTTTTGAGAGGTTCTCTGAGAAAAACCTAATTTTAATTTTTTCAGAATTTTCCCTGGTTCTCCAACATAAAGACTTGAAGGCCTGAAGAGATTGAGAAGCTGACCTCAGAGGCTACGTCTGTGATTCAAAAGGATGAAGGGGAAGTTTGTTCATTTTCAGTATCTCACTCAAGCCCTGCCCTAGAGTACTACTTAGGGACTTATAAATCCTACAAGCGTTTGATGGTGTATCGGTTGGAAATGCTGAGTACCCACTGGGAAAGAAGACCTGGTCCTATAGCAGATGAAGAGAAATATCAGGTTAGCCCATCTCAGGACTAGAGCTATTTTTCTCTAAGTCTTTACCCTCCCAGAGGCGGGTTGGTAGGGTCTCTTCGTGAATGAAGAGACATTATGATATCTTTTGAGTGTATTACTGTTAACCATTGATTTTTATCAAGAACAAATGGATACCATCTCTTGTGCTTGAATAAGGAGTTTTTGTGGAGTTTTTCTGTCCCTTACATTATTGTATGCGCCTCCTCTTAGGCTGTTTTAAGCCACAGCTTAATTTTTAATAATTCAGTAATGAATCTGGTTTAATCTCTCTTAATCCTCTTGCCTAATTCTCTTTTCCATTAAGGGATTAAACACAGAAAAGAAGACGTGGCCAAATGATGACTCACTCCTCTTTCAGTGCTGATCCCCAAAGGCAGATAGTCGAGAAGAAACGTCCCAGAAGTGAATGAAACACACAAGTCTAAACTGAGAAATAAATCATCTGAGTCTCAGGCTATTTACTCTAACTTCCCCTTTCTTCCGTGACACAAAAATTAGTCTTAAAAGGTTTGCAAATGCTATTCACTGCGGCACCTTCCACAGGATATTCTCTAATGAAGCTGACATTACTAACTCACCGTCACAAACCATTTGCTTTCAGCTGTTTCTCTAATAACGGGGATGGGCCACACTGAGTCATCCACACTCTTGCCCAGTCCCCTAAGAACCCCGGAGACTCATTAACTTGACAATTGGCCAGGATTAGCAGCACAGGGACTGTGGCTGTGTCATGGAGCCTGGGGCTGGTGAACTGTGGACTTTTGGGGCCCAAGGCAGTATTAGGCTGAGGAGGCTGACAGCAGAGGCTGAGTCTCAAACTGGTTGGAGAGAGCCTGGTCCGGTCAACTTACTCTACAGAACCCAGAAATGGTGCCCTGGTCACATTCTCAGGGCTCTGTGTTGCTCTCACCTACTTGCTGTTTCTGCCCAAGCTGGTGAAGTGTATCATGATGGCGTGGGGCTGGAAGGGTCCCTGTTCTGGGGCCATCTGTGCTTTGCTCCTTCTGAATTAAACCTGGAAGATTCCCCCTTTTCCACTGCATTCTTACAATCTTACATGGCCTTGTGCGGGGGAGAATAAAGTAGGAGCTTCCTATATGCCGTGATTTAGGGGTGCCAGATAAAGCCGCCTTCCTGAAGAGACCTGCCACATGGCTTACCATTCCTACGGGACACCCTCCTTTCAGGCAAGACATTGAAAGTGACTGCTGAAAAGCAAATGAGGTTCCACATATAAGCGATACCATATGATATTTGTCTTTCTCTGACTTACTACTGGGGGGAATGCAGAGGGAGGGATAAATTGGGAGATTGGGATTGACATATACACACTACTATATATAAAATAGATAACTAATAAGGACCTACTGTATAGCACAGGGAACTCTACTCAGTACTCTGTAATGACCTATAAGGGAAAATAATCTAAAAAAGAGCAGATACATGCATATGTATAACTGATTCACTTTGCTGTACAGTAGAAACTAACATAACATTGTAAATCAACTATACTCCAATAAAAATCAAATAAAAAAAGCAAATGAGGTTTGGGTGGTCTAACACATAAACCTATTCTTTCCCATTAACACTTTTCAAATTAGTTTAGCAGATTGGCCCATTAGGATATTTGAACTCTGAAAATAGCACCCTGGACTGGTTACTTTTACTGCAACCTGTGGCCCAAACTTTCAAATTCAGAATCCTGTGTATTTCTGCCAATGATCATTCCAGCCGTCACACTGAGACTTTGTGGAGAAAGTATCAAAATATGATGATATCAAACACGAAACAGTCCACACTCTGCCACCCACATTCCTCAGCTGGTTCGGAGGCTACTTTCTTCATATTGTAAGAAAGCAAAAGCCAAACCAAGGTTGGGGGAAATGTTTAAATACTGTGACCTCGGGCTTCCCTGGTGGTGCAGTGGTTGAGAGTCCGCCTGCCGATGCAGGGGACACGGGTTCGTGACCCGGTCCGGGAAGGTCCCACATGACGCGGAGCGGCTGGGCCCATGAGCCATGGCCACTGAGCCTGTGCGTCCGGAGCCTGTGCTCCACAGCGGGAGAGGCCACAACAGTGAGAGGCCCGCATACCGCCAAAAAAAAAAAAAAAAAAAAAAAAATACTGTGACCTCTCAATGATCTAACCCAGGAGAGGAAAGTGAAAAAGATTACAAAGAATGTGCAGCACCAGTTCTCCAGTGTAGAAGTTCATGTCTTTGTATATACTCCCCTGGCAGGCCTGGCTTTCTGACTTCACTTTTGCTTGGGAACCTGCTCTGTGGAGTGCAGGTGTTTCTGGTCTGTACCCCCAGCCATGTGGTAAGGCAAACAGGACAGCTTCTTTCCCAGCAGGGGTGGAGGATGACATTTTGGAGGGTTAAGTTCGAAACAGGACAGTATTAGCAAACCCATTTGACTTCACAACCAAGCCACACCCTCCAATCTAACTTTGCAATGAAACCGACATTTTAATCTCCAAAAATATTTTTATAAAAAAATAAAAATAATACCTAAAAAGGATCCTAAGAATCAAATGGGAAAAGAGACATACTCTTCTGAATTGCCCCACCCCACATCTAGGATGGCTTTTGGTTCTGTCTCCCAGTTTTCAGGAGTGCGCTGTCGGGGGCTCAGGGCTGGAGGTTCTCTAGGGTATTTGTGACTCAGCCTTTCCCAACAGGCTCACCCAAGTATGTACATGGGCTGTCCACTGTTGTCCCACACCCTCAAGAGACAGTGCCCTCTGCACCTCCCAAAACAGTGAACATAGGAAGTCTTGACACCTACTCAACAAATGCTTCTGCATTGGGTACCAAGAAGGATACTGAGGTTACAAAAATGAAAGGAAAATCCATGAATTCTTTGGATGATCTTATAAACAAGTCATGTCAATGACTATTACACTATATGTTAAATTCTAGAATAGAGGTACATACACAGGGGTTGTGGACACACAGAGGAAGGCATGTTTAACTCTATCTTGGGAAAGGAGGGCTTTGAAGAGAATACATATAATTTTTGGCTTCAAGTAATAGAATACAGTGGCCTAAGTAGTAAAGATACTTATCATCTCATATAACAAGAAATACAGAGACAGGAAGTACAGGGTTGGCCTGAATGCCTTTAAGAGCTAGGCTCATTTCATCCTGGGCATGGGGAGAGAAGCTTTCATTTTACTTTAAATCTTCTCCATTGTGGATTTAGTAGAAATATCCCATTCTTATATTCATCATTTCTGATCCAGCAGTTCTGAATTTCTCCGCTAAAGAAGATATATTACAGGATTTTAAAAATTGTAGTAACTCACGCAGGCCAAACATGTTTTCTCTACTTATACGACACACGTGAAGAAATACCTTTCAGTTCTGCAACAGTGACTGTATAACCTCGATTGCCGCAAGCATTGGTGAGTGTGCCTTATAACAATCATCTTAGAGCACAATCAGCCCTCCTTATCTGTGGATTCCACATCTGCAGATTCAACCAAACAACAGATCAAAAATATTCAGGGGAAAAAATTCCAGAAAGTTCCCCAAAGCAAAATTTGAACTTGCTGCACACTATTTACATAACATTTACATTGGATTAGGTATTATAAGTAATCTAGAGATGACTTAAAGTGTACAGGAGGACTGTGTAGGTTATATGCAACTACTACACCATTGTATAAAAGAGACTTGCGCATCCGTGAATTTTAGTATCCATGGGAGTCCTGGTACCATTCCCCCAGGATCCTGAAGGACAACTATACTGGAATAATTTCTTTGCCACTCTAGTGAAAATGCCAAACTAGGTCAATTTCTGTTGTCTTTGAAGAGTTTTAGGGAGAAAAAGCAAGGTTGCAATTTTTATTGCATTTCTTTGGTTACACAAGAGTAATACGTGTGTGTCTTAGAAGCTGTGGCCAATGAAGGAGGTTGTGTAAGCTGAAGGTGTGCAGAGGGACAAATGGGGCTCCTGGAGTTGTGCAGTGCACAACCAATGAGATCGTATGTGGCAACCTATTTCTGAACACAGAGCACAGAAAGGAAAAAATTCCCCATGATTCTACCTCCCAGCAACAACATTATTATTTTGCTATGTTTCCTCCCAGTCTTTCTTCTAGGTATACTGTATTTTTAAATGATATTATAATGTACGCCTGCTCTATAAACTCTTTCATTTAACAGTTAATTATAAACATTTAGAATGTTTAATTATTCTTGAAAACATCATTTCCAATGGCACCCTATTTTATTACTTAACACTTAATATAGTATTTTTTTTAATATAGTATTTTTTTACATGCCAGTCACTATGCTAAACTCGTTAAAAATATTAACTCATGTAATCCTGCACAGATATTTTTGTTTGCCTTTCCAGACCCCTCTACCCTCTTCCACCTTGCTCTGTGCCCCCGGAGGCCAACCTGTACAGACTGCATCACCCGGCTTCTGTGCCCTCTCACTTCCTTGGATTTCGCCAATGACAAGTTGTCACTGGATTATCATTCCCAACTCCACTCTCTTCCTCTCTCCCTGTGTTAGGATTTGCCATGGGAGTTTGCCTTCTACTAGAGTATGTGGAATATAAATAGCTCTATTCTATTTACTTTAGTCTCAGTCATGGGACATGCTTTGGCCAATGGAATGTTTGCACACTTGTTGTGAGCAGAGGCCTGAAAGGGACTTGCCTGTTTGGTTTGGCCTCTTGGTGGCTGTTCCCAAAATAAGAGGCCCAGGAAGCTGACCTGAACCCAAACAACCCAAAGCCTGAAGCAGAGCTGCTTCAGTCAACCTGGGAGTGAGAAAAACAAATGTCTGCAGTTTGTAGCCAGTGAGATTTGGGGTTGTTTATATGCACCATTATTGCAGCAGTGGCAGACTTATCACAGATGTCTCAGAAGAAGCCTGGAGGGTGAGGTTAAGGTATGAAGGGTCACTGGGCTTTTCACAAAGAGCACAGCTCCTCCTAGGAACTCTCTCTCTCTCCAGGTTCCAATACCTGCCCAATTGCTCCCTATGACTTCCTACTACTACTTGCCCAGAGTACTGCACTATCCTTGATGGTTTCACTACACCCTGTCCACACCTCTGTAAAGAGTCCTTTTATTAAACTCTACTCAAATTATCTAATTTGAGTGTGTCATCTGTTTCCTGCATGGGCTCTGACTTTAAAATCCTCATAACCATCCAATGATGTAGGTACTATTGTTATCCTCATTTTACTAGAGGAAATTGAAACAGAGAGGTTAAGTAACTTGTGCAAAGTCACACAGCAAGTAAGTGGTGGAGCTGAGATTTGAATCCAGCATGCTGACTTCACTATGTTGCTGTAGGTTCATCTAATGGGCCTGTCATAATTTATCTAGCTCTGTATTGTTTAAATGGTGCTTATATGTTTTTTATCAGGTTTTTGTTTGTTTTTTCTGTTGTAAATACTGCTATGATGAGCAATCTCTGTATAAATATTTACTCATATTCAGGGTTAAGAACTAAAGTTTCTAAAAGTTAAATTGTTGGATTAAAGAGTATGAACTTCTTTGTTCCCCAGCCCTTTTTTTACTTTTTAAAATTGTTTCCTTTTGACTATAAAAATGATCAAATTCAGTAAACAAAATTCAAGCATTATAGAAATATATATCATAGCGCACAAACAATTCCATACCCTCAAAAAAAAAACACTAACCCAGGATCTAAGTTCTCTTTAACAATAATTAATAGTAATTATTAATTTTTCTTATTAAAAAGTCATTAATGTGTACAGTAGAAATGCAAAAACGTAAAAAGAGAACAAATCATTTGTAATGCACAAGTCATGTTCTGTGTATATGTTTACATATGTGGGTAAACAAACACAGGATCATGCTATGAATACAGCCTAGTAACATACTTTTTTTCACTTAGCAATATACATCATCATGAATATTTTTCATGTCCTTAAATATTCTTCTACAACATTAACTGCAAAGTATATTTGTATAATTGCCTCTCATTCTACTGGAGCAATATTCTGTCATTTATGCAACCAATTCCCTAGAACTAGACATTAAGTTGTTTCTTTCTCTTAACTACAATAAATAAAATTCCCACACACATAGTTATAAAGAGGTATCTGCACATATTTTTTATTATTACTTAAAAATATATATAGTTGTGGAATTGCTGGATCAAAATCAACACAGGTTAATAAGGCTCTAATTCCTATTACAACTGGCCTTACAGGAAGGCTGCTGATTTATTCTCCCATCAGCAAAGGATATTATGGTTTTAATTTTTTTTTCCAGTATCATTAGGTAAGATAAAAAATGGAGGGGGAGAACTTTTTGGTTTTTATTTACTTTCATTTGCTTACTAAGGAAATAGAACTTTTAATAATTTGTACTTCCGTGGCAAATTGTGTACTTTGCCATTTTTCTATTAGTATGTTTATCTTTTTCTTAATGATTTGTAAGAATTCTTTCAAATTGTCATATACACAGCAAAGGTTTTTCCCACATTGTCATTTCTATCAAACCTTTTAAAAATTTATTTTTCATGTAGTCAAATTTAATGTTTTCACCCTTATGACGTCTGCCTTTCATGTTTTATTTAGAAAGGTTTTCTTCTCCCAAAGATCACATAAACATTCACTGGTTCTTCTTCTGATTCTTTTGCAGCATTATTTTTTTTACATTAAAAGTTAATTTATTTGGGCACTTTGGGAGAGATAGAGCCCTAAATTTTTTTTTTTTTTTTTTTTTGCGGTACGCGGGCCTCTCACTGTTGTGGCCTTTCCCGTTGCGGAGCAGAGGCTCCAGACGCACAGGCTCAGCGGCCATGGTTCATGGGCCCAGCCGCTCTGCGGCACGTGGGATCTTCCCGGACCAGGGCACGAACCCGTGTCCCTGCATCGGCAGGCAGACTCTCAACCACTGCGCCACCAGGGAAGCCCCAGAGCCCTAAATTTTTTTTTTTTTTTGCATTTATTTTTTAGAAGTATTTATTTATTTGGTTGCACCAGGTCTTAGTTGCAGCAGGCGGGCTCCTTAGTTGCGGCTCCAGGGCTCCTTAGTTGTGGCATGCAAACTCTTAGCTGCAGCATGCATGTGGCATCTAGTTCCCTGACCAGGGATCGAACCAGGGCACCCCCGCATTGGCAGCACAGAGTCCTATCCACTGTGCCACCAGGGAAGTCCCTATTTGCATTTAAATGATCGGTCTATTTGCCCAACATCATTTACAAAATAATCATTGCCCATTGACCTGAACCAGCTTTATCATATAGCAAATTTCTAATCTTTCTGGACTTTTTATTTCATTCCATTGACCAACCGATTCTGTGCTAACACCTCACTGCTTAAAGCACTGTGGTTTAATAACTTTTAAAACCTAGAAGTACAATTACCCCCTTCACAACTGTTCCTTTTCAAAATTTTCTTGAACTCTTCGTCAGTGGGTCTTGTAAGCAGACGAACTTAAGAATAATTTTGTCACGTTCTAAGAAAAATCTTGTTGGAATTTTTGTTAAAACTGCATTCAACTTATTAACTAATTTGGGGGAAATAATCTTTATAATATTGAATTGTTCCATTTAGAAAGATGATGATATTCCACGTTCCATTTATGCAAGGCTTTTGGATCTCAAACTACAATTTGTGTTTTTCTTCACAAAAGCCTTGCGCAATTATTTAAAACAATGGAAGCTCCATGGTGGGTATTTTCAAATTCCAGGGAGCCCTGAATAGGAATCAAAAGACCCAATTCATAATTTTGACTACTCACTTAATACCTGGAAAAACTTACAAAACTCTTCTCTGCCTTACTTTTCTCAGCTGGACCAATAACCCCTGCCTTTTCCTGCTTTCAGAGTTTGCCTGAAGATTATACTAACACAGCAGTAGAGAGAGCCATGTTAATACAGGGGTTATTATTTTGTGAATATATAGCTAAAAATGGGTATGCGCCCAGTAGGCATTTTACCATATAAAATAATCCAACTAATCAAATAATAATTAGTGAGTACCCAGAAAGTACCCAGCTGTCTTGCCAGGATTAAGTAGGTTTTCGGGATATGGGACCTTCAGTGCTAAAACCAGGAAAGTCCCAGACAAACCAGGGTGCATTGGTCATCCCAGCTGTCAGGCATCCCCTTCAAACTCTAAAATGCTAGAATTCCAGAGTTCCATACATAAGAGAAAATAGGCCCATGTTCCCAGGTTGTTTCCGGTCTAATAGGGGAGACATAGTGAATGCTTATGAAAAGATGAGGGAATGTGTACGTACTGAATTGTCCCATGAGGACTGGTGGTACAATAGGCATCTCAAAAGGGGATGACTGGCTTGCCCTGGAGGCTCTAGTAGTGGTGCTTGAACTAGACTTTAGAACCAGAAGCATTTGCATGGGATGGGACTCCAGGTGGGGGATGAGCGGAAGGTATGAATCAGAGTTTTGTTGCAAGGAAGAGAAGATTTAACACTCGGCCCCCAGCCTGGTACATGGCAGGTACTCAGTGAACACAAGTTCAATCAAGTTCAGGGCACTTGGTAACAGAGAATTGGGATATGCGTGTAGCATCTATTTAGGGTCGCACACTCTGAAGTGCGCAAGAGTAAACAGTTAGAAATGTAGAAAACCACCTAAGAGACTCTCTCATAAAACACTAGATGAAATACTATGAAATTTATACAACCGACATGTTTCTCTTTTTCCTTTGGCTGCCAGAGTTCTAGTGTTAAATTTAGTGCCCAGGGCCACCTCAACGATGTTCCCACTAACTCCTTTCACTTCCTTTAAGCAGGCATTGTTCTTTCATATGCTGAAATATCTTCGTTTGCATTGCTCTAAAAAAATTACTGCCTGAAAAGACATTATGAAAAAATTAGAATATAAGGAAAAATGTAAAGAGGAAAGTTAAAATTCCTGATATTCCCTCTAAAAATAGCCACTGTTAATGTTTTAGCGTTCCCGCCTACACACATACCCGCTGGCTTTTTCTTTCTGGATATTGTACTGTATATGTTTTCTAAATTGCTTTTTTAACTTAATAATACTTCATGAAGATTTTTTCCATTTCAGTACATCACTTCTATATCAGTACTCTTAGCTGTTACATATTTTTTCATTTTATGGCGATACACTAATCTGTTTAGTCTCCTACAAGAATAGGGACATTGAGATTTTTCTAGATCTAGTTGTGTTCTGAATTATGCTGTTGTCTGATCATTTCCTTGAGTAAAGTCCTAGGACTAAAATCACGGGGCAAAGTCTATGTATATTTTATATGATATCATTTAGAGGTTAAGAGGCAGGTTCTAGGGACAGACTGCTTGGGTTCAAATCTTTTATTTTCCAGCTCTGTGGCCATGGGGTTTGTTCTCTAATCCCTCCAGCCCTTGTGTTTTTTTAATATGAAATTAAGATAATAATTGTACCTGCTGTATCTGATTGTTGTGAGGATTTCAGTGAGATAATGTGTGTGAAGGACTGAGCACAGTGTCTGACACAGAGTGAGCCCTCCATAAATATTTTCTATAATTATATTGCTAAAGTGATCTTCAGAAAGATTATATCACTTTTCATTGACACAAAGGTCAAGCCCTTTCAATTTGTAGAGATGTGGATGGACCTAGAGACTGTCATACAGAGTGAAGTAAGTCAGAAAGAGAAAAACAAATATTGCATATTAATGCATATATGTGGAATCTAGAAAAATGGTACAGATGAACCTGTACCAAGGCAGAAATAGAGACACAGATGTAGAGAACAAACGTATGGACACCAAGAGGAGAAAGGGGAGGTGGGAAGAATTGGGAGATTGGGATTGACATATATATACTAATATGTATAAAATAGATAACTAATGAGAACCTGTTGTATAGCACAGGGAACTCCACTTCGCTGTACAGTAGAAACTAACACAACATTGTAAAACAACTGTACCCCAATTTAAAAAAAAACAAAACAAAGGTCAAGCCCTTTCAGCTATAGGATTTAAGTCAAATAAAAGTTAAAAAGTAGCAATACAATCTGCTCCTTTGCCGACCAGGATGACAGTGCCAATTTACCTCCACTCTAAGGAGTTTCTCCAAGGGACAAAGGCTTATCCTTCTGCAAGTGTTTTAATCCAATCCCCCTAGTGGCCAAGAGACTGAATTTTCAAGATAACTAAACCAACCCCGTTCTTTCAAGATTAATTCACAAAACAGAAATAAAGCAACCTCATTTTTTTTAATCTTAAAGAAAATATATAACGACCCAAAGAACACCCCTCAATATCATCTAAGGTCTCTGCTTTCTAAAAGTTGCTGGCTTACTTTCCTAGACAGCTGTAGTTTGTTCCCAGGCAGGATGGATTAAAAAATCTGGCTAAAGCCATTGTTCTCAATCTTGGCTGAAACTCGGTATCTTGGAAAATAGAAATTCTCTAGAGATTTTGATTTGATCCGACAGTAGTGTGGCTGAACATCAGGATTTTAAAAAGCTCTCCAGGAAATTTGAAAATTCAGCTGAGGCTGAGAACCAGTACACTAAAGAAAGTTGGCAGGGATGCCCTCAAACTGATTTTAACCTCTTTTCCATCCAATCCTCCATTAGACAGGGAGAGGTTGCTTCCTCTCTCACCTCTTCCTCTGCTCTTAGAAGGGTTCCAAAGAGAATAAACAACAAATAATCCCCCTAGGTCTAACTCCTAGTTGCCTCTGCCTGGCTAGAAATAAAGTATGAACCACAAAAGGCAAGCCACGTAAATAATTTTTAAATTTCTAGTAGCCACATTTAAAAAGGGGAAAAGAAATAGCTGAAATAAAGTTTAATAATATATCTTATTTATCCCCAATACATCCAAAACAATATCACTTCCATGTGTAATTAATATGAAACATTATTAATGAGCTATTTTACAGTTTTTTTCATACTAAGTCTTTGGAATCTGGTGCCTATTTTATGCTCACAGCACATATCAATTCGGGCCAGCCTTGTTTTAAGTGCTCAGTGTGTGGCCAGTGGCTGCCATATTGTCAAGGCTAGGGGTTACATGCAAATTAAGTAACCTCTGTAGGGCTCAGTCTCCCTTAAAATGGGGACATGGTAATGCTGCTCCTCAGCATTATTGCAATGATAATGAAATGCCTATTATGATGCTGGCAGTTAGCGAGCTCTCAGCAACGTTTAGTTTCTTTTATTAAGGGGAAGAGATGCACCAGGTCAGGTGGCAAATGGAATGACTCCTCTTTTTCCTCTAAAACAGGGTTTTTCAACATTTAACCCATGTTCCCTTTCGCTAAACATTAAAAGCTCATGCTTTCTTTGATCGTTTTTATTTCGAAACAGAATTTTAAAAGTTCAATATCATGACTAAAACTAAAAGAAATAGCACAACATATTGCTTTGTTATCACTCTCCCTCCCCCAACCTGGGAGCATGTGCCCTCTACTCCCCTTTCTATGGTGAATCCTGCTCTGAAACATCTTCCTCACTTCAAGGTTGCTGTCTAAACTTCAGATGAGCCTCGCATTCATTTAGGTTCTTTAATTTAAAATAGCTTTTTTTATCACTATAAAAATAATGCACGCTTCCTAAACAAAAATCAGAAAATATAGAAAAGCAGAAAGAACAAAATCAGAAGCATGAGGTTGGCACCATCCACAGAATAAGCACTCTAACAGCTGGGATATAGTCTCACAGCTGGTGTTTCCGACCCAGGCTGCTCCTCGGCATCACCTGAGTTCCAAGATATACAATGCCCAGTCCCACCCACAGAGACTGCGATTTAATTGGCCTGGGTGCTACCTGGGCATCAGGATTTCTTTTAATGCTCCCCAGGTGAATTCTGATGAGCACCCAATACAAGAGCCAGTGCCCTAGAGCAATTAGTCTCAGACTTGACTCTGCACACCAACCAGGTGTTGATCTTGTCAAAAATGCATACTTAGATTGAGTAGGTCTGGAGTGAGGTCCCGGATTCTACATTTCTATGAAGCTCTCAGGTAATGTTAATGCAGCAGGTCTACCAAACATACTTTTAATATTCCATATGCTTCATTATTCATAAATACCTATATGTACCTTTTCTCTAAAACTTCCTACCCCTGTTTTATAATCTGCCCTTTTTATTCAATGATCCATCATGACCTCCTTTGCATGTTAAAAAAAATACACGCCTGCAAGATCGTTTTGACTGGCTACGTGAGATTCCATTTTAAGGATATATTACTGTAGGTCACTTAGTGCAGTGCTTTGGGGGCTGGGGGTTGCAGCTGGTATATAATCTGGGAAGTTCAATCCCTGCCTCCATTCTGGTAACATAGATCAGGGATGGGGCTCCCCAAGCATTTCTGATATACTGTTCCTTTCTCTCTTCCCAGACCTTGAAAACCACTGACTTAACAAGTTCCTATTTGGGGGGCATTAGATTTCCAACCGTTTTTCATAACAAACAGAGCACACAAAAAATTCTGGAAAAAAAAAAAAAAGAATAGATCACATCAATCTAGTAAGTGTTATTACTGTCTCCATTTTACAGATGAGTGGCTCCTAGAAATTTGAATTTGTAAAAATTTGCCCATGAGAGTCTGCTATTCACTCGGTTTGGGAATCATTGAAATTCCAATTTAACCCTTCTGTGCTCGTGGGAAGGATAACAGCGTTTCCTGAATAAAGCCAAGTTCAGAGTGCTGGGCACAGTCATGTCCCTGCCACATCCCTGTGCAGAGGAGCAAAGCCCCAGACAGAATCACAGATCTTCCACGGCCACAGATGGATGGACCAGAGGTAGGAAACCAACACAGTGAGTGTGGCCCAGCCAGCAAGGAGCTATGCTATGAAAACTCCTGCTCATCAGACAGGAGGCAGTATCACGAGGTAGTAGACACCATAGAGGCCCAGAACTCTCGATAAGCAGAAGCTTGGAGAGAACAGAAGCCATGAGGCAGAGAAAAGAAGAGTGAGAGGTAGGTTGGTAGTGACAGAAGTGTGAGAAGCAGAGGCAGAAGGGGGCTGTGTCACTGTCATGCTGGGGAGTGGGCAGTCTCCTGCCCAGGTGGGGACACATCACTGTCCTTAGAGCTCTGGGTCCTGAACCCCCTTCCGGTCTCTGAGCTGTGTTCTAATCCCAATGAAGCCCAGCTGGGAAACTACTGTAGGTGCCTGTAGAGCCCTGATTAATTACCATGTGGACTCCTTGCAATAATTGTGTACCCCACCCTCCCACTGGGGGTAAGGGAATTATTTGTGGTAAACCGAGGAAGACTCCTATTACCAGCAAAAGAGCCCAACACGCACTCCCAGTAATTTGATTCACTTATTAAATTTTGTGAATAGAAGATATAAAATCTGAGTTTAATGGGAAGAAGAATGTAAACACAGGGTAACGGAAGGAGATGGGGACTGGAGGATCCCTGGGGGAGCAAGCGGGGACATTGCAGAGAAGGTAGAGTGGGGGGGGGAGAAGGGAACAACCTTCTTCATCTGTAGCCAGTCTAGGCTATTCCTGGGAACCTAGCTGACCAGTTAGAAAAAGGACTCAACAGGTGGCTGGAGTCAAAGGGAAGGGAAGCTGAGCTGCACAGTGTTATCCAGAAGGTGCGAGGGGACACTGTGATGACCAGAGAAAGCTCAGATGGCGCAGGGAGCAGCGACTCCCCTGCGGTGGCCTTTGTTCTTTTGATGACCAATCAGAAGTAGCAACCAGATTTGCAGACCTAGAGTCCAGTCTCTAGTCGGAAACAAAAGAGTCTGGTCTACATTCAGAGGACAGAACTTAGGCATCCAAAAAGTCTCTGCCATTTTCCCTAAGACAAAAGACTCAGGAGCGAGAAGTGGAGAGTCAGGGATCAGGGTCTTCTGATGGACCACAGGACTGACTGACAGGTCCCAGCTCCCATCTACTCCCAGATAGGCCTGGATTTTACCAGTATCTCTCCAAAAGCTCCTATTTCGTGATATAAGTATCAGTCTCAGAAAGCTTATAGAATAATATTAACAGCATTAACAATAGCTTCTATATAATAAGTCCTGTAATAAGACACCATGTCAGAAGCCTTATACCCAATATTCATTCCATTTTCACATCAGCCTTATGAAGTAGGTACTAGGACGTCCCCTCTTTATAGATAAGCTGATGCTCTGAGAGGCTCATTAATTTGACCAAGGTCATATAGCTAATTAGAGCAGAAATGGGATTCACACTGTGTCTGTCTGAATCCAGAGTCTATGTTCTTGGTCACTTGAACTCTACTGACTCTCATCAATTATGACAGTTAAAGGTAGAGACGATCTAAGTGCAAAGCCCTAATTAAAATACGAAGACATCTTCAAAACATCCCCATGTCATAGAGTTGTGGACATTAGAGGATTACAAGAGTCACCCAGACACCCTGTGCAGCCTCTAGAGGCAGCAACTTCCATTTGCAAACATAGCCAGAAGTTTCTCACTTATAACACACTGAACTCTTTCGAGAACCTTCCACCTCAGCATTTTTCCTGGTGGTAGACAAACTTTGAAAAGCCATTAGGTCTTGAATTAGACAGCCAAGTCAATCTGGTAGAATGTATCAAACACCATCTTTCAGCAGAGAAAGGGATGAGCGAGTCCCTAAATCAACACAGAGCTTTTCTGTTTGTCAGCACGTGGCAACCCCAGACCTTGTTCCAGTGGTACAAAGACAGCCTCACATGTTTCCTCTGGGAAAGTTTCTACAAAGGTGACTGGGGAGACCACAGAATAGTGGGCAAAGTCTGAGGACAGTGGAGAAAGGAGTAGTATTATTCCTTTTCCTTTGTCCTATGTTATCAGGCCTGCTGAAGAGAAGCATGGTTCTGCTGAACTAAATTCTTGTCCAAACAATACAATCAACTTCCTCCTCCTCCTTTTCCTTTTCCTTCTCCTCCTTTTCCGGCTCCCTGAAGCTTCCAGAAAGTAAATTTTACATATTTCATTCAATATTACCTCTGTTGTGCCTGCTGATACTACAGCTTATAATATGCATCTGCTTAGAGGTAGGCATCACCCTACAAACTATAATTTGATTTGAAGGATGGTGTAGCACCAATCTGTTCAAGTACTGGACACTATTATTTCTAAAATTTACTCATCAGATAGTTCCAACGTTGTTCAACTGTTCAAAAGCATAAGAGAGAAAGCAAGCTTTCAGGCTGTTTTACAAAACCAGTATTACACTGATACCAAACCCTGAAAAACACAGCAGCCGAAAGAAAACTACAGACAAATTTCACTCATGAATCTGAAAGATTCAACAGTAATTTCTGATAAAAATATCTTAATAGAAATGAGGACTATTTCCTCAACATAATAAATGTATGCAGTCGTATCAAAACCAGCGTCAGGCTTAATGGTGAAATTCTAAAAGGACACCCAGTAAACCTAAAAGACAAAGATGCCCACATCGCCCCTGCTCTTTCACGTTGTACTGAAGGTATAAGGCAATGCAATTATAGAAGGGAAAGAAATAGAAAGTATAAAAACTGTTAAGGGAAAGAAAATTTTCATTATTTGCAGATGTTGAGATTGTATACTTTGAAGACCTAAGAGTAAGAAAATGCACTACAGTGTCTAACTGTAAAATAAATGTACAAAAATGAACAGCTGTTCTATAAGTAAAGGACTCAGACCTGAGAGAACAGGATTCTAAGGTGGCATTCGGAAAAATAATCAAACCAATTATAGCACAGAATCCTCCAAAGGCTCAGGAATTGGTGGAACTAGTTACATTTGGTGGTTGAAGGAGGGATAAAACAAAGAAAACTGATTGAAATACTGTTTAAGAGGCAGTTAGAGACCTAAATACTCTCCCAACTACCTGTCCCACCACAGCAAAAGACTGCAGGTTTATTCTCTGTAAAGGGAAAACCTGGGGGGCAGGGGGCGGCTCTTCTGGTCTGGAGGACACTAGGCACACTTGAGGGCAGGGGTACCAGAAAACAGGGTTAGGTGTAAGTACTGGATGCTGAAACCTCTACCCTCCTCTGTCTCTGCTCCTAGAGGATGTCAGCCTGCCTTTCACCATTCCACAAGGAGATTGGAGAAGACTTACTTGGGGAATCTGACCAGCTCACAAGGAAAGACATGAAGATATATCAAGGACAGCACCCAACAAATCCTTCTCAGCACCATCAAAGCTTCCAATCAGCTTAAATAGGAGCAGATGACCAAAGATCACCAGGCATCTGAGGAAAACTTCTAACGTGAAGCATAGAAACCAAAATGTGAAAAGAGAAAAAGGAACTTGGAGGAAATGGATTACGGCCATTATGCAAGGAGAGGAAAACAAACAAAACAAAAACTATCATTAATATCCTTCAAAAAATGAAAAGCTATTGTGATATTGCATCCATAAAATAAGAATATGCTGCTATAAAGAAAATATATTCAGAGAAAAAGAGTGAGAGAGAGCTCTTGAAATTTAAAGACATGATATCAGAGATTTGTTTTTAATCTACAGAAGGTTTGGAAGATGATATTGAGAAAATCTCCCAGAGTGTACAGCACAGAAACAAAGAGATGGGAAATAAGAGAGAAAAGACAAGAAAAATTAGAAGCCTGGTCCAGGAGGCCCAATACAAAAACAATACGAGTTCCAGAAAGAATAAACAGTGAACATAAAAGGGAGGAGACCATTATAGAAGTAATTCAAGAAAATTTCCCAGAACTGGAGAGCATGAGTTTCCAAACTGAAAGCGTTCAGAACAAAGAATTAAAATAGACCTATACTAAGGCATATGATTGCGAAATCTCAGAGCAAAGGGGACAAAGAAAAAAAATCCTCCAAATTTCTAGAGAGGAAAACAAAAGGCCTATATAAAAGATGAAGGATAAAAATGGCTCTGACTTCTATAAGAGAAAGCTAGAAAGCAACAGAACAATGTCTTCAAAATTCTGGAGTAAAGTGGTTTTCAACCTAGAGTACCATGCCTAGCAATTCAAGTATGAGAGTAAGGTAAAGACATTTTTAGTTGTGAAAAAATTTACCTCCAAAGCATCCTTCCTTATGAAGCTATTGAAGGATATGCTTTACTAAAACATGATAGTAAACCAAGAAAAAGGAAGGTCTAATGTCCAAAAATTGGAGCTCTATCACAGGAGAAAGGCCAAGGGAATCCCCAGGACAAATGACAAAGGCAGACAAATATGCACCAGGCATACAGACCAACAAGTCCAGATTTTTTTTCAGGAAGCTAAAACTGACAAAATAATCAATCTTGAGAAGAGCTTTATACACTGGCAAAGAATTTGAAGTGAATTAATGATAAAGACATTAAGAAAAACAACTAAACAAATGCGGGGGTGGTGGTGGCAATAATTAACTCCAGGGAAAACAAATATTGAATACTAAAACACATTACAAATCTTCCTTATTTGAAACAATTTGGTGCTGGTTCAGGAATACACAATTATAACAGATTAAAGAATTCAGGACAAGTCCCATATACAAATGAGAATGTTAAATGTGATATGGGTGGCATTTCAAATCAGTGGGGGAAAAAATAGTTTCTCAATAAATCGTATTGGCTAGTCATTTAGGAGAAAAGAGGTAGATGTCTTTCTTACTTTATTCCCAAGTAAATCCTAGATGGATGTAAATAGATGAAATAAAGACATAAAAGGTACTAGAAGAAAACCTAGGTAGACAGCATATAAACATTGTGAGAAACAACTTTTAAATAAAATACAAAATCCAGTACAACAAAGAAAAATATTAATAACTTTGACTACATAAAAATGTAAAGCATTCCTTCAGGTGAAAAAAATCATTAAAAAGTCAAAAGACCAACAAAAAAAATCAGGGATAATAGTTGCAAATATATAACAGCCAGAGTCATTTTCCTTAATATATAAAGAGTATTAACAAATCAATAAGGAAAAGACCAATAATCTACTTGAAAAATGGGACCAGGGAACTTACAGAAGAACATATTAATGTTTTATAAATTTTTTTATCAATAAAAATATTTATTTATAAAAAATATTTATTTTTTGTAAATAAAAATATTTATTTATAAAAATATATTTTTTTGTAAATAAAAAGACTTAAAGTGCTTGGTTTTGCTCATAAATAAGAACTATAAATTAAAACAAAAATGAAATATTATTTTATCTGTAAAATTAGCAAAGATTAAGAAGTGCCACAATCCTCAATGTTGTCAAGAATATGGGGAAACAAACAAACAAACAAAAGAATATGGGGATACAGTTATTCCCACATACTTTTAGTGGGAATGTCAATTAATACATTATCATAGGAGAGGAAATTGGTTGTATTTATCAAAACTTGTGGTGTACACACCATTTGGACTGGCAGTTCTTTATACTGTAGATATATTCTTATATGTTTACAAAACCATGTAAACAAGATTTGTCGTCTTAGATCCCTTCAGGAGTGACTCCTGTTGTGTAACAGGACTCAGGATAAAGAATAGACATTTAAAGAATGCATATTTTTGCATTCAACTGAGTACACCTAGCATTCCCCCTGAATCAATCTGTAATAAGCAACATTTTTAAAACTTGAGCTTATAAAAATACATTTCTACTAAAAAAAAAAGAAAAGAAAAGAAAAGTCAAAGCCAGCAAGAGAAGGCCTGTGATCCTCATCAACCCATTTGCCCCTGGAGAGGTGTGCTAGGACCAAGCAGTCTACTGTATATGTAATGCGGGTTTGTGTTCCATAGGAGGGACCCCCTTGCCATGAGGGGCTCCCTTCTTTTAGGGCAAGCATGAGAACCACCTTATCAATGAAGCGCAAGCTTGGACATTGTGCCACCTGGATATGGTGCCAGCCAGAGTCTAGACATTAGAGTGAGGCGAGTAAGGCTCTCATCTCTGGTGCAAAATTTAAGAGGGCACCAAAAAACACAGTAATCAAGAGAAATTATATTTTAATAAAATATTTTAAAGTAAAAATTAACGTATAATCCAAAAGGACTTGGCATGGCACTATTACTGATCCCGTCTTCATTTAAAATTTTGATATTTTGCTCATCATGGATTTTTTTTTTTTTTTTTGCAATTAACATTAATTTTTAAAAGTATTGCATTAGGGGCTTCCCTGGTGGCGCAGTGGTTGGGAGTCTGCCTGCTAATGCAGGGGACACGGGTTAGAGCCCTGGTCTGGGAGGATCCCACATGCCGCGGAGCAACTGGGCCCGTGAGCCACAACTACTGAGCCTGCACGTCTGGAGCCCATGCTCTGCAACGGGAGAGGCCGCGATAGTGAGAGGTCCGCGCAACGCGATGAAGAGTGGCCCCCGCTTGCCATAACTAGAGAAAGTCCTCGCACAGAAACTAAGTCCCAACATAGCAAAGATAAATAAATTAATTAATAAACTCCTACCCCCAACATCTTCTTTAAAAAAAAAAAAAGTATTGCATCAAATGTTATTTTCCTTGATTACTGAAATTTGAGTACCCTCTTAATTTTGCATCCAAGCATCCTAGTCTCAGCCTTTTTGCCATTGTTTACTGTGTTCTCTGGGAAAGCCAACTGCCAGCACCTAGATGAGGGAGCCCGGTTTCCGGTTCCACCGGCAAGGAGTTCAGTTGTAGCCCCGCCCACTAGGAGAAGTAGAGTGGAGGTCAGCTCCAAGTGTGACTGGCTCACTGCCCAGACTACCCAGAAGAAGTGCCTTTGGACAATCCTTGCAGCACAAAGATGTTCACTGAAGCAGTAATCAAATAGAAAAGGGTTGAAAATAAATGACCATCAATAGCAACTAATTAATTTTTAAAAAGGAATTCTATGCATCTGTGAAAAAGAATAAGTAAGATATAAAAGGTGAACAAAAGCAAGATATAGAACAATTCATATAACATGTCTCCATTTGAATTTTTAAGAATGATATATGATATTAATGATTAATAATTATCATAATTGATAACAGATAATTCAGTGCCTTCTATGTGCCAGACTCATTTAACCCCCATTAACACTCTATAAGGCTGATAATATTATTCCCATTTTACAGTTAAGGAAACTAAGATCCAAAGAAACTTAATGCTGGTTATCTCTGCCCAGTGAGATTGAGAATCTAAGTTTTGTTTTGTGTTGCTTTGCTGTGTTTTGTTTTGGCTGTGCTGCGCTGCTTGCAGGATCTTAGTTTTCAGATTGTTTGAACTTTCTTTTTACTGTTAGGGTTGCCAGATAAAATACAGGACACCCACTTAGCACTTGAATTTTAGAAAAAAAATTGATTTTCAGTGTGAGTACATCCTATGCAACATTTGGGAGATACTTGCACACACACACACAAAATCATTTTTGTTTCTCTGAAATTCAAATGTAACTGGGTGTACCATAGTTTTATTTGCTAAATCTGACAACCTACTTATAATGACCCTTCCTTTGGCAAGGGCAGCAATTCCCTCGGTCCTGCCACAGTGAAATATTAGTTCTCCAGGAGCCACATCTGATAAAGCAGAATTTCAACAGGTGGCCTAGTTAAGATATGAAGTTACTTGATTAACTTACGACATATTAATTAGGGATGATTCAGAAACAACTGTGCCTGAAGCTCTGTCTTCCCTTGTTTTTTTGACTGAAAAGGGATGCATTATCCACCAGGAGAAAATGCAGGGGCCCTTAAAGATACAGCTTGGCTCTATCTCTGGAGCGTAGAGGCATTCACCCGGGACCAGACAGAGGCTTTTGTTCTTCAAGCACCTTGCCACTAAAAAGCAGCCATAGATTTTAATGGTCATGTTGGACCCTGGAGACAGACGCCCCACATTTCAGTGTTGTATCAGAATTTGTATGGGGTCTGAACCACACACTGCCTCGGAAGCCTTATAGACAGCTGTACCTGCTGCTCTTCCTCTGGGTCCATATCATCCGTCAGTATAGGAAGTGTGCCTCCTTGGCTAATGGAGGCTAGAGCCTCTTTGGGATTCCTGAGGGAGAGGAAGGAATTGGCCTCAGGCTTCCGGTCCTGAGGATGCCGGACCCCTTTCTCCCTTTGAATGTCAGTTACCAGCTGCTTATTGAATCTAAAACAACAAATGGACATCAAGTATTTCTGCGTCCCAAGCTGTGCAGTGGGAATAGGTCACGTTCAAATAAACGCAAGCTCCATTGTTAAAGAAGAGGAACCCCAGGGATAGGAAAGCCCAGCCCCACCAACGTTCGTCGCTCTTCCCGGTGCTGCAGAGGCCAGCCCTGGGCAAGAGCGCCCCCTGCAGACACCGGCATCATTGCCGAGGAAGCGCTGTCTTCTTAGACCTGCTGCCGGATGTACGGGTGGCTCTGCCACCTCACTTTAAAATCTACACCCAGCCTGGGGGGGGGGGGAGGGGGCCGTTTCGAGAGGAGAATGAGGGGGTCTCATCCCACTGCAAGATTAAAGGCAGTCCCATGACATAAAACTGGGCTCTAGAGACAAAAACAGGAAATTCTCTCAGGTATTCAAGTTCCTGGGCAGTGATTAATGTTTAGACCATTGGCTTGGCTGCTTGATTCAACTGACTGGCAATCCCGACAAAATTAAGCTCCTGGTTCTTCTTGTGGATGCCACCAAATCCTTGGTAAGGAATCCTGTTGGAACAAAGCCGGAGACATTCTGACAAGAGGAGGGAGGCAGGCAAGTGGACACAAGCGTGATCACACAGAGATCACAGGGAAACGGATGCTGCCTTGGCAAGGGCAAGGGTCTGAAGTATTTAACAACCAATGTGCTACATTCAACAGCGCTGTGAGGTTGGCCTTCCCCTACCTACTTCTGAGCCTGGAGGTGACGTCCTGCACATTGCTGAAAGGTAGATCATTTTCCCTGCTGCCCAGCCTATCAAGGCCAAAAGTATGTCCTCAGAAAAATTTATGCTTAACTAGGTAAAAACAGTCATTATGGAATCAACTCTTAGGGAGCTTACTTAGAAAGTTGTGCAGAAATATGACATTCCTGATACCTTATATCTGATGATGCCACCTGTGAAGGAGCCTGATAAATACAAATAAGGAGTTTTAAACTTAGCTTTGATAAAGCACAAGTGAAGGGTTGAGGCACAGTGGGAAAATAATTATGAATTGGGAAAAATAACAACTAAACATAGGAGTCTAAAATGAAAGTTCCCTCTCCCTTTTGGGTTTTACACAATATGGGCGACCAGTCTGACGATAATTCACTGAGTAATCTGGGACAGGAACTTATGATTTCACAATTCACCAGAAATATTAAAGTAAAATTAAAACTCCTTATAACCAAATGGTAGGTAAATTATAAACTTACTATCCGGGAATCAAATCAGGAAGGTGAGAAGTACGGAGGCCCAGGAAACACTGAATATGATCATAATCACAAATTTAGTATCCCCCAAATCATCTGAAAAGTCTTTGATTGAATTTTCCTTTTCTAGTATAGCTCCTCTGATCTTGTATCTTTTCATGATGGCTCCTGCTGGTCAAAGACCAATCCTTGGTATGTGGCATTATTCCCTCCATTGGGAAGAAGCATAACCTTACAGCATGAGGTCGCTTCTTATGCATCAGCTGTGGACAAACTGAACACATAAGAATCTCCCAAACCAGGGTGGGATGTATAATAGAGAACAGCCACTTACTCTAATTAATAATATTCAATTTTACAGTCTTTGCAGACAGAAAGTTATACGGGTGTAAGCTCAGCTATGGAAGAATTCAACTATTGTAACCATTGGCAACAATAAGTAATGGACTGAAACAAATGCCTATAGTAACTGATGTTTACAGACCATAGATGACTGGGTGTGATTTTTAAAAATATATATACACTAGTGCCCTTTTAGCAATAAAAAGTGAACACACCCATCCCTTCTAGTCTACAATGAGTTTAACTGACTCAACTTGGGAGGCTGGGAATTCTGTTCCTGCAAGTTCTGATATTGGATGCCATATTGAACTACTCCCTTGACAGTGGGAAAAGATAGCGCCATTTACCACCCAGGCAAGAGAATAAGTGTCTCCTATGAGAAATCTGGCAAGACTAAGACAAAAGACCTAAAGATATTGACAGCAGAGGTTTCCCAGCAAAACGTCCCAGGCAGATCATCCTACAGCAAGTTTCATGATTGACACACCCTACTCATGCTTTCAGAGCATCTCATCAGATTTTTAGTCTCCCACTCTTAAAAATGAGCCAACAACCACAGATTACAGCCTCTACTATGAGAAATAGAGACCAAAAGTAACAGAAAAGAAGAAACCTGGATAAAACCGAAGCTATACAGGAGGGAAGAAAGCTCCAACAACAAAACAAAACCAAGCCCAAACCATACCTATAATTGATACCCTCAGAGACACACTATTGAAACCATAAAATAAGAACAAGATGTTCTTGTAGAGATGTGGATGGACCTAGAGACTGTCATACAGAGTGAAGTAAGTCAGAAAAACAAATATCGTATATTAATGCATACATGTGGAATCTACAAAAATAGTACAAATAGTACAAAAAAATAGTAAAAATAGACGAACTGGTTTGCAAGGCAGAAATAGAGACACAGACGTAGAGAACAAACATATGGACACCAAGGGAGGGAAGGGGGGGGCGCAGGGGTGGAGGGCCAGTGGTGGGATGAAATGGGAGACTGGGATTGACATATATACACTAATATGTATAAAATAGATAACTAATAAGAACCTGCTGTATAAAAAAATAAAATAAAATTCAAAAAACAAAAAAGAACAGGATGTTCTTTAAAGGAGTCAATGAATAAAACTGAATTCCTGGAAGTGAAAAATTCACTAAAAAGACTGAAGATGGGGCTTCCCTGGTGGCGCAGTGGTTGAGAGTCCGCCTGCCGATGCAGGGGACACTGGTTCGTGTCCCGGTCCAGGAAGATCCCACATGCCGCGGAGCGGCTGGGCCCATGAGCCATGGTCGCTGAGCCTGCGCATCCGGAGACTGCACATCCGGAGCCTGTGCTCCGCAACGGGAGAGCCCACAACAGTGAGAGGCCCGCGTACGGCAAAAAAAAAAAAAAAAAAAAGACTGAAGAGGAAATCTCCCAGAAGGAAAAGCAAAGAGGCAAAGAGATGGAAATAAGAGACAAACGATAAGAGAAATAGAAGACTAGCCCAGGAATTACAGGAGGAAAGAAAAACAGGAGAGAACACTATTTTTAAAAATGAATTCTTTAAAATTTCCCAGATGGTAAGGACATGAGTTTTCATACTGAAAGGGCCCTCTTAGTGCTCAGCATTAAAGAATGGAAATTGACCCACAGTGAGTCACATCGTTGTGAAATTTCAGAACTCTAGGAATAAAAAGAAGCTCCTTTGTACTTCCAGAGATAGAAAAACTCATCATAAATAAAGAATCAGAAATCAGAATGGGGACTTCCCCAGTGGCACAATGGTTAAGAATCCGCCTGCCAATGCAGGCGACACAGGTTCGATCCTGGCCCAGGAAGATCCCACATGCCACGGAGCAACTAAGCCCGTGCGCCACAACTACTAAGCCTGCACTCTAGAGCCCGCGAGCCACAACTACTGAGCCCACGTGCCACAACTACTGAAGCCTGCTCACTGCAACGAAGAGTGCAGCCCCAGCTTGCTGCAACTAGAGAAAGCCCGTGCGCAGCAACGAAGACCCAATGCAGCCAAAAAAAAAAAAGAAATCAGAATACTTTAGATTGCTCAGTAAACATATTGAAAGATAGAGACAACTGGAAACTGCCTTCAAAATTCTGGAGGAAAATTATTTCCAACCTAGAATTCAATACTCAGACAAACTATCAGTCAAGTTGGAGAATAAAATAAAGATAATTTCATAATTGCAAGGTCCCCAAAATGAATTTCTCATGCAACCTTTCTTTGGAAACTACTGGAATACATGGTCCAAAACGGGGGTGGATTCAAGAATGAAGAAAATAAGAAGACATAGGATCCAGTAAACAGGAGCTTCAACACAGGAAGGATGAAGGGAACCTTAAGGATAATGGAGACGAGATTCCAAAGAGAATGTGAAAAGAGATTTCAGAATGTTGGCTGTGTACCAGACGGGGTGGATCCAGGCTTTGTGGAGCTTGAAGCTTATACAATTTGGGGATCCTCTTTAAGAAAATAAAATACAAAGTTAGGTTTGAAAATGAATATGTAGAATGAGAAAATAAATCATAACAAACTATAAATTTTAAAGAGCTGACAAATACCACAAACATCACACAAATCCAGAAAAATAGAATATTATTTTCATGAGTTACCTACTTGATTCATGTCCCTAATACTTTTTACTCTATATTTTTCAGCTGCATAATTTTTCTCCCAATAATTTATTATGAAAAATTTTAAACCTATGGAAAAACTTACAAGAGGGCTTCCCTGGTGGTGCAGTGGTTGAGAGTCCACCTGCCGATGCAGGGGACATGGGTTCGTGCCCCAGTCCGGGAAGATCCCACATGCCGCAGAGCGGCTAGGCCCGTGAGCCATGGCCGCTGAGCCTGCGCGTCCAGAGCCTGTGCTCCGCAGTGGGAGAGGCCACAACAGTGAGAGGCCCACGTACTGCAAAAAAAACAAAAAACAAAAAACTTACAAGAACTTTACAATACCATATACCTACCACTTAAGTTCTACATTTAACATTTTACTATACTTTATCACAAATCTGTCCATCTATCCAGTTCTCTGTCCATCAATTCATCTTATTTTTTTGATGCATATCAGACCGAACAATTTGCAGATGTCAGTACATTTCCCACCAACTACCTCAGGATGCCTATCCTTAATAGGAGATCAATATTTTTTTTTTACAATCCTTGCCTTTTTTCCATTTGAGGTAAAATTTGCATACAATGAAATGTAAAAATCTTAAGTGTACGCTGTATACTTTTTGGTCATCTCTACATATGACAATGATTTTGTGATATTTTTCTCTAGAGAGAATATGGAGATAAGTCAGTCTTTTCTCCACTGTGGTTAATCAAAGTTTGTTTTTATTATCAATAGTAGAGATGTATGAAATAAGCAACTTTTACATATACATAGTACTGTTTGTAATAGTGATACAGGCTTAAGCAGAATTCTGATAAATTCTATTTATGTGTTTCCCACCAAAGAAGAAAAACTGTACAGTGCAATTATAATTGTATGTGTTGCACTAATCAGTATCTTCCTGATAGGAGAAAACTAAATTGCTGGAAACTGAATCCGTCACTTATAATCTCCTACATCTGGTGAATGGAAAAAACTGTTCTACTGACTAGTTTCTGGCTCCTTACATTCAGATCTTGTTTCTCTGCCCCTACACACCTATTTCTGCTGTCCGGCACCATAGGACATGTTCATATCTTGCTATAACCTCTGACCCTGCATTTTCATGTTACAACCCAGGGTGAGTTAGCACAGTAGAAGGTAGGAATATTCCTATAGCAATTCCTACTGGGATGACTGACAATAACTTAACTTTATACAGATGTGACTTCAAACTACATAAATAAATCCAACTCAATCCAAGTTAAATGGATTTCCAACTTACTTCCCCTTGGTTGGATTCCAAAACTGCAATGTGAGGGAAATTGTGACAGAGGGAAAGCTGGATAGGAAACAGACAATGTATTTAACCAAAGTTAAAATATCTTGCTTTGCAAATTATACAGAACTCATCATGTGGACACATTGCTAAGGCAAATGAAAGATCCTGAAGCTTAAGCTTCATAGTGTCATGGGAAATCCACTGCTGGCTCTAGGCTGACAGGGCAGCCAGTCCATTTAGGAGGAGGTCAGAAAACTCCAGCAGAGATTTCTACAAGATAAAATTTATAGACAACTGGATGTGACTCAGTATAATGAGAGACTTAGACAATTGGTGGAGAATTAGGGTTTGAACATTCTGGTGTGCTCAGAGAAAATGATGAAAATGAAAAATAAGGTAATTATTAACTCAGTGGAAAATAAACAGTTGTTCAGGAAAAGAAAAGTCATCAAACTTTACTGGATGGCTCAGCTATAAATAATTTTTATCAGCATAATAATGTAAGCTCTGAAAGTTTGCCTATCTAAATTACAATATAACTGCATTAGGAGGGTGGAGGAATATGAAGGGTATAGGTACATGGTGCAGGCAGGGGATGAAAGAAAGTGAAATCCTCATCTTTCCTAACAGGAAGTGCATAAATGATGCCTAAAATGGAAAAAAAAAATCAAGAAGCAGTACAAGGGGGACTTCCCTGGCGGTCCAGTGGTTAAGACTTTGCCTTCCAATGCAGGGGGTGTGCGTTTGATACCTGGCCGGGGAGCTAAGATCCCACATGCCTCGTGGCCAAAAAACCGAAACATAAAATAGAAGCAATATTGCAACAAATAAAGACTTTAAAAATGGTTCACATTAAAAAAAAAATCTTTAAAACAAACAAAACAACAGAAAAGAAGCAATACAAGGAAGCTATTTTGAGATGTGGAAGCAGTTAAAATAATTCAGTGTTTGCCTCTGAGAAGGCAGAAGTTGGGGGAAAGGGACTAGGGACTGCTCTGCTTTCTTTTCCTTTATCTTTTCTTTTGTTCTTTTTTTTTTTTTTAACAAACTTTGTAGAACTATATAACTGTTGAAATTTGCACATAAATAATTTTGACAAAAATTAAAATACACTCATATCCTGTAATCTAGGGATTCTAGCTCTAAAATTTTATCTAACCCACAGACATACACATGCGCATAATTACATTTTTACCAGGTCATTCATTGCCTATGGTCTATGAGAACAAAAGATGGGAAATGATTTAAACATCATCAATAAGGGATTGTTAAATAAATGAAACATCTCCATTGGAATACTAGGTAGCCTATTTAATAATGAGGCAACTCTATGTATCCTGATATGGAGGAATCTCCTAAATGAAAAGGCGAATGCAGAAAATTTGCATACATGCTACCACTGGTATAAAGACAAAAATAAACACACTTGTGATGTACAGAAACTCTCTAGAAGGACACACAAGGAATGGAAACAGTAGTTGTCTCCAGGAGAGGGAACTTAATGGCTAATGGAAAGGATAGGAAAGTGCCTTACTTTTCCTAACTATACCCTTCTGTACTTTGAAAACTGCAGACCATGTGACATTATCTACTAAAAAAGTAAAATTTAAATTAAAAAACTTTAATACAAAATGGAAAAACACAGAATTAATTAAATGAACCCAAAGACAAGGCAAATGGATATTTGCTAATTAGTAACTGTATCAGTCAGGGTTCTCCTGAGAAACAGAACCAATAGGTACATATCTCCACCACCAAGCTTGATGTCAGTAACAGCCACAGGAAGAGATAGCCTCCAATTCACTTCCAACTTCTAGAGCTCACCAGAGCACATATAATTGATGAAATTTAATTTGTTTCCTGGACTCTAGTTGCAAAGGAGGGTGGGCAGTATTTTTAGCTTACCACACTCTATAGTGAATGAGATGACAATATCAGGAGATGACATTGTCTGGGGAAGCCAATCCACAGCATTTGCTGCAGTAACTAAACTTGTGAAGGTGGTTTCTGAGACTCTGATATAATAGTACCATACCTGGCAGCCTTCAGTCCTTGTCCCTTTTGGGCTCAGTGTCATTAGTTTTCTAATGCCTTTGCAAAGCCAGAAAGGCATCAGAACTTTTCTTTCATTTTGCCTCCCATAATGACCAAGTACAATAATTTACATGCCTTAAAGAATATATTGCACCTGTCAACGAAAAAATAATTATTCCTGACACTTGTTAAAGATGGTAAGGAAGACTTTATTCAAAAGGGGCTACTACAATGGGGTTTTGCAGTTGAGGATAGAAAACGAGCTCAATTCTGAAAACAACAAGGACAAACAGATATTTATAGCCAAGGAGCAGAGTGGGGTCAATGAGTGGAAAATTACTAAGAGGACATCAGGGCTAGGGAGATTCTTGCTAGACCAGCTCAACAGGATTCTTGCTGAAGGCAGGCCAGGGCGATAAGACAGCAAGGATAGGGGATGAGGAATTTGATCGAATATCAACGTGATCAGACCAAGGGCAGGAGTTTCTTGCTAAACTGACTCAGCAGGATTCTTGCTAAAACTGGAAGAAGCAGGCTAAGGACAGAGCCCAATTCGGAGCCAAAAAGAGGACTCAGAGGAACCTGACGAGAGATTGGTCAGGGAGAGAGTCTTTGTCACACTGCTCAGTACCCAATGGACAGAAATAATTGGGGAGGGGATAGAATGTGCTAGTTGGACACCTCTGCCTCAGAACATGCCATGTGACAATCCTTCCCACGTCTAGAAGAAAGATGGCCTTGACAAGCTGACTTTAAGAAGCAGAAAACCACACTTGGAGGAGATCATTTATATCAGTGACAACAGATACAGAAAATATGAAATATTCTTCAAAATCTTTGCCTATATAATGTATTCATTTGTTTACTTTTTTTCATTGCCTGAGGACTTTTTAGAGACCAGTTGCTTTATAACTTTCCTATTAAAGATTAGAGGAAATCTACTCTTAACCCCCAAAGAGAAAAAGAAAGTTGCAATTTACTGTCATCACGGTCAATTATCTCAGTATGAAAGAGGGAAGTGGATAACCTTGTCCCCAAGAAAAGCAGAGCAGGTATCCACAGACTTAACCGTAGATGGACCTACCATGGTGTGACTCTCCTGAGATGGGAAGATCTCAGCTCAGTGTTTTGAAACAATTCAAGAACAAAAGTTCTCAACCTTTTACCCATGGCCTTTAAGAAGGGTCAATTAATTATTTTAGGATCTGTCAAGGAAAAGGGAGACTGGATTTTGACATACTATACTTGAGCTTGGTTAAATATTAAAAATAATAATAAATTAATTTCCCTAGAAGTAGGTCCATGGGGGAGCAAAATGGCATGGAAAAAATATGAGCCTTGGAGACCTTGGAACTCAGGAGAGACGTGAGTTCAAACGCCAGCTCTGCTACTAATCGAACTATGTATCCTGAAATGATTAGATATTTCTGTGTATAAAACCACCTCAAAATTCAGTGGCTTAAAACCACAATCATTTAGTTCACAATTCTGCGGGTCAGTTAATTTAGGCCAGTTCTACTGGTCTCCCGGGAGTCCGTCAGGTGCCTGCAGGTACCCACAGGTCAGCTAGGTGGCTCTGCTTCCAGGAGTTGGCTGGCTGTTAACCTGTGTACTGCTGCTTTCCTTCCTGTGCTCTTATTCTCCAGCAGGTCAGTCCAAATATGTTCTCACAGAGAAAGCAGTGGTCCAAGAGAGAGGGTGGAAGTGTGCAAGACCACATCTAGGGACCTAGGCTTGGAATTGGTATACTGTCACTTTCACCACATTCTGTTCTCTAAAGCAAGTCACAAAGCCAGCCCAGGTTCAAAGGTTGGGAAAATATGCCACTCAAAGACTGGCAGAGTCACACAGCCAAGGCAGTAAGTACAGAAAGGCCATTAATTAGGGCCGTAAAACTGAATCAATACCACAGTGACTTTGGGCAAGTTATCTTATCTTCATGAGCCTCAGTTTCATCACATCTTAACTGAAAATAATAACATGTATCTGAAAGGTTGTTTTTTTAATTTTATGTTATTTTTGGCTGCACTGGGTCTTCGTTGCAGTGAGCAGGGGCTATTCTTCATTGCAGTGCATGGGCTTCTCATTTTGGTGGTTTCTCTTGTTGCGGAGCACAGGCTCTAGGAGCCTGGGTTTCAGTAGTTGTAGCACAGGGGTTCAGTAGTTGCAGTGCATGGGCCCAGTAGTTGCGGCACACGGGCTCTAGGGCATGTGGGCTTCAGTAGTTGTGGTGCGCGGGCTTGGTATTTGTGGCTCGTGGGCTCTAGAGCGCAGGCTCAGTAGTTGTGGTACACGGGCTTAGTTGCTCAGCGGCATTGGGGACCTTCCCAGACCAGGGATCGAACCCATGTCCCTTGAATTGGCAGGCGGATCCTTAACCACCGCGCCACCAGGGAAGTGTCTGAAACGGTTTTAGTAAAGAATAGGAATAGGGCTTCCCTGGTGGCGCAGTGGTTGAGAATCCGCCTGCCAGTGCAGGGGACACGGGTTCGAGCCCTGGTCTGGGAAAATCCCACATGCCACGGAGCAACTAAGCCCGTGCACCACAACTGCTGAGCCTGTGCTCTAGAGCCCACGAGCCACAACTACTGAGGCCTGTGCACCTAGAGCCTGTGCTCTGCAACAAGAGAAGCCACCGTAATGAGAAGCCTGCGCACCGCAACAAAGAGTAGCCCCTGCTCACTGCAACTAGAGAAAAGCCCGTGCGCAGCAACTAAGACCCAACGCAGCCAAAAATAAATAAATTTATTAAAAAAAAAAGAATAGAAATAATATAACAGTTACTATTACTAGTGAGCATAGCATTTATCAGTTTATCCGAAAACTTTTTGCCGTAAAGCCATAGCTTTCTTATTGTTCTTGATTTATTCCAAGTCTGTTTCAGCTTCAGGGCCTTTGCACTTGCTCTTTCCTTTGTTTTCAATACTCTTGTCCCAGATTTTCACATGACTACCTCTTTCTTCTCACTCAGGGCTCAGCACAATTTTCCCTTCCTCAGATATGCCTCCCTGACCAACCTATCTAATAAAATAAATAAAAAATAAATAAAAATGTTTTAAAGTTCTATTTATTGATTGATTTTTGGCTGCATTGGGTCTTTTTTGCTGTGCGTGGGCTTTCTCTAGTTAAGGTGAGTGGGGGCTACTCCTCGTTGCGGTGTGAGGGCTTCTCATTGCAGTGGCTTCTCTTGTTGCAGAGCGCGGGCTCTAGGCTCGCGGACTCAGTAGCTGTGGCACGTGGGCTCAGTAGTTGTGGCTTGCGGGCTCTAGAGTGCAGGCTCAGTAGTTGTAGCGCACCGGCTTAGTTGCTCTGCAGCATGTGGGATCGTCCCAGACCATGGATCAAAACCGTGTCCCCTGCATTGGCAGGCAGATCCTTAAACACTGAGCCACCAGGGAAGTCCCTAACTTCTTGTATACAGACTTTCAAACAATATTCTTCTTCTTAGCATCATCCTCACCCACTTTTGGAGTAACATGGTGCTTCATTTTTCTAAGTTTTTCAGAGTTCTGGATATGAATTAGCTTGAGTCTGTGTTGCTCTACTGCTGTCTTAGGTTTCAGCATTCACTGATTGCTAAGTCAGTTACTTCTAATCCATGGGCTTTCTATCTTCCAAAAGTTTGGTGCTGTCATCTCCATACCTAGTCTACCTTTCTTTTTTTTCACCTTTTACTGTCATGAGGTATTCAATGTGCCATGTCTAACTGAAAGCTCGAGATTAGGGTTTAATGCCCACATGGGAATAGAAGATAAGACTTTGGACCCAAGAAACATGAATTGAAACTGAGATCCCCACATAAAGCCAGAGTTTTCAAAGGAATGGAATATCAGTGAAAGGATAGACTAGGAAAAAACTCATTGACTGGCAGAGGAAAATGACAAAGAAGCTTTTAAACTGGACTCTGAGTAGGAAAAATAACTCTCCCTTAGGAATTTATAAACAGGAACAATGCCACACAATTGAATTAATACTATTAGGGAATCATCAAGCCAAGAAACTGACGTAAAAATTGGTCCTGGGTATATGATACTCCTAGTGTGCCTGGTCCTGAGTATAGGATATTCCTAGAATACCTGGCCTTGTAGAAGCAAAGGGAAAACTTTTTTGAAGATACATGCTCTTAACACAGGCCTCTTAAGATTCCCACAGCTAATGTTAAGTGAAAAGGATCTCAAATTTGAAAAGCACAAAGGAACAATCAATTAAATGAGGATCCACACAGACACAGAAAGTAAGATTCAATTCGCAAGGTCTTTATAAATACAACAATCTACTGAACACTACTGAATAAGCATTTTCTTAAGTATTAAAGATATAAAAGAAAGATTCAGAGCCATAAATAAATAATAAGATATTATGAAAGAACAGGAATCTTTGAAAATGAATTAAATATAATTTCTAGAAATGAGAAATGAAGTCACTGAAAATAAAAATTCAGTAGATAGTTAATATCAGATTAGACACAGTTGAAGAGAGAATTTGTATGCTAGAAGATAAAACTAGAATGCAAAACAGTTAAAAGTATGGGAAAATAAAAAAGAGATTGAAAGTCATGGAAAATATAAAAGGAAGTCAAACAGAATTCCACAAAGAGGGCTTCCCTGGTGGCTCAGTGGTTAAGAATCTGCCTGCCAATGCAAGGGACACAGGTTCAAGCCCTGGCCTGGGAAGACCCCACATGCCACAGAGCAACTAAGCCCGTGCGCCACAACTACTGAGCCTGAGCTCTACAGCCCGCGAGCCACAACTACTGAGCCCACATGCCACAACTACTGAAGCCTGTGTGCCTAGAGCCTGTGCTCCACAACAAGAGAAGCCACTGCAATGAGAAGCCCACGCACTGCAACGAAGAGTAGCCCTCGCTCACAAGTAGAGAAACCTGCGCACAGCAATGAAGGCCCAATAGAGCAAAACATAAAAAATAAAATAAAATAAATAAATTTAAAAAAAGAAAAGAATTCCACAAAGAGGAAATAGAGAGAATGCAAGGAAGGTAATATTTTAAGAAATAATGGCTTTGGAGAGTTACTTGACCATATACCTTAGTCCACAAAGTTAATGTCATCAAATACCAAAGATCTATATCATATAGACCGTGTTCTCTGCCCACAGTACAATACAATGAGAAATCAATAACAAAAGATAACAATGCCAGAGGTGGCCAAGATTGCAAAGAAGGAAAACCCTAAGCTTACCTCCCACACCGAAATTACAAACTCCAGAACTATGATAAAATTAAGCAAATATTGATGAAAAAGTTTGGAAGACTAACAGAAAAGATCTTCTTCAACTAAAGATATAAAGAAGGAACCACAACAGGACAGGTAGGAGGGGTGGAGACGTGATATAGTCAACACCCATACCCCTGGGTGGGTGACCTACAAACAGGAAGATAACTACACTTGCAGAGGTTCTCCTCAAGGAGCAAGAGGTCGAAGCCCCACATCGCTCCCCAGCTCAGGGGTCCTGCATCAGCAAGACGAGCTCCTAGAATGTTTGGCTTTGAAGGCTAGCAGCACTTACTTTTGGGAGAACCAGAGGTCTGTGGGAAATAGAGACTCCAATCCTAAAGGGTGTGCACAAAATCTCACATGCTCTGGGACCCAGGGAAAAAGCAATAATTTGAAAGAAGCCTGGGTCAGACCCACCTGCTGATCTTGGAGAGTCTCCTGGAGAGGCAGGAGGCAACTGGAGCTCACCCTGGAGACACAGACACTGGTGGTAGCCATTTTGGGGAGCTCATTCTACGAGGACACTGGTGCTGGCAAGGGCCATTGTGGAATCCTCCCTCTAGCTTATTAGAACTGGGACCTGGCCCCTCCCACCAGCCTGCTGGGACCAGTACTGGGACACCTCAGGGTGAGAAACTAGCTGGGGGATGGGGAACACAGCCCCACCAACTAGCAGGCTGAGACTAGACCCAGAACCCTCTTCCCTGCAACCAACCAGCCTGGAACCCAGCTCCACCCATCAGTGTGCCAGCACTAACCCTGGGACCCACGGGGTTCCACAGTCAGCTGCCTCATGACCCAGCCCCACCCACCAGCAGCTGGCAGCCTCCACACAATGCAGGACCTCGCAAACAACCAGACAGGGGGACAGCCACACCTATCAGACCACCCACAGTAATCAGCCTGCCACAACAGGAGGACCCATGCAGCCCACATAGGGGGCACATAGCTCTAGTGACCAAAGGGGAGTGCACTGCTGGGACACGTAGGATGCCTCCTAAAAAAGGCCACCTGTCCAAGGTCAGGAAACACAAGCACTTACCAAATATACTGAAATCAAAACAGCAAATTAGGCAAAAATGAGACAACAGAGGAATATGTCTCAAACAAAGTACAAGATAAAACCCCAGAAGAAGAACTAAGTAAAGTGGAAATAGGCAATCTACTCAATAAAGAATTCAATGTAATCATAAAGATGTTCAAAGAACTCAGGAGAAAACTGGATGAAGAGAATGAGAAGTTGGAAGTTTTTCACAAAGAATTAGAAAATATAAAGAAGAACCAGAGATGAAGAATATCGTAACTGAAATGAAAAATACACTAGAAGGAATCAACAGTAGATTAGATGATACAGAGGAACAGATTAGTGAGCTGGACAGCAGAGTAGTGGAAATCACTGAAGATGAACAACAACAATAAAAAGAATAAAAAGAAATGAGGACAGTTTAAGAGACCTCTGGGACAACATCAAGCATACTAACATTTGCATTATAGTGGTCCCAGAATGAAAAGAAAGAGAGAAAGGGGCAGAGAACATATCTGAAGACATAATAGCTGAAAACTTCCCTAACCTGGGAATGGAAACAGATATCCAGGTTCAGGATTCACAGACAGTCTCAAAGGCTATTATCAGCTGATGTTTCAGCAGAAACTCTGCAGGCCAAAAGGGAGTGACATGATATACTTTAAATGATTAAAGAGGAAAACCTAAAACCAATAACATTCTACCCAATAAGACTTTCATTCAGATTTGATGGAGAGATCAAAAGTTTTACAGACAAGCAAAAGCTACGAGTTCACCACCACCAAACTGTTTTTCTGAGAAATGTTAAACAGACTTCTTAAAGTGAAAAATAAAAGGCTACAACCAGAAATATGAAAATTAAAAAAGGAAAAATCTCATTAGTAAAGGCAAATATACAGTAAAGATATTAAATCAACTATGTATAAAGCTAGTAGGAACGTTAAAAGACAAAAGTAGTAAAATCAGCCATATCCATACTAAATAGTTAAGGGATACACAAAACAAAAAGATGTAGAATATGATGTCAAAAACAGTAAACGTGGGTGGGGGACAGTAAAAATGCAGGGTTCTTAAAATGCATTTGAACTTTAGAGATCAACAACTTAAAATAATCACATATATATAGATTTCTGTATGTAAAACTCATGGTAACTGCCAACCAAACATAACACTAAAGATAGTCATCAAATCACAAGGGAAGAGAGCAAAAGAAGAGGAAAGGAACAACAACAAAAAAGAACTACAAAACAACCCCAAAACAAGTACATACCTATAAGTAATTAAATGTAAATGGACTATGTTCCAACCAAAAGACACAAAGTGGCTGAATGGATACGAAAACAAGACCCATCTATACGCTGCTGACAAGACACTACTTCAGATCTAAAGATGCACAGATTGAAAGTGTGAAAATAGAAAAAATTATTCCATGCAAATGGAAATCAAAAGAAAGCTGGGGTAGCAATGCTTATATCAGACAAAATAGACTTTAAAACAAAGATTGTTACAAGAGACCAAGAAGGACATTATTGGGGCTTCCCTGGTGGTGCAGTGGTTGAGAGTCCGCCTGCCGATGCAGGGGACACGGGTTCGTGCCCCAGTCAGGAGGATCCCACATGCCGCAGAGCGGCTGGGCCTGTGACCCATGGCCACTGAGCCTGTGCATCCGGAGCCTGTGCTCCACAATGGGAGAGGCCACAACAGTGAGAGGCCCGCATACCGCAAAAAAAAAAAAGAAAAAAAAAAAGGACATTATTATACATACATAATGATCAAGGGATCAATCCAAGAAAAAGATATAACAATTATAAATATATATGCACCCAACATAGGAGCACATAAAGCAAATATTAATAGACATAAAGGAAATTGATAATAACACAATAATACTAGGGGACTTTAACACCGCACTTACATCAATGGACAGATCATCCAGAAAGAAAATCCATAAGGAAACACTGACCTTAAATGACACATTAAACCAAACAGACTTCACTGATATATATATATAGAGCACTCCATCTGAAAGCAGCAGAATACACATTCTTTTCAAGAGCACATGGAATATTCTCCAGAATAGATCACGTGGTAGTCCACAAAACGAGCCTCTGTAGATTTAAGAAAACTGAAATCATATCAAGCATCTTTTCTCACCACAACGTTATGAGACTAGAAATCAACTGCCAGAAAAAAACTGCAAAAAACACAAACACATGAAGGCTAAAAATTATGTTACTAAACAACTAATGGATCACTGAAGAAATCAAAGAGGAAATTTAAAAATACTTAGAGACAAATAAAAATGAAAACATAACAATCAAAAACCTATGTGACACAGCACAAGCAGTTCTAAGAAGGAAGTGTATAGCGATACAAGCTTACCTCAGGAAACAAAACAAATCTCAAATAAGCAACCTAACCTTACACCTAAAGGAACGATAGAAAGAAGAACAAACAAAACCCAAAGTTAGCAGAAGGAAGGAAATCATAAAGATCAGAGCAGAAATAAATGAAATAGAGACTAAAAAAGCCCAACAGAAAAGATCAACGAAACTAAATGCTGGTTCTTTGAAAAGGTAACCAAAATTGATAAATCTTTAGCCAGACTCATCAAAAGAAAAAGCAAGAGGGACCAAATCAATAAAATCTGAAATGAAAAAGGAGAAATTAAATGACCACCACAAAGAGATATGGGAACATATGTATATGTATAACTGATTCACCTTGTTATAAAGCAGAAACTAACACACCATTGTAAAGCAATTATACTCCAATAAGGATGTAAAATATATTAAAAAAAATGAACACCACAGAAATATAAAGTATCATGAGAGACTACCATGAAAAACTATATGCCAATAAGATGGACAACCTAGAAGAAATGGACAAATTCCTAGAAATGTACAATCTCCCAAGACTGAACCAGGAAGAAATAGAAAATATGAACAGTAATGAAACTGAATGTAATAAAAAAAAACTCCCAACAAAAAGAATTTGAAAAAGACTAGATACACATATATGTGTAAATGAATCACTCTGTTGTACACCTGAAACTAAAACAACATTGTTAATCAACTATACTCCAATATAAAATAAAAATTAAAAAAAAATCTCCCAACAAACAAAGGTCCAGGACTAGACGGCTTTACAGGTGAATTATGCCAAACATTCAGAGAAGAGTTAGCACCTATCTTTCTCAAACTATTCCACAAAACTGCAGAGGAAGGAGGGCTTCCAAACTCATTCTATGAAGCCAGCATCACCCTGATACCAAAACCAGACAAAGATAACACAACAAAAAGAAAATTACATGGGCTTCCCTGGTGGCATAGTGGTTAGGAACCCACCTGCCAATGCAGGGGACATGGGTTCAATCCTTGGTCCAGGAAGATCCCATATATCACGGAGCAACTAAGGCCATGCGCCACAGCTACTAAGCCTGCACTCTGAAGCCCACACACCTAGAGCCCATGCTCCACAACAAGGGAAGTCACTGCAATGAGAAGCCCACGCACTGCAGCGAGGAGTAGCCCCTACTCGCCGCAACTAGAGCCTCAACGAAGACCCAATGCAGCCAAAAATAAATAAATTAAAAAAAATACTCAACAAAATTTTAGCAAACCAAATTCAACAATACATTAAAAGGACCATGATCAAGTGGGATTTATCCCAGGGATGCAAGGGTGGTTCAATACCTGCAAATCAGTGTGATATATCACATTAACAAATTGAAGACTAAAAACCATATGATCATGTCAATAGATGCAGAGGAACCTTTGTCAAAATCCAACATCCATTTATGATTAAAATTATCCAGAAAATGGGTGTATAGGGAACATACTTCAACGTAACAAAGGCCATATATGATAAGCCCATAACTAACATCATACTCAATGGTGAAAAGCTGAAGGAATTTCCTCTAAAATCAGGAACAAGACAAGGATGTCAACTATCGCCACTTTTATTCAACATAGTATTGGAAGTCCTAGCCACAGCAATCAGACAAGAAAAAGAAACAAAAGGAATCCAAACTGGAAAGGAAGAAGTAAAACTGTCACTGTTTGCAGATGACATGATACTATATGTAGAAAATCCCAAAGATACCACAAAAAACTACCAGAACTTATCAATGAATTCAGTAAAGTTGCAGGATACAAAATTAATATACAGAAATCTGTTGCATATCTATACACTAGCAGTGAACTATCAGAAAGAGAAATTAAGAAAACAATCCCAGTTATAATCCTGTCAAAAAGAATAAAATATCTAGGAATAAATCTAACTAAGGAGGTAAAAGACCTGTCCTTGGGAAACTATAAGACACTGACGAGAGAAACTGAAGATGACACAGACGGAAAGATACACTGTGTTCATGGATTGAAAGAATTAATTTTGTTAAAATGACCATACTACCCAAGGCAATCAACAGATTCAATACAATCCCTATCAAAATACCAATGACATTGTTCACAGAACTAGAATACATAATTCTAAAATTTGTATGTAAACACAGAAGATTCCACATAGACAAAACAATCTTGAGAAAGAAGAACAAAGCTGGAGTTATCATGCTCCCTGATTTCAAACTAAACTATCAAACCATTGTGGTACTGGCACAAAAACAGACACACAGATCAATGGAACAGAAAAAATAGCCCAGAAATGAACCCACATTATATGGGCAATTAATCTATGACAAGGAAGGCAAGAATATACAATAGGGAAAAGACAACCTCTTCAGTAAATGGTGTTGGGAAAACTGGACAGCTACATGCAAAAGAACCAAACTGGACTACCCTCTCACATCTTGCATAAAAATAAACTGAGAATGGATTAAAGACTTAAATGTAAGACCTGAAACCATAAAACTTCTAGAAGAAAGCATAGGCAGTAAGTTCCTTGACATTGATCTTAGTAATATTTTTTTGGATATGTCTCCTCAGGCAAGAGAAACAAAAGCAAAAATAAACAAATCGGACTACCTCAAACTAAAAATCTTTTGCTCAGCAGAGGAAACTATCAACGAAGTGAAAAGGCCACTTACTGAATGGGAGAAGACATTTGCAAACAGTATATATGATAAGGGGTTAAAATCTAAAATATAATATACAAAGAATTTATGCAGCTCAACATCTGAAAAACAAACAACTTGATTAAAAAATGGGCAGAGAATCTCAACAGACATTTTTCCAAAGACGACAAATAGATGGCCAACAGGGACATGAAAAGATGTTCAGCATCACTAACCATCAGGGAAATGCAAATCAAAACCACAATGAGTGGGGCTTCCCTGGTGGCGCAGTGGTTGAGAATCCACCTGCCAGTGCGGGGACATGGGTTTGAGCCCTGGTCCGGGAAGATTCCACATGTCGTGGAGCAACTAAGCTCGTGCACCACAACTACTGAGCCTCTAGAACCCGTGAGCCACAACTACTGAAGCCCGCACGCCACAACTACTGAAGCCTGTGCACCTAGAGCCCATGCTCTGCAACAAGAGAAGCCACCACAATGAGAAGCCTGCTCACCATGACGAAGAGGAGCCCTTGCTTGCCGCAACTAGAGGAAGCCCGTGTGCAGCAAAGAAGACCCAGTGCAGCCAAAAATAAAATTAAAAACAAAAACACAATGAGATAACACCTCTCACCTGTCAGAATGTCTATTATCAAAAAGACAATAAATAACAGGAGGTGGAGAAAAGGAAACTCTCATGCACTGTTGGTGGGAAGGTAAATTGGTGCAGTCACTATGGAAAACAGTATGGAGATTCCTCAAAAAATTAAAAATAGAACTACCATATGATCCAGAAATTCCACTCCTCTGTATTTATCTGAAGAAAATGAAAACACTAATTAGAAAATATATATGCCCTCCTATGTTCATTGCAGCATTATTTACAATAGCCAAGATATGGAAGCAACCTAAGCACCTATCGATAACGGATCAAGAAGATGTGGTACACATATACAATGGAATATTACTCAGCCACAAAAAAGAATGGAATCTTGCCATTTGTGACAACATGGGTGGTCCTAGAGGGTTTTATGCTATGAAAAATATGTCAGACAGAATAAAATAAATATTGCATGATTTCACTTATATGTGCATCTAAAAAGCAAAACAAATGAACAAATATAACAAAACAGAAACAATGCTATAGGTACAGAGAAAAAACAGGTGGTTGCCATAGGGGAGCGGGTGGGAGGAGGAAAGAAAAAAGTGAGGGAGATTAAGAGGTATAACCTTCCAGTTGCAAAATAAATGAGTCATGTATATGAAAAAGAAAAGAAAAGAAAAGATCACAATGCCATACACATATGAAAATTTAAGAACATACTAAAGAATGATAATGAAAACACTATATACCCAAATTTGTGTAATGTAATTAAAGCATTATATAATGGAAATGTACTGCGTTAATAAATCTGTGATTCTTGAAGTTGGTCCCCAGGCCCACAGAATGACCAGGAACTTGACAGAAATGCAATTTCCAGTCTCCACTCAAAATCTATTGAATCAGAAATTCTGAGAGTGGGGTCCAGAAACCTGTATTTTATCAAGACCTCGAGGTAATTCTGATACATGCTCAAGTTTGAAAACCACTGCCTTAGATGTACATACTGAAAAAAAAGAGAATGGTTAATAGCAAACATTCAACTCAAGAATTTCGAAAAAAGGACACTAAAATCAATCCAAAAAGAATAAAAAATAATAAAAATTTCTTTACAATGTATTTTAATGGCTTTAATTCTATATTAGGACTCTTAAAGAGGCATTATCTTTGCTTCTGGGTTGTAACAACCCCAGTTTTCCTCCAGGTTGACTCTGACTAGGGAGTGCATCAGTGCAAGGAAGTTGGGCAAAGAAGAAAGTAACATATAGTAGAACATTTCAAGATCTCTCATTCTAGATATCTATGCAGATAGATGCATACTTTTTTTTCTGGATAGAATCATAAGAAAGTATTAAAAAGGCTTTTCTTTGGGGAGAGGGACTTGGGGTAAGAGGCATAGTTTTAATTTTTTTCCTTTAAAAATATTGAATATTTCCATTGAGCTTGAAGTTCTAATCTTATACATATATTAGTTTTTTTTTTTTAAGTGATGACAAGGCTTATTTGGACTGTGGGATGATGGGTAATTTTTATTTCCTTAAAATAAAAACTTGGTTAATATTATAATTTTGTTAACAATAACAACAAAAACATGTCCCAAACCTGGATTGGTTCAGAATTTTTTTTGCCTAATGTAATTCACAATTTCTTTGTGGGAATAAATCAGCATGCCTAATAAAATGTTAAGCAATTTTCTGATAACTCTAAAGGAATTGGAGACTTGTTCTAAGAAATCCACTCACCCAACTATCAGTCAAGAGCCTAATTACCTCTACCCAAACGTAATTTTCTTTTGTATCTAATCTAACAATGATTATTTATTTCTATAAAATGTCCCTATCAAGAGTGAACCTTTGAATTGGCTTGGTAGACTCCTTCTCCTCTGCAGCAAGATTTGTTATAAATTTTAATAAACGGTCATATCTAAATCACTTGGAAACGTTTCCTTTAACACCATTTTAACATGTTTTAAAACCTTTAAAAACCTGAGAAATGTACACCTCGGTTACCAGTCTAAAGAATGAGGGGTTGATGGATGACAGGGCCTTAGAACAATAGGGATAGAACGTAATTCGTTCATTCGACAAGTATTTGAGTTCGTACATATGCCAGGCTTTGAAAAGTACTCGAGTTCTGCCACGTGCCAGGCACTGTTCTAAGCTCTGGGGATACAAAAATGAACAAAGGGTGTTAAGGGAATAAAACTCAGTACCACACATGATCTCGCGCTTCTCGCCTCTTCCCTGGTGGGCGCCTCTCGCCGCTATGATTCTATGATTCTTGCTGGGCACGAAAGCCCCGCCCGCCCGCTTATCTGCCGTTTGCCCAAGGCTCTTAGGAGGAGATGGACTACAACTCCCACAATGCCATCCTGGGGCCTCCTTGTAAGGGCTCCACCTTTTCCCTGGCCGTGCGGAGGACGACTACAGTTCCCAGAGTGCTCTGCTTCGCCTTTTGGGTGTTGTTGCCCCTTTCCCGGAGCGGGACGCGGTAGAAGCGGGCAAGAGTGCCAGGCCCGGGTTCTCTGTGTCCTTCCACGGGGCAGGGACGAGGCAGTGACTTGACTCTGGGCGCAGAGCCCGCGAGGAAGCGCAGGACGCGCCGTCCCTTCTGCCCGGCTCACCTCACGCTACTCTCCGTCTTTTCCACCCGCGGCCGCCTGGGCGGCTCGGGACCGACCGCCCGGGGCAGCGGTGGCGGTCTCGGCCGCCGGGGCTGTGGCGAGGCCGCGGCCCTCGGGGCGGCGGTAGCGGCGCCAGCGCTGGGGAGGCGAAGGAGGGAAGATGGCGTCGGAGCTGGAGCCCGAGGTGCAGGGCCTAGACCGGAGTTTGCTGGAATGTTCGGCTGAGGAGACCGCGGGGGTGAGTGCCGGGACCCAGGCGGGGACGTCCGGCCGTCGCAGGCCGCGCCCCGGGGGAGGAACAGATTACTGGAAATCCCGGAGCGGCCGGGCCCTGACTTGGGGTGACGACCGCGCTGGCCCCGCCGGCCTCGCCTTGTGGGTAACGGCCTGGGGAGGCCCCAGATCTTGCTCCTCTCCTTCCTTCTTTATCCACGAGTAGCCCGCAGCCCTGCTGGGTGCACCAGCCACCCTCACGTACCCTTTCGCTCTTCCATTATTTCTGCTTTCCCCCACACTCCCAGTAAGTCCCCAGCACAGGGCCTTTGCCCTTTATGTCAACTCTTAGAAGAGGGGAGGGAAAGACGCTTCCTGGTTTTTTGGGTACTTTGTCTTCCTGATTCATTTGCCTCCTCCTCTGAAACCTGCTACCTTATTTTGTTTCTGGGACCGCCCTAGGCACCAAAGGATGCCAGCGACACTGTTCACCCTCTTTACCTCTTCAGTGCGTTTTCGCACCGGTTTGGTCAGTCTACAACGTTGATGAATGTACGGAAAGTAGTGTCTTGACACGTTAACTGAGTGTGAGAAAGTGGTAGTGGAGACGGGGAGATTAAAACAATAATTTGTCTAGGAGTTGGGGGTAGTTGGATGGAGAACAAACGTTATATAACTTTGAGAGAGCACCTCTCAGTAAATGGAAGCTAATAATGTGAGGTTTGGTCACAGCATAGTGGGAGCAGTTACGCCCCAAACTTAAAGCATGCAGACCTAGTCTTGTACTTAAACTGTAATACGAATATGCTGTATAAGGAGCAGAGTTGTAAAATAATTAATAAAACTCGATGGTATCTTTCCTCAAGGACAGGGAACACCCCCTAGAACAAATTGTCCATAATGATTCTGAATGGGCCAAAACAGCTGAGGCCCCACCTCTAGGGCCTCCAATTTAAAAAGCTGATAGGAAGGGAGTGACCTTTGAGCACAAGTCAACAATCTGAATGTTAGGAGCAAAATTGTAGTGGGGCGCTGTGGGGCTGTTGGTTAGTGAGGAGTTATTTTGGGTGAATTGATGAAGACACTAAACTCATAGTGGAAATAAATGTCAGGAGTAGAGGTGAAAAGTTTAAAGAAATACATTGTTGAATGATGCATCTTTGTTTGTTTGTTTGTTTTTAAACCAACTTGTTTAGTCTAGTTCTGTTTTCATTTACTTTCCGCTTAGTATTGCAACCCAAGGATTTTCCCCATCTGCCTTTTCATTTATCAAGAGGTTGAAAAAGAAAACGAAAGCAGTGTTCAAAGTAAATAGTAAAATGGTAATGACAGCCATTCCCTATCCATGTGATCTTATCAATATCTAGATTGATAGCTAATCTGTTATTTACCTCAAAAATTTTTCTTTACTCCCACCAAATTTTGTCTGTTGACCCAGTGATACAGGCTATGTACTCTGTTTTTCCAATTCTAAAAGTGCAAGCTGCCGTACACCTGAAACTAACACAACATTGTTAATGGACTATACTCCAATATAGAATAAAAATTAAAATAAACAAATAAAAGTGCAAGCTATCAAGTGATTAGAGCTTCTCCAGTTTGTTGAGGTTCCTGAGGAAACTAGTTATAAAACTGGTGCTAGAGAGCAATGCTCCTAGTCCTTGTGTAGTGAAATTCTCAGATGTAGTGGGGGAAATTAAGGAAAATGCAGTCAAAACTTATAAATTTGGACTTAATTCGAGTTTGTGAAGTTCACAGTCTGAGCTACATTTTAGTTTTGCTCTGTTTACTCTTCTTTTTAAAATTATTTATTTATTTATTAGGCTGCGCTAGGTCTTTAGTTGCGGCATGCTTGATCTAATTCCCTGACCAAGGATCAAACCCAGGCCCCCTGCATTGGGAGCACGGAGTCTTAAAGCGCTGGACCACCAGGGAAGTCCCTTTGCTCTGTTTACTTTTAAATGACTTTCTGAAAAATATGATTAAAAAAAAATTTAGCCTGAAGGCCAACAAAATTTCTTAAAGAAGCGTTCATCTAATATTAAAATACAAGATTCTTGTAGCAATATAATTTGCCCTTACTTTGTGAGGAGTTTATTGTTTGTATTTGATTAAAACAGCATAACACTTTACTGTTCTTTCAGCTTAGGCCCCAGCCCAGCCATTTACCACAAATTAAAATTAATTGGGGGACTTCCCTGGTGGTCCAGTGATTAAGACTCAGCGTTCCCAATGCAGGTGGCCCAGTTTCAATCCCTAGTCAGGGAAGTAGATCCCACATGCTGCAACTAAGAGTTCTCATGCTGCAACTAAATATCCTGCATGCTGCAACAAAGATCCCGTCTACCGCAACAAAGATCCCGTCTACCGCAACTAAGACCCAAAACAGCCAAAAAAATAAATAAATATATATTTTTTAATTAAAATGAATTAATAAAGTTTTCTCCAGTAAAAATAAATTTTAGAGAGGGTAAACAAGCAAAGCAGTTATTAACAGCCTTTAGACCTCTGTTGCTGATAATTTGTTGGGATCACATCCATCTAAAGTTACTTAATAATGACTAGTGGCATTTTTTGCACAATTTATTTACACACTTGCTTTTCTTATTTGTATTATGAGGAGGAAGGACTTTTTGTGATCCCATCTATTCTTACTAGAATGCCTCACAAATAAAAGTATTTAAGTACTCACTTCAATAATTTTAAGTTTAGGATATTAAAGCGGCCCTCTGTTGTAGTTTTTTCTTTTCCTTGATAGAGTTGATTCTACAAGTATGACTTCCCCAACACTTCTTGACTCTATCTACATTTCATGCTCCACAGATTTGATTATATGTTCCAGTGGATGATTATGATTTAAGAGGTACATATATTGTTTTTCCCCAAATCTGAAAGAAATACATATTCATTATAGAAGTCTTATGTAGAGTATTATACCTATATTGGTTACTTTTTGCCTTAAAATTTTCAACAGTTTTATATAAAATTCACGTATCTCACAATTCAAGTCAGTGGTTTTTAGTATATGCAGAGTTGTGCAGCCCTCACCACAATCAATTTTAGTACATTTTCATCACTGCAAAAAAGAAATCCTATATCCATTAGCTATACACTCCCCATTTTCTCCTAACCTCCCAAACTCTAGGCCCACTGCTGACCTATTTCTTTGTCTCCACAGATTTGTCTATTCTGGAAATTTCATGTAAACAGAATCATGTAATATGTTGTCTTTTGTGACTGGCTTCTTTCACTTAGCATAAGTTTTTAAGGTTCATCCATGTTGCAGCATGTATCATCAATACTTCATTCCTTTTTACTGCCAAATGATAGTCCATTACGTGGATATACCATATTTTATTTATCCATTCATCCGTTGATGGATGTTTGGGTTATTTCTACTTTGTGGATATTATGAATTGTGCTATGGTGAACATTTCTGTACAATTTTTTATGGGGACATATGTTTTCATTTCTCTTGGGCATATACCCAGGAGTAGAATTACTGGGTCAGGAATTGCTAGACTAAAATGGCTGCATCATTTTACCTTCCCACTAGCAGATGTGAAGTTTTCAGTGGCTTTTTTCACATCCTTGCCAGCACTAGTTAATTGTCTGTCTTTTTGATTATAGCCATTCTGTTAGGTGTAAAGTGGCATCTCCTTGTAGTTTTGATTTGTATCAGTATTTCCCTCGTGACTCATGATGTTGAACATCTTTTCATAAGCTTATTGGCTATTTGTATATCTTCTTTGGAAGTGTCAATTCAGATCTTTTGCCTATTTTTTCATTTTGTCTTCTGTTTTTTGCCTATTTTTAAATTAGATTCTCTTGTTTTTTATTACTGAGTTTCTGTATTATTTTGATTTGTGAATGTTTTTACTTCATTTCTAGAACTCTTAATATGATTTGTTTTAAATTTTTCTTAGTTCTAATTTTTTCTTAGTATAGTCCCGAAAGCTCCATTTTGGCCCTAGCAATTGTTGTTTTAGATTGTTGTTTTGTAGTTAACTTACATGTTGGTTATCCTTGTTCGAAAGCAAAATCAAATGTGCTTAAATAGAGTACAATTTTAATTTGGCATAGAATTATTAGATACTGTGATAAAAGGCTAACCCCTAGGGATTCTTTGATTTTTGTGTTTATTGTACTTGCTCTCTATCCCAAGGCTGAAATTAGCTTTCAAAAAAAGGCGAGCTCCTGCAAACATTGTCATAACATGTTTACTTTAGTGGAATGAGTTGACAGTTTCTCTACTTCCGTTATTGAGGACTTCTAATAAGATAGTGCTTATTACTCTGGTGTGCACATTAGTGTGACAGCCACAAGTGTCTGAAATAAGGACAGATTAACATGCAACCAAATTAGAAATATCAATAATTCTTCATGTTGAAGAAACAGTTACAGTTAGCTTATATTACTGAGATCTGATATGAAAAGCTATAGGTTTTCTTTCTTTTGAGAAATATGTGAACCATTATTCTTAAAGGCAGCCAGAAATTTTCTGGCAGCCAGAAATTTTCTCTTCACAACTTTTTTTTTTTAATCTATAGTGTCGCTAACCACTAATTCTATATTTCTGGTATAGATTTTTTCATGTAAAGGTGTCTTGCTTTATATATTAAGTGTTTAAATTTAATAAAGTTAAAATCCCAAATCAGGTGGTTTTTTGTTTGATTTTGTTTGTTTTGTTTTGCGAGTGGGCTTTCTCTAGTTGGTGGTGAGCGGGGTCTACTCTTCGTTGTGGTGTGTGGGCTTCTCATTGCGGTGGCTTCTCTTTTTGCAGAGCATGGGCTCTAGACGTGTGGGCTTCAGTAGTTGTGGCACACGGGCTCAGTAGTTGTGGTTCACGGGCTCTAGAGCGCAGGCTCGTTAGCTGTGGTGCACTCTATGTGCTCTGTGGCACGTGGGATCTTCCCAGACCAGGGCTTGAGCCCGTGTCCCCTGCATTGGCAGGCGGATTCTTAACCACTGTACCACCAGGGAAGTCCTGTGAGGTGGTTTTAAATGGAGCATATGCCTGCCTTTCTTGAAACAGACTTTTGTGTCTTGTTAATAATTTATAATAATATATAATAAAAGATATTCAGAGTAAAATGCTTGTTTTACTAATGATATATTTTGTATAAGGCAGCTGATTTTTTTTTCTTAACCAGAAGCTGATATTAGTTTCTGAATTTTTTGTTTAAGAAATCTATGAATAGATTTGACCCATCAGTGTTGTTAGAGCCACAAGACAACATAATTTCTTTTAGAAAGCATCACCCTTTATCCTCCCTGGATTAAAATTCTGCAAAAGTGAAATTTTAAGAGAAATGGGAACATAAAATATAAAACAAAAAATTGCTGTTAAAATAAAACCTTTAAATGTGTTGTAAATTAAAATTGAAGCATAGTTTTCTAGGATTGTGGAGGTGAATTCTTGAATCTGAATGCTTAATTTTTCATCCATAAACAATAAATTGCTTAGGATAATTTGACTGCATTCATATTTTGAATTAGGGTTTGCTGACAGTGGATGAAAACCCCTTTGATGTGGCCAAAAACATGTTTTTTAGCTCAAAGAATTAGATTTTTGTTTGCTTTTTGGTTGACTCTGTCTTTTACTATTGACTATCTTTTTTTTTTTTTCTCGTTTGTTTTATAATTACTGAACTTAATGTGTGTGTGTGTGTATAATTTTGATTTGGAGCCACTTCTCCATTTCTCCTTGTAAGACCTTATACTCTTGTCTTACAGTGTTAGACATCTCTTGAACAATCTTTAAACCTATGGGATTGTCTCACCAGAAGTACTGTTTTAAGAGTAATTTAGTCTCTTTCCTACTTGCATAAAGCAAACACAGCAAAATTAGTAACATTTAGAAAGGATTGTTTCACTTTCGGGGTGAAAAGTTTTTCACTGTTACAAGTTTCCATCCAGCCCCTTAACTTATGAAGAGATTTTTACATTTTTAGGAAAAGTTCTCTAAAATGTGAAATTGACTAGAAAGGTAGTATATATCACCTCATGAATATGTAAAATCTCTCTATATATGTTATTTTTTCAGAGGAAGGAAGTGAGCTGAAGATTGTGCAAGTAACAGTTAAAAAGAAGACCTTATACTCTTGTCTTAACAGTGTTAGACATCACATAAACGTAAACTTTTTTTTTTAATTAATTTTTTTTGGAGTATAGCTGCTTTACAATGTTGTGTTAGTTTCTCCTGTACAGCAAAATGAATCAGCTATATATATACATATATCCCCTCTTTTTTGGATTTCCTTCCCATTTAGGTCAACACAGTGCATTAAGTAGAGTTCCCTGTGCTATACAGTATGTTCTCATTAGTTGTCTGTTTTATACATACTATCAATAGTGTATATGTGTCAATCCCAATCTTAATAAACTCTTTTTTAACAAGGATGTAATTTGAAATTTAGGTTGTAATCTATAGGTAAACATTGGACTAATGAGTTAACAGTTAACTGCATTTTTGTAGAAGTGAGTTGTTTCTTATTTTCTGATTTCAAATTTTCACTTGGTTTAGAGCCAAAATGAGCAGGTCTTAATGACATAATTTGTAACTAAATAAATTATGTTTATTTGGAGGACAAATAAACACAGATGGAATTGGCATGGGAAGCAGGAAGCCTTAGGACTTAAGGAAATAGAAAGGGAAAAGAAAGGAGGTGATTTGAAGGATGCCTATATAGGGCTTATTTGGTTTGGTTTTTAAGAACCTGCAGGCCTGGATCTGCTTTATTTCTGTGTCCATTGAAGCCACGTTCCATTAAAGCCAAACATCTTTCTGTAATGTCAATGTTAAGTGACAGTGAGTAGTATATACATATTTATAGTCATTCAGTTAACGGATTTTACTAACTGCCCACTGGGGCTTGGTTCTGTTTTAGACATGGGGGGTAGGGGAACAGGAGATGGGGGTGAGGAAGAGGCTAAGAAGACGTCTTAGAGAAAGTGAAACATAAACTGAGATCTGAAGAATGAGTAGATAACAGCCCTGTAAAGCAGAGAGAGAGGAGCAATACTGATCAGGAGGAGGAAACTGGAAAGTATGATACAAGGCAAAGGACCTTGTAAACCAGGGGTCCTCAACCCCCCGGGCTGAGGACCGGTAGTGGTCCATAGCTTGTCAGGAGCTGGGCTGCACAGCAGGAGGTGAGCAGCAGGCGAGCCAGCGAAGCTTCATCTGCCGCTCCCCATCGCTAGCATTACCGTCTGAACCACCCCCCCACCCGCCGTCTGTGGAAAAATTGTCTTCCATTAAACCAGTCCATGGTGCCAAAACGTTTGGGGACCGCTGTTGTAAACCATGTCAGTGGACTTGATTTGATCCTAAATAGAAGGGGAAGCTGAATGACATGATCAGACTGGCATTTTGCAAGAAACACTCTGGTAGTGAGGTTGGAAAAATGAACTGTAGAGGGACCAGACTAGTGGGGATTACTAGTTAGGACACAGTTGCATTAATCCTTGCAAAAGACAGGAGTGGGGAGTTTGGACTAGGGTAGTGGAAGTAGTGCCACCGGAGATGGAGAGAAAGAAATGGATGGATTCAACAGATACTTAGGAGGCCTAATAGACAAGACATGATGACTAATTGGATGTTGGGGTGAGGAAAAAAGATTTCTGAGTTTTTCTGATTTGGATACCTGGGTAGATGCTGGTGTCTGAAATAGAGAAATGGAGAAAATAGCAGGGTGTTTTTTGTGGTGTGGGAGATCATGAGTTCAATTTTGGACATATTGAGTTGGTGTCTGAAAGGAAAAACTGTTTCTTCCTTTTCTTTTTATTCTCACATCAATACTTCCGGCCGCCAAACGTGTGTGTGTGGGGGGGGGTGGTGGTGGTTTCCCACACCAGGCAATTCTCTCGTTCTCAGCAGACACCAGTTGGGTGTCCTACAACTCAGTCAGTTCTGACACTGTACACCTGCAGTTAGCATCAGATCCCACAGATTAAGGGCTCAGTCCCACAAGGCTGCCCCGCTTCACTACTGCAGATGCCAATCACAAGCAGTGGGTCCTCAGGTTACCCACAACTTATGTTGCAAATTAGGGGATTCCCATGACCCCCTCTTTGGGTTCGATAATTTTCTAGAATGGCTCACAAAACTCAGGGAAACAGTTTATTTACTAGATTACTTGTTTATTATAAAATGATACAACTCAGGAACAGCCAGATGGAATAGAGCAAGGTATGTGGGAAGGGGTGTGGAGCTTCCATGCCCTCTCTGGGCATGCCAGCACCTCTGTTTGTTCATCAACCAAGGAGATCTCTGAACCCCGACATTTTTGGATTTTTATGGAGGCTTTGTGCCTCCATAGGCATGATGATCAAATGATTGGTCATTAGTGCTTAACTCCACCTCCAGCACCTCTCCCTTCCCTGAAGTTGGTTGGGGTGGAGACTGTAAGTTCCACCCTACTAATCATGTGGCTAGTTCCCCTGGCAACTAGCTTCCCATCTTTAGGGGCTTTCCAAAACTCACCTTAGTAATATCAACTCAGGCCTGATTGAAGGGGGCTTGTTATGAATAGCAAAAGACATTCCTTTCACTTTTATCTCACTTCACTTAGGAAATTGGAAGATTTTTAAGAGCTCTGTGCTAGGAATGAGAAGACCAAATATGTTTTTCTTATCATAATATCACAGTATCTATTAGATATCTAAGTATAATTATCACAGGTAGTAGGACATGAAAGTTTGGGGACAGGGGAAAGTGACTTTTTAAAATGTTTTTAACAGGGAGGGCAAAACAGAAAGGGCTTATAGAGAGGTTGATCAGGGAATAAAGATATAATCGATAGAACAAACTCTCTTATGGACTGACATTCATAAGAGACTGGCGTGTCCTTTATAATCATTGAGAAATAGAATTAGTGTATTGGCTGTTCATGTTCACTGTATGCTCTTCCTGTCAGCAAACCGACAGGAGAATCCAGATCACAATCAGAATATCATTTGAGCAAAGCATTAGAAATTAGAAAGGAAGTCAGATGGGCTCAATGGCTAGTGTCTTATAAGATGATATGTTGTGGTCATTTTCCTGTATTGCCTACAGAAGGTTGCTTCAAGAGTCATTTTGAGGAGATGGGCTCGTTCCACTTTACTTTCACTTTAAGTTGAATTTTAAAATATTGGGCATTTTAGTAAAATTCTAAATTGAGTTTTATCCTTTTTTGGAAAGAAGACATGCAGTGATGAATGTCAATAAAATAATTTATAAAACTCATTATTTTTGCACCTAAAAGAAAATAGAGTATGTTTATTCAAATTAGCAGTTTATTGACCTTGTTTAAAACTATTTTTTCTTTTTTCTTTTTTAAAGAAATGGCTGCAAGCAACTGACCTCACTAGAGAAGTGAACCAGCATTTGGCTCACTATGTACCCAAAATCTACTGCAGGGGTCCCAACCCTTTTCCACAGAAAGAAGACATGTTGGCACACCAAGTTTTGTTGGGACCAATGGAATGGTACCTTTGTGGTGAAGATCCTGAGTTGGGATTTTCAAAACTTGAACAAACAAACAAACCTTCTCATCTTTGTGGTCGTGTTTTTAAAGTGGGAGAACCTACATACTCTTGCAGGTAAGATATTGTCATTTTCTTTCTTTCCTTGTTTTTACTTGACTTTTTTATTCCTGAAACCTTACATTTTTGTTTTCAAATTATGAAATATCAGTATTATATATGTATATATGTGTGTTAGTTTCCACAACAAATATATGTGTCTTAATAAATTATTATAAACAAACATTATATAATTATTTTCCAGGTCAAGATATAGAACATCACCAGCATTCCAGAAACCCATTGTGTACTTTATTCCTCCCCCATAATTAGCTCCTACCTTGACTCTTGTAATAATCACTTCCTTGCTTTTTTTTTTTCCACACGGGCCTCTCACTGTTGTGGTCTCTCCCGTTGCGGAGCACAGGCTCTGGACGCACAGGCTCAGCGGCCATGGCTCACAGGCCCAGCCGCTCCGCGGCATGTGGGATCCTCCCGGACCGGGAAACGAACCCGCGTCCCCTGCATCGACAGGTGGACTCTCAACCACTGCGCCACCAGGGAAGCCCACTTCCTTGCTTTTCTTGATGGTTACAGTGATTCTTTTTGATGTTCGAATTATCCTACATTTGACCTTTGAGAGCCCCGTTACACTAGCTTCTTTGCCCTTTTCACATGCCTTTATTAGTTTTTGAGTGCCTCTGCTTTCTGGCATAAGATGTCCACACCTCACTTTGTACTTACTCTGACCCGTATGTAGAATCAGCCATTTATGCAGGGAATTTCCTTTTAGTTGGGAATGTTAGTTAGAAATCATGATGTGGGTGCTATATGTACTTACTGCTACTAGGCTGAGGTTTTTTTTTTTTTTTTTTTTTTTTTTTGATTTCTTGTTGAGAATTAAGTATACAAGGGTAGAAGATGGAGAGGAAAGTACTCTGTCTCCCTTTATGACTATCTATTCCTGTTTCTCAGAACTAATCATTGTTAACATACTTTTATATGTCCTTCCAGAAATTTTCTATGCATGTACATGCCCACATATGGGGCTATCTTAAACATACACATACGCAGACATACATAGAAAAGGGAATATGTTAGCTATACTGGGCTAAATTTTCCTTTCTCTATTTAACAAAATCTTGACATTGACATCTGTCCATATCAGCTGATATAGCTAGGTAATATTCCATTGTTTGGATATACTATTGATAGAGTCATTTTTTTTCTTAAGACTTTTTCCCTTACAACTTAAATTTAATAAGCTTAATTTTGGTTAAGACCTCCGGGTGTCTATGGTAATCTTTCTTTATCAGCATGGTTAGAATACCGATAGAGATCTTTTTATATACTGAAAGGCTGTTAGATCTAGTTTTTTGTCTATACAGAAACCTCTTTGAGTCCTTTATTGGTGTTTGGAGCAGTAGATCTAGTTCAGCCCCATGATCTACAGATGAGAAAACTGAGATCCAATTGTTGTAGTACCATCCTTTGTAGCAAAAAGATCCAGTTCCAAAGAAGGCATTTGTATGTCATGTCTTTTAATCTTCAATCTGGAATGTTGCCTCGGTTTTTCTTTGACTTTCATGATCTTGACATTTTGAAGATTACAGGCCATTTATTTTGTAAATGTACATCAATTTGGGTTTGTCTGATACTCTTCATGATTAGAGTCAGGTTGCCTCTTTCACAGAAATATTGCAGAAATCACGTGTTCTCATTGTATCCTATCTAGTAGCATATGATTTTGATTTGGTTCAATAACTCTTTAAGTTTGATCGCTTGATTAAGGGGATTTCTGCAAGGCTTCTCCACTGTAAAGTTACTCTTTTTCCCTCTTTAATCAGTAAGTATTTGGTGGGGAGATACTTTGAGACTATTAAATATCCTGTTTCTTATCAATGTTCAGTTTTTTAATTTATTTATATCAGTATATGTTCATGGAGCTCCATTATTCTTGTGGTCAAAATTGTTCTAGATTTGACCAGTGGGAGACCCTTCAAGATGTCTTTGTTGTTTTTCATGTCCCCATCATTCTTTGAGCACTTCCTTTTTCTTTCTGACACAAGATATTTTGGACACATCTTGGGCTTTTCCCTACCGCAGCCCTGAAATGAACCATTTCTCTAAGGAGCCTAGTTCTTTTTTAGTAGAGATTAATGTTCAGAAATAAGATACTAAGTGTGCCTGTTGCCATTGGTATGTCACTAATCCCAGGCCCTGTCAGTGGATCTATGTATCTGTAGGTCTCTCTAGTTCCAGTCCAACACCACAGGATTCTTTCTTGTTTTCTTCCTTTGCATATTTTAACTCCCTTCTCTGCTGATGTCATATGTGTCTATGTGTGGGGTCCATCCCAGGGGAGAACAGGTTGGGTGCAGATTTGAATGCTTTGTAGGAAGGCCTTGATTAAATTGACAGAGTTCTGAGAGCTTCCATTACTAGAAGAAGTAGGAAGAATTGTGTTTTCAACAGTGTTCATGGAATAGGCTTTTGGGAGTTTGGAGGAGTGGAGGTGGGATGACGGGAGGAGGAGTATATCTATTCCCTCAGTGAAAGTGGTGCACTGAAAAGCTGTTTGCCTGTACTTGAAGATTAAGTGTGCCTAAAGGATTTGTGGATGAAACCAAGTCAGGGATGATCTCAGCAGAGTTTTCCTGTATGTGCATGGTGGAGTTTGGACTTGGATGTGTCAGTCTGGAGTTTCTTTGAGATATAAAATCATTTCACTAGAGCATGGAGGTATAGGTTAATCCATTCATACCTGTCCTGGGACTCTAACTGTATATTTAGAGGATGTAAAGAATTAATGAAAAGGAAGGCACCTTGGGTAAGGGGATTGCCTCATGGTTTGAGAAGAGAATTTTCATTTTCATGACATCATCTAAAGGGTCACAAGGATATATTTTTTAAGGATAGACAACACCAAGAACAGCATTGGCCACTGCTTTTTAAAAATTGACTTGAAAAACTAATATAATAGGCAAAACATGTATTTTGTTATGTCTCTCAAGAGGTACAAAAGTATATGCCATGAAAGGTACCCTCTCCCACTCATCCCTTAATTTCCCTGTTCCCTTATCCAGAGGTGACCACTGTTACTACTTTCTTGGGTATTCATCTAGATATCATATGAATATCTAGATCCAAACATTTATACTTTTTTCAATAAATGCTAGCATACCACATAAACTGTTTTCATCTTGCTTATTTCATTTAAAATTTGTCCGTCACATTGTTAAATAACATATATAGAGAGAGCTGACTTTGTCTTATCTTTTTAATGTTTATTATTCTCTTGTATGGATGTTCTGTTCTTTACCTACTTGTCTTCTATTAGTAGACATTTAGGTTGTTTCTGGGACTATAAATAATACTGCATTATTATACTTTGTGTCTTTGTGCACGTGTAGAAGTATATACACAGGATACATTCCTAGAAGTAGAATTTTGGGGTGGAAGGATGCATGCATTTATTTCCTTTTAACAGCCAGTAGCAAAAACTTACAGATGAAAAGGAGATATAATACGCTAGTTGGAGGAGGAAAGGCAGAGTGGAAAACAAACAACAGAAACTGCTATAGTTATGATGGAAGAGATTGGAGAATGTCTTTCAGCCAGCCTTGTGAGGGGAAGAAACCAGGGAGCAGAGGATAGGCTGTGGCAGCCAGAAAGAAGAGGCAGATTGGCCAATTCCCTGAACTACTGAAGAAAGAAAGCAGTATCTGGGGACCTGCACTTGGACAGACAAGTAGCCTGGAATGGGGGAGAGGGATATAATATATGATGGCCCTACTAGGACTCAAGTTTGAACCAGACTCTTAGAGGATATTTCTAAACTTTATTGTGGCTTGAAGTTGGCCGACTCCAGGTTAAGGGCCCAGACTTCCACAAGACTGTCTAAAATACAGCTGCAAGTTTGGGGAACCCCAGAGCCATCCTCAGTTCTCATCAGATGGCTACAAATTTCAGGCATCTCCATAGACTACTTGAGGTTGCATAATTCACTAGAACAACTCACAACTCAGGAAAATGCTGCACTTATGATTAAAGTTTTATCATAGCAAAAAGACACAAATCAGAACCAGCCAAAGGGCAAGATTTGCAAGTGCTAAGTTTTTGTTGTTCTCAGTGACATGTTATTATCCTCCTGGCACATTAATTCTTGACAACACACAGAGTATTGCCAACCAGGGAAGCTCACCCAAGCTTAGGTGTCCAGAGTTTTTATTGGGTTTCATTATATAGGCATGATTAATTGAATCATTGCCCACATGACTCAATATCCAGCTCCACTTCCCTTCCCAGAGGTGGGGCTAATATTATGTGCCTGAAAACCCCAGCCCTTTAATTACGTGGTTGATTTTTCTGATGTGGCCAACCTCCACTCTAAGTTATCTCATTAGTATAAACTTTCAGATATGTGGGGGATGGGTGGGAGCATGACTAGCAAAGACACTGCTATCACATGGGAAATTTCGAGGATTTACAGGTTACCTCCTAGGAACCCTAGACAAAGGTCAGCCAAATTCTTTATCACACAGTTGTTGAGAAGGTAAATGAGGTCCTTTGTGTAGTGCTTTCCACAGTACTTGGTACATAGTAAACTCTTAGTAAATGGCCATGCTGGGGTCCTGAGGATGAATGTCTTATGTTAAAAGTAGGTGTTCCCGTGAAACCCAGGACCCTGATAAAATGACAATGGAGTCTATTACTTGGAAAGATGAAATATGGTTGTTGGAATTCTGGGAGAGTTTGTAAACTAGACCCTTCAGGATAAAGGTGACTTACGTCTATAGGGTGGAGGTCTTCTTTAGCCAGAAAAAATGATATTCAGGAGTCTTTTATGTTTAGTACTTAGAAAAGGAGTCTGTGAAGGGAATTAGGTTAATTTTTCTGTTATTTGTTCATTGTTTCTAAAATTGTGTAGGTCCCAAATTATCTCTCTGAAGCCTCTGTGATGTCAGAAAAAGCTGTGTTTTCAGGCAGTGGGCTAATGTTTATATTTGTCTGTACTTAGTTCTCTATTAGGAAAAATGTAATCAAACCTGTCACTTGTTATTTCTTTGTAAATAGAGGTGGGGTTTTTTTGTGTTTTTTTTAACATCTTTATTGGAGTATAATTGCTTTACAATGGTGTTAGTTTCTGCTTTATAAAAAAAGTGAATCAGCTATACATATACATATATCCCCATATCTCCTCCGTCTTGCCTCTCCCTCCCACCCTCCCTATCCCACCCCTCTAGGTGGTCACAAAGCACTGAGCTGATCTCCCTGTGCTATGCAGCTGCTTCCCACTAGCTATCTGTTTTACATTTGGTAGTGTATATATGTCCATGCCACTCTCTCACTTCGTCCCAGCTTACCCTTGCCTCTCCCCACGTCCTCAAGTCCATTCTCTATGTCTGCGTCTTTATCACCCTGTGAGGTGATTGTTATTAGGGGCAATCATCTTAGTGTTGATGTTGATCATAGCTATGTATATTTTGACATCTCATAACCATTAAGAAAAATAAAATACTAGTAAAATATGAAATCATACTTTGGTGTATGGTTTACATTTTAACTTAAATTAAGCTAGATTTAGTTCCATTGTTTTTGTTGTATAGTTAAATTAAAAACATTCTTTTTTAACATTTAAAAACTTACTGCATGAATGTTATAGATTACCAGATAGATTTGGGGTTGGGAGTTATGCTGCCACCAGTTAGGAATATTCTTAGCATATGTTTCCAGATAGTATTTTATGATGCTTTATTATAAACTTTATTAAACAGTTTTGCTTGTTTAACTTTTTTTAACTCCAATTCTGTCAATAATGATGGATAAGGTTATGCTAAAAATAACAAACAACCCTACAATCTCAGAGACTTTAAATATCCAAAATACATTTATTATTCAGACTGTGTGACCAATTCAGATCAGTGGGGGTGATGAGTGGAGGGTTCTACTCTAGGTAGTTACTTCATACCATGTAACATCTCCATAAACTTAATGTTTTTAGGGTTCACCACAGCAAGGGAAGAGGAGGGTCTTGCACAGCAGATAAATTGCTCTGGCTCAGAAATGATGACCATGCCTACATCCCTTTAGCTAGAACTAGTTAGAAGGCCTCTGTCCAACTGCAAAACAGGGCAGGGAAGTGTAATTCTCCTATGTCTGGAAGAGATGCAAACTTGGAAGTGGATGAACATTAGAAGTGTTTTCAGTGATCTTCAGGGTTTGGGGGTTATTTTTCCTCCCTCACAGAGTTGTTAGGATAAAATGAGATAATGTGTATAAAAGCACTTGGGGAACTATAAGGATTTTTCTTTTTCTTTTTTTTTTTTTTTTTTTTTCCCAGTACGCGGGCCTCTCACTGTTGTGGCCTCTCCCATTGCGGAGCACAGGCTCCGGACGCCCATGGCTCACGGGCCCAGCCGCTCCACGGCATGTGGGATCGTCCCGGACCGGGACACGAACCTGTGTCCCCTGCATCGGCAGGCGAACTCTCAACCACTGCGCCACCAGGGAAGCCCTATAAGGAATTTTTGTATGTAAGATTTTTTAAGCGCAATACTCAGTCTTAAAATACATTACTGAGCCATGAGTAATAAATATCTTAAGCAGAGGGATAGAGATGGTTTCATTCCTTTTCTGTTTGGAAATATAAAGCTCTAATATGGAAGAACCACTTATTTCTAGTAAGAAGAGTTGTTTGTTAGTTTCTTGCTTTTTAGAAAGCTTGAACACTTGATCTCTTTTTAGGAGAATTCTATTTTAAGACTGGTTTTTTTTTTTTTGGCTGCATTGGGTCTTCATTGCTGCATGCGGGCTTTCTCTAGTTGCGGCGAGCAGGGGCTACTCTTCGTTGTGGTGCACGGGCTTCTCATTGAGGTGGCTTCTCGTTGCAGAGCACAGGCTCTAGGTGCGCGGGCTTCAGTAGTTGCAGCATGCGGGCTCAGTAGTTGTGGCTCGCGGCTCTAGAGCGCAGGCTCAGTTGTGGCACACAGGCTTAGCTGCTCTGTGGCATGTGGGATCTTCCCGGACCAGGGCTCGAACCCATGTCCCCTGCATTGGCGGGTGGATTCTTAACCACTGCGCCACCAGGGAAGTTCCTAAGACTGTTTCTTTTTAACATGAATGGTCCAGAGATTGAAATGAATGCTGTGTTAGTTTAAAAAATATTGGTTACCTCTAATTATGGATGTGACACATGAATGAAATTATACTGTATGTATTGTAAATGTGTCTTTTTTTCATGAAACAATTTGTCTTAGAGATCTTTCCCAGTCAGTATATATAAATCTACATCATTCTTTTAACTGCTGTGTTTCCATAGTAAGGACAGGCCATGATTTATTTGATTGCCCTGTTTATTAATGAAATTAGAAATCGGTATATTTTAGGATTTTTTTTTTTCTGTAGCAAACTGCACCACAGAGGACATTGTGTACCTATTTGTATACTTCTCTTTTTATACCCATTTCAGTATTTTCCAAGGGAGATACCTAGAAATAAAATTTCAATGCTGTATATTATCACTGTGGCCTTCAATATATTGGAATTTCCCTTGTCTACCTTGCTGTCTCCAACCTAGGAAAATAACAGGGAGTGGGAAGTTGGTATCTCCTAGATAGGTTGGATTCCTGTGGTTGTCTAAAATGAATCTTGTATTCTTGGTTTGGATATTTCTGATCATTTTTATTTATTTATTTTTTATGCACCAGTTTCGTGCAAGATCGAACATAGGAGTATGTGGGGTATATCAACTTTACACATATGCCTTTGTCCAGATGTTAGGAAATAATAGAGGTATGAATAGATTACTGGTAATCCTTTTGGGTAAGGAGACTTGGATTTATATCAACAAAATTTTCCTATTGATACCCTATTTGAGTTCTTTATTTTTTAGGGGAAAATTTATATATTTCAAAAGGCACAAATCTTAATTGTACATTTTTGACAATAGTTAACCTCATGTAACTCACATCCTCCCAAGATAGAGAACATTTTCATCTAACTAGAGATTTCCTTGTTAACAGCTCCAGCCCTTAGGTAACCACTATTCTGATATTTTCACCTTAGATTAGTTTTGTCCATTCTAGAACTTCATCAAAATGAAATCATACTGTTTGGTGCCTGGCTTCTTTTACTCAGCATAATATATATCTGATTCATTCATGATCCTATGATTATTAGAGATTGTTTCCATTTTTATTGCTGAGTAGTTGTCCATTGTATGAGTGTATTGTAATTGCCCATAATCCATTGTACTACTGATGAGCATTTGAGTTGTTTCAGTTTGAGGGTATCATAAATAAGGCTTCTATGACTTCTTTTTTATCAGCTCATTCTACTTTTTGGTAGATACTTTAAATATTTAGAGCTAAGGAAAATGGTTTATTTCATGAATCATATCAGCTTATGCCAACATTATATTAAATGCAACATATTAAAGTATTAGGCATTATTATTTTGTACTCGGCTATAAATCTGTGTGTTTAAAATACCAAATAAGGGAATTCCCTGGCGGTCCAGTGGTTGGGACTCCTCACTTCCACCTCAGGGGTCATAGGTTTGGTCCCTGGTTGGGGAACTAGATCCCACATGTTCCACGGCGCAGCCAAACAAAAATAAGATAAGATAAAATAAAATACCAGATAATAAATCTTGCACTATTAAAAATCTTCAGCTTTTTATGAAACATTTTAGGAATATTAAGACACCATTAAAATAGGCTTTTCTAAACTGTTATCTAAGAGAAGGCACCCTTAGCTGGCTACAACCATTTGCAAAACAAGTCTTTTTGTGGACATATACTTAAATATTCATGGATAAATCTCCAGGAGTAGAATTGCTGTGTCAAGGGGCAGGTATATTTGAACTTGACAAGAAACTGCCAAAACTTTTTCTAAAATTTTTTTTTGTTCCCACCAGTAATGTTCCACTTGCTCCATATTCTCACCAACATTTGATGTTGTCAGTCTTTTAAATTTTAGCTGTTCTATATAGTGATATCTCAATTTAATTTATCTTATCTTAATTTAAAATATCTCAATTTAATTTTCTCTAATGACTAATGATGTTGGTGCAATTTTGCATGTGTTCATTGCCCATTTAACTAATGAAGTTTTTGTTCAAGTCTTTTGTCTGTTTTTTATTGGCTTCTGTATATTTTTTATTACTGAGTTTTGGAGTTCTTTATATGTTCTGTTTCTTTGTGTTTGTGGTGTTTTTTTTCGGCCGTGCTGTGCAGCTTATGGGATTTAGTTCCCCAACCAGGGATTGAATCCGGGGCTTCGGCAGTGAGAGAGCAGAGCCCTCACCACTGGACTGCCGGGAATTCTCTGGAGTTCTTTATGTGTTCTGGATACGAGTCCTTTGTCAGACATGTTTTGTGAATATTTTCTCCCAGTCTGTGACTTGCCTATATGGTGTCTTTTTTTTGGCTGCACTGTGTCTTCGTTGCTGTTCGCAGGCTTTCTCTAGTTGCGGCAAGTGGGGGTACTCTTTGTTGTGGTGCGGTGGCTTCTCTTGTTGCAGAGCACGGGCTCTAGGCGTGCGGGCTTCAGTAGTTGTGGCACGCGGGCTCAGTAGTTGTGGTGCACGGGCTTAGTTGTTCCATGATATGTGGGAATCTTCCCGAACCAGGGATCGAACCCATGTTCCCTGCATTGGCAGGCGGATTCTTAACTACTGGGCCACCAGGGAAGTCCCTGTACGGTGTCTTCTGATGGCAGGGGTTTTAAATTTTGATGGAGTTTAACTTACCAACTTAAATTTTATGATGATTGTTTCCTGTGTTAAAGAAATGTCTGCCTTCTCCCAGGTGGCAAGGACATTCTCTCGGTTTTCTTCTATAAACTTTGAAATTTTAGATTTTATTTGTGGGTCTGTGATCTGTCTCAAAACTAATTTTTTTTTGTATGGCTTGAGGTGTAGGGGTTGAGTTTCATTTACTTACTACATGTGGGGATCCAGTTGTTCTAGCACTGTTTATTCTTTTGCCCATTGAATTGCTTTGGTACCTTATCAAAAACCATTTGCCCATATGAGTGTGGGTGTATTTCAGAACACTCTAATCAATTCCATTCATTGATATGGCTATTCGTATGCCAATAACCACATTAACTTGATTACTGTAACTTTGTAGTAAACTTTGAGTTGATTCCATTTTTGTTCCTTTAAAGTTTCATTTGTCTGTTTCAGATCCTTTGCATTTTATAAATTTTAGAATTAGCTTGTCAATGTTTATTTTTAAGAAAGACTGCTGAGATTATGATCAGGATTGCATTGAATCTATAGATCAATTTGGGAAGAATTGACGTTTTAACAATATTGAGTTTTCCAATCCATTAACATCTTATGTCTCTCCATTTATTGAGGTCTTCTTTAATCTCTTTTAACCGTGTTTTTTGTTTTTATGTAGAATTTATACATACCTGTAAGTATTTTATAATGGTATTCTTTTTTCTTAGTTTTAGTTTCTTAGTTTTTTTTTTTTTTTTTGGTGGTACGCGGGCCTCTCACTGCTGTGGCCTCTCCCATTGTGGAGCACAGGCTCCAGACGCGCAGGCCCAGCCGCTCCGCGGCATGTGGGATCTTCCCGGACCGGGGCACGAACCCGTGTCCCCTGCATCGGCAGGCGGACTCTCAACCACTGCGCCACCAGGGAAGCCCCTAGTTTCTTAGTTTTAATTTCAGTTTTCTTCTGTGAATATAAAGAAATACAGTTGGGTTCTAATATTGATCTTGTGTCCTGTGACGTTGCTAAATTCGCTTAGTAGTTCTAGTAGTTTTTGTTATCTTCTGGGTTTTGTTCCTTAGGATTTTTGCATAATTGTGTCCTCTCTGAATGGACAGTTTTATTTGTTCCTTTACAGTCTTTCTGCCTTTTATTTTTTTGTGCCTTATTGCACTGGTGAAAATAGGACATCCTTGCCTTGGATGGGAGGTATTCAGTCTTTTACTGTTAAATATGATGTTAGGTATAGTTCTCTGATATACACCCTTTATCTCATTGAGGACTTTCCCTTCTATTTCTAGTTTGCTGAGTGGTGTTTTTGTTTGGTTGTTTTTTGTTTTTTTATAAATGACTGATGTTGTCAGGTGCTTTTATTACATCTATTGAGATTGTCATAATTTTCCTTTTTTATTCCATTAATGATTGCCTTGACTGATATTTTTCCAAATGGTTTTCATTACTGAGATAAACTCTACTTGATTATCATGTATTGTAACTTTTATATATTGCTGGATTCACTTTGCTAGTGTTATATTAAGGTGTTTTTGTGTCTGTACATTTCATGGATTACAGACATAAAAAAACCTTAATATAACACTGTCACTTATAGCATAAACCTGTCAGAACAGCAAGTGCAGAGATGGGGCAAGCTTTCAGGTTGCTTGCTTCAGTGGCTCAATCATATCATTCAGGGCTCAGCTTCCTTCTCCCTGTCCTCTGCCATTCTTTTTTTAAAAAAAATATTTTAGGGGCTTCCCTGGTGGCGCAGTGGTTGAGAGTCCGCCTGCCGATGCAGGGGACACTGGTTCATGCCTCGGTCCGGGAGGATCCCACATGCCGCGGAGCGGCTGGGCCCGTGAGCCATGGCCACTGAGCCTGCGCGTCCAGAGCTTGTGCTCCGCAACGGGAGAGGCCACAGCAGTGAGAGGCCCACGTACCACAAAAAAATATATATATATTTTAATTTCATTGGAGTATAGTTGATTTACAATGATGTGTTAGTTTCAGGTGTACAGCAAAGTGATTCAGTTATACATACACATACATTTTTTAGATTCTTTTTTCATATAGGTTATCACAGAATATTGAGTAGAGTTCCCTGTGCTATATAGTAGGTCCTTGTTGGTTATCTGTCTTTTATATAGTAGTGTGTGTATGTTCATTCCAAGCTCCTGATTTATCACCACCACCCCCACACACGTTTCCCCTTTGGTAACTGTAAGTTTGTTTTGGGTATCTGTAAGTCTGTTTCTGTATTGTAAGTAAGTTCATTTGTATGTTTTTTAAAAATTAAAAAAGAAAATAATAATATAAACCTGCACTTTCTTGTAATGTCTTCATCTGGTTTTGGTAGAGCAGAGTTATGCTGGCCTTATAAAATGAATTGAGAAGTATTCCTTTTTCCTATATTTTTGAAGAATTTGTATAAAATTGGTATGAGTTCTTCCTTCAGCATTTGAAGAATTTTCCAGTAAAACAAACCACTAAGGCCTGGTATTTTCTTCAGAGGAAGTTTTTGATAAATTTCTTTGATGCTTACTAGAGTTATTTAGAGCTTCATTTCATCTTGTGCAATTTTGGGACACTGTACTTTTCAGGAAATATGTTTCATTGTATAATGTCAAATTTATTGACATAGAGCTCTGCATATTTCCTTATGCTGTTGATATCTGTGGTATCTGTAGTGAGGTCCCCTCTTCCATTCTGATATTAGTAATTTGTTTTTTCTGTCTTTGAAAAGAGTAATAAAACTGATTAAAGAATCAGTTTTTGGCTTTGTTAGTTTTCTTTTTTATCTGTTTTGTTTTTTGATTTCTACTTTTATTCTTCTTTCTACTTAACTTTTGATTTAATGTGCTCATATTTTATTCTTTAATCCGTGGGTTATTTAGAAGCGCATTGTTTAATTTTCATATATTTGAGACTTTCCTAGATATATTGTAACTGGTTTCTAACACAATTAAAGTTTTGTAAGTTTGCAATCTTTAAATTTATTGAGACTTGTTTTATGACTTAGCAACATGGTCAGTCTTGTACATTCCATATGCACTTGAAAAGAAGGTGTATTTTGCAGTTGCGGGATGAGTAATCTATAAATGTCAATTAGGACAAGGTGGTTGATTGTGCCATTCAGGTCTTCTATACTTACTGATTTTTATGACTAGTTCTTTCAGTTACTGAGAAAGGGGTATGAAAATCTCCAAATGTGATTGTGGATTTGTTTACTTCTTTTAGTTCTATCAGTTTATGTTTCATGTATCTAAAAGCTCTTTTATTAACCACATACATAGATATTTATAATTGCTATATACTGATATATTTTATCATTATGAAATATCAGTGACCTTTATTAATTCTTGTACTTAGTCCTTGTCTTAAGGTCTATTTTATCAGATGTTGATATAGCCACTCCTTTCATAACATATCAGTGTTATATATACTTTTTACCTTTTTCAGTGGTTGCCCTAGAATTTGTGATATATTACAACTAACCCAAGTCCACTTTGCCTGAGAAAGTTTTCTTTTCACCTTCACTTTTGAAGAATAATTTTGTAGGTACAGAATTCTAGGTTGGTAGGCATTTTTTCTTTCAACACTTGAAATATTTCACTCTGCTTTCCTGTTGCTTGCATGGTTTCTGAGGAAAAGTCAGATGTAATTCTTATCTTTGCTCTTCTGTAGGTAAGTTGTTTTTCTCTTCCGGCTTCTTTCAGGATTTTTTCTTTATCTTTGATTTTCTGTAGTTTGAAAATGATATGCCTAGGTACAAGGTTTTTTGGTGTTTATCCCACTTGATGTTCTTTGAACTTCCTGGATTTATGGTTTGGTGCCTGCTATTCATTTAGGGAAATTCTCAATAAATATTGTTTTCAATATTCTGTTCCTTTCTCTCGTTCCTCTCTTTTTTGTATTCCTATTACACATATGTTAAACCTTCTGTAGGTGTCCCATAGTTCGTGGCCATTCTGTTGTGTTTTCCTTCCAGTCTTTTTTCTCTTTGCTTTTCAGCCTTAGAGCTTTCTTTTTTTCCCCCAAGACGTATATTTAAAGGTTTGGTTTTTTTTAACTTTTTATTTTATACTTGAGTATAGCAGATTAACAATGTTGTGATTGTTTCAGGTGCACAGCAAAGGGAATCAGCCATACATGTACATGTATCCATTCTCCCCCAAACTCCCCTCCCATACATGATGAGCCTTAGAGCTTTCTGTTGAGACATCCTTAAGCTCAGAGATTCTTTCCTCGGCTATATCCAATCTACCAATAAGTCCATCAAAGTCTGTCCTCATTTCTGTTTCAGTGTTTTTTGATCTCTGGCATTTCTTTTTGGTTCTTTCTTAGGATTTCAGTCTCTCTTTATATTGCCCATCTGTTCTTGCAGGCTGTCTACTGTATCCATTAGAGCCGTTAGCATATTAATCATAATTGTTTTTAATTCCAGGTCTGGTAATTCCAATATCTGAGTCTGATTTTGATGCTTGCTCTGCCTCTTCAAACTGTATTTTTTCATCTTTTAGTGTGTCTTAGAATTTTTTCTTGATCGCTAGACATGTGATATACTGGGTAAAAGGGATCTTGTAAATAGTCCTTTAATAATGTGGTGGTACAAACATAGAGAACAGACTTGTGGTTGCCAAGGGAGAGGGGGGTGTGAGGGGGGAAGTGTTGGGAGTTTGGGCTTAGCAGATGCAATCCTATTGTATATAGGATGGATAAACAACAGGGTACTACATTATAGCACAGGGAACTATATTCAATATCCTGTGATAAACCATAATGAAAAAGAATATATATATATGTATAACTGAGTCACTTTGCTGTACAGCAGAAATTAACACAACACTATAAATCAACTATACTTCAATAAAATTTAAAAAAAACAAAAAGCATCTGCTAGAAAATGTGTTACAGGAAAAAAAATAACGTGGTGGTAATGGGTCAGGGAGTAGAAGCATTCCGTAGTCGTGTGATTAAGTCTCAGTCTTTTAGTGTGCCTGTACCTCTGAGCTGTGAACTTCACATGTGTTTCTCAATGCCCCTGCATTCCCCCTTTAGTTGGGATAGGATGGCTAGAGTGGGCTGGAATTGGGTATTTCCCTTCTTTCAGGTCAGTTTGACTGATAATACCCCAGCAGGTTAGGCTCTGATTAAATAGTTTCTTCTGCAGGCAGACTTTGTTAAGAATAGAATGCTCTGGAATATTTCAAAGTGGTTCCTTTTACCCATCTTCTGCTGGAAGCACGAGAGAATTTTTCTCTGATATTCACTGTGAGAACCTAGTAGAACTCCAGGAAATTAAAGTCACTAAAGTATGGGACCCCCAATGACCAGGTCGCTGGAAATTTTTTTTTTTTTTTATGGCTGTGTTGAGTCTTCATTGTGGTGCACAGGCTTCTCATCGCGGTGGCTTCTCTTGTTGCGGAGCGTGGGCTCTAGGCATGCGGGCTTCAGTAGTTGTGGCACGCGGACTTCAGTAGTTGTGGCTCACGGGCTTCAGTAGTTGTGGCTCACGGGCTCTAGAGCTCAGGCTCAGTAGTTGTGGTGCACGGGCTTAGTTGCTCCACGACATGTGGGATCTTCCCCAACCAGGATCGTACCCGTGTCCCCTGCATTGGCAGGCGGATTCTTAACCACTGAGCCACCAGGGAAGTCCCCCTGGAATTTTTAATTTTTCAAACTTGATCACACTGAGCCTTCAACAGTTGGTTAATTACAGTTCATGTTTCCCTACCTCAGCACTGGTTCCTGTGGAGGTTTGTGCTAGTGGCTTTCTGCTCTCATAAGTTGTTATTCTCTGTGTTCACCTGTTGGTCTCTCCAATTTTGGGGTTAGCAATTTGCCCTATGACTTCACTTGTCTTACTTGTCTAAGAAGAGTTGTTGATATTTCAGTTTGTTCAGCTTTTTACTGTTGTTAGGACAGAGTGGCGACCTCCAAACTTCTTACATGCTGGGCTGGAAACTGCAAGTCTGTGCTCATTTTTTTAAAGCATATTTTCCTGAATATAGAATTTTGGGTTGATACTTTCTTTTCCTTTTCAGTGTTTTAAAGATCCTGATCCACTCCTGACCTCTATGGTTTCTGATGATAAGTCAGCTTTTATTAGCATATCTATATTCCCTTATGTGAAATGTGTTGGCTTTCTCTAGCTGCCTTCAAGTGTTTTACTTTATCTTTGAATTTTAACAGTTTGATAATGATACGCCTAGCTATATGTTCTTTGTATTTATCTTCTTGGGGCTCCTTGAGTTTCTTGGATCTGTAAGTTGATGTCTTTAACCAAATTTGGGAAATTTAGGTTACTATATCTTCAGATATATTTTCTGCCTTGTTTTTGCCACTCTTGGGACTCCAGTTACAGTATAATTGAGGGACTGTAATTAGTACAATGTATAACCTATCAATATAAATTTATTAATATAAATATATATGTAATATGAGTATATTTACATATAGATAGATGGTGCGTGCTCTAAACATTCTAATAAAAGGGATCCATGATCAAGAGAGTTTGGAGATGGGTGGTTTCACCAACCCCCAACTTACCTTTTATATAATGGCATTTAACAACTGGTACAGTAACTATGCACATTTGTCTTTTCTGTTAAATGATGGGCTCCTAGAGGACAAGCCACTGGCTTTACTTTTCTTAATAATTATATAAAAATATAAAGACAATGGTTCTCAGATTTTTAAAAATCCAAAAATGTTATCTGTGAGAGGCAAAGTAAAACAGAAAGTCGCTAAAAATAGGAATAGAAACAGTGGAGAAAAATATACCAGGCAAAAAGTATGATACAAAAGAAAGCTAAAGGGCTTCCCTAGTGGCACAGTGGTTGAGGGTCCGCCTGCCAATGCAGGGGGCGCGGGTTCGTGCCCCGGTCCGGGAGGATCCCACGTGCCACGCAGCGGCTGGGCCCGTGAGCCATGGCCGCTGGGCCTGCGCGTCCGGAGCCTGTGCTCCGCAACGGGAGAGGCCACAACAGTGAGAGGCCCGCATACCACAAAAAAAAAAAAAAAGAAAGCTAAAGTAGCAGTTTCCATATTTGACAAATTTAATATTTATGGTAGAAAACATAAGGGACACAGAAAGACAGCCCAATTAAAAAATGGGCAAAGGATTTGAATAGACATTTCTCTAAATGCTCCGGTTGGTTATAGTTGCACAACCTTGTAAATATATTAAGAACCACTAAGTTGTATACTTTAAGAAGGCGAATTTTATAATACGTGAATTATATCTCAATTGTAAATAAGTGATCTGGGGCTTCCCTGGTGGCGCAGTGGTTGAGAGTCCGCCTGCCGACGCAGAGGACATGGGTTTGTGCCCCAGTCCGGGAAGATCCCACATGCCGCGGAGCGGCTGGGCCCGTGAGCCATGGCCGCTGAGCCTGCGTGTCCGGAGCCTGTGCTCCACAACAGGAGAGGCCACAACAGTGAGAGGCCCGCATACCGCAAAAATAAATAAAAAAATAAAATAAAATAAAATAAAATAAAAAAGTGACCTGTATATTTTGTCTTAAAGACCAAACCTCACTTAATTCTCAAGGCTTAGAGCCATGCAGATTGTTCTCCCACTATATTTATTGCAAAAAGAATTAGAAACAAATAACAAAAGAGTAGGTTAAACAAAGTTTGAGAACTAACATTGCTAACATTAAGTAAAAGAAAATCACTGAAATTACTGAGGAAATTTAGAAACAGAACTGAATATAAGATTACATGTTGAAATTTGGGGGGCATAGCTAAAGTAGTATTTAGAAGGAAATGTATAACTTTAAAATGTTTGCCCAAAAAAAGAAAGGTTAAAAATAAACTATACAAACATACATTTCCTGGCTGTGTCTGCTGAAAGGGCCTAGAAACAATGAAACTACCATAGCAGTGAGCATACCTGGTACCCAAATACTGGTTTCTAAATACCATTGTCCAATAAAAAGAATCAGAGTTCCATGGAGGAATGATTGATTCCAGGGCTGGGACAAGGAAGATAAAAAATAAGCCTGGAACATGTTATGTTGCCAGAGGTAAGAAAGTCCTCAAAAAGGAACAGGGCCTGTTGAAAGGGCATGGGGACCAAACTGAAAGAGTTCCCAATGGCCATAGCTAAAACAATTTGGGTAATGAAATAAGTAATGATAGTATTAAATTATAACCCATAGAATAAAATAAATATCCATGAGTCCATACTCTTTGAGTAAATAAGCGGGAGAGAAGGGATGTTTTCAGTAGTTTTCCTGTATTGAAGAGTTACAGTTAATAAATAAAACAGAAAATCATCATTAGGCAAGTAACACAGTAATAATTGTAGTCTAGATCCATTGATAGATGCTAAAGCTAGTGGATGAAATTTTGAGGAGAAATAGGAGGATGTTTGCATAGTCACAGAGTATCTCCCCAAATATATTTAATTACAAAAGGAACAATAACAACTTTACAGTGAAGAAATCTGGCAGACACCATCTTAATGAAGTGAGCAAAGGTAACATCACCAGTAATAAAGCATATCAAATCAACACGTGCCCCATGTTATGATGCACTGAGAAAGACACAGCATCATTCCTCTGGTGTTTTTGCCAAAAATGCATAACTCAGTCTAATCATGAAAACATCACAAACGCAAATTGTGGAACATCTGCAAAATAACTAACCAGTACTCTTCAAAAGGGTTATGGTCTCAAAGTCAAGAAAAGACTGGGGAACTGTCAATCTTTTGGAGATTAGAGGAGATTAAGGAGAAATTACATTTAATGTAATGTGGGAGCCTATGTTGGATCCAGAAAAGAAAAAAAGGACCTTAGTGGGAAAACCAATGATATTTGAATAAGGTCTGTAGTTAATAATATTGTACCAATGTTTTTGGTACAATTTCCTTGTCCAATTTCCTCGTACTATGGTTAACATTAAGGAAAGCTTGGTAAGGGTGTAAAGGAACTCTACTATTTTTGCAATTTTTCTATAAATAAAATTATTTCAAAGATAAAAAAGAAAAATAAGGTAAACATTGAGTTCAGGAAGTTTGTAGAAATAGAACAATTGAGCACACTCAAAGGAAAAAGAAGAAAGGAAATAAAAAGATCAGAAAATGAAGCAAAAGTAAAAAGTTGAGATACTTACTCTCTGGAATTATTAAGGTAGTCTTCTGAGAAGACTGAGTAAGAAAAGAGAAGATACACATATATAAAATTCAGAATGAAGATTGAGACGTACACTCACTGCATTACTTTTAGTGATGTCATTTCTTGCCGAAGCTGGGCCCTCTCCGTTGTTGTGATTAAAAAGCAAATACCTGTGGAATAAGAAATGAGGGTGGCAGTATCCAGTCTGATTCTAAGATTTGAGAAATTGTGCAGTGCCTAACAGGTACTAAGTTCTTTGAGTCTAATTGTTTGATAAATAGAATGATTAGGTGTTTCATTTGGTCTAGTGATACCCTGAAAGAAACTGTTGAGACACTAGAGATGCCATGAACTAAGAAAGTTTGACAACCTCTGAAATATGAGAATTATGAATAAGTAAATGCTAAAAAGAAATTGAAAATGTAGATGAAATGGATAGATTTGTAGGAAAATGATAGGCAACTTGAATATAGTATGAAAACATTGGAATGGTAATCAAAGATCTTCCCTCCCAAAAATCGCATACCTGGATGTCTGTGTATGGGTAAGTTCTATCAAATTTTGAAGGAACAGTTAATTCCTTTCTTAAACAAGTTACTGCAGAAACGAGGGAAAGAGTGAAAACTGCCTAACTCTTTATGCAGCTACTTAATAAGCTTGATTTGAAACCCTGATAAATTCAAGAGGAGATATTATAAAGCCATTTCCCTTATTAATGTAGATGAAAGGGATCCTAAATAAAATATTAGCTATCTGAATCCAAGAATATACTAAAAGAGTCATGCATCATGATCAAATGGAATTTAGTTTAACAATCCAAAGGTAGTTCATCTTTAAAACAATTATTGATGTAATTCACCATTTTAATAGTTGAGAAAAGAAAAATGTTTTTCTGATTTGATTCAGAAAAGCATTTCATGTATTTCAATTATTGTTTGTGATTTAATTCTTAGCAAACAAAGAATATATAAGGGAACTTTATTGAGTATTTGTATATTAGATTTTTAAAGTTTTTTATTATAGACAGTTTCAAACATAATAAAGGTAGGGTGAGTGGTACAATAGACGTGACAGGTAATCATTGCTCAGCTTCAGCAATTATCAATATATGGCAACTCTTTTTAATCTATATACACACATACACTCTCATACACTTTTTTCCTGCCCTGCTAGATTATTTTGAAGCATATTCCAGACAACATGCTCTTTTTAATCAATACTGAGTATGTACCTTTTTTCTCTATAACCATTAATATCCTAAAATAATTAACACTAATTCCTTAATATTATCTGCTGTCTAGCAGAGTTGAAATTGTCCTGATTGACTCATAACTGTGAATTTAGAGTTCACACATTGCATTTGGCTGTTATTCTTCGTTTTTTCTTTTAAACTATAATAGCTCTTTTACCTCTTTCCTTCCTTCTTTTTTCCATTATGTTACTAAGAAACCAGGTCATTTGTTCTATGGAATTTTCCACATTCTAGATTTGGCTGATTGTGGCCCCATGGTGTTGCTTAAATGTTTCTTTTTTCCCTGTCTTTCCTCGAAACAGGTAGTTAGGCTTGATTAACTTCCATTATTGGGGGGGGTGGATAATAATTTCATAATTATTGATGCATAACTTTTTTTTAACGAACTTTATTATTATTTTTATTTTTTTTTGCGGTACGCGGGCCTCTCACTGTTGTGACCTCTCCCGTTGCGGAGCACAGGCTCCAGATGCGCAGGCTCAGCGGCCATGGCTCACGGGCCTAGCCGCTCCGCGGCATGTGGGATCTTCCCAGACCGGGGCACGAACCCGTGTCCCCTGCATCAGCAGGCGGACTCTCAACCACTGCGCCACCAGGGAAGCCCGACTTTATTATTTTTATTTATTTTTGGCTGCATTGGGTCTTCGTTGCTGCGCGGGCTTTTTCTAGTTGCAGGGAACAGGGGCCACTCTTCGTTGTGGTGCACGGGCTTCTCATTACGGTGGCTTCTCTTGTTGTGGAGCACAGGCTCTAGGCACGCGGGCTTCAGTAGTTGTGGCATGTGGGCTCAGTAGTTGTGGCTCAAGGTCTCTAGAGCACAGGCTCAGTAGTTGTGGCGCACGGGCTTAGTTGCTCCACAGCATGTGGGATCTTCCCGGACCAGGGCTCGAACCTGTGTCCCCTGCATTGGCAGGTAGATTCTTAACCACTACGCCACCAAGGAAGCCTGATGCATAACTTCTTAATATCAGGAAGTATATGATGCTTGGCTGCTTTTGTTAAAATTGATCAGTGGGTTTAGGCACCTGGCACAAGTAACCATCGTGAAGGTCTCCAGCAGCCTCTTATTTATTGATGTTTTTTGCCACGCCCTGTGGCATGTGGGATCTTAGTTCCCCAACCAGGGATTTAACCTGTGCCCCCTGCGTTGGAAGCACGGAGTCTTAACCACTGCCAGGGAAGTCCCTCCATCAGCCTTTTTGCCTAATGTTTTAGCAGTCACTGATGCTTGCTGCCTGGATCGTTATTCATTAGGGGGTAGCAAAATGTTGCTACTCTAATTTATCATCTCTTCTTTGTTTATGAGCTAGTCTTTTATGAAAGAAACAGTCCTCATCGATCCTTCGATAACCCTGAGGCACAGTTTATATAGGAAAGACAAGATAAATGCTTGATTCTTTCTAGAAGAGCACTTTCTTAGTAAACCTACAGTGAACATAACACTTAGATGTGTTTACTTTAATACCTAAAGTAAGAAAAGGATGCCTACTATTACTGCTTTTGTTTAACATATTACTAGAAGTCCTTGTCAACAGTATAAGGGAAGAAGAATAACTATTGTAAGGAAAAAGATAAAATTGTCATTATGTACAGACTATACACATTTACTTCAGGGGAATAAAACAGAATCAGCAAACTATTAAAACTGCCTTGAGTTCATCAAGGGTCTTAAAAATCAATACTATTTCTTTTCATCATCCTTAACCAGCTAGAAAATGAAATTTTTAAAAAATGTGTATCATTAAAACAACAAAACCTAGAAAGTACCTAGATATTAGTCTAATCAAGAATACACAGGACTCATTAAGAAAAATTTTAAACTTCAATAAAAGATATAGGAAATAATCATGGACATGATAATTTACTCTTATCAATAAATTCCAAATAATCTCTGTCAAAATTTTAGCTGGGTATTTTCGAGGAACTCTGTAAACTTATTGTGTAGAAGAATAAATAATAATTCATGAATAGTTAAATCAACCTTTAAAAAAGGAGAATAATGGGGAATTTACCCTATCAGATATTAAGATATATCAATACTACAAAAAGCCATAGTAATACCATGTGGAATAGTATAAGAACAAACAAATAGATCACTCTTAGAGAGCTTAGATAATAGACCCAAGGATATATGGGAAACTTAATATGTTATATAGGTGACAGCACAATCAATAGGTAAAAGTTACGTTGTTTAGTAAATGGTTTTAGAAAAAGCAGCTCATTATATATGGAGAAGTAAAACAGTATCTCTATCCTGTGTCATATGCAAAGGTAGATTCCAGATGGATTAAACACCTAAATGGGGAAGATAAAACCAAAAGGTTTAATAGAAGAAAATTATTTTCTTTAAAAACATATATATTTTTGTGACCTAGGGTTGGGGAAGGAACTTCTAAAACCTCAAAGCACAAATGAATTTTTGTGTAAATTTAATTGCATCAAAATAGGGAGCTCTATTTAACAAAGGACCCCATGGGCAAAACTAATATACATGTGACAAATGGGAGACAATATTTGCAATGTTTAAATTGCCAAGTGATTAATGTCCTCTATACTAGATTATATAGGAAACTCCTGCAAATAAACAAGATAAAGAAAGCAATCCCAGCAGAAAAATGGGCAAAGGATATAAACAGGCAGTTTATAGAAAAGGAAATCCTCAAAGCAGTAAGCATATGAAGAGTTGCTCAAATGTATTAGCAGTCAGAGAAATACAAATTAAAACAGTAAGATAGGGGCTTCCCTGGTGGCTCAGTGGTTAAGAATCCTCCTGCCAATGCAGGGGACACGGGTTTGAGCCCTGGCCCAGGAAGATCCCACATGCTACGGAGCAACTAAACCCATGTGCCACAACTGCTGAGCCTGTGCTCTAGAGCCCGCAAGCCACAACTACTGAGCCTGTGTGCCACAACTACTGAAGCCCGCGCACCTAGAGCCTGTGCTCTGCAACAAGAGAAGCCACTGCAATGAGAAGCACATGCACTGCAATGAAGAGTAGCCCCCGCTCGCTGCAACTAGAGAAAGCCCACGTGCAGCAATGAGGACCCAATGCAGCCAAAAAAAAAAACAAAAAAAGACAGTAAGATATTTCATATATGTTAAGCTGGCACATATTAGCAAACGAGATAAAAACCAAATGCTGATGAAGATGCAGGTTATAAAAACTCTTACAAAAAAAAAAAAAAAACTCTTACACACTGCTGGGGCACATGTAGCCACTCTGGACAGTAGCGTGGCACTCAGAATTAAAACTCTATATGTATATGACCCAGCAATTCTGCTCTTGCGTTTATATGCCGAAGAAAATCTCAGTCAGATCCATAAGAAAACATTTACAGGGATATTCATTGCAGCATTATTTGTGGTAGAAAGGCATTAGAGGTAATCCAGGTGTCCGGTGCAGGGATAGTAGAGAGAAAAAATGTTTTGGATACATGCCATGGCATATTATATACCAATCAGAAACAGCAAATCAAATGTACACATACAAAATGAATGAATTATGTTACAGAATTGAAAAAGAACAGAATGAGATATAACACAGTAAGATTTGCACACATCAAAAATACATGCACTCGGGGCTTCCCTGGGGCACAGTGGTTGATAGTCCACCTGCCGATGCAGGGGACACGGGTTCATGCTCCGGTCCGGGAAGATCCCACATGCCGCGGAGCGGCTGGGCCCGTGAGACATGGCCGCTGAGCCTGCGCGTCCAGAGCCTGTGCTCTGCAGTGGGAGAGGCCACAGCGGTGGGAGGCCCGCGTACCACAAAAAAAAAATACATGCACTCAGTAAACAATAAGGATTTACTGTATAGCCCAGGAAACTATATTCAGCATCTTGTAATAACCTATAATGGAAAAGAATCTGAAATATATATATATACACACACACATATATATATCCAAATCACTCTGCTGTACACGTGAAACTAATAAAATATTGTAAATCAACTACAATTTTAAAAATAAATTTTTTTTAAATACATGCATTCAAAACATTTTGCAAGAACACATACAAATTAAAGGGCATACAACAGGCATAGTAGGGTGGTTGCCTATGAGGATACAGAAACAAGGATAAGGGGAAATTTAAAGATTTTCATGACACCCCATCTCATTTCATAGAATCATAGAAATTATTTAAGATATGATCTGTAAATGTATCTAAATGGCAGTATGATAAAAGCAAATGAAATGATCGAAGGCACCACTGTCAACCCATTCACTTTGTGGAACTCCTACTCCCCCATCAGGATGTCTTATGAACCATAGGTTTGTGTGACCATCAGATATACAGACGGAGTGTGGAGACCCATGTCAGCTTGTATATTGAACACTTAATACGTTATTACCATTTAAATTAGTTAAAATATCTTAAGAATTTATAATATTTAAAATCTATTCCATATACATCTGTATGTTTTAATATAAAATAGGATTTCCCCAAATCTTTAGGGAAAATTGCCATTCTAGTAGTATGTGCCTTCTAAGACCCCCTAGTGCACATCCAGTATGAGAAGCAGGTTCTTAAGCTGACTGCATTGATCAAAGATCTGATAGATCTTTGGGAAAAATAATTTCTTTTCTTCTAACACTAAGGCATTTCACTATTCTGGCTCTTCCAAGATGGATTCCAGTTTGAAATATTATGTGGTAAAATATACAGTTATTTTATGACACTCTGATTTTTTTTTTTCTTTAACTTTACAGAGACTGTGCAGTTGATCCAACTTGTGTTTTATGCATGGAGTGCTTTTTGGGAAGTATTCACAGAGACCATCGATATAGGGTTAGTAATATCCAGATAATAACCACACCTAGTATTGAATTTTATACTCAATACCTTTTCTTCTCAAAATTCCAAGATTTAACACTGAAACAGGGGAGAGTGGTTTCAGAAATGTGTTACTCAAATACCATTAAACATACGATGGCAGTGTAGAGATGAATTATGAATCCAGATTTCATGGAACACATGGTTTAAGATTAAAAGACTATAGATAACAGCTCTTTCAGTATTGATTTTCAACTAGTTTGTTTTGTTATTTTTTTAATGTTTATTATCTTTATAATTCTAGGTTTAGAAAGCAAGTTGTCAAAAATTAGAGGATAAAGGTGAGAGTTAAAATGCAAGAGGGAGGTTCTGAAGGGAGATGAGTGAGCAATGAAGTAAAAGTGACAGGATTATACCATTAAGAAATGGTTCTGTCTATTGGTCAGCTTCTACAGAATTGTCATTTCTTAATATTAAAGAGGCATCTACTACAATGTAGAAAAGGGCCAACTTCAGAACATAAGACTAATCAATTTTTTTTTAACTGCTGTAACACAATCAGTACTTTTCCAAAAATCAAGTATGTTTGCTTTTAAGTCAGGGATACAAAATACATAGGCAGATTATTGCTAAGCCTGTCCTGGTTCCTCTGCTGGAAGCTGAAGACAGAGCTATGAACATTCAAAAATTTAGGGAACTGTTAGTAGCTGGAACTTTTCACCCTAATCTCAAATAAAAATAGAGAAGAAATACTACAGTCTTACTAATTCAAGACTTTTGATTCAGGACTTTTCCTCCTGTTTGTTTTTATTTACTCTACCCGAGTATTGTTAACAGTGAACTAAAACAGCTGCAAAATTGAATTCATATTTTTATATGTTCTTTTTTTTTTTGCGGTACACGGGCCTTGCACTGTTGTGGCCTCTCCCACTGCGGAGCACAGGCTCTGGACGCGCAGGCTCAGCGGCCATGGCTCATGGGCCCAGCCGCTCCATGACATGTGGGATCTTCCTGGACCGGGGCACGAACCCGTGTCCCCTGCCGATCGGCAGGCGGACTCAACCACTGCGCCACCAGGGAAGCCCTATATGTTCTTTTTATTTTCATAAATCAGTAAGAGAATCCTAGTTTCCTTTAAACTGTTCTACCTATCTTTGGTTACCAGAACACGCATAAAAGCTATGGGGTGATGTTATCATTTTCCATATGGCTGCCTGCCCATGTTTCTTGGCATATATCTTTGCAGCCCCTAAGAATAACTGTCATTTGTGAGTTTACATTAATTACCTTGTGATATGTAACACACAAATACTTTGGGCAAAATATGAAAGGCTCTTTCTAAAATTTCCTTCTCATACCCATCCATAAACTCTCACAGTATTTTTTAAAAAAGCAAAATTTCCAGTCTACTAATTATTAAATAATAGGTTTTATCTTGCTAGATTCCTTGAATCATTGCTACATCTTAAGGAAGCATGAATAATTTTGAAGCCCACAGGTGGTAAAAGGTTTTACGACTAGGCACTCCATGTTTCCTTTTCAAAGAATGCTATTTAGAGAGTGTTAGAAAAGAAAAATAAACTATTTCTGTAGTTTTTTTGGTCACTTTCTCTAATGCAGATGCACTCTTATTAGACTTTTGTAGAAGACAGCAGCTATAGGAATCTTTGTCACTCTTGAATCTGTTACGTTTATAACCTGGTAGCATAGATACCAACAGTATACCAATTTAGCCAAAACCTAGCAAGAAAGCCCTTGTTATTTTCCTAATTAGGAAGTCATGCAAGTGGACATATTTTACCTCTTTAAAATAGCTGTAGCTTGCTAGACACTACAGAATAGCTTATTTTATTTTGAAATCACTTAAATTAGCCTATAGGCTTATTTAAAATCAGCTTTAAAACATTGAGAGGTTTGGCATTTTATTTAATTTTATCCCTCCAAAGAAATTAACACTTCAGCAACGTTATTTCCTTAGCACTTGATATTCCTATTTATAATCCAGTAGACCTCAGTAAATACTTATTGACAAGATACTTTACAATTTTTTTTCAAGATGACAACATCAGGAGGTGGAGGTTTCTGTGACTGTGGTGATACTGAAGCTTGGAAAGAGGGTCCTTACTGTCAGAAACATGAACTTAACACCTCTGAAATTGAGGAAGAAGAGGTAAAAACATTTTCACAAAATTGTTCCTAAGGAAATACTGTCTTAACCATGTGTTTGAAATATTTTCAGACATAAGAATTAGGTTATAATATAGCAATGGATAAGTAAAATATCAATAGTCCTCTCACTATTAACAGTGACCAAGTATATACTTAGAAAGTTTTTTGCATTTTATGGATGGCATACCAGTACTAGTAGAACACACTTGAAATTCTAGAAATTTAATTTAATTTGGACTTTTGCATTTGTTTGTTTTATTTTAAGCATATATGAGTTTTTTTAAGTCCTCATTTATTATTAAAGGGATTATTTTTCCTATATATGTAGATCAGTTAACTTAGTTGGTTTTTGTTTGTGTTGTGACTAAGACTTTGTAGATCAGATACCTTTCTTTTCTGTAGTCCTATATGGCAGCCAATCCTACTCATCATCTCCTGGTAAATCAATGTCATTGGATATATGATGAGACCAAACACTGGGATGATAGCTCAGTACAAGTTACACTCATTCCAGCTGTAAATATGTGCTTTCTAAAATTGTTGTTGATCCTTTATTATTTTTCTCTAAATGATATTTGTAATGATATAATGGGCTCTCACTAAACAAATACTTGAAACTCTGCTGTTTGTGACAATCTGATGTTTGATTTAAGATCCTTATTTCAGATTTTAATTTTAAATGGCAGAGAGGTGGGTACATTAAAAGAACTTATGCATTGTTAGTAAGTAGGTCTGATACCGATTTGGGGCAAGTGGACATTAATAGTCCTTCCTAGTGCACATGTCTTCCTGGTCTCAGATATTTTAACAGAACGACCAGAGAACTTATGGTGTAGGACAGTATCTTTTAGACTGTGTTTCACTGTGTTTTAGACAGATGAAAATTTGTGCAGAATGATTCAGTGCTATAGAAAACATATATTTGTGTTTCATTTGCTTTGTGCATGTGCTCTAGGATTTGCTACAGAGAGATGCCAAGTGATCAGGGTTTCAGATTTCTCCACTGCAATTGGAGCAGCTCTGTTTTTATCTCTTACATACTGGGTTAGCATTCTGTATATAAAAATATAAGCAAGGCAAACAAAGACATATTTGGAAAAAATGGTTTTGCTTTTGAAAAAAAATTGAAAGCTAGTGTAAAACTTCAGGACTCTGGGAGAAAATATTTGCAAGTCATATCTGATAAGTGTCTGGTATCCAGAATATATATCTTACAACTCAACAACAAAAAACACAATTAAAAGTGGCCAGAGGTACCATTTTTTTTTTTTTTTTAGATTCCATATATATGCATTAGTGTGCGGCATTTGTTTTTCTCTTTCTGACTTACTTCACTCTGTATGACAGTCTCTAGGTCCATGAAGTAAGTCAGAAAGAGAAAAACAAATGCCGCACACTAATGCATATATATGGAATCTAAAAAAAAAAAAAAATGGTACTGATGAACCTAGTGGCAAGGCAGGAATATAGACATAGAGAATAGATCTGAAGACACGGGTGGGGGAAGGGGAAGCTGGGGCAAAGTGAGAGAGTGGCATAGACATATATACACTACCAAATGTAAAATGGATGGCTAGTGGGAAGCAGCTGCATAGCACAGGGAGATTAGCTCGGGGCTTTGCAACGACCTAGAGGGGTGGGATAGGAAAGGTGGGAGGGAGACGCAAGAGGGAGGAGATATGGGGATATATGTATGCATATGGCTGATTCACGTTGTTGTACAACAGAAAATAACACAGTATTGTGAAGCAGTTATACTCCAATAAAGATTTATTTAAAAAAAAAAAAAAAAGTGGCCAGAGGACCTGAATAGACATTTCTCCAAAGAAGATATAATACAAGTGACCAACAAACACATGAAAACATGCTCAAGAGTATTAGTCATTAGGGAAATGTAAATCAAAACCACAGTGAGATACCACTTCACACCCACTAGGATGGCTGTAATCAAAAAAGTGGCAAATAGGTGTTGGCGAGGCTATAGAGAAACTGGAACTCTGTACAGTGCTAGTGGGAATGCAAAATGATTTAGCACTGTGGAAAACAGTTTGGCTATTCCTCAAATGTTAAACATTGCCATGTAAGCCTGTAATTTCACTTCTAGGTATATACCCAAAAGAATTAAAAACAAGTATTCAGATAAGTACATGCACACACATTAGTAACAGCATTATTCATAATAGCCAAAAGGTGGAAACAGTCAAAATGTCTATCACTATGCGAATGGATAAACATACAGTGTAATATTACTTAGCTGTAAAAAGGAATGAAGTACTGATACATGTTGCAACATGGATGAACTTTCAAAACATCAGGATAAGTGAAAGAAGCCAGACACAAAGGGTCACATACTGTATTATTCCATTTATGTGAAATATCCAGAATAAATAAATCTGTAGAGAACACAGACTGGTGGTTGCCAGGGAATAGGGAAGGGAAAAATGGAGAAAAACTGCCTAATGGGTAAGGGGTTTTACTTTGTTGAAGTGATAGAAATGTTTTAGAACTAGATAGAGGTGATATGTGGCTCAACATTATGAATGTACTAGATACCACCAGATTGTTCGCTTTAAATTTTCTAAGAAAACTTATGAATCTGCCTGCAGTTACTCTCTTGGCTTTATCCTCATATATTAGCGGGGTAGCTATCAAATAATGAAGACTTTGGTTAGTTTCCTGAATTTTTAGAAGATACCAGCAAAATAACCTGCCTGGCTGAAATTGTATGGTCCTGCCTGGAGAATATATATTCCAGCAACTTGACAGAAAATCGAACCTCCAGACTTTGCCATTTAATTCCTATTTAAGAATTCAGTTAAGAGAAATGAAGTCTTCGAGAAGACTATAAGATATTAAAAAGATAACAGATAACATTATATTTAGCATACCTGGTCCCCACTCACTAAATCCATACATTATCTAGGGTTTTTCTATTTTATGCTTGAAATGGAAGAAAGCTATATAATATTTGAAATGAACCTCTTTAGCCTGTCATAGGATTGTTTTTATTGAATGTAATTTTTTTTGTTATACATTCAGCCTACATCTTAAGAAAAAGTTGTAAAAAATTTTATTGTATACTTCTGTTGGGGTAGTGTTTAGAAGTTCCACAGGTCTTCTCAACTTGTGGCATTTGGGGTGGGACATTCTTCATTGTACAGGCCAGGGATCAGCAAACCCTGGCCCCACAGGCCGGATCTTGTCTGCAACCTGTTACTGGCACCACCATAATCCAAGAATGGTTTTTATATTTTTAAATAGTTGAAGAAAAATCAATAAGGGTAGTATTTTGTGGCATGTGAAATTCAAATTTCATTATCCATAAATAAAATTTTATTGCAACATAGCCACGCTTAATTGTTCATGTATTGTCTATAGCTGCTTTTCCACTACAACAGCAAAACTGAGTAGCTATGACAGAGACCCTGTAGCCTGCAAAAACTGAAATACTTAGTGACTTTTTATAGAAAAACTTTACTGACCCCAGGTATACACTGTCAGAAGCACTGTGTTTATTATACCTAATTCCCACTCATTAAATGGTAATAGCATCTTCCATCACCGTGACAATAAATGCCCAACTAGTTTTCCAAATGGGCCCTTGAGCATGGGGGGTGAGTACAGAGGCTGGTGGGATGGTACCTTTCCTAGTGTCTCCTTTGTTGATCTTTATAAAAACCGTAAGAAATTTGTCTTAGGTCTCTGCATTAGGAAATGTTACGTTTCTCTTGGTGCGAGTCTCGTAACTGACTGTGTTTCCTTTTGTTGGGGCATCTTGAAAACAGCTTGTCTGTAGTAGCTGTATGGAAATTTATATGATTGGCATTTATAAATAGATGTTATCTTGACTTCAGTTTATTTTCCTTCCTTTATTTTCATTTTACCTGCTTTGTATATCTATTTTTTAATACTGTTTTATTACACTGGATGTATTCTAGTTGCTGAAGGGGAATTCCCTGGAGGTCCAGTGGTTAGGACTCCATGTTTTCACTGCCAATAGTGCAGGTTCAATCCCTGGTCGGGCAACTACGATCCCGCAAGCTGCACTTGGCCAAAAAAAGTTGCTGTAAATCCTTTTTGGAATGAAATTTAATTCAATAACATATATTAACTGAATGAACAACCTCAGTGAAAAATTTTTTATCTGAAATTTTCACGTATCAATGCTGCTTTTATCCCATTTGAATACAGATCAGTGGTAACTAGTAGCTGAATATCATACTAAATACGATTCTTGGTTTATATCATTTAATTCTCAGAATAACCCTGTAAGATAAATACTACTGTTACCCATATTTTATAGCTGCGGAAGCTTGAGTCTTAGATTAAGAAACTTGCCTACAGTGTCCCACACAGTAAGTGCTAGAGCTGGGCTTTAAACCTAGGTAGTATAGACAACTCTGACAGTACAGTATACTGGTTTTTGAAAACATTTTTTGGCAGTGGAATTTTTTTAATTAAGAAATCCCAATAATAAACAGATAAAAGCAGTATTACTAATGAATTTATTTTTTATAAGTTGGAATGTATATTATTTCTTGTTAGAAAGTCGATTCATAACTTTGGTTTCTAGTTTATTTCTAGTTTTAGTTGGGCAGTGTGGAGAAAACCCTCATTCATACCTTATTTGCATATGACAACAGTTAAACTCTATTATAATATGTGCTTACTTTTTTTTCTTTTTTTTAAAGATTGATAGATTTTTTTGGCTGCATTGGGTCTAGTTGCTGCACACGGGACCTTTCGTTGCAGCGCGCAGGCTCTTCATTGTAGTGTGTGGGCTTCTCTCTAGTTGTGATGGCAGGTTTTCTCTTCTCTAGTTGTGGCATGCAGGCTCCAGGGCGCGTGGGCTCTGTAATCATGGCGCGCAGGTTCCGGAGCGCACGGACTCTGTAGTTTGCGGCACGCGGGCTCAGTATTGTGGCGCATGGGCTTAGTTGCCCTGCAGCATGTAGATCTTAGTTCCCTGACCAGGTATCGAACCCGCATCCCCTGCATCATAAGGCGGATTCTTTACCACTGGACCACCAGGGAAGTCCCAACCACAGGTAACCTTTTTAACAGCATGCTATTCTTCTAGTTTGGAAGAAGAATAAATCAAAGTTGACTCACGAAGGCTTGCATTCTCTAACATAAATGTCACGAAAAACAATTATTAGTCTTAGATAATACAACATAGGATAAGATGGTTATTTATTTTCTCATTCCAACTGACTTATGCTGTGATACGAGCACTTGGAACAGAAGTCTATTCAAATAACGTTTAATTTACCGTTGTACATGAGTAGGCTTGCACAGCCTAGCATCTCTTCACTTCAGAAATAATGTTTTTTAATCAGTAACCCATTTTCAAGAAGTTAACCTGTGCATACAAAGATGGCAGAAGAATCTATATCCATAGGCCATTTAAAAATTTGGATAATCATGGGCTTCCCTGGTGGCGCCAGTGGTTGAGAGTCCGCCTGCCGATGCAGGGGACACGGGTTCGTGCCCTGGTCCGGGAAGATCCCACATGCCGCGGAGCTGCTGGGCCCGTGAGCCATGGCCGCTGAGCCTACGCGTCTGGAGCCTGTGCTCTGCAACCAGAGAGGCCACAACAGTGAGAGGCCCGCGTACCGCAAAAAAATAAAAAAATAATTAAAATATGGATAATCATATGTTTTTAAACTGGTGTGTATTTCAAATAGGAAACATCTCTACCAGGCCCTGGGATTTTTAGAACAGAGTTTGGACACTGCTGGCTTGGATTCTCAAGAATTGGCGGTTGTTTCTGTCCCAACACCATTTAATTCTTATATATCCTGTTTATCATAATTCTTCAATCCTCTAAATGTCTTGTATTATGGGATGTAATTGTAAGAAATGGAATGACTGTATAGTGAGATAGTATCACGAAGAAAACTGAGTTTTGGTTCTACTTCCTATTTTAGTACAGTGTGAGGTTCGTATTATGATTAATAGCCACTCTTTTATGAATCGCCAGAAGGTACCAGTTCCAGTACCTTCTTTGTAGCAGGTGGTTTTGCCATGTTAACTTCTAAAGTCTCCATAAGAAATAGTAGCAAACCTTGGTAGCAGTATAAAAAAAATTTTTTTTTGATGGGACATATAAAGCAGTTTATTGAGAAGAGTTGTAGGTAAAAAGTGCTATAAGACTTTGGAAAATCTTTTTCTTACTTCTTACATTCTTTAAGCCCTAGACCCATCTCCTTTAGGAATCTTTGTCTTTTTTCCTTCATCCTTGACATTATTCTCCTTCTCCATTTGTTTTATATCAGTTCCACTAAGCTGATCCTTGGTGAAGATGCACAGAAATGTTCTGTATCCTTATGTATATTTTCAAGAATGTGCTGGTTCCCATTCAATGATGTTGGAATATATTGATTTTCTTATTGAGAGATGAATATAACACTATTTAGCCATTAAGCTAAATAACATGTTTAGATTTGATAAAGCATTAAGATTAGATTGTGTAAAACATTTTGCCAACCTTGACTGAAAGATAACCTTAGAGTATGTTTATAGTAATACTTTTTTACATTAACCTTGAAATTTAGTGACTTACTGTTAAGTCTAATATACAAAGTTCTCTGTTAAATACATACACAACTTGACTCGCTGAGAGAAAGTGAGTAATTCTTAACAACATCGAGGAGCAGTTTTCTGACCTTGTTGACTTCTCCCCTTTAGAATCCTCAAAATCAGGTTCTCCTTTATACCTATAAAACTAAATATTACTTGTCCATCCTTAGATAACATTCCTTTGTTTATTCTGGAAATTGGGGATTAGAGGGATGTGAAGCTGTAACCATGGTTTGATGTTAGGTTTAAAGATCCTAGAATGCCATTCTAAAATTTTTAGATTTATTTATTAGGCATTGGAGTGCCGTGGAATATTGTGGTTCATATGATTCAGTAATGTGGATTATTATGAAGAGAATGTTTTAGGAAGTTTGATTTGCTGAGATGTAACGTATAGGATCAAATTGAAGAGAAGCTGAAGCTGGAAGATGTCAGCTTTTTACAGTAGTGTTTTGAGGAGGGAGGCAGAATGGGAAAAAGGAGAATTAATGTACATTTAACATGGTTGCATTTTTTTTTTTTTCTGTTCTTTCAGGATCCTCTTGTGCATTTATCAGAAGATGTGATTGCAAGAACTTATAACATTTTTGCTATTATGTTTCGGTATGCAGTAGAGATATTAACCTGGGAAAAGGAAAGTGAATTGCCACCAGATTTAGAGATGGTGTAAGTACAGCCCGTTTATTCCTTGTATTTGTATTTGCTCACACTCAATTTTAAGCATTTTGATTCTAATTCCTCAAATTAACTTTAATACAGCTAGGATAGAACATAATCGTTTTTAATAATTAGTTTTCAGCATAATAATAACCTTGGTTTTATAGTTTTTAAATATGTGTGAGCCATTTAATTGGTAGAGGTTTTTCCCTGTTGTTGATTTCGCCGATTTATAGCCATATTTTAGCCACATCAAGGCTCTACTACGGTTTCAAGCACAGACATTTTTCTCTTCTTTGTGTGATAAAGCTGTTAAGTTAACTCTACAGTTCTTTTTGTTTGTGTATGAGATTTGATTAGGGAATGAGCACTTTGATCTAAGTGAGTTTTCTGGTTTGACTAAATACACAAATTCAATTTTAACCATTTTTGATTCTAAATTTGTATAAAATTTATTCTACACTTTGTGCTTCTTTTAGAGTACATCTAACATTTTTACCATTTGTTCTTAGATTATTGAGGAGATTGCAAATTTGTGACCAGAGAGCTGGATTCTGCTATAGCTGTATTTAAGGTTAAGGGCTTACTTTTCTGCATGAATGTGCTTGCCTCAAGCAGCCTTCTCTTCTACTTTTAATTCTAGCCAAGCTTGTTGGAATTGTATTCACAGTTAAGGTTGAATACAAGTGAGAGTCTAAAGGACATTGGTGGTGTTTCTTTTTTGCTTTCTCAACAGTGTTCCAAATAATTAGGTTGTAGGTTGTTTTTTAGTAAAATGAGGAGCTAGTATTCCTTTTTTGGAAATGTTGAAAATGGCTTAGTTACGTCATGACTTTATCTTCATGTATTTTGAGTTGGGGACCAACTAAGATCTAAATCTGAGATCCAAATTTAGACCGTAGAGAATAGAAGAGTTGTGTTTTTATTTTTCTGTTCCATTGTAAGTTTGGGACCACCAGCATAGAAGGGAAAATAATCTAACTTGCGCCTCTTGTAATGTTTTCCCATCTTAGTAAATGGCATTTCATCTACCCAAAAACCTGAGTCACGCATATCCATTTAGATTTCAGGTCCAGCTGATTCTCCCTCTCTCAAGTTGTTTACTTCTGTTCATCTCCATTACTACTATCCTAGTCCAAATTGCGTTAATTTCATCCTTGGACAACATGACATCCCTAACTAGACTGCCATATCCACTCGTGTCTCTCATGATCCATTCTCCACATATAGCCAAAGTGAACTTTAAGACAAATCTGACCATAGCTCCTATTTCACTCTTTCAAATCTTTGATTGCCCTTAGGATGGCAAAATCGAAATCCATTACAAGGTCTTTAAGATTTCTGCCTATCTCCAGACTAATCTCCTCCTTCCTCCCTGTGCTCCAGCTCCCAGTATTTACTTTTGCCACCTCAGGTCCTTAGCTTTCACTTTCTTCTAGCCTATGGTTTCTCAACTTTCGTACTGTTGGCTTTGGGGGCCAGATATTATGGGCTCTAACTGGTGGACTGTAGAATTTTTAGCAGCATCCTTGGCCTTTACCCACTGGATGCCAGTGGCACTCCCACCCCAGTCAGGACAACCAAAAGTTTCCAGACATTGTCCAGTGGTCATCTATGGAGGGTAGAGGAGAATTGCCCCCAATTGAGCACCACTGATAGCCAATTCTGACTTCAGCTCTCAAATTACTTCTTTGGCAGCTCTCTGAACTCCCATACTGGTTTTATCCCACTCTAGCATCCTTTCTTCTTGATAAAAGCCAATTCACATAGATTATATGTATAGTATCTATCTTTCCCACCATCCAGTAGTGTCATAGAGTGTGGGGACCACAGATGGCTTCATTACAGGTATGTGCCTAGTACCTAGCACGTTCCGTAGAACAAACTGTGCTCTTAATAAATCATCCTGGAGCAAGGTGATAATGCAGATAGATAATATATAATTAATGTTTTATCCCACAGAGAGAAGAGTGACACCTACTATTGCATGCTGTTTAATGATGAGGTTCATACCTATGAACAAGTTATTTATACTCTTCAGAAAGCTGTTAACTGTACACAAAAAGAAGCCATTGGCTTTGCAACTACAGTAGATCGAGATGTAAGTAATTTCATTATATTGATGTCACATAATAAACTTTTAATATAGATAAGTTATCCTAGAAAATTGAGTTAGAGGTATATATATCTAGGCTATTTTTCTTTAATTTCATATGAATATTGACCCAAATATATATTGGGTATAACTGTAAGCTGTTGTCAGAAAGTTTAGGAGGAAACATAGATACAGTTGCTCTCATCCTACACAGTGGTTAGAAATATTCAGTTATGAAAATAGAAATGATAGCAGCCTAGAAGAATAAATGTTGTGTTGTTCAAGGATAACAACTTGAACTTATTAATGGCTTGAAAAATGTTAGGATAGCTTTGAAGGAAAATATTTTAATTTACTTTTTAATTAATGAATAGAATAAACATTGTAGATATTAAAAATTGACCAGGGCTTCCCTGGTGGTGCAGTGGTTGAGAGTCCGCCTGCCGATGCGGGGGACACGGGTCCGTGCCCCGGTCCGGGAAGATCCCACATGCCACGGAGCATCTAGGCCCGTGAGACATGGCCGCTGAGCCTACGTGTCCGGAGCCTGTGCTCTGCAACCAGAGAGGCCACAACAGTGAGAGGCCCGTGTACCGCAAAAAAAAAAAAAAAAAAAAAAATTGACCAGAGTTGTTATGTGCTCAGATGACACTGTGTTTGTTTACTGTTTCAAAAGTTATTAATACTGAATATAAATATTTTTACAAGTTAATTTCAAATATCTTTATTTACAGGGACGTAGGTCTGTTCGATATGGAGACTTCCAGTATTGTGAACAAGCAAAATCAGTAATTGTGGTAAGTAATTTAAAAATATGTCTACACTCTTATTTTTTATTAGTATAAAACTAATCCCACATTTTGGTGTGTATGAACACATTTTTCTGCCTTCCTGAATGTAAAGCCACATCAATCAAAAATCATGTTTAGGGGCTTCCCTGGTGGCGCAGTGGTTGAGAGTCCGCCTGCCGATGTAGGGAACACGGGTTTGTGCCCCGGTCCAGGAAGATCCCACATGCCGCAGAGCGGCTAGGCCCGTGAGCCATGGCCGCTGAGCCTGCGCGTCCGGAGCCTGTGCTCCGCAACGGGAGAGGCCACAACAGTGAGAGGCCCGCGTACCGCAAAAAAAAAAAAAAATCATGTTTAAATATATGTTACCTGAGCATTGCTTATTGCTTTATCTAGTTTTTTTTTAAGCTACGTAAGATTGATACAGAAAATGAATGTTTAGATGAGATATATATGTATATATTTCTGTCGTCTTATTTTTTTATCAGAGATGTCTTAGAAAGTTTTTTGCTTTCTGTTTTGTTTTTGATAGGGTTTCACATTACTTTTTAGGAATTAAACTGGCCTTTAGCACCAAGATTAGAATTCAAGGGAAGTTGTTTCTTGGTACCTAATAGCAAGGTATGCTGCATATCCTGATAGCATTTAGTATATAATTTATCTGAAAGAAAACTATTCCCCACATTTAGATTTATTTTTTAAAGTTATAATTTATTGTTTTTAACTATTCCATGTAACTGCATTTTATGTAAATGTCCTTTTAAAATATAATTTTATATATTGTGAAATATTTTAAATATACAGATGAAAATAGATATAACAGTAAATGCCTGTGTGCTACATTATACCTTATTTTCTTCATACGTATTTTAAATAAATAAAATAGTATAGAGGCCCTTGTATTATCCCTTCTAAATCCCATTCCCCTTCCTCCTTCCCTAGAGATAACTACTTTCATTAATTTATCTTTCGTTTTCATACATGCCTTTATATTTCATCTGTTAAATATCTATCCATATTATATGTATTGATTTGGAAGTCTTTAAACATTATATAACAAGATTCATACTGAATATATTATATTGCAATTTGCCTTTTCATTTCAGTGTTGTTTATAGATTTATCTGTGTTGATACATGTATCTGTAAGTATTCCATTGATGACTGTACCATAATATTTCCATTCTCCAGTTGATGGACAATTAGGATATTTCCAATTTTTTCCTATAACTATCAGTCCTGCTGTGGTCATTTTTTTGTCCTCTTGTTGCATAGAAGCAAAAGTTTCTCTAGGGTATATGCCAAGAAATGGAATTTCTGAGTTGTTAGCTTTTGAGCATTTTCAGCTATACTAGATTTTGCCAAGTTAATCTCCAAAATGGTGGTACCAATATACATTCCAGCCAGCATCGAAGTAGAGTTCCCATATCTCTACCGCCTTGTCAAAACTATATATTGTCAGATTTTTAAAATTTTGCCAACCTGATGTGTATGAATGGCATCTCATCAGTTAAATTTGCACTGCCTTGATTACTGAGTATCTTATTTCATATTTATTGTATTGGTCATTTAAGTTTTCTGTGAATTTCTTGTTCATACCCTTTACCCATTTTTTTGTTGTTAGGTTACTTGTCTTTTTCTTACTCATTTGTAGGGGCTCTTTACATAATCTGAATCCTGATCTTTTGTTGCAGTATCTTTTCCTAATATGTGACTTATTTTAAGCTTATTTGTGATGCTTCTCCTTGAGCAAAAGCTTTAATTTTAATGTAGCAAAATATATTTTTCTCTTCATGAGTTTGTGTCTTATTCAAGAAATTCTTTATTGATAACTGGACATACCCAATTTAATAATACATCAGAAACTATACTGTGGTTGTATAAAAAGAACATTCCCATTCTTAGGAAATGTATACTGAAGTTTTTAGGGGTAAAGGGGCATTATGCATATAACTTAACCTTCAGTGGTTTTTTTTTTTTTTTTAATGCTTATGTGTGTGTGGAGAAAGAAAGATAATGTGCAAATGATAAAGCAGTTGGAATAGAATGTTTACAGTAGATGAATCCAGGTAAAGGAGGTGTTTTTTTTCCCTTTACATTTGTTGCTTCACAGTGTTATTACAGGTTTTCCCTAAAAAATCAGTACTTGTAATCTCTGGTAGTGTCTGCATAGATATACTATATGCATAATATAGAATAGAAAGTCCAGAAATAGATACTAGTATGAGGAAAATCTAGGAAACAAGTACATTATAAGGGAGGAGGAGAGCTTCTTAACCAAGACTAGAACCCCAGGAGTTAGAAAAGAACTTATTTTTGGCTACATAAAAAATTTGCATAGCAAAATATTATAAAAAAGGTCAGTTAAAAAAAAATGTCAGTAGACAGTAGATTTGGAAAAATTATTTCTAACACAAAGGATAGACATTTAATGTTTATGATAAACAGAGCACTCATAGATTATCAGGTAAGGAGCAAACAACAAAATAGAAAAATGGACATAGGGTATGAAAAGACAATCACAACAGAGAAGATCTAGGTGGTAAATATATGTAAAAAGAGACTCAAACTACCTAGTTTAGTAAAGTGACAGAGATTTCATACCCAACAAGATGGAGAAATTAGAGTGATAAAGTACCTTGCTGGCAGAGATGCAGAGAACAGAAATACTTGTGTAAAAATAAATTGCTACCACATAATTGGAAAACAATCTAGTAGCATCTATAATCTCTCTTAGGAATTTATCCTGTAAAAATATAAACACCAGTTAGTGTGTGTACAGAGATGTTCAGTACTTCGTTTTTTTATAGTCATAGAAGACTGTAAACAAAGAGACTATGAATGCCCTTCTCTAAAGAATGTCTAAATAAATCCACACCACAGAATATTATTGAGTCATTAACAACAACGACAAAAAAACTGTTAACACAAAGATGCGACAGAATATGTGTAGTATCCCATTTTTTGTAAATCAAATAAAAACCTTTATAAATGAGTACATATATAATACATATAGATGGATAAAGTATGCAAAGGTGTACTGTGTTAATGTGGGTTATGGAGATGGGATGAACTGGTGGGTAGAAAGATGATCCAAGCAAAAAAGGAAAAGGGGAAAACATGTTAAATTAAAAGCTTTGATAGACTTTAATAGACATTTATCCAAAGATGATATGCAGATTGCCAAAGCACAGGAAAACATGCTCAGTATTACTAATCACTAGGGGAATGCAAGTAAAAACCACAGTAAGATACCACCTCATATCCATTTGGATGGCTATTAAAAACAAACAACAACAAAACAATAACAGAAAATCACAGGTATCAGCAAGGATATGGAAAAATTGGAACCCTCGTTCACTATTGGTAGGAATATAAAATGGTGCGACCACTACGGAAAACAGTATGGTGGTTCCTCTAAAAATTAAAAATAGAATTGCCATATGATCCAGCAGTCTTGCTTCTGGGTATATACACAAAAGAATTGAAAGCAGGGTCTCATGTTCATAACAACATTATTCACAGTAGACAAAAGGTAGAAGAAACTTTAGTGTCTATCAATGGATGAATGGATAAACGAAGTCTATATACATACAATAGAATATTATTTAGCCTTAAAAAGGAAGAAAATTCTGATACATGCTACAGTGTGGATGAACCTTGAGGACATTATGCTAAGTGAAATAAGCTAGTCACAAAAAGATATTATAAATAATGTATGATTCTGCTTGTATGAGGTACCTGGAGTGTTTGATGGGTACAGAGTTTTAGTTTTGCAAGACAGAGTTCTGGAGACTGGTTATACAACAATGTGTGCTTTACAGAACTGCACACTTAAAAATGGTTAAGTTGGAAAGTTTTGTGTGTATTTACTACAATCTTTTTAAAGTATTGATAACATCACATTTGTGCAGTGAAGTAACTTATTTAAATTAGTGTGTAATTACATTAAAAATTAGTTTAAAGACATAAAGCCAATTTAAGCATTTAAATAATTTATAATTGGTGGGGCAGATTTTCAAATATAAGACCAAAAATTCAGGTTACTTAAAGCTGTAACTTCTTACTTTTTTGTAAGAATCCTAAGATTCCTTCTAGAAAATTAGAATCTGAGTAAAGCAAGCCACATGGTATTTTTCTTACATACATACATGAAAAACTCCCCTATAATGATGAGAGTGTAGCTATATTAAATAAAAATATTAACTTCTTTCTCTAAAATAGCCTTTTTAAGTTTGTTTTTTCATCCTGCCATTTCTTTTTAAGAGAAATACCAGTAGACAGACAAAGCCACTCAAAGTTCAAGTTATGCATTCGTCTATTGTCGCACATCAGAATTTTGGTTTGAAACTTTTGTCTTGGCTGGGAAGTATTATTGGATATTCAGGTAGGTTCATACTTGTGCTAATTGACTTAAAAATGAGCTCATATGCCTTTGCAAAACTGTTTTGGAAAAAATAGCAAGTGGAATCATTTTTTTGCTTTAGTTTCATGTTTTAAAATACCATCTCATAATATCTTTATATATAGAAAAAAATCTGTTTCCCAATTTTGATCCACGGGATCTTTTTATATGCATACAGAGGAGTCTGTGTTCAAATAAATGTAGGAAACAGTGGGTTAAACAATTGTAAATGACTATAATACGCTAATGAAACCTAAATCTTACTAACTTGATAAAAGAACCTATTTCTTAATGGCGTATCCTGTGGAATTCTCTTCCACAAAGCAAGCTGCATAATGCTGCTGTATATAAAACCTAAATGATTAACTGTTTAAAGGCTGTCTTTGTTTTGACTTCTACGACTTGTGGTTACTAATAATTTGCAACTCTGAAAATTTGCAAATTTGAAGTTACTGTGTGTTTGAGTTTTTGTTTTTCCACAGTCTACAAATTAGATAATCTTTTAAAAGTAGTGATAAACAGAATTAAGAACCTTCACGTCCAATGCCAAAAATACAAGTTTGTTGTAACACTGAAGAGTAAACTAGGAATAGATTTAAGCTGTCATACTGTTCTTCAGGCAAGAGAGGTGGTTTGAATAATGACATTCCAATGTTTGCTATAAAGAAAATTTTAAAACGTTTGTATTAAAAGGCTACTAGAAAGAGTATTGCCACACTGTGAATTGACAGGTGAAAATATGGGGGTGTGGAAATTTAGGAGAATGTGTTTGTTTAATCTAAATGTCTTTCCAATTATTTCACTCATCCTCTTTTTTTTTTTTTTTTTGGCTTTGGTGTTTTCCATTGGATATCTGTATGCCAAGTACTGTGCTACAGCATTAATGAATAGTATCATGGAATCAGTTTTCTGCTGAAAATTTTCTTTGAGAAAATTTATTTACCATCAACAATTTAAAGACCTTATCTATTATTTAATTCATATATAAAGTTTTCTCTTTAGCCTTGTACACAATTTCTAGTTGGTGACTCTTAAATTTTAAAGTTACTCTGTTTTGGGGGGTTTTTTTCGGATTATTTTGCGTGCTTGTAGAAGACTTAAAAACAGTGATTTTAAATATAAAATATGAAACTAGAAGGTATTAAAGTTCTGGTTTTGTTAATGCTTATATATAGTTTTTAAGTTTAGCATTTAGAATATAAAGGAATTTGCATTCCAAAACCCCTCATATAGTAGGTATACATAAGTACATAGTGTATTTTTGTTTAATGAAGAACATTTTGCATAACGTTAATAAAATGGACTGGTATATATTAAAGTACAGAGGTAATGTATTCTTTCTTTTAAATGGTAGTACAATTTTATATTATACGTATCTTCAGTTATCATGGGATATGTAACAATTTTACTGTAACCTGGTTTAATTAGCATAGATGCTTAAAGAACCATATTTATTTCAGTGGCTTTTGGGTTCTTTGTTGTTTATTTAAATTCTTTACAGCATAAGAGGTCATTGCCATTCCGATACACATGTATTTTGGTATTCTGGAATAAGAGTTGGTGTATAATGCAAGATTTGGAATTTTTCTCCATTTTGTGAACATGTTAATAAAATAGTTAATATGTTTACTTTTTCTGAATAAATTTGACCTTTAGTTAGAAAAAAAAGTAAGACTCTATAGTAGATCCATTTGAAAATTTCTACTAATATGTCATTTTATTTTAATATTTGAAGTTACTGTTTCTTGACTACTTTTCTTCTTGTTTTAAGATGGTCTTCGCCGAATTTTATGTCAAGTTGGTTTACAAGAAGGGCCAAATGGTGAAAACTCTTCTCTAGTGGATAGGTTGATGCTTAGTGATTCCAAATTGTGGAAAGGTACGTATCTTAACTACTTTTAAGGTATAGGGGAACTTACACAAGTAATTGGGATGTTAGTTTCTTTTTCATTTGGGAGGTATTTAATAAATATATTTATGGTTTTTAGAATTAACACATGCAGTCTTATTCTTTGGGGAAAAAACAGATTTGGGGATCCATGATCCAAATTAAATCACCTTTATGTTTTGTTTGAAAAATATATTTAGAAAAACTGATTAAGGAACACATGTAGAGTGTTGCTCTTGACACTTAAAATACAGTTGATCATATGAAAACTTTGGAAATGTAATTTTTGGCTTGTTTGATATATCCTTATCTTAACGTCTGCTCTTTTTGTGAAAGGTGCTAGGAGTGTGTATCATCAATTGTTCATGAGCAGTCTACTTATGGATTTGAAATACAAGAAACTGTTTGCTGTTCGATTTGCAAAGGTAAGTAGTTTCTCACTTTTAAAGATTAACAAAATAGGTTATATACAGAGTAACTGTAGTCCATGATTACATCCAGTGTTTGTAAAATTAACAGCTGATAGTAATATGTCAATGTGTTGATTTTAAATTCTAAGAAACTTCATAAATGAACATTTTATCTTTCATCAATAGAATAAAATTCTAGCAGTGAGGTTTTTCTTGTTTATCATCTGCCATGATAATGTGAATATCCATCTCTGCAGTGTGTATGATGTGAAATGATAAATGAAGACTTTAAACCTATGTCATTGAATTATGTTATTCCTGTTAAATTTTGTGTAAGAAAAGATAATTTTAGTTGAAATTACCTGTATATTTGGATGTGATTTAAGAATCATAACTCTAGGTTGTTGATATTATTGAATTATGTTCTTCTCCCTTACAGCAGCATGCGATTAAACTACCTGCTTGGTTTTTTATTCACCTGAATTAGGGGTTATTAACAAAGGAAACATACAAGAATCATTTGGGCAGCTCTTTCAAAATGCATGTGTTTGCGTTCCATTCTCAAACCTACTGAAGCAGATTCACCAAGAATGGGGCCCAAGCATGTATACTTTGAAAGAGCCATCAGGTGACTCTGATAGGCATCCAGAAGTAATGAAAGTGTGGTTTCATCAGAGACAGTGTAAAGCTACTGTGATTTGGCTCCACCCATGTACAGTGACGTCCCAGGATTTTAGTAGCTGTTACTCCTATTTGAGCTCACAAACTGCCATTGTGCTAAAGAAGATTGTATAGTGAATTGATATTTACACAGAGTTTAGTTGGTACATTCCAGTTATCATTCTCATAGAATATCTTATTGACTCCTCCAGCACTGATATTTCATTATAATCCTTAAACATTGGTCATTGTGGATTAGAGGTGAATCTCCCCCTTGTTGTTTAGAATTACCAGCAGTTGCAGAGAGATTTTATGGAGGATGATCACGAGCGAGCAGTGTCCGTGACTGCTCTGTCTGTCCAGTTCTTCACCGCACCTACTCTGGTGAGTAGTGCTTGCCTTTTCTTTGTAACTGATAGTTGGCACTCCTTGCCTTTTTTTGCCTTCTTAATAGAACTATGAGCGTTTGCAGAGTGATTATGTGACAGATGACCACGACAGAGAGTTTTCAATCGCAGACCTCTCGGTTCAGATTTTCACAGTCCCTTCACTTGTAAGTACTAAAAGACTAAGAAGAATTTTCTTGTTTTCCATTAGAAGAAGTAAAGCCTTAAAATAATAGAGAACTGAGATCTGTATATTCCTGAATAGAAAAATATTTTATTAATGGGTGATCAGACTTCAGATGCCTTCAGTCATACTAGAACATGTATCTTTGAATGTGTAATCTGGAGGGGGAAAGTCATTTGAACTTAATCTGTACTTTCTCATAGTACTTCCCCAAGGTTTTGAACTGATGAGTTAAAATTAAATTCATTAGTTTAACAAATTTATCCATTAGAAACAGCATATTGTGGGAATTCCCTGGCCATCCAATGGTTAGGACTCAGTGCTTTCACTGCCTGTAAGTTCAGTCCCTGGTCGGGGAACTAAAATCCTGCAAGCTGCATCGCACGGCCAAAAAAAGAAGAAACAGCGTATTGTGTATAATCTCACATTCTAAGAAGCCTCCTTTTCCCTGCTAAGGGAAGGGGTAACTAAGGCAGTTGAATCATGATGATTGGGTGATCTTGTACTAAGTTTCACTAGTTGTTCCAGGAGGCATCACTATGTTTTAGTTCTATTGAATAATTTATTAATATTTAATTCATTAAAAAATTACTGAGCACCTATTATTTATTGGGCACAATTCTAGGTTTTGGGAATGAACGGTGAACAGATATGGGCCTTGCCATCATGGAACTTACAGTAGGGAGGGAAAGACTCACATAAATGGTAATTAAAATTATAATAAAAACTGAAGAATTCTGTTGTTTTGATAGAGTAGGAGAGATCTGACCTTTTCCCACAGTTCAGAAGAGGATTCTGTAGGGAAGGTAACTTTATGTAGGAGTGTGACGAGAAATCATGCGTAGGAATCAACACTTGAGAAAATCCTGAAGTAGAGAAGGGAAGAAGTACGGTCGAAGATCATTGAACACGGAGTTAAATGAGACCAGAAACATAGGCAAGGGCCTAATTGTATGGAGTTAAGAGTATTCTACAGTTATTTTATTAACAAGGTATTATGTTCCAGCTTCTTTTTTTTAATGACTGTTTTTTCCCCAGATTATCTTTATGTTCAAGGATATATTCTAGGACAGTTGAAGCTGTCTGAAGTCTATTTAGCCACTAATGAGATATTTGGGGCCAAATTAAGGATTTTGGTTTTTCTCTTAAGAACATTGGAAGGCACTGAAGAGTTTTAGGTGACACTTATATCATCACATTTGTGATTTTTAAAAGATGATGCTGCTTGTAATTTGGAGAACAAATTTGCAGGAGCAGTAGTGGATGTGGGAAACCTGTGGGGATTGTGGCAGCGGGTATAGAAGTTGTGAGAGATATGTAAGTAGTGAAATCTACTGATGGGCCACACGTTGGGTTTGAGGAATATTAGGTTTGGTGAGTGATTGGTTGTTGGGTTTGAGGGGAAAATATAAAGGTGATTTCTGGGTTTCTGACTTTTGTAACCAAGTGGAGAATGAGAACTTATAAAAAGGGAAAGTGTTGCTTTCAGTTGAGTCAGGGATGAGTTTGAGAAGCCTCTGAGACAATCCCATGTGTATTCAAATCTGTTTCTCTCCTCCATTGATCCTTTTGTCCATTTCCATGCCAGTACCGAGTTTTAATAATATTAGCTTACTATTCCATTTTGATATTTTATAGAGCTAAATCTTCTTTCATTATTCTTTTCAAAAAAATTCTTAATTATTTTAGGCTTTTTTTCAGAGAAGAACTAAAATCAGTTTGTCAATTTCAGAAACCACATTAGGGTTTTTGACTGAAAAGATGTATTTATAGATAATATGGGAAGAACTGATATCTTTGCAATATTGAGTATCCCCATCCAGGAACATAACTTGTCCTAAAAGTGTTTATGTTTTATATTTTTGACACTATTGTAAATTATTCACATTTTTAATCTCACTATGGCTAATAAGCAAGAAAACTACTGATTTTTGGGCTTCCCTGGTGGCATGGTGGTTGAGAGTCCGCCTGCCGATGCAGGGGACACGGGTTTGTGCCCCAGTCCAGGAAGATCCCACATGCCGCGGAGTGGCTGGGCCCGTGAGCCATGGCCGTTGAGCCTGCGCGTCCGGAGCCTGTGCTCCGCAACGGGAGAGGCCACAACAGTGAGAGGCCCGCGTACCGCAAAAAAAAGAGAAAACTACTGATTTTTATATATCCATCTTGTATGCAGCTGGTTTTCTTATTAACATTTTCTCCAATATTTTGTGTTGATTCCTTGGAATTTCTGGTAATCTACAAATAATAATTTTTGTTTTTTTCTGATATTTCAACCTTTTATGTTTCTTGTCTGACTCCTTTAGTTAGAAGCACTAGAAAAATAACATATGTATTCATTTATTCAGAGCATATTTATTTAGTACCTTTATTAACTAGGCACTGTTTGGGGCTCTGGAGATAAATATAGCAGTAAACAAAAAAGACAAAAGACCCTGTTCCCATGGGATTTATAGTGCAACTGGGGAGAGACAGATGTATATAATATTTACATATTTATAATAAATCAAGTGTTGAGAAGTGCTGTAAAGTAGGAAAGCGGGTTAAGGGGTTAGAGAGTGACAATGGAAGGGTCATACTTTATACAAGGTTATCAAAAAAGGCCTCTCAGAGAAGTAGTGTTTGGACAGAGACGTGAGGGACTAAGTGATGTGACTAACCGGTGAAAGAGCTTCCTAGGCAGAGGGAACAGCAAGTGCAAAGTTCTGAGATGAATGTGCACTTGGCATTTTGGAAGAAAGAACCCAGAACAGGCCCGTGTTGCTAGAGTGAGTGAGGAGGAGAATGATCCATGAGGTCATTGAGTCTGGGGATAAGGGGAACATGGGAGTGGATTAGTGCCAGACCTTGAAGGCCATTGTAATACAAGTACTTATATTTTTTGTCTAAAGAAAGTAGAAAAAGGGAAATAGTAAAGAACAGAAATTAATAAAACAATGTAAATGTACAAAAAACATTTTTCTTTGAAAAAAAAGGGATGGGGGTAGATCTCTAGAAAGTCTAATAAGAAAAACAGAAAAAATTTTATTTAAAAAGGACTACAAAAAACTACAAATCTTACAGATTTTAAATAGAAAATAAGCAATATTAGGATCAAATTAATCAATATAATTGGAAATTTGGATGAAATGAACAAATCCCTAAGAAAAAAACACAGGTCGTTAGAAGAGAAACAAGAAATAGAAAATTTTAATTAATATAAAAATCTTCTCACAAAGAAGTCCCCAGGCCCAAAGGCTATACTGGAGAATTCTTCCAAATATTTAAGAAAAAAATAATACCTGTCTTATATAACTTTTTCTAGAAAATAGAGAAAGAGAATATACTTTCCAATTAAGTCCTCTGTAACCTTGATACCAGAACCCAACAATTACAAGAAAAGAAAATTACCATTTAATTTCTCTCACAAACGAGGTTGCACAGATTGAATCAAGCAATATAGAAAAAGGATAATACATCACAACCAAGTTTGGTTTTATTTCCTTAACGCGAGTAGTATACCATTTGAAAAAAGAATCAACTGGCGTAATTCAACTTATTAACAGACAAAAGGGAGAGAAAAGATCATATTAGATGCTTTTCCTGAATTCATGATTTAAAATGAACGAAAAATACCTCATAGTAAATGAAATAGGAATGAAAGAATTTATTTAATCTGATAAAATACCTGAAGACAAAGCAAAAAGTAAAAACCCAAAGCGAACATTATGCTTGATGGCGAAATAGTAAAAGCTTTTCCCCGAGACCAGAGTTTTTTCTTAGGTCAGTGAAATCACATATAGTCATTTAATTGTCTCAAAATTGACTAATATAGCAAACAAGAAGGAAAATCCTTTTACTTGTCAACACCTCCCCTCCTTCGAACTTGAACTTAGTCTTCACTGTCTAGGAAAATTAACAGAAATTAATCCTATTGACTTTTGAGCTTTTTGGGGCCTAAGTCCTGGCAATGGGATGATGATTTCAGAGTTTTTCAAAGGTATGTTTAACTATATCGATTTTCTCTTTATCTGATGACTTTACAACTTAACCTCTACATTAGAATACAGTTTTACTATATTCTTAGACATCTAACTTGTGCATTCTTTTGTCTTCTTTGAGGGGTTTGGTGATATCAGTCAAAATTTATAATGTATATACACCTTAACCCAGTAATTCCACTTCTAGGAAATTATCCTATAAATATCCTTGCAATTGTACATAGTAGATATTTGTTGAAGTATCTTTTGTGATAAATAGCATAAGACTGGGAAAAACCCAAATATCTCACCAGTAAGGGCCTGGCTAATAAAGTATGATAGAAAAGAGTACTGGGGATAATTACAAAGAATGAGGGAATTTATGTGAACTGGTATGGGACAATCTCCAAAATATATCAAGTGAAAAAACCAAGTGCAGAACCGTATTTATAATATGCTGTCCTTTGGGCAGGGGGGGAGATCATTATACATACCCATACTTACATCTACTTAATAACAGTTATCCATGTATTATAAATGTATATATGTGTGTATATATGCATACACGTATAATATACACACCATCTCTGGAAGTACATGCAAGAAAACTGCTAACAGAAATTGCCTTTGCAAGGGGGACTTTGGGAGCTAGGAGACTTAACTTTTTACCTGTTTTTTGCATCATTTAAGTGTATTTGCTTATTCAAAAATATATTAATATGTATATCTATATATAGAAAGAAAAACAAAAAAAATAAATCTCAACTAAGATTAAGAGGAAATATAGTTTCATACTGAGTTCTACAGAATCTGTGATATAAACCTGTGGCTCCTAGAATAATTATACCATACCATTATAGGTGTCTAAATGTCTCAGTTAAGGAAAATTTGCAGCCTGGTTCAGATCCCCCACCCTGAATTGTCTTTGAATAATGAGCCTTGGATCTGTCTCCTTACATTCTGGCATCTTTCTCCGTGATATAATTGTTGCTTCATACACGTGGCAATTGGAGTAAGTAATTGTTATTTAGAAATACACAAAAATGCATTTATGATATTACATAGCTGTGTTGAAAAAGGTCTAAACTGAAAGAGCTAACCAACGTTGGTGACTTTTTTTTTTAGCTTTATGGTAAATAGTTTTTTATTACCATGTACTCTGATATACTTTGTCCTAGGCTCGGATGCTCATCACAGAAGAAAACCTAATGACCATTATCATTAAGACTTTCATGGATCATTTGAGACATCGAGATGCGCAGGGCAGGTTTCAGTTTGAACGATATACTGCTTTACAAGCCTTCAAGTTTAGGAGAGTTCAGAGCCTTATTTTAGATCTTAAGTAAGTTTTCGCTTAATTATTGAACGAGTTGCAACTTATAAAAGGTCATTGTTTGTCCATATATTCATTGCTGTTTTTGTGTTGTTCAGGTATGTGTTAATTAGCAAACCAACTGAATGGTCAGATGATCTGAGGCAGAAGTTCCTAGAAGGATTTGATGCCTTTTTGGAATTACTCAAATGTATGCAGGTATGTATAAGCTGACACATTTCAAAAGTGAAACATTTACTTTCTCCCTTTTTCAGTTCACTGAACTAAATACCTTTCTGTCTGTGCATTTTTTTCATACTGGGCACATTTTTTTTTTTTGTGGTACGCGGGCCTCTCACTGTGTGGCCTCTCCCATTGTGGCCACTGTGTGGCCTCTCCCATTGCGGAGCACAGGCTCTGGACACGCAGGCTCAGCGGTCATGGCCCACAGGCCCAGCTGCTCCGCGGCATGTGGGATCCTCCCGGACCGGGGCACAAACCTGCGCCCCCTGCATCGGCAGGCGGACTCCCAACCACTGTGCCACCAGGGAAGCCCGATACTGGGCACATTTTTAAAAGAATAATTTGGATAGCTACAATTTGGATCAAGAAGCTCCTCTTAAAAAAAAAAAAAAAAGAAGCTCCTCTTAATTGGAAACTCTTAGAAAGGTGTAGAATGCATGAGATCCCAGCAGAGGTTCTGACATCTGCTGTACTTTTGTATTTGGTTATTTTTTTGGTTACCATTAATGTTCTTTCCTTGGGGGTTTCAGATGGTTTTGTTTTGAATATGCTTACATGGAAGTATTGTCAAATTAGTTATTTAGGAAACTATGTCTTCTTAATGTTTCCATATTTTTCTTTCATTGATACCATATTTATATGATATAGTATAGAACTCCCCCCCCACCCATTTAATTTTCTTTTTGGAAACACTTCTGTATACAAAATAGAATCTAGAAGCAGAAACTGGTATAGTTAACCAGTTTTTTGTTGTTTTGGTTTTGTTTGTTTGTTTGTTTGGGGCCATGCCTCGAGGCTTGTGGGATTTTAGTTCCCCAGCCAGGAATTAAATCTGGCAGTGAGAGCACAGAGTCCTAACCACTGGACTGCCGGGGAATTCTCCTAACTGTAAAATGATAGATGACATTTCAGAAAATCTGAGGAATATCATTATGATTCCTTTAGTAGCTGTCTGGCTTTCTTAAGAAAGGAATAAGCAAAGTTAACCTATCATTTTTAGGATATATTCTAGTTCCCATGTTGGTGGTGGTTTTTGGGTGTTTTATTATAGTACTTCTATTTTTTTCCTTGTACCTATAGAAAGAGTATCTACCTTGGTCATTTTGAATACTTGAAGTGTCCTGTATTTTCTATTATTTTTAATCAGTTCCAGTGCACCAGGGTAGTTAGGCTAGTTTCTAAAAAAGTTATATTCTTTTGTGTTAAAAGCTGTTTATCTTTTTCTTGTTTTGCTTTCTTTCGGTCTCTATGAAAACTTTATTTATTTATTTATTTATTTATTTATTTATTTATTTATGGCTGCATTGGGTCTTCGTTGCTGCGCCCGGGCTTTCTCTAGTTGTGACGAGCAGGGGCTACTCTTTGTTGCGGTGCGCGGGCTTCTCATTGTGGTGGCTTCTCTTGTTGCAGAGCACGGACTCTAGTCACGCAGGCTTCAGTAGTTGTGGCTCGCAGGCTCTAGAGCTCGGGCTCTGGAAGACAGGCTCAGTAGTTGTGGTGCACGGGCTTTGTTGCTCCACAGCACGTGGGATCTTCCCAGGTCAGGGCTCAAACCCGTGTCCCCTGCCTTGGCAGGTGGATTCTTAACCACTGCACCACCAGGGAAGCCCTATGAAAACTTTTAGTTACAGATTACAAATAAATATAAAAATTTTATTTTAGTATATCATAAAACATATTTATAAATTCAGTAGCGTTTTAAAAGTCTGCCAAGTTTCTTCTGACAGTTTTTTCTATGGATGATAGAGCTAAAAAGGGATTTGAAGGATTGTTGCAGTGAAGTATATACATTTTATTGTCTAAAACATATAGAAAATTGCCTCTAAAATAAGTTGTTCTATATTTTACTGGGATTTTTAATTTATAAAATTTTAGAGAATGTTATATAAACGTGTTATTTAAGAAGTTGGACTTCTCATACTACTTGAAACTTCCTGTTAGAACTTTTACTTTATATGTTTTTGTAATCAGTATTTCTTCTGCATTATTTCTTAAGTTTTGATATAAAAGAACGGATGTAATTTTAGTTTATTTAAAAATCTTTTCATTCCTTTTAAGGGAATGGATCCAGTTACACGTCAAGTAGGACAGCATATTGAAATGGAACCAGAGTGGGAAGCAGCCTTCACACTGCAAATGAAATTAACACATGTCATTTCAATGATGCAGGACTGGTGTGCTTTAGATGTGAGTCTCTTCTGGGGTCAGGGATAGGAGATAAATGGAGGAGAGACAGAGATAAACAATTTCCTAAGTAAAATCTGAGGCAGTTTGGAGAGGATAGTTGTGATATGTTCATAAAACAGCATATTTTCTGCTTTCACTTGTATATTCAGTAAAAGTTCAAATTCTGAAACCTTAGAAGATAGATAAAGGAGGATATAATCCACACTCTCTCTTCTTTTATGTTCCTATCTTTTATATATATATATATATATATATATATATATATAAAAAATCCTGTCAAGATTTTGAGCATATAAAAAGAAGTTTATAAATTTATCCAAAAATGAAATTTAACTATTGGTACATTTGTCCTATGTCTTAAAATTATTTTGGCCTTCCTTTGGCTATAAAATCTAGATGAGAGCTTGTGTAAGTTGGGAGGTCAGAGAAGGCTTCTGTGAGATCTGAACTATGTGTCAGAGTTAACTGATCAAAGAGTAAAGAATATTCCTGACTGAGGGACAGCTGCATCATGCTCTCTGATGAGAACGAGTACAGATCCAGGAGCTGTGAGAAGGCTCTGGTCGGAACAGAGGTTGAAAATAGAGAAGTAAACAGGTGCCTCGCTTTGCAGGACCTTGGAAGCCATGGAAAGAAGTTTGAATTTTATTCTAATTAAAGTGGGATGCCATTCGAGACTCCCAAGCAGAAAAGTGACATGATCCAATTTACATGTTTTTAAAAGTTACTCTGTGTGGAGAATGGATGGAGGAGGGTAAGAGTAGAAGCAGGGAGTTCAGTGGAGACATGTTGGCTTTCCTTTGAGTTACTGGAAATAATCAGTGGTCAGGTTTGAGAGAAATTTAGATGAAATTGCCAGCTTGGTAATAGACTGGACAACCGGGAATGAGGAAAACAGAGAGCCCAGAAATAAACCCACACATTATGGTCAATTAATCCACGACAAAGGAGACAAGAATATGCAATGGAAAAAAGATGGTCTCTTCAGTAAGTGTTGCTGGGAATACTGGACAGCTACATGTAAAAGAATGAAATTAGAACATTTCCTCACACTGTATACAAAAATGAACTCAAATTAGATTAAAGACCTAAATGTAAGAGTGAAGCCATAAAGTTTCTAGAAGAAAATATAGGCAGAACACTCTTTGACATAAATCATAGCAACATTTTTTTTTTTTGGATCTGTCCCCTAAGGCAAAGGAAGCAAAAGCAAAAAAGAAACAAATGGGACCTAAATAAACTTAAAATCTTTTGCACGACAAAGGAAAGAGACAGCCTACTGAGTGGGAGAAAATATTTGCAAATGATATGCCCAATAAGGGGTTATTATCCAAAATATATAAATAGCTCAATATCAAAAAAACAAACAGCCCAATTAAAAAATGGGCAGAAGACCTGAATGGACATTTTTCCAAAGGAGACATACAGATGGTCAATAGGCACATGAAAAGATGCTCAACACCACTAATCATTGGAGAAATGCAAGTCACAACCACAGTGAGTTATCACTTCACACCTGTCACAATGGCGGTCGCCAAAAACACCACAAATAATAAATGTTGGCGAGGATGTGGAGAAAAGGAACCCTTGTACACTGTTAGTATGGATGTAAACTGGTGCACTGTGGAAAACAGTATGGAGTTTCTTCAAAAAACTAAAAATAGAACCACCATATAATCCAGTAATTCCACTTCTGGGTATTTCTCTGAAGAAAATGGAAACACTAATTCAAAAAGATACATGTACCCCAATGTTCATAGCAGCATTATTTTCTTTCTGACTCACTTCACTGTGTATGATAGTCTCTAGGTCCATCCATGTCTCTACAAGTGACCCAATTTCCTTTTTATGGCTGAGTAATATTCCATTGTATATATGTACCACATCTTCTTTATCCATTCCTCTGTGTGAAGTAAGTCAGAAAGAGAAAAAAAAATTTCGTGTATTAAAGCATCATTTACAATTGCCGAGATATGGAAGCACCCTAAGTGTCCATCAGTAGATGAGTGGATGAAGATGTGGGAGGGTGTGAGTGTGTAGGTGTGTGTGATGGAATATTACTCAGCCATAAAAAGGAATGAAATTTTGCCATTCACAACAACATGGTGGACCCTGGAGGTATTATGCTTAGTGAAATAAGTCAGAGGAAGACAAATCCTGTATGTTATCACTCATATGTGGAATCTAAAAAAAAAAAAAAACAACTAGTGAATATAACAAAACAGAAACAGACTCAAAGATATAGAGAACAAACTAGTGGTTACCGGTGGGGAGAGGCAAGATAGGGGGGATTAAGAGGTACAAACCACTGTGTATAAAATAAATAAGCTATAAGGATTATGCTATAGCACAAGGAATATAGCTGATATTTTTAAATAGCTGTAAATGGAATATAATCTATAAAAATTTTGAATCACTATCTGTACATCTCTAACTAATGTAATATTGTAAATCAGCTATCCCTCAATTAAAAAAAAATAGGGAATGAGGGAAAGGAGGACTTTGGAATGACTTCTAGATTTCTACAGCTCTATAAAGATGTCATTTACTGAGACAGGGCCCTGGAAGAGGGAGCAAGTTGGGAAGAAAAGACTAAGTTTAATTTTGCCCATATTGATATTTGAAGTACTTATACATCGTTGAATTTGAGGTGCTTGGTTAATGTTGTAGAAACCTTTGAGTAACTTACAGAAAACCATCTTTTTTAGGAAAAGGTATTAATTGAAGCTTACAAGAAATGCCTTGCTGTATTGACGCAGTGTCATGGTGGTTTTACTGATGGTGAACAGCCAGTCACATTAAGCATCTGTGGACATTCAGTGGAAACTATCAGATACTGTGTTTCCAAAGAAAAAGTTAGCATTCACCTCCCAGTTTCTCGCTTACTTGCAGGTAAAGCATTTCTCCCTAAAAGAGAACCCTGAAATTGTCTTTTAAATTGTTGTTTGTGGTTAACATTAATTGAATACCTACAGTGCATTTTTCTGAGAGTTTCACATGCATTAACTTATTTAATAATCACAGCCTATGAGGTGGGTATTGTTGTTAGGTTTATCACAAATGGGAAGACTGAGACATGGAGGTGGCTCGCTTAGCGTCACACCGCAACAAGTCAGAGTAGGGATTTTGAGGTAGTTTGGCACCAGAAACCATGGTTGTAATGACCATACCATAATGCCTCTTCAGACTTCTTAACTACATATACCACATGTTTTATTGTTTATCTCAGCCAAGCTTCAAAGTCTGTGTTGTTAGGATTCAAATTGGTCTATCACTTAAGTGATCACTAATAAATTGAAACCACCCTATACTTCCTCTCTCTCTAAGCTGTTTCTTATTTATTGATAACCTTTTAATCAGCAGGTTGGAGTGAGTCCCAAATTGGGGTAATAAGATTGTAAAAAGCATTCTCTGTTTAGACAACAACATAAACAGGACAATTAATTCTTAGTTAACAATTAACTAAGGTTGAGCTATAAAAGAGCCCTTTGCAGTTAGGGACTAAAGAGGCTTTGATCCTAAACTGGAAGTTCTGGGGAACTGAATTCTGAGGTCAGGATCAGTGCAGACCATGAATTCCATGGCCAGTTTCTCTGTTCAGTTGCCAGGAGGATCTCTCACTACTATACTTTAAATGGAACAAACTCCATGATCCAGTGGAATACGACTCTTAAAATTGGTATACAGATTGCTTTGATAGTTATGTAGCTGCTTTTGCTATGTTTGTATGTCTAACATTTACTTCTGTAAAACGTCATCAGCGTATGTTGGTACCTGTAATTAAGACTCCAGTTCAAGTGTGCCTTTAATTCTGAGGTTCATGAGAATAACAATTGAAAAGCTTCATTTATGGGTGCAATTCATTTTATATCTTAATGTGTAACATGATAGGTTCCCAAAGAGAAACAGAAAAGAAGTTAGCTATAAAGTTGAGTGAATATTTATGTTTTTTTTTAATCTGAATTATTTTCACTTATAGGAATACTTTTTTATTTGTTCTCCATGCAGGTTTGCATGTATTGGTAAGCAAAAGTGAAGTGGCATATAAATTTCCAGAGCTCCTACCTCTAGTAAGTAGTGCTGACATTTAAAAGTAGATATCTATTACAAACCTCCAGTTAGATAATAAGTCATGGGAATATAATATCCAGCATAAGGAATATGGTCAATAATATAACAACTTTGTATGGAGACGGATGGTTACTAGACTTATCACAGTGATCATTTCATAATGTATGCAAATATCAAATCATTATGTAGTACACCTGAAACTAACATAATACTATACATCAACTATATTTCAGCAATCAACAAACAAATAAATAAAAGTAAATATTTACTATGTTCTACATACTTGAAATCACTTTGAAACAAACTACTAGGGTTCTCCAGAGAAACAGAGCCAATAAAGAGTGAGTGAATGAGTGAGTGAGTGAGTGTGTGTGTGTTTGTGTGTGTGTAGAAGGAGAGAGAGATTGATTTACTGTAGGGAATTGACTCACATAGTCATGGGGCTTGGCAAGTTTGAAATAAGCCCGGCAACCTGTCAGGCTAAGAGTTTAAGAGTTGATGTCACAGTCTGAAGTCCAAAGGCAATCTGGAAGCAGAATTTCTTCATCCTTGGGGAAGCCTCAGTCTTTTCTCTTAAGGCCTTCAACTAATTGGATGAGGCCCACCCATATCATGGAGAGTAATCTGCTTTCCTCAAAGTCTACTGATATAAATACTAATCACATCTACAAAATGCTTTCACAGCAACATCTACATTGGTGTTAATCAAAAATTGGGTACCATGGCCCAGCCAAGTTGACACATAAAATTAACTATCACACAAACATACCTTAAAATAATTTTGACTTGTGTTTTATATAAAGCTTCCATCCCTATAAACCAATCTTCTTTATAGAGTTGAGATTTTTGTGGTTTTTTTGTATACACAGAGTGAACTTAGCCCACCCATGTTGATAGAACACCCTCTTAGATGCCTTGTTTTATGTGCCCAAGTACATGCAGGAATGTGGAGAAGAAATGGTTTCTCTCTTGTAAATCAAGTAAGTGTTTTTTAATTCTACGAAGAGTTTTCAGTCCATTCTTTACCTTCTATGAAGGTTATAATTTTCAATGTACTTAGTCAGTGAAAGTCCTCTATATTAAAACTGTTTGTGGCCCCTGGAAACGAACCTTAAAAGAATTTTTTTTAAAAAACTGTTTGACAAAAGAAATGTAACCTTAAACCAAAAGGTTTTTTAGAGCTTTTATTCATATTTTGTTAAGAAACAATATCAAAAGTAGAAATGAGCTTTATTTTCACTTGCAGTCATTTTTAGAACAAAGTTGGATATCTTTAAAACATAAAAAGTCTGGGTTTCACTTACTTAAATTAAACTGGGTTAAAAGATAAAAGTTCTGTTAGTATAGCTCTGAAATTGAGGTTTTAATTTTTAAACCTCACCAAGGCTTGGTATAGAACTTTTCTGTTTTTGATAGGTATAATAAATCTCACTGAAAGAACTTTATTAAGAGACCCAGAAAGTTGGCTGCAAAATGTGAACCATAGAGTGACTACTATAATCTGGAGATTTCTAATTAAATAGTCTCTACTAAGATAGCATTAACTGCTGGGGAAACCACATTACGTGTGCACATTTGCGTGTTCATGCTCACATGCACAAGAGTCATGTGCTCTTTTTTTAAAAAAAATAAATTTATTTATTTATGTATTTTTGGCTGTGTTGGGTCTTCGTTGCTGCACGTGACCTTTCTCTATTCATGGCGAGCAGAGACTACTTTTTGTTGCTGTGCGTGGGCTTCTCACTGCAGTGGCTTCTCTTGTTGCGGAGCACAGGCTCTAGGCGCGCAGGCTTCAGTAGTTGCGGCCCGTGGGCTGAGTAGTTGTGACTCACGGGCTCCAGAGCACAGGCTCAGTAGTTGTGGCGCACGGGCTTAGTTGCTCTGCGCCATGTGGGATCTTCCCGGACCAGGGCTCGAGCCCATGTCCCCTGCATTGGCAGGCGGATTCTTAACCACTGTGCCACCAGGGAAGCCCCCATGTGCTCTTTTGGTGAGTGGGGAGAGGAGGGAACTGCACAAATAAAAACCTGTTTACCCAATATAATTACTTTTTTTTTTTTAGATTTATTACTACCACAATGTGAAATGCAGACGTGAAATGTTTGACAAGGATATAGTAATGCTTCAGGTAAAAAGCATTAAATTTAAAGGTTGTGGGGAGTTTTTCTTATTGTTATTTCCACAGGACCCAGTCATTTATGATCACTCTCAAATCTATAACTGCAGCCTAGCTCTTATCTACTAAGCTCCAAACTCATATGGCTAACAGCTGATAGAACATTTACATCTAGTTTCCTGGACACATCTCACAGTTAACACATTCAAAATAACTCCTCTTGTGTCCTCCATACCTTCTTCCTATCTTTGAGGTTTCCCTACCTTAGTGAATTATTCAACAATCTGTAGTTATTAGAGTCAGAAACCTGAAAGCCATCCTTTCTTCACTGTCGTCTGATTGAAGACCCAAATCCCTCAAACTGATTTTCAAGGGCTTCAGTACTTAGCTATGTTTAAAATTCCATGAATTTGTCATACTCTCCCTTAAGTCTTAAAATCTGCACATTTATTTCTTTTGCTCCCTAGATTGCCCACCCCACCCGCTTCCTTTCCTGTTTACCATGTATAATATTTTCCTGCGTGTCTTTGTGTTTAGAGTCACTTTCTCCAGGAAGCCTTCCCTGACACACTAAAATGTGGCTTTGTGTCCTTTTTGGGAGGGCCCATAGCATGATGCTTATCCCCACCATAGCATTCATAAGTCTGGATTGTAGTTGCCTATTTACTTTTCGTCCTCTACACTAAACTGTGGCAACTCTATCTTGTTCCTTTTTATGTCCATTTTACATAGCACAGTGCTTGTCACAAAGTAGTGTTTCCATATTATTGCTGAATGGATTTAGAAATTATAGAAAAAGTTACAAAATGTAAATTTCAAAAAAAAATTATTGGTTCAAGATAAATTAAAATTCAAGTTGATTGAGAAGCTATACAAGATAATATTTAAACGCTGTCATTTCACTTAGTATAGCATTTATCACTAAAAATTAGTTTGAGTTCTTGATAAGAGTTTAATATGATACATATTTTTTTAAATGCTAGAAGTTTTATTACCATACCACATTTCTGTCCGTACACCTGGCAGTGGTAAGATAGCCCTGACACAAATCTTTGAACTGAATTTATAGGGATTATGACATGTGGGTTTAGCAAGTGTTTTGTTTTGATTTGTTTTACCAGCATAGATCCCTGTCCACACTTGTAGCTACCACAAGTAGAGATTGGGGCTAAATGGGTTTTCATCTTTTATTGGAATTGATGAACGAGTTAGCTGCTTCCTCTTGTGCAAGCCAAAATATCTCTCACTAGTTGTTTAGTAGCCCTTTTGACCTTCCTCTTTTCCTTTATCTCAAACATTTTAAAAAAAGACAGGTGTCTCCATGATGGATCCAAATCATTTCCTGATGATAATGCTTAGCCGCTTTGAACTTCATCAGATTTTCAGTACTCCAGACTATGGAAAAAAAATTAGTTCTGAGACTACTCATAAGGTAAGAGCATGCTTTATGAGACCACAACACACTGTTAGAGAAGCATCTTTCATTCTTTTTGGTTATTTTGATCATCTGAGGTAATACAGTATTCTTATTATCTGTGAACTTTCTCCCACTGTCCCCGATTGTTACAGGATTTAGTTCAGCAGAACAACACTCTAATAGAAGAAATGCTATACCTCATTATAATGCTTGTTGGTAAGTTTGGATCTTTTGGAACATTTATGTATTATATTGACTTTTGTGGTATCAAATAGTTTAGAATCTGAACTGTTTCCTCTATTTGAGCAGTTACTCAGTTTTAGGGGAAGGAGATGAGGGTGTCTGTTTTTATCTCCCCTCTGGTTACTGTAATGATGAGAGAAACAGCACTGTGGTCCTTTGGAAGGAGAGAGGACAACTGCTAAAGCAGGGTAAACTAGAAGACTGTGTTGGGAATAAAACGGGGGACAGGAGAATTCAGCAAACAAGAATAGGATAGTTAGGAGCTATTTACAGTTACTTTATATCTTAGCTATGTTTTTCTCCATGGTTTTGTGGTACAAAAGTGTCCTCTTGACTTCAGATATGAAAATTCCAAGTTAATAGAGACCTATGGCTAATAGACACAGATTTTTTTTTCTTATTACCTAAATTTTCAGTCCTGTTGCCTCCATCTTTCCTATTCTTTTATCCTTTACTTTCTCCCACCTCCCGTACTATTTCAGTCTCTCTACAGTCCATAGAGCAGAGAATCCTGGCTACTGTCAGGAGGTAATACCAATGAAGAAGGTCTCAGAAGGTGATATCTTATTTGCCACTAGATAAAAGGAAGGCTCTCCCTCCTACCTAGGCTGCTAGTACAGCTACTGCTGTACCAGTTCTTGACTACTTCAAATCCTTTCCCACCTTCTGATCCCATTTTTTCAAAACAGCAACCAGAGTTCTCTCTCTGTTGCTGAAGACTACACTCACCTGTTGTGTCAGAGACTCACAAAGATGGTTAAGTGCTGCTCTCACCCTACCTTGTTGCCAGACCAGTCATTGCTTTCCCATTGCACAGAAAGAAAAATACATTGTGTTGCATGAATTATAAATATATATCACTTATAAGTATTATGATTGTTAAGTGTGTGTATATGTACTTATTCACTGTTGACAGGAGAGAGATTTAGTCCTGGAGTTGGACAGGTAAATGCTACAGATGAGATTAAACGAGAGATTATCCATCAGTTGAGCATCAAACCTATGGCTCATAGTGAATTGGTAAAGTCTTTACCTGAAGATGTAAGTACCTGCATTTTAAGAAAAGAAAATTATGGAAATCCTTCCCTACCTACCAATCTAGTATGTATAGATTTACTTCTCTGTACCTTTTCCATAATTGTAAAAACTACAGTTCTAGAATATGTATAACTCTAGTCACTCTCATTAGAAATAATTAGAAAAAGAGAATACTAGGGGCTGGGAGTGGAAAGCAGCCTAGGAATAGAATCATTTACAATGAAGCCTTGAAAGAGGTAAGGATGCTGAATAAAAGAAAACCTGTTCCAGGACTTCCCTGGTTTCATAGTGGTTAAGAATCCACCTGCCAATGCAGGGGACATGGGTTTGAGCCCTGGTCCAGGAAGATCCCACATGCCGTGGAGCAACTAAGCCCCTGCACCACAACTACTGAGCCTGTGCTCTAGAGCCCGTGAGCTACACCTACTGAGCCCACGCACCGCAACTACTGAAGCCTGCGCGCCTAGAGCCTGTGCTCCGCAACAAGAGAAGCCACAGCAATGAGACGCTTGCGCACCACAACGAAGAGTAACCCCCACTCGCCGCAACTAGAGAAAGCCCACGCACAGCAACGAAGACCCAACGCGGCCAAAAATAAAATTAATTAATTAATTATTTTAAAAAAGAGAAAAAAACCTGTTCCTCAGAACGGAATTTATCCATTAAAGAGGGGTTTTTATAGGGTGTTTAAGTACAAAGTTGCCATGGGTAGAGATAACGCTTTATAACCTAGAAATATCTACTCAGCTGTGTTGACTAAAGTCTGCTAGAGTTTTTTCCTTCTAAAGCATCCAAAGACTATGCTAAGCCATCTCTCTCATTTTAGTGAATGTAAGCTAATATTCATATGGGCATTCATAGATTCAGTTGTAACTATTTTTCCTGCCAGGACCTTAAGTTCCTCTGCCGCCTACTTTTCAGCCCTGGGGCTTTTCAGAAACCCAGATTACAGTTGTGAAAGGACTTTATTTTCATCGAGGCTTTTCAAAATGTTTTCCCGAATTTGAAACATAGATCAAAACTCTTAACCTTAATGTTCATTCTTCTGGGATTTAAACCTTTATTTGTTGCATTGTAATACTTCTCTTAAACTTCGTATTATTTCAAACTTGAAAAACTTGAAACATCTATAGAAATAGAAAACATAGTATAGTGAACCATCTCCAGCTTCAACATATGACCAATCTTATTTTATTTATACCCCAGCCACTGATCTCTACACCCTCACTGGGTTATTTTGTAGAGAATACCAGGTTTACCATTTCATCTATAAATAGAATTGTATATATCTAAAACGGTGGTTCTCAACCAGGGATGATTCCCCCCCACCCCCTGGAGGGGGTGGCATTTGGCAATGTCACTACTCAGGGCAGGGTGTGTGATGCTACTGGCATCTATTCAGCAGAGGCCAGTATACTACTAAACATCCTACAATGCACAGGACAGATTCCCACAACAAAGAACTATCTTGTCCAAATGTCAGTAGTGCCAAGGTTGATCCAAAAGATATGAGCTTTTAGAGAAACCTATGCATATGCCAATTATCACAAGTAAAAAAAAATAATGATTTTTTAATATCACTGAATATCTAGTCAGAAAAAAAATCCATGTACTTTTTTTAATAGATCTTTGTTAATGGACTACTTTGCCATTTCTAGTTGTGTATACATGTACTTTTTAATGCAGGAAATGAGGAAACAATTAACAGTTTCATTTAGACCATTGGAATAAGGAAGAAATAAAATTTAAAACAGTATTTTAAAAGTGTAACTGCCTTGTACAAAGTGATGGCATCTATATTTACCAAACATTTTTGACCAGAGAATATTTCACGGAATTCCTATGAACAGCTTGTCGTGAATGGGATATGATTTGGGAAATGATGTTTTAACAAAAATAAATAAGAAATTAGTGTAGCTATTTCTCAAAATACTGCAAATATATAAATTTTAAATATAAAATTTAAACGTTATGTGTACTTTGTGTTTTTACTTTATTCCTTTTGAAAGCTGTCACCTTGATTCCATATGGTAGTAACTTGTTTTTAATTATGTCAATCTGAATGAATGTTAGCTTACCAACTGAATTTCCCCAACTGCCTATTAATCATTATGTTTACTATGGAATCCTCATTTGTAAAAATCAGGAGAATAGTATATCTGCTTTATGCGATTGCTGTATGAAGCTTAATGAGATAAAAGCACAATGCTCAAGAGTGCTAGCAGATATTATTATTAACATGAAACACACTTAATTTGTTTCCTGTACCTTTAGGAGAACAAGGAAACTGGCATGGAGAGTGTAATTGAAGCAGTTGCCCATTTCAAGTGAGTTTATTTTCTGCTTTTTCACATTCAATTTTATTTTATACATTAATTTTTCTTAGAGTGTTTCCCTTGATGGAACTAAGAATAAAACTGTTGTTTTCAGAGAGTGACAACCACTTTCAAACATATAATTCTGAACTAGATTTCTCACTGACATTTCACTTTTATGATCTAGCCCTGCACTTAGCAACTTGAAGTAGCTTTATGAGAGTTTTCAGTTTTCAGGTGTTCCCTAGCTGATAGTTTCAGATAATTGAAACTAACCTGAGCAGGTGATCTGAGTAAATGCATTGTGCTTTCTTTGTTTCCATTTGAATGTGCCACCTAAGTTGTGGGATAGCCTCTGAATAATGCTTTCTTCGGTGTCCAGTGTGTTGCCCAGTCAGTAAACTATAAGTAGTCTATCCCCTTAAGGTTGTTGAGGCAGTTTCTTAATCCTGCTTTTTCTGTGCTCCTCATTCCAATGGCATTGTCTTTATTTTTGCTGATTTTAAAACAGTACATATTTTTAGGGAAAATATAGAAAAAATTATAGAAAAGATTCTCTAAACCCTAAAATTGCATCTGCTTTTTTTCACTTGGTAGAACTTATCACAGACATCTTTACATGTCAAAGTATACAAGTTAACATCAATTTTAATAGTGTTCAGTTGTTTGGAGATGTCATAATGTGTGTAACCTGTCCTCTGTTGTTAGACTTTAAATTGTTGTCACTGCAGTGACCGTCACATTCACTTGTCCAGTTAGAATAAATTCAAGGTGGACATGCTAGATAAAGTGAACGCACATAAAGCTTTGAATGTAGATGATTAAATGAACCCACAGAAAGTAGTTCCAGCTTACATTCACCAACAGTATATGAGATTGAAGAATTTTTTTTTCCCCCAAAGGAAACCTGGATTAACAGGACGAGGCATGTATGAACTGAAACCAGAATGTGCCAAAGAGTTCAATTTGTATTTCTATCACTTTTCGAGGGCAGAGCAGTCCAAGGTAATCGAGAAAATTAAAAGTGTACTGAGAAAGCGTTGCTTGGAGTTTTTTTGTTTTTATTTTGTTTTTTCCTAAACAACTTTTACTGCTTTTCACAGATTGAAAAAGGACACATTTTTATTGTAGGAAATTTGGAAAATATGAAAAGGTATAAAGAAGAAAGTACAGATTACCTATACCACCACGTAGCATTTGGGGTTTTCCCTTATTTCGTGCGTACATAAAAAAGGTCTATATAATTATATACATACCCACACATATCTAATTGTATGTATTTTATTAGCTTTTGAAGACATCATCAACGTGTATTCTAATCAGTTAACCTATTTTACACTCATTTCAGAATTGCTAGTACTTAACATGCTTTTCCATGGTGACTTAAGGAATTTTCCTGATCATTCTTAGCGGGTTAAATTTTGCCTTTTAGCAGTCTACTCTTAAAAATAAGTTTTCAATAAATGGCAGTAAATGAAACTTAAACATGAAGCTTTTGTTTATTAGTTTTCTGGGGTTTGTTTTTGTCTTTGCTTTTTTGAAGTATAGTTGATTTACAATGTTGTGTTAGTTTCTGGTGTACAGCACAGTGAAATCAGTCATATATATATATTCTTTCTCAGATCCTTTTCCCTTACAGGTTATTATAGAATATTGAGTATAGTTCCCTGTGCTATACAGTAGGTCCTTGTTGGTTATCTATTTTATATATAGCAGTGTGTATTAGTGTTTGATGCATGAAATAAAGCTCAAATCAAAAATAAGTTTTTGGTTTTGGTTGGTGCATGTTTCCCCTGCATTTTTTTTTTTTTTTTTTTTGCGGTACGCAGGCCTCTCATTGCTGTGGCCTCTCCCGTTGCGGAGCACAGGCTCCAGACGCACAGGCTCAGCGGCCATGGCTCACGGGCCCAGCCGCTCCGCGACATGTGGGATCTTCCCAGACCAGGGCACAAACCTGTGTGCCCTGCATCGGCAGGCGGACTCTCAACCACTGCACCACCAGGGAAGCCCTTCCCCTGCATTTTAAATCAAGAAAGAATCCCCTTGGGGGGATTCTCTTAGCGGCAGGGGGAAATTAACCTTGATACCAATTTCGGGGGATTTGCAAAACTAAGGATAGAAATCTTCTAAAATGAGAAGTTAGTATGGCAAAGATTAACATATATCAGTAGTTTTGGATATTAAATTGTTTCATGTTACTAATTCCCTGTCCAAATTACATTCATTTTTATTAGGCAGAGGAAGCCCAACGGAAATTGAAAAGGCAAAATAAGGAAGATACAGGTATTTTTAATCTTTCCCAAAATCTCGTTTCAGTCTCTTTTACGTGTTAAACATTGTTTTCTATTGACTATGATGATGATTCTTAATGAAGTGGTAGATTTAAATACAAGCTTTCTGAGTGAGCTTTTTTTTTTTTTTTTTGGCTGATTTGGGTCTTAGTTGCGTCACATGGGATCTTCCTTGCAGCACGCGGGATCTTTCATTGTGGCACACGGGCTTCTCTCTAGTTGTGGCGCACGGGCTCCAGAGCGTGTGGGCTCAGTAGTTGTGGCACGCAGGCCCTCTAGTTGTGGTGCCTGGGCTCTAGAGCATGTGGGCTCAGTAGTTGTGGCGCACAGGCTTAGTTGCCCTGCAACATGTGGGATCTTAGTTCCCCACCCAGGGATCGAACCCACGTCCTCTGCATTGGGAGGCGGATTCTTGACCACTGGACGCCAGGGAAGCCCCATGAGTGAACTTTCAAGGGCTAATAAATATGCTAATGTAGACATAGTCTGTACTGAGTCACCTTTGGGTTAATGGTTTTATCTCGGATCGTAAGACATTTCTAGGGAAAAGAAAGGCCTTCTTTTGTACTACTGCTACTTACACAGCTGTTTTTATGCATTTGACTGACCTGAGAAGGTAAAATATAGCTTTAAGATGTGTGTAAATGAATATTCTTTGAAGACTATCAAAAGTATGTAACAAAGGGATAGTTTTTTGCTGTTTTTGTTGTTTGTTCATTTGTTTTTTAAAGGATGTTCTACAAAAGAAGCCAATTATAACTTTATTTTCAGCACTTCCACCTCCAGTTTTGCCCCCATTCTGCCCTCTGTTTGCAAGTCTGGTTAACATTTTGCAGTCAGATGTCATGTTGTTAATCATGAGAACAGTATTGCAATGGACTGTAGAACATAACGGACATGTCTGGTCTGAGTCCATGCTGCAAAGGGTAAGTTTGAAGACATTTATTATTTATATTTTAGTGGTCTTGTAGTAAAAACCGAAATACAAAATACTCCTGTCAATATCTGTACACAGGAAACTTAGGATAAAATGTAGTGTCAACTTAATTCGAAATACAGTATTTTGTTACTGTTTGTGTCTGACCATAAAAATGAGAGCCTGGCAGATTTTTTTACACCACATGGTTGTGGTTACCTTGGTCTTGTTGGCAGATCTGCTCTCATTGATTGGTCCTGATATGTCTTTGTTTATACAGTACTCTGATATTTGTATTATGTGTTATCTTTGCATTTGTTTTTACTTAATTCTCTTTAAAAACCTCTGAGTTCATTAATACTTATGTTTTGCAGTTGAAGAAATTGAAAGTCAGAGACTTAACGTTCCTATAACTAATTAGTGACAAGTCTAGAACCTTGTTTGTATTTTACTTTATAGATTTAATGTAAGTCATTCATAAATTATCTCATTAAATTCACGTAATACCCCTATGAGTATCAGTAGTTTTTCCACTGTATAGATGAGGAAGGCAAGTTTCAGTGAGATAGACTTGTCCATGTTACCCAACTAGTAAGTAACATAATAATAATAATACTCAGTTATTAGCCTACTCTGTGCCTTATTCTATGCTAGGCACTTGTATGTACCATATTTGTAACCCTCAAAACTCTAGAGGAAAGCTTTTTTTTTTTATTTTGATTTTGAAGATGATGAAGTTAGGCTTAGTGGGACTTGAAAGCAGTGAAGCCAGAATTCAGATGAAGGTGAGCCTTCCTCCAGAGCCTTCCTTCAAAGTTACTGTTCTTTCCATTGTCTCAGCAGGCTCAAGTATCTCATTGACTAAGATTTTTGTATATGTATACCCTCCTCCAGTTTACAAACATACACTTAAAATATAAAAGCATGGAGTTGCAGTATACTGGAGACCATCAGTATTAAATGAGCAAAAGATGTATGGGAAATGATGGAGAAAAGAGGAATGAACATCATTTATCTTATATATACATTTGCTTTATGTCATTCAGGCTAACTTAGTTCTTCCAAGTCTAACAACCACAGTAGCCCTATGTGTAGGGAATGATACAGAGACACCACACACATTATCTCCTTCAAAAATTGGGGAGCAGGATAAAGAACAATAAAAGTGCAAATAGATTAGTGTAGTTATATTCTTAGAAGTCTAGTAAGGAATTTTTCATGAGGTATGCTGAACATCTTTATAAATGATATGGCATTAGAGACAAAAGTGTGTCTCTTAGATGATTAAGATTTTTAGTCCTTAGAGAAATTGAACTAGGAGTATTATAGATTAGATCATTGCATGATAGATGATTTCAGGTCTAATTATTTGGCCACTGATTCTTAGAATCAGTGATTTTTAAGACTGTAGTGTAGGGATGGAATAAAACTGAAAATTATATGGATTGCTGGTCACAGCTGTTAGTAATTTTAACTTACCCTAAGAATTTGCAATTGAATTTTCTTCCTAGCTGAAATAGAAATTTTTGTTTCCTTGCTGAGAATTCTTTATTAGAAAATGAACTTTAGAGTTTGGATTTCATGAAAATTGGTACTTCGAATTATTTTTTACTGCACTTAGTGTTTAATAGTTTATCTTTTTTCAATAGTGAATTTTTTTTATTTCTTATAAAACTATGTACTTGATTTTTGTTTCACTATAAGTTACAAAACATACTGCATTTTAGGTGTTACATTTAATTGGAATGGCACTACAAGAAGAAAAACAGCATTTAGAGAATGTCATGGAGGAGCATGTAGTAACGTTTACCTTCACTCAGAAGATATCGAGTATGTATACAGTTTTTACTAAACTAACTCAACATGTCCATGATTTTTAAATGTAGTATAACCTCTTTTATTTGATCATATAAGTTTTAAGTAGGTTATAATGAATCCAAATTTCTGAGACTGTCTGTATTCACCTGTGTATTATATCAGATCCTGTGTACTGTATCAGATCCTGATACATTTTTATAAAAATACTTAGGGCCTACCCATACTTTAAAAACATAAATTTTAATTCATAAACAGGAAAAAGTAATGAGGATTCCTTAGTTTGAAATCAGTATAGGACATAAATTTAAACTCTAGTATATACTTTTAAAAACACAGAGTTTGCTATTAGGATTTCACTTTTAAATTGTTTCTATTATCTTATAAAAAGTAAAGAAAATAAGAAAATTAGCTATAGAGGATTACATTTTATATAAAGTAATGTGACTTTTTTTGAGAGGACCAAAGAAATATTTTTTCTTGCTTTTTAATATTAAAATTTCAAACATACAGACAAGTTGGAAGAGTTGTACAGTAAACATCTCTATACCTGCCACCTAGATTCAGTAGTTAGTGTTTTGCTATATTTGCTTTATGTTTGAACACTTTTTTGAACCATTTGGTTTTTTGTTTATTTATCTTTTGGCTGTGCTGCACAGCATGCAGGATCTTAGTTCCTCAACCAGGGGTCGAACCCGGGCCCCCTGCAGTAGAAGCACAGAGTCCTAATCACTGGACTGCCAGGGAATTCCCTGAACCATTTGTTTCAGATGTCATAATACTTCATCTCTAAATAAAAACGTTTCCTTTATTAATTTTCAGAATAAGCAGTTCTAATAGGTACCTGAAGTAGTGGCAACTGTGAATCTTTTTGGTTTGCTTACGTTTTTTTGTGGTTCTTTTGTTTTTTAATATTACTCATGGGTTTTTTTTCAGTGTTTTATAGTCAGTTATAATCAATACTCCTTTTGATGCTCAAACTGTGCCACTTCTGGGTAGTGGGAGTCTGTTCAATTGGCTCTGTGTCCTTTTGACCCAACCCCATTAGTATTTGAGCACCACCTTGCTTTCTGGCACAAAAGGTGTCTGAGGCTCATCTTGTACTTTACCTGCTCCAGACCTGCAATCAGTGATTTGCTGAGATGCTTAAATGAATTTGTGGTGGTATAATAGGAGTTTCTGAATTCCTGATTGCAAGGGAGCATTTCTGTAACTTTGTTTAGTATTGTGTTCTCTGCCATTTCTTCCTAAAAGATAATGACTGTGAGAATACTAGGTTCCACTGGGGGATGAGGAGGAGTAGTCCTGGTTGCTGCTAAATCTCTATTTTTCCCATTTTGCCCACATCCAGGTAAGTGGGAGGAAGAAGGGGAGCTGTCTTTCCCCACTGAAGACTATGTTCTTGGGTGCCAGCCTTTCCCAGCTCTTTTCTCTGCCAGTGTTTCTTTCTATCGATTAACATTAACACTGTATCTGTTGTACATTCTTTATCTGCAGTTTTTTTACTTTGGGATAACCACACAGAAAACTCCCTTATTTCGTTTGATCTCAGGTTCTCTTTTGCTTCTTTCTTTTTCTTTCAACAATCATCATTTTCTCTAGACAGTCCTCCTATTTCTCTTTAAACATTTTATATAATTAAAACAAACTATTGGAACTTCTGTGGTGGCACAGTGGTTAAGAATCCGCCTACCAGTGCAGGGGACACGGGTTCAAGCCCTGGGCCAGGAAGATCCCACGTGCCATGGAGCAGCTAAGCCGCGAGCCACAACTACTGAGCCCACGTGCCACAACTACTGAAGCCTGAACGTCTAGAGCCTGTGCTCCGCAACAGGAGAAGCCACCGCAATGAGAAGCCAGCACAGTGCAACGAAAAGTAGCCCCTGCTCGCCGCAACTAGAGAAATCCTGCACACAGAAACAAAGACCTAGTGCAACCATAAATAAATACATGCATACATACATACAAACAAAAGACAAACCATTTAGAGACAGATCCCTAATCCACAGCGACCGAATTTCAGATCTGGAAGAATATTAAAGATTACATAGTTCAGGGAATTCCCTGGCGGTCCAGTTGTTAGGACTCGGAGCTTTCACTGCTGAGGAACTAAGTTCAGTCCCTGATCGGGGAACTGAGATCCCACAAGCCATGTGGCACAGCCAAAAAAATAACAATTAAATTACATTTTTTTAAAAATATCACATAGTTTGGTCTCTTACCCTCTTAGGAAAGAGTAAGATTTTGCCACAAATGTTTCTTAAATCAATAAAATTAATAATTGGATATTTCCAACTATAAAACTAAATTAGCTAATATTGTATTAAATGTACTCCTGAGAGTAATAGACTTTTATGTCTTTTTCTCAAAATAAAGTAATCCATAGAGGAAGAAATTTGTTTTATTTTGAATCTAGGTTTTCATTAAAGAAAAGGTCAAAACAAATAGATACATGTTATATACACATGGACTCCTATAATCCTGATTCATTTTCTTAGACTTGTAAAATCTCAGGTAGACCTTTCAGCTGGGTGTTTTTTTGTTTTTTGGTTTTTTTTGCGGTACGCGGGCCTCTCACTGTTGTGGCCTCTCCCGTTGCGGAGCACAGGCTCCGGACATGCAGGCTCAGTGGCCATGGCCCACAGGCCCAGCCGCTCCGCGGCATGTGGGATCCTCCCAGACCGGGGCACGGAACCCACATCCCCTGCATCGGCAGGCGGACTTTCAACCACTGAGCCACCAGGGAAGCCCTTCAGCTGGGTTTTTATTTAATTTTGCTAGAGGCTATGTTAAAATAATCATTTGGTGTAAGATGTCAGTTTTGAATGATTAAAGCATTCTAGTTGTTAACAACTTGTTTGTAAAATACAAATATGTCACATTTCGAGAGGTATTGAAAATTTCTAAGTTGAGCTGTAATCAAATGATGGGCAAATGCTGGGCAAATGTTATAAGCAACTTCATGTATCTTCTTGTGCACAGTAATAAGCACTATGAAGTCTTAGCTGTTGTTCGTGTGCCCTTTTTTTCTTCTGCCTCAGAACCTGGTGAAGCACCAAACAACTCTCCTAGCATACTAGCTATGCTGGAAACACTACAAAATGCTCCCTACCTAGAAGTCCACAAAGATATGATTAAGTGGATATTAAAGGTAAAATTTCCTGCATCACTCTGCTTTTTGTGAGAAATATTAAATGTTTATCTTTAAATTTTTATAATGTTTCATAGCTTCAGAATAACGATATTTTTTTTCATAGACTTTTAATGCTATTAAGAAGATAAGGGAGAGTTCATCCACCAGTCCTGTGGCAGAGACAGAAGGAACCATAATGGAAGAGGTATAAGATGTAAAGTGTGGTAATGCTGAAAAATTGTGGCAAGCTCACTATAAACAATTAAATTTATCTGCATTAAGTTGGTAGTTGATGTTATTCACAAACATGTAAATCCCAAGAAGTGTGCCACCATTTGTTTATATTTTTGTAGCTGTCTTTTTAGACTGCCTTTTTTTTTTTCTTTTAACATGTTAGGTTGATTAAGAAATCTTTGCTCTTCGTTTATAAAAGTGAGATTATAGAATAGTTTTTAATTAGTATTTACAATAAAGATGTTTCTGCTTTGGGGGAAAAAAATATGCATTTAGCCTCTAATAGTCTAATTAAATGAAGCGTAATTTCAGAGTTCGAGAGACAAAGACAAAGCTGAGAGGAAGAGAAAAGCCGAGATTGCCAGACTGCGCAGAGAAAAGATCATGGCCCAGATGTCTGAGATGCAGCGGCACTTTATTGATGAGAACAAAGAACTCTTTCAGCAGACATTAGAACTGGATGCCTCTATCTCTGCTGTTCTTGATAATAGGTAAAAATTAATCACAATTTTTGAAACTCTTGACCATGGTTCTCAACTGAGGAAGATGTTTGGTTTTTTTTCTTTATAAGTACACTTAATCATAGAATAACTTAGAAGAGTTGATAAATTTTGTGGCCTTGTAGTTAGAGGACTTAATCTTAGAAATCTGAGTTTATTAGCATATGATTATGAGCATGTCTCTTGACTATAGATAAGATAATTCATATGTATGCTTAAAATGTAAGTTATACAGAAGACCCTTGAGATTCATAAAAGAATGAATACACTGGGCTCAGTTAACTTCGTGTCTGGCTTATGTGTTGCATATTGGATTGCTATGAGGATTGAAGGAGATGGTTTTGATACATATGAAAGACTTGGGTCTCTCAAATCAAGTCATCAAAACTGTGTGTTTTAGGGACTTCCCTGGTGGTCCAGTGGCTAAGACTCTGCGCTCCCAATGCAGGGGGCTTGGGTTCGATCCCTGGTCAGGGAACTAGATCCCACATGCTGCAACCAAGACTTTACATGCCGCAACTAAAGATCTGCACGCCTCAACAAAGATCAAAGATCCCACGTGCTGCAACTAAGACCCGGCACAGCCGAATAAATAAATATTTTTTTAAAAAAACAAAAAACTGCGTGTTTTAAATACGTTTCTACTTACCTAGAATCTACTGTTTTATGATTCTATAGAAACTTCTTAGGCTCATTAATTATACTCCTAACCTTTTTATTCCAGCCCTATGGTTTCAGATATGACTCGTACGGCATTGGGCCCAGCACAGACTCCGGTCCCTGAACAAAGACAATTTGTTACCTGTATATTGTGTCAAGAAGAGCAAGAGGTCAAGGTGGAAAGCAGGGCAATGGTCCTGGCAGCATTTGTTCAGAGATCAACTGTATTATCTAAAAACAGAAGTAAATTCATTCAGGATCCAGGTAAGCCATAGCTATATCCTCATCCTCCCTCTTAATAATGACTGCCACATAGTATGGTAGGTGATATACAGAGATTTTATTAACCTGATAGTAACTGTAGGCTTGGTGGTATCTTGAGCAGGTAACTTAGACAGGAATTCCTCACTTGACAGATGTGGAAACACTCCAGAAGGTTAAGTATTATGCCTGAATTACGCAGCTGATAAATAGCAGGGATTCAAAAGAAAGCTGTTCTTTGTTTCATTAACTACTTTGGTACTTAACAGTCTTTCCCATTCTTCACATTTGTAAAGTCCAATAATTAGTTGACACTTAAATAACAATAACTATTTTATCTCCATAATTATTTTATCTCATGGATAGATCCAGGGTGGAATCCCTTGATCTATCAGTGGAATCCCTTGATCTAACAGTGGTGTGAGTCACCCCTGTGAGAAGCTGTCCTTGAGCCAGATTCTCATTTAGATTATTGAGATAGAGATTACCATGCAGTGCAGGATGTTATTCAAGAGAGTCTTGGGATCAACGTGGAATGGAGGGGAAGGAAGCAGGTTTGGGCAAAGGGAGAAGTTGAGCTATGATGCAGTCCCCAAAAGACCTTAACCAACCCCATGGGATCTCTGGAGCTGAATGGCCCTTCAGAGGTGTCCCAACTTGGGGCAAGGGGGCTAGGTCTTTATACCCTGACACTGATCAGTGACTGGTTGTGGCCTACCTCTGGAAAGAAGTGTGACCTTGATCAAAGTAGTGTGACCCTGAGCAAAGTCCCTTAAAGAGGGATAACAGTTGAGTGCTCTCTTCTAACAGCTGAGGGAGTAAGTCATTCATTCCTGCAGGGGCTTCTGGGCTGCACCTTATTGTGTCCACCGCAGATACTTTTATGTTTCTACTCTTACATTTGTTTATGTGTGCATATGCCTCAATGATACCAGTAAACTTCTTGAGAGTAGGAACTGTGTTTTAATTTCCAAAGCACTTAATTTAGCCAGTGCTTTTCATATTGTATGATTGGAAGGAGGTGTGAGAGACCACTGGTAAGTTTGCCTTTTCTCTATAATGAAAGTCTTCACAGTGTGGCTCTCAAGCACCCTAGTTAAGATACATTGGTCAGCTTCACCTTAAGAAATGATCATTTGTACTAGGCAATTTACAAATTTTATTCCAGGCTGAAGATAAAGATAAAATACCAATTGTATTTAGTACTTGGCTATAAGTGGATTTTTTTAATGCTTTCACAATTTATGTCATAAAAGATTTTCTTTATGCTGTGAAATTTGTACTGTTCTATTATATAAAGCAAATTGAAACTTGAGTAATTTAATGTTAGGGAATTTCTAAGATTATACTAATTTATGTAGAGAATTCAAGAATTCCCAAAGAAGCCAGCTACCCACTTTATGTTTGTCTTCATTTTTCATCTCCTTTAAATATAAAAAATTAGTACCAGAGCAGAAGACTGTCTGAATTGCCTGTTTTTCCCTACTCTGGTCTGGGCTGCTGTCCCAGATATTTTGCTGCAGCTTTGACTCTGGTATAGTAATTATTGCTAGTCTCTGCATGATTGTCTTTAGGCAGATTCTCCTCTACTGCCAGGACATCTTTTTTTGTTAGAGATCATTGTGACCCAGCTGCCCTGAAGGTATTAAAGACCTCTCCCTGAAGAATATCCCTTTTACCTCAGGCTCAGGGCATTTTCGGGGAATAGGAGTCTCTCAGTGCCCTGAAAATGTGAAATGTTCAAAAGATTAGATGTACTTAAATATGGGATCCCAGTTTCAGTTAACAATTCAGGGATGTTTCATTAACTTGCTCAGGGTAATGAAAATTAGAGAGTCCTGTATTCTGAATAATCCGGGGTCTTGCATAAATTATTGGTATCTCAAATCAAAGGAATAAACTAGCATATCATTTGAAGTTTACAGGCCCTTAGTAAGGATTTCACAGTTTAAAGTTGTACATTTGTTATAGGAATATTAAATGCTTGGTTTTTTGCTTTGTTTTTTGTTTGTTTTATAATGCAGAAAAATATGATCCATTATTCATGCACCCTGATCTGTCTTGTGGAACACACACTGGTAGCTGTGGGCACATTATGCATGCCCATTGTTGGCAAAGGTAATTTATATTCTTAATATTAGGCAAGAGAAGCTTATCCAAAGGCTCAAAATTAAATTTTTTAATAAAGGAAATTCCATTCTAGAAAAAAAGAGAAAGAACTAAAGATGTTTGAAGAAGAAAACTCCGTATTACTGCCTAATAAATAACAAAATTAATTTGCTTTGTCATTACATTTAAAGGAGTGACTTAGAAACTTCATAGTATATCAAATGTATTTTTTAATGTGGGGATCTAACAGACTAGATGAAGTAAAGGATTTTTACAGTGGTATAAACCCTAGAAATATGTCTTTCTTTGGGTCCAGGGTGAACAACTCTTGATTCTGAAGATGGTAGTGCTTGTCTGGTTAGTTCCTAAGATTGTCATGGCTCCCTGAGCTAAGATGGGATAACTTGAAATTTATTCTACTTTGGTGCTTTCTATGCTTCCGCAAAACCAACAAATCAGTGCTGTTATTCTAGTGCTCTGCTCATTGAGTTGTTATGAACTGCCCCTAGTAAGTGGTCACCAGCACTGGGGGAGTAACCGCAGAGCACTGGGACCAAGAAATATGCTACATTGTGAATGATTGTTTGCAAGGCAGTCTTTTTTTGATTCTCCTGTTTTAGAACTCTTAACCCGTTTTGGTAATTACATCAACTCAAAATTAGAGTATCACTGTTAAAAATAATTCAGGTCATTTCAAGATTTTAATTTTTAGATTTTTTTTGTGGAAACAAATTATTTAAAATGTTGAAGCTTGTGGCTCTCATTTTCAAAAATTACCATTGTTTTTGATACCTCATGTTTTCTAATTGTTAAAGGTATTTTGATTCCGTTCAAGCTAAAGAACAGCGAAGGCAACAGAGATTACGCTTACATACAAGCTATGATGTAGAAAATGGAGAATTCCTTTGTCCCCTTTGTGAATGCTTGAGTAATACTGTTATTCCTCTGCTGCTTCCTCCAAGAAATATTTTTAATAGGTAAGTTTTGGCTCATAAAACCTTTATATCAAAGAACTAGTTTCCTTTGAAGGTAATGAAATAATAAACAACAGCTGGGTGAGGAGATCACTCTAGGTAAATGCATAATGTCTTCCAGGTACTTTCCAAACTTTTTATTTAGTTATTTCTTCTAGCTGACCTATGAAATATGATTTTGGTTTTTAGAAAGGAACAGGCTAAAATTTAACAGTTTCTTGGTCACCTGTAAGCACTATAAAGGATATAAAGTTCCCATGTGTTCATGAAAACTGTCTCCTTTATTTCTAAGACCCCACTTTAAATATCTCCCTCATACGTTTTAAGAGATGCTCAGTAAATTGATAGGGGGAGAAGGGGCAGCTCAAACGGACATTTTTGAACATACTAACAATTAAATATAATTTTTTGCAATTTACTGGCCAATTCAAAAATTGGGCCAAAAAGTGAAAATCTGTTAGTGTATTTAAAATGCAAAGTTTTTGTCATTTCATAATTTTTAGTGCACTTTTAGTTAATAGGAGTATTAGACATACTCATTTCAGATATGAATTTGATAGTGTCTCCTCTTCAAACCTGACCTTTGTTACTCAGTTTATGGTGTCTGTCTTACATTCACAAATACTAATTTGAGTTTTGTGAATATGAATCATCTGTTTATTTCTGTGCTACTATTTGGGTTTAAATAAAGCAGGGTCAGTTTTTTTCTCTTCAATTTTAGGAGTTAAAACCATGGTGTCTTAGTCTATGCTACTACACAGTGTTCTTAAAATACCATTAGATGTGCATGTAAGCTCATGCATTTTAATCAGAAAAGCATATCATGGTGCTGACTTATACCTGCATTTGAACTGGTAAAGAAATTAGTCATTGTTAGATTAAGAATTCTCTGCATGTAAGGAGAAAACAATCACTTTTGTGGTTCAGATTTTGCTTTTTTTCCCAGGAGAGTCAGTTATGGCACATTTGTTAAAAGAACACAGGCTGTGGAGTCTGATATAGCTGGGTTTGAATGCCACATCTGTCCCATATATGGCCTTAGTCAAGTAACATAGCTCTAAACCTCAGTTTCCTCATCTGTAAAATGGGGACAATAATATAACCTATTTCATTAAAGATTCTGAGGATTAAATATAATACTGTAAAATGCTCACAACATAACTAAGGGCTTGCAATATAATAAGCACTCAATAAATAGTGTCCGTGGTGTGGTGATTATGATATTTAAGAAATACTAATAAATTCCAGTACCGAAAAAGTGAAATATTTGACAGATAATTCAATATGGTGCTAATAATTATCAGCATCATATTGACGAATAATGTATTTTCATTTCCATTGGTAAATACCTATTCTGACTTCTTAAAAAGCAACAAATTTTCCCCTAGGTTTTTTGTTTGTTTGTTTGTTTTTTTAATATTTGAAGTGTGTCTAAAATATACCTGTGATCATTTAAGGAGTCTTTTTTGTATCTTAAACTAAGCAGCAACAGAATACTAAACACTCTCTATAATCTTTTCTAGCAGGTTACATTTTTCAGACCAACCAAATCTGACTCAGTGGATTAGAACAATATCTCAGCAAATAAAAGCATTACAGGTTCTTAGGAAAGAAGAAAATACTCCTAGTAAGTTCTGATAACCTGCTTTCATTTTTCCCTAACGTCTGAAACCATTGGGAAATAGTTTCAGAATAAATTGTTTTAAAATATTTTAAAAATGAAGCCTCTCACTTTAAAATTTGACTTTCTCTAATTTTCTTTGTCTTAATGAACTAAATTTGAATCTCTTACATTACTCCTTATTCCTTGAAAACACACAAGCTCATGTGAAGTTTATGATAAATACTTCTCACTTACTCCCCCATTTTATTGAAGAGCTTCTGGGGGTCGGGGAGATGTAACTGAGTATGGAAGAGCTGGCTTTATTCTCTGTGGGCTGACTCACTATATTGTTGGCATTACCAAAGGCTTCCCAAGTTTGATAGACATGCACTGCACTTCCGACCTTGAGGGAAAACAGTCTGAGCAGAATTTATACCATTGGTTTATAAGGAAACAAAACGGCATACTCTTCCTTTTCTTACCTTCCCTAGCTACATTCCAGTGGCTTTACTTTGAGGAGAAGCACAGGTGACTGAAGAAGGTACCTAGGTCATCCAGAGCAATAGTGTTTCTCATGCTTTGAATGTATATTATACTGGTTTTCATTAATGGGAATTTTTCCCATTTTTTAAAATTTCTTTGACCTAAATTTAGAATGAAATTTGTGACTGAAATTTATAGAAATATTGTGGACTAAAGAATAATAGTATAAAATGTTTGTTTCTGTAGATACTGCCTTATCAAAGAATTTAGAAAATGTGGATGAATTGCAGCTCCCTGAAGGATTTAGGCCTGATTTTCATCCTAAGTGAGTATATTATTCCTTTTAAATTTGGTCCACTTGAAATGAAAAATTAAGTCAGCAGTTAGTAAGAATATCGTTTGTCAAGTTAGGGAGCAAAATGTTACAGGACACTGATCTTGAATTCTGAGACTTAAGAATATTTACTGCAGGTGTATTGATAAAAACCTATGAACTACATGGCATGTTTAATTCTCACAAACCTCTCCTAGTCTATGTTCCTGACTCCCTCCTACACCCCTTGATCTGGCTCTCCTTGACAACACCTCATCAGCACATCTAAACCTAAGGTGCTCAGCTCCCCCACCAAAGCCCATGCTTCCTTCTGACTTCTGTTTTCTATTTATGGCCCCATCAACCTCTTAGTAACTCAGGACCAAAACCAGAGTGTTTGCAGCCTAATTTTACCCATAGCCAGTAAGTTACAAGGTATAACCCAGATTCTAGAGCTAGACTGCTTTTGTTCAGTTCCAGCACCACTACTTATAAGCTGTGCAACTTTGTGCAAATTGCTTGACCTCTCTGTACCTCACTCAGTTTCCTCATTTGTAAAGGGAAGATAATAATATCTACCTCATAAGTGTTATAAAGATAAAGTGACAATACATTTAACGTTACCTGGAAGCTGTGCCTGGCAAATACTAAATTACTCAGTAAAAATACTACTGGAGGGCTTAAACAGAAAGAACATCAGTCCTGTGCCTCTCACATTCCTCCTCCCTATCCCCAGTCCTGTCATTTTGTTTCTTCTGCTACGTACTTCCATATTTCTAATTAAAATGCTTAATCAGCTGTGTCTTGATTTATCATTTTTTTAAACAGTATCCTTCTGTTGACTAGTAATTTAGGATTCAACTTTGACCTCTACCCTATTCACTATTCCTCACCAGTCTACCTATAATTTCACAATTTTTGGTTAAATCATTTGTCAGTTTTTATATTATAATTGTTTCTACTGATAAGTTGTGTGGTAAATTTTCCTTTCTTATACATTTTGTTTTCCTGTGGTTAATAATTACCTTATTTTTTTCATATACTTGGTTTTCTTTGTATATAATACTTTTTTTTCCCCTAAACATTGCAGTAGACCTGTCAGATGCCTAGCAGTAGCTATCAGTGCTCAGATTCATCAGATGATCTTCCTTCCTGGAGCCCTCCTCCCACAGCCTTTGCCCTCCCATGCCAATCAGGACAGGGCACAGCTGTCACCCTAAGACTTCCCCTAGCCCTGCTCCTCTTGTTTGCTGGATCTTGTACTTCTCTCTCTCTTTTTTTTTTTGGCCGCACCTGTGGCATGTAGGATTTTAGTTCCCTGACCAGTGATTGAACCCACACCCCCTGCTTTGGGAGTGCGGAATCTTAACCACTGGGGAAGTCCTCTCCTTCCTTTCTTAATTTACTCCCTCATGTTGCATCTCTCAGCAGATTCCTAAGAAAAGGTGCCTGGGTGTTAAATTTTCCATGTCTGAAAATACATTTATTATATCCATATGCTTAATAGATGGTTTGGGTATAGAATTATAGGTTAGAAGTAACTTTACATCTAGATTTTGAAGGCAAAGTTTACTAACTTCTAGCACCCACTGAGAGATTAACACCATTCTGATTCCTGTTCCGTTGTAACTTTATTACTTCTGGAAACTGTTGTGATTGTCTCATTAATTCCCAATGTTCTGAAATTTCTCTGTGATATTCCTTGGTATGTGAGTCTTCATTCATTTCGCCACGTTTTCAACAGGCTCTTTGAAGATTCATATCCTTCAGTTTGGGGAATGTTTTATTTTGTTCCTTAGATAATTTTCTCTTGGTTTTTCCATTCTTTGAGGTAGCCCTACTGTTAGTTCATTCTTGGCCCTCTTGGACTGATCTCCTTATTTATTTATGTAGGTGTGTATGGCTGCATTGGGTCTTCACTGCTGCACACGGGCTTTCTCTAGTTGCGGCAAGCAGGGGCTATTCTTCGTTGCAGTGTGTGGGCCTCTCATTGTGGTGGTTTCTCTTGTTCCGGAGCACAGGCTTTAGGCCCATGGGCTTCAGTAGTTGTGGCACACAGGCTTAGTAGTTGTGGCTCGTGAGCTCTAGAGCACAGGCTCAGTATTTGTGGCACACGGGCTTAGTTGCTCCACGGCATGTGGGATCTTCCTGGACCAGGGATCGAACCCATGTCCCCTGCGTTGGCAGGCAGATTCTTAACCCCTGCACCACCAGGGAAGTCCCCGAACTTTTTTATAAATTGGTTGTTTTCTACCCTGTCTCCGTTTTCCCTGAGTTCCTTTTTCTGCTTGTTTGTTTTGGTGTTTATGTCTTTGATGTTTGATTCTTTTCTTAAATGTTTATTGGTCCTTGGGTGACTTCAAGAACAAGGCACTAAGAAGCTCACTGGATACCTGGTGGGCAGGTTGGAGCTTGCTGACCTATGAGCCTCACGAGGTGATCAGGCCCCGGCCAGTCTTTCACTTGGGACCCCCAAATGTCAATGTGTAAAAACGGCTTTTCCTGAGAATTCTTCACTGGAGAAACTAAAATCTATGGCAGTAGGTACACATTGCTGATGTTCTTGAGATGGGGAAGAGGTCCAGGATCCAATAGTTCAGTGTGTAGACCTTCACCCTAATAGCTTGTTTTCAGGCCTGTGCGTCACTGCTGCCAACCCAAGTAGAGCATAACCCCTCTCAGGCAGGGACCGTTTGCATGTCTTTCATTCCCCCTTTTCATACAACTATCTTTAGGTAGTTTCAGTGGTTCAATTCCAACATAGAAAATAGCTGTTAAGAAACTGAGCCCTTTGATTGATGTGAGCACATTGTTTTGAGCTAATCCTGTACATGTTCACTTCAGGAATCCTTATTCTGAAAGCATAAAAGAAATGCTAACAACATTTGGAACTGCTACTTATAAGGTGGGACTAAAGGTTCATCCCAATGAAGAGGATCCCCGTGTCCCCATAATGTGCTGGGGTAGTTGTGCGTACACCATCCAAAGCATAGGTAAGAGATTCAGAGTTGTGTCTTTAAATCTCAAGCATACATTGACATGAGTTGTGTATAGAATCCTGTATTTAAACAGATGTTTAATGTGGGCAACAATATCAAATAATATAAAGACTTTGAAGCAGGAAATGTAGTGTGCTGACAGAATATTAGATTGACGGTTTATAAATTAACCACAGCAACAGAGAACTCATTTTAATGGTGGTTATAGCTTCTTGTCAGTTAAGGGAATATTTCCTCATTTTTACTTCTTATCCAAAGTTAATTCTTGTGAAATGACTTAAAGATTTCAAAACCTGACAATATTGTGCGTTCGGGAGAAAGAATTTTTTTTTACTTTTTTTTTAAACTTTTAATAAAATGTACAAAACATAAAATTTACCATCTTTACCATTTTAATCCTCAGAAAGAATTTTAAATGATGAAGATAAACCGTTGTTCAGTCCTTTGCCTTGCAGACTGGTAAGTATCAGTTTACTCAATTCATGGAATGGTGGAGTAGAAATTAGGTTGTTCTGCTTTTTTTAATCCAAAAAACCTGAAGTGGTTATTTAAGCATAGGTTCACTCCTTTTGCGGTAAAACCCATTTTCTGTAACAACACTGGAGACGTAATGTTTCTTATTTAATTTTTCATTATTTTTCTTTTAAATAGACTTCATCTCTTTTGGTTAAACATGTGAAAAAATGGGGGGATGGGGAACTAAAAACAAAGTGCTTGTTCTTGAATGTTTAGTGCCGTAGTTGGAAATAGAGATCAGAACATACCCTCTACCACATTTGACTACCCATTATAAGCAACATGTAAATAAGTACAAATTAATTTCAAAACAGTACATTTAATGCCTAGAAAAGTGAAGGAATATACAATTAAAGCTTGCTAATTTTTACAATGTAGCTAGTGTCAGCTGCTTCTACTACTTACCATTCAAACTTATAATCATAAAAGTGCATGTAATTTTATTCACGTAGAATCACCTGGGGAGCTTTTAAAAGTGCCTAGGCCCTACTATGGGTCAGTTAAATCAGAGTCTCTGGAGATAGGCCCCAGGCATTAATATTTTTTAAAAAGCTTCCCCCACCCCCGAGGCCAGGATTGAGAACCACTGATGTAAGAGCCCTAACTCTTTGGAGTTTTTAAAAAATACAGATAGCTGGTCACTTTGACTTATTAAATTGGAATATCTAGGAGTAGACCTGGTATTAAAACTGCCCTGAATTGTATCTTTGTGGTAAATCAGCAGAATAGCAGTACCCTGTATTCTTAACTGTGATATATGATGGATTGACTGTGACATTCTTTTGCTACAGTAAGTAAGAGTTGATAAGTATGCTGATGTTGAAAAGGCAATCACATGTATAGAATAGAGTTTACTTTGGCTTTTAAGGCAGTTCTTACACATTTTCTTGATTTTGTGTACTTCACTCTACCTCTTTGGCACACTGTCAGCTCTTCATCTGTTTTTCTGCTAATATGATTTTGTGTAATCTGTTTATATTGATTGTTAAAGCAATCTTGCATTCCTGAAATAATCCCAACTTGGTCATGTAGAGTATCCTTTTTATATATGATTATATTTGATTTACTAATATTTTATCTAAGTTTTTTTTCTATGTTCATAAGAGAAATTTAATTTTTTTAAGTATATAGCCATTAGGGACGAACTCATTCTATTTTTTTGACTTCTGCTTTTCAAATTTACGTACCTCTCCACTGACCTTTCCCTCCTATATCAGAGGATAAGGGACCTCCGGGTAAAGTAGCTTATCTTTCCATCTATTGTTTGGAATCCATCCCCTCTCCATCAGTTATCCCTTCTTCTACCTCTTTCACTCCTGGCACTTGCCCTGTTCACAAGTGTGCTCCATTATTCCTCTTACTCTTGCCCTCAATATATCTATCACCCTAGCTTTTTCATTCCTTTTTATGACCAAGCAAGCGATTTTAAAGCATATTTCACTTATTTCACCATGCAATGAAAAATGTTTAAATACAGATAAATAGCACCTACAGTTTTTAATTTCACTTCACATCCTAAGAGAAATTTTATACACAGCGAAACGTCTTTAAACAATAATGTATACTCTGGCTCCAATTTCTTCACTTTTCAACTCCCTGCAGTTTGGCTTCACCACCACCACCCCTCGCCAACACTTTCTCACTTTTCGGAAACACCTCTTGCCAAGTTCACCAAATGATCTCATTATCATTGTGAGTGGGCATTTTTCAGCCCTTATTTGACATTCTATTTACTTAATTCTGATAACTACTTCTTTGTGAAACTCATTTTCTCTCTTGATTTCTGTGACATTCATGGTTTTCTCCCTGCCTTTCTGGCGGCTCCTTCTCAGTCTGCTTTCCCTCCTTTGTGCTGTAAATGTTATTTTAAACCCCCAGAGTTTGGCCCATGACTCAATCATCTGATACTCTTCCCTGGTCAGCCCCATCTATGTCTCTGATTCCAGTTATATCCAAATGATTCCCACCTGTTTATCTCTAAACCAGATCTATTATCTCAGTGCCATTTTTTCACCTGGATCTCCTAAAGATACCTCAAACTGAACAATCCAAATTAATTTTTCTTCCTATATTTAGAGTCTTAGTTAATGTCACCACTGTCCATCCAGGTGACCAAGCCTGCCAGAAAGTTGCAAGTCCTTTTGGATGCATCTTTTGGTCTGGATGTTCATATCCAATTGATTAGCAGAGTTTGTGGAATTTCTCTCCTGCATATTTGTCCTAGTTCTTCCATTCCTACTTCTACTGATTTGGTTCAGCCCCTATATCTTTTCTTGCCTAGATTATTGTAACTGTCTCTACCCTGAATCTCACTCTCTCCTAATATATTATCAGAGAGGTTCTCTAAAAAGTAACCCTGATCATATCTCTTAAATGTTACTTCTCCATTGTCACTCACCTCCTGCCAATCCCCACATCCATGGGCCAGGATTGCAGAATCATTACTGGTCCCCAAATGCTAGTCCCAGACTTTTTGCCTCTGCCCAAGTGCCCTAAGCAAATGACTCCTCTTTAAGAAGTTCTTCAAGCTTTGCCTTCCCTGGGAAATTTCTGAGCCATGAAGTGGGGTATACCTCATCTGTGATACTGCCTCCTTTAGCTGTCCCCTCCCCGCTTTTCTTTTCCTTCCCACCCTCAAGGCTGTGAGCTCCTTGAGAGCAGGGGGTGGGGGGGTGAGTTTTCATTTTGAGATCTTCAAAACCAAGACTAATGTATGGTAGGTCCTCAATATCTATTGAACCAAACATTACAAAAAATTTAGAAAATAGAGAATTAAGCAGGAAGAAAAAACTTACATCAATCACCCATCTGTCTTTTTCATTAGCATGTTTATACTTTATTATAATAGATATTTACATGTAGTTTTGTTTCTACTCTATTCTTCACTTTACATTAAGAGTTTTCTCATTGTTCCTACATAGTCTCCATAACAGTTTTTGATGTTTACAGACACCCTGATTTGTATAACCATCTTCTTTCACGTAGTTTCCCCAGTATTTGAAGTGTTTCCCACATTTTAGAATATTTATAGACTAAATATAAAGAAATACTGCATCACATTCCTGGGAGTCTCTTTTGTTTGCTGTCTGTCTTGACACATGTGTCCTTCTTAACTTTTCCATAGAGAACTAGCAGCATGGTAACAGGAGATAGCCTTGTTTTATTCATCATACAATTAGATGTTCTCCATTCCATGCATTCCATGTTAGAGACATGCCATTAAAGATGTCATAGATTCAGTTCCATACCATCTAGAGATTTCATTGTGCATCCAGCTTTACTTCAACTAGCTGTGCTTTGAACTAACATTCCTGAAAGAGGAGAACTACTTCATATGCTGGCTTCTTTGTTAATTTTGTTGTCTCTTTATTTCAGGATGACTGTCTTAGGTCACTAACAAGATTTGCTGCAGCACATTGGACAGTGGCATCACTTTCAGTGGTACAAGGACACTTTTGTAAACTTTTTGCATGTGAGTATTAATACATGTACCATATATGTTATGATAATTTCTCATCTTCTGTAATTTTGTTTTTAGTGGTGAAACTTCCCTCCATTTTGAAAGAAATATTTTGGTAATACTGTTTGTCTTATATACAAGTTCTAGCTCATGAATTCATATATAGCTTGCAAAAAATAAATTTAAAGTAGATTATATGCATTTTAAAAATAATTTAATACTTACGTTGACATATAATATGTGCTTATGTATTTTTCTTTAAACATTAGCATTGGTGCCTGGTGACAACCACGGAGACCTTCCATGCATATTAGATATCGACATGTTTCATTTATTGGTGGGTATCTTGTAATTTGTGTTTGAAATTTTTATCATATTATATAGCTTTATCTTAGACTTGATGAGTAATGCAGAGGCAGACAAGAGGAATTATCACCTATTATTCTTACTACTTCTGAGTATAATTCTTTCCTGAAGATCCTCAAAAAGAAAATGTTAAGGAATCCAGTTGAGAGACTTGACCTGGGTGTCTAATCCGGTCTCTTATTTTTGCCTTGTGGCTGAGGTCAGTAATGTAACCTCTCTATGCTTTTCACTATAGAGAAGTAAAAAACACTAGTAATGTAAGGGCTGCTGCCAACCCATATGGTGCTTTGGGGCAGATACAGCCCTCTGGTAACACTACTTAGCGACAGTCTATTTGTGTGATTTAGGGAAAGTCATGTCTTCTGAACAGGTGCAGGTGGTACCAGGTCAGCACTGGCCAGGCAGTGGGTGGCTGAAGTTCAGCCCCACCTCAACCAGGTCCCCTTACTCAGGACACTGAGTGTACTGCCATGCACAGCAGCCCCAAATGCTGCCCCCTTAATCTCTTTGGGCATCATATTCTGTGCCTGTAAGTTGGTTAATACCTACCTGATATAATTGTGTCAAAACTCAATGGGATAATCAATGTAAAGAGCTTAGAGCAATGTGTCCCTAGTAAATGTCAGCCATTGTTATTGTTCCCATTACCCCTCTGAAAACCACCACCACTGACACCACCATACAGGCAGCAGAGGTTAACAGAGGAGCTAGCATTTATTGTGTACCTGACTGCTTTCACATTCATCTTCATTTAGTCCTTACATCCTTATTACTGAGGTATTAACAACACGTATATTATCGCCAGCTTACCAGCAGGGAAACTGAGACTCAAAGGAATTGTCTAAAAGGTTCATAAGAGGATCTCGGATTCTTACCTAGATCTTTGTGGGTCCAAACCTCATGCTTTTTCCATTGCTCACTACCTAGAAAGAGTTCAAGTTTTATTTTTGTTATTATTAACAATAAACTATATATAGGGGAATCAGTGGATAAATGAAATAATAATGCCCATCAAATGAAATAATAACGCTCTAAATAATTTTCTTTAGTCAATCCTAGTGGAATTTCTAACATGTGTACCCTTTAAGAACAAAGATTTCTTAAGGGGAGGGACTGAGCTCACAAAGAGATCACATTAAGAAAATGGAAACGTGTTCAGCTGTGAAAGGAAAGGTGCTCTGTCTGACCTTCTGTATTTGGTATCCAGGTGGGCTTGGTGCTCGCCTTCCCGGCATTGCAGTGTCAAGATTTTTCAGGGATCAGCCTTGGCACTGGGGACCTTCACATTTTCCATCTGGTTACTATGGCACACATCATACAGATCTTACTTACCTCATGTACAGGTAACTCCTTTTTGTCAGATTCTTGAAGTAAAATCCTGTTTATCCTCATGTGAAAATTTTTGAAACAATTTCCCTTCTGTTAAAAACCTTAGTGATGTGAATGTTTTTACTTATTTTTTTTATTTCATAAGTTTAGTAATATTTGAGTACCACAGGCTGTATATTTAGCAGATTTTACTCACCGCTTGCTGCCTGGCACCCTGAGGCACTTTGGCTTCCTCTCCCTAAGAGGCTCCTTGTTAGGATGGAGATCAATACTGTGTTCCGACCTGAGGGATTAAAGTTCTGTGTGTTTTGTGAGAGTATTTTCATATTACATGTGAGTGTATGAATATATTTGAGTGCTTAAATGGTGTGGTCATCAATCCACTTAGTAGGCAAATACAGAGTACTAATATTGCCTTATCTTTCAGAAGAGAATGGCATGGATCAAGAAAATGCTTCTGGGGAAGAAGAATTAGCAGTTCTTGCTTTGTATAAAACACTTCACCAGTATACAGGAAGGTGAGGTCGTAATCTTTACACGATTGGCAGTTCCCCAAATACTAGGAGGTGGTAGTATGAAAAACGAATTCATTTGTTAAATAAGGGAAGTTGCTGTCTGTTGACATGTTTAAAATAAGAGATGGGGGAGTGACCTGCAGGACTTCTCAACTTTTAATATACTAACATGATTGGAAATCTCTGAGAGAGGAGTAATATACAGCACTTCCCACACATTTTTAAGGTATATCCAGGGCCGGCAAGAGTGACATTCTTAGAACCTCATGTTATTGGAGTCATTGTGATTTGGTTACGACAGTTTCACTTGGCTTTCTTTTTTTTTTTTTAATTTTTGGCTGTGCTGAGTCTTGGTTGCTGCATGCGGACTTTCTTTAGTTGCAACGAGCAGGGGCTGGTCTTCTTGTGGTGCGCGGGCTTCTCATTGCAGTGGCTTCTTTTGTTGTGGTGCACTGGTTCTAGTCACACGGGCTTCAGTAGTTGCAGCACATAGGCTTCAGTAGTTGTGGCACGTGGGCTCAGTAGTTGCAGTGCACGGGCTCTAGGGCATGTGGGCTTCAAAAGTTGTGGCGTGCCAGCTCAGTAGTTGTGGCTCACAGCCTCTAGAGCGCTGGCCCAGTAGCTGTGGCACCTGGGCTTAGTTGCTCTGCGGCATGTGGGATCTTCCCAGACCAGGGCTTGAACCCGTGTCCCCTGCATTGGCAGGCAGATTCTTAACCACTGTGCCACCAGATAAGTCCCTTCACTTGGCTTTCCAACAGTATATGTCAAGAACCATACTGTTTGTTCTTTGACTAAGTTATCCCATTTCTGAGAATCCACACTAGCAAAATAATCCAACATATAGAAAAACCTACAGACATAAAGATGTACACTGATATTATTTATATTAGCAAAGAATTTGAAGCAATCTAAGAGTTTGCTTACAGGGAAGTAATTTAGTGTAGGTTATGATTTATGTTATCCAGAATCTTAAAATTCCAATAAAATTATGGTTTATGATCTGAAAATCATGTTAATTTTAAATTTTATATGTTACAAGTACAACTGTGTAAGACACATTAGTATGAAAATAGTTTTCCAAAGTAATACTTGCTGATATAAGGTTATAGAATAGTGGATAGTTTTTTTATTTTCCAAATTTTCTCTTTATATAGCTGTATAACTTTTACAAATTTTAATAACAGCATTAAAGGGTACATCACCAATTATACCTGATGTCCTGTAATAGTTAGGGCTACCCATACCTTTTAAGCCAATGTGCTATCAATTCCAAATAGTAGTTGTCTGTTTTCACACTGTGCTATAACTAGAATGACCATTTTTTAATTACATTTCCCAGTTATCATTTTTCTCTTTCACAGTGCCTTGAAAGAAATGCACTCTGGTTGGCATCTGTTGAGGAATGTCAGAGCTGGAATCATGCCTTTCCTGAGGTGTTCTGCTTTGTTTTTCCATTACTTAAATGGAGTTCCTTCCCCACCTGAAATTCAAGGTAATTTCTAATTTCTTTCAAAATGTAGGAAATGTATGTAGTCTTTCACTCTAGCAAGTTAAGAATTAAAGTGCATTGCAAAAATGAAAACTTATTAACAATTTAGGTCACAGCTAATTGACTATGGTGATGTACCGACTATATAATTAGGTGCATATTTATGTAAATATCTGATTTTATTTGGATGTCAGTAAATGTACTGATTTTGTACATGTACAAAAATGTACTTGTTTTGCTTTCAGATGTTAAAATTGTTCAATTGTATATTATTCATAGACTGGGTTCTTCAGATTTTAAAAAGTGAAAAGTGACAAATTCAGGTGTGGTTTTTTGTTGCTTTTTTTTTTTTTAACTTTTGATTTTATATTGGAATATAGCCGATTAACAATGTTGTGATAGTTTCAGGTGCACAACAAAGCAACTCAGCCATACATATACATGTATCCAAACTCCCCTTCCATCTAGGCTGCCACATAACATAGAGCAGGGTTCCCTGTGCTATACAGTAGGTCCTTGTTGGTTGTCCATTTTAATTATGGCAGTGTGTACATGTCGATCCCAAACTCCCTGACTATCCCTTCCCTCCACCCTTCCCCCCGGTAACCGTAAGTTTGTTCTCTAAGTCTATGAGCCTGTTTCTGTTTTATAAATAAGTTCCTTTGTGTCATTTCTTTTTAGATTCCACATATAAGAGATATCATATGATATTTCTCTTTCTCTGACTGACTTTGCTCAGTATGGCAATCTCTGGGTCCATCCACGTGGCTACAAATGTCATTATTTCATTCTTTTTAATGGCTGAGCAATATTCCATTGTATATATGTACCACATTCACTTTATCCATTCCTCTGTCGATGGACATTTAGGTTGCTTCCATGTCTTGGCTATCGTAAACAGTGCTGCAATGAACATTGGCATGCGTGTATCCTTTCGGACCATGTTTTTCTCTGGATATATGCCCAGGAGTGGGATTGCAGGATCAAATGGTAGCTCTATTTTTAGTTTTTTAAGGAGCCTCCATACTGTTCTCCGTAGTGGCTGTACCAATTTACATTCCCACCAACAGTGTAGGAGGGTTCCCTTTTCTCCACACTCTCTCCAGCATTTATTGTTTGTGGATTTTTTTGATGATAGCCATTTTGACTGGTGTGAAGTGATATCTCATTGTACTTTTGATTTGCATTTCTCTAATAATTAGCGATGTTGAACATCTTCTCATCTGTCTTCTTTGGAGAAATGTCTATATAGGTCTTCTGCCCATTTTTTGATTGGGTTGTTCACTTTGATGATATTAATCCTCATGAGGTGTTTGTAAATTTTGGAGACTAATCCCTTGTCGGTCACATCATTTGCAAATATTTTCTCCCAATCTGCGGGTTGTCTTTTCGTTTTGTTTATGGTTTCCTTTGCTGTGCAAAAGCTTTTGAGTTTAATTAGGTCCCATTTGTTTATTTTTGTTTTTATTTCCATTATTATGGAAGACAGATAGAAAAGGATATTGCTGCAATTTATGTCAGAGAGTGTTCAGCCCATGTTTTCCTCTCGGGGTTTTATAGTATCTGTTCTCACATTTAGGTCTTTAATCCATTTTGAGCTTATTTTTGTGTATGGTGTTAAAGAACCATCTAATTTCATTTTTTTACATGTAGCTGACCAGTTTTTCCAGCACCATTTGTTGAAGAGACTAGACAGTCTTTCCACCGTTGTGTAGTCTTGCCTCCTTTGTCGTAGATTAATTGACCATAGGTGTGTGGGTTTATTTCTGGGCTTTCTATCCTGTTACATTGATCTGTATATCTGTTTTTGTGCCAGTACCATACTGTTTTGATGACTATAGGTAGTATAGTCTGAAGTCAGGGAGCCTGATTCCTCCAGCTCCGTTTTTCTTTCTCAAGATTGCTTTGGCTCTTCGGGGACTTTTGTGTCTCCATACAAATTTTAAGATTTTTTGTTCTAATTCTGTGAAAAATGCCATTGGTAATTTTATAGGGATTCCATTGAATCCGTAGATTGCCTTGGGTAGTATAGTCATTTTGACAAATATTGATTCTTCCAATCCACTAACATGGTATATCTTTCCATCTGTTTGTGTCGTCTTTGATTTCTTTCATCAGTGTCTTATAGTTTTTGAGTACAGATCTTTTGTCTCCTTAGGTAGGTTTATTCCTAGGTATTTCATTCTTTTTGATGCAGTGGTAAATGGGATTGTTTCTTGAATTTTCTTTCTGATCTTTCATAGTTTATAGAAATGCAACAGATTTCTGTGTATTAATTTTGTAACCTGCAACTTTACCAAATTCATTGATGAACTCTAGTAGTTTTCTGGTAGCATCTTTAGGATTTTCTATGTATATAGTATCATGTCATCTGCAAACAGTTACGGTTTTACTTCTTCTTTTCCAATTTGGATTCCTTTTATTTCTTTTTCTTCTCTAATTGCCATAGGTAGGACTTCCAAAATTATGTTGAATAAAAGTGGTGAGAGTGGACATCCTTGTCTTGTTCCTAATCTTAGAGGAAATGCTTTCAGCTTTTCACCATTGAGTATGATGTTAGCTATAGGTTTGTTGTATATGGCCTTTATTATGTTGAGGTATGTTTCCTCTGTGCCCACTTTCTGGGGAGTTTTTATCATAAATGGGTGCTGAATGTTGTCAAAAGCTTTTTCTGCATCTTTTGAGATGATCATATGGTTTTTATTCTTCAATTTGTTGATGTAGTATATCACACTGATTGATTTGCAGATACTGAAAAATCCTTGTATCCCTGGGATAAATCCCACTTGATTATGGTGTATGATCCTTTTAATGTATTGTTGGATTCGGATTGCTAGTATTTTGTTGAGGCTTTTTGTGTCTATGTTCATCAGTGATATTGGCCTCTTTCTTTTTTTTTTTTAATATTTATTTGGTTGTGCCAGGTCTTAGTTGCAGCAGGTGGGCTCCTTAGTTGCAGCTCATCAGCTCCTTAGTTGCAGCATACGGGCTTTTTAGTTGTGGTATGCAAACTCTCAGTTGCAACATGCATGTGGGATCTAGTTCCCTGACCAGGGATCAAACTCGGGCCCTCTGCGTTGGGAGCACGGAGTCTTAACCACTGCGCCACCAGGGAAGTTCCAGCATGTAATTTTCTTCTTTTTTGTGGTATCTTTGTCTGGTTTTGGTATCAGGGTGATGGTGGCCTCATAGAATGAGTTTGGGAGTTTTCCTTCCTCTGCAATTTTTTGGAACAGTTTCAGAAGGATAGGTGTTAGCTCTTCTCTAAATGTTTGATAAAATTCGCCTGTGAAGTCATCAGGTCCTGGACTTTTGTTTGTCAGAAGATTTACAATCACAGCTTCAATTTCAGTGCTTATGATTGGTCTGCTCATATTTTCTGTTTCTTCCTGGTTCAGTCTTGGGAGACTGTACCTTTCTAAGAATTTGTCCATTTTATTGGCATATAGCCACGTGTAGTGTCTTATGATCCTTTGTATTTCTGTGGTGTCTGTTATAACCTCTCCTTTTTCATTTCGAATTTTATTGATTTGAGTCCTCTCCCTTTTTTTCTTGATGAGTCTGGCTAAAGGTTTATCAGTTTTGTTTATCTTTTCAGAGAACCAGCTTTTAGTTTCATTGATCTTTGCTCTTACTTCCTCTGTCTCTATTTCATTTATTTCTGCTCTGATATTTATGACTTCTTTCCTTCTACTAACTTTGGGTTTTGTTTGTTCTTCTTTCTCTAGTTGCTTTAGGTGTAAGATTGGGTTGTTTATGTGAGATTTTTCTTATTTCCTGAGATAAGATTGTATTGCTATAAACTTCCCTCTTACAACTGCTTTTGCTGCATCCCATAGATTTTGGATTGTTGTGCTTTCATTTGTCTCTAGGTATTTTTTGATTTCCCCTTTTATTTCTTCAGTGATCCATTGGTTCAGTAGCATATTGTTTAGCCTCCATGTGTGTGTTTTTTGTAGTTTTTTTCTTATAGTTTATTTTTAATCTCATAACACTGTTATCGGAAGATGCTTGATATGATTTCAGTTTTCTTAAATTTACTGAGGCTCGCCTTGTGGCCTAGCATGTGGTCAATCCTGGAGAATGTTCTGTGTGCACTTGAGAAGAAAGTGTATTCTGCTGCTTTTGGATGAAATGCTCTATAAATATCAGTTAAGTCCATCTGGTCTAATGTGTCATTTAAGGCCTGTGCTTCTTTACTGATTTTCTGTCTGGATGTTCTGTCCATTGATGACAATGAGGTGTTAAAGTCTCCCAGTATTATTGTGTTACTGTCGATCTCTACCTTTATGGCTGTTAGTATTTGCCTTATATATTGAGGTGCTCCTATGTTGGGTGCATATATATTTACAGTTGTTATATCTTCTTCTCTGATTGATCCCTTGATCATTGTGTAGTGTCCTTCTTTGTCTCTTATAACAGTCTTTATTTTAAAGTTTATTTTGTCTGATATGAGTATTGCTACTCCAGCTTTCTTGTGATTTCCATTTGCGTGGAATACCTTCTTCCATCTCACTTTCAGTCTGCATAGGTCCGTAGGCCTGAGGTGGGTCTCCTGTAGACAGCATGTATATGGGTCTTGTTTTTGTATCCACTCAGCCAGTCTATGTCTTTTGATTGGTGCATTTAATCCATTTACATGTAAGGTAATTATCAATATGTGTATTCCTGTTGTCATTTTCTTAATTGTTTTGGGTTTGTTTTTGTAGGTCTTTTTTCTTCCCTTCTTCTTTTGCTCTCTTCTCTTGTGTTTTGATGACCATCTTTAGTGTTGTGTTTGGGTTGCTTTTTCTTTTTTGTATGTGTATCTATCGTAGGTTTTGGTTTTGCTGTTCCCATGCAGTCTTTTTGTTGTTGTTGTTGTTGTTTTACTTATTTATTTTCAGTTGCATTGGGTCTTCGTTGCTGCATGCAGTCTTTCTCTAGTTGCAGCAAGTGGGGGCTACTCTTCATTGCAGTGTGCAGGCTTCTCATTGTGGTGGCTTCTCTTGTTGCAGAGCATGGGCTCTAGGCGTGCCTGCTTTGGTAGTTGTGGCACATGGGCTCAGTAGTTGTGCCTCGCAGGCTCTAGAACACAGGCTCAGTAGTTGTGGCATACAGGCTTAGTTGCTCCACAGCATGTGGCATCTTCCTGGATCAGGGTTCGAACCCATGTCCTCTGCATTGGCAAGCAGATTCTTAACCACTGCACCACCAGGGAAGCCCTCCCATGCAGTTTTGATACAGCAGTCTATGTATGTACAAGGTTTTTTATTTTTTAAGTTGCTAGTCCCTTTCCCACTTAGAGGAGGAGTTCCTTTAGCATTTGTTGCAAAGCTGGACTGGTAGTGCTGAATTCTCTTAGCTTTTGCTTGTCTGTAAAGCTTTTGATTTCTTTGTCAAATCTGAATGACATCCTTGCTGAGTAAAGTATTCTTGGTTGTAGTTTCTTCCCTTACATCACTTTAAATATATTGTGCCATTCCCTCTGGCTTGCAGAGTTTCTGCTGAGAAATCAGCTGATAACCTTATGGGAGTTCCCTTGTATGTTATTTGTCATATTTCCCTTGTTGATTTTTTTCTTTGTCTTTAAGTTTTGTCGATTTGATTACTGTGTGTCTCGGTGTGCTCCTCCTTGGGTTTATCCTGCCTGGGACTCTGTGCACTTCCTGGACTTCGTTGACTGTTTTCTTTCCTATGTTAGGGAAGTTTTCAGCTATTATCTCTTCAAATATTTTCTTGGGTCCTTTCTCTTCTCCTTCTGGGACCCCTATAATGCAAATGTTGGTGCATTTAATGTTGTCCCAGAGGTCTCTTAGGCTGTCTTCATTTCTTTTCATTCTTTTTTCTTTATTCTGTTCTGCGGTAGTGATTTCCACCATTCTGTCTTCCAGGTCACTTATCCGGTCTACTGCCTCAGTTATTCTGCTATTGATTCCTTCTAGTGTATTTTTCATTTTAATTATTGTATTGTTCATCTCTGTTTGTTTGTTCTTTAGTTCTTCTAGGTCTTTGTTAAACATTTCTTACATCTTCTCAATCTTTGCCTCCATTCTTTTTCCGAGATCTTGGGTCACTTCACTATCATTATTCTGAATTCTTTTTCTGGAAGGTTGCCTGTATCCACTTCATTTAGTTGTTCTTCTGGGGTTTTTATCTTGTTCCTTCATCTGTGACATAATCCTCTGCCTTTTCATTTTGTCTAACTTTGTGATTGTGGTTTTCGTTCTGCAGGCTGTAGGATTGTAGTTCTTCTTGCTTCTCCTGTCTGCCCCCCTCAGGTATTTTTTAATCTGAAACATGAGGCCTTCAAGTTCAAAATAGCCATAATTACACATAAATCTGATTTTAATGTAGGAATTAAAGGTAGACTTAAAGTTTACTGTACCTCATAGTGCCTGGCACAAGTCATGGGGTGCCTGCATGTTATGCTGCTTTCTAAAAGTTTGTTGAATAGCATCTCCATTTAGCTAGTTGTCCAGGCACCATTGAGAAAATAATTTACCCTTCCTAATCATTTTCAGTGATGATTAAGTTAGTGTTTAAATCCATCTTTCGGTGATAAAATCATCTTACGTCTCTGTACTGCCTTATACTTTTCCAGAGCTACCCATGTTATTTTTGTCATTTAATGTTCACAACCCCATGAAGTATATCACACAGGTACCCCACTTTGCAGATGGTAAAACTGAAACATCAAGAAATTGTGACCAGTTTGGTAAAGGAGTCGCCTGACTCCACTTTCAGTTATGTCATTTTCTGTGGATCCCTTCCATGTGCCATCTTATTTACTTCCTACAGGTTATGTACCTAGCAAAATTGAACTATTTCATCTTGTGCCTTTTTTGTTTTAAGCTCTGCTGTTGCTTACTCTCCTATAGGATCTACTCTTAGTTGTTATATGCAAAACTGTTTTCTTCTCTATTTGCAGCTTCTGGAACAAGCCATTTTGAACATTTATGTAACTATCTTTCCCTGCCAAACAACTTCATTTGCCTTTTTCAAGAAAATAAGGAGATAATGAAGTTACTGATTGAAAGGTAACGATTATACACTTTTCTTCTTTATATTGGAATATATATATATGGAAACAAACTTCAGTTTATCACATATTTTACAAAATTCTCAGATAGCCTGGCAGAATTCAATCCATGTGATTCAAAGTATAATTATTAGGCTTCTTAGTTAAGGATTTACCTTTATGGTAAGATTTTTGCCAGGCCTACTGAATAGCATAAGCATATTTGCCTGGAAGGAGAGTAGTGGTGGAAATGTTTATTTCCTCATATTAACTTACTTGTTAAATACTATGTTCTATAGATTTTTGAAACTGAAAGAAACCTTAAGGGTTATCTAGTCTAATATCCTCACTTTATTTTTTTATTTTATTTTATTGCTTGATTGATTGCTGCTTTGGGTCTTCATTGCTGTGTGCGGGCTGTCTCTAGATGCAGTGAGCGGTGGCTACTCTTCATTGCAGTGCACAGGCTTCTCATTGTGATGGCTTCTCTCGTTGCAGAGCACAGGCTCTAGGCGTGCGGGCTTCAGTAGTTGTGGCTTCAGTAGTTGTGGCTCATGGGCTCTAGAGTGCAGGCTTAGTAGTTGTGGTACACGGGCTTAGTTGCTCCATGGCATGTGGGATCTTCCCGGACCAGGGCTCGAACCTGTGTCACCTGCATTGTCAGGCGGATTCTTAACCACTGCACCACCAGGGACACCCTATCCTCAGTTTATATTTGAGAAAACTGAAGTCTAGAGAAATTGACCCGTTAATCATGTCAAGTTAGTGACTAAGTTAAGAATAAAATTTGGCTGATTTACCCACAGAATGGGAGAAAATGTTTGCAAATCATATATCTGATAAGCAGCAATAGCCAGAATATATACATCTAGATTTCCTACATCTCAGCAACAAAAAAGCAAGCAACCCATTATAAAATGAGCAAAGGACTTCTCCAAAGAAGATATACAAATAGTCAATAAGCAAAGCACATGAAAAAATACTAAACATCACTAGTCATCAAGGAAATGCAAATAAAAATCACAATGAGATACCACTTCATACCCATTAGAACTGCTGTAATGAAAAAGGCAGACATTAATAACACATGTTGGTGAGGATGTCAAGAAACTGGAATCCATGTACACTGTCGGTAGGAAGAGAAAATGGTACAGCTGCTCTGGAAAACAGTATGGTGATTCCTCAAAAAGTTAAACAGAATTACTCTATGATCCAGTAGTTTCACTTCTAGGTGTGTATTGCAAAAGAATTGAAAGGAGGAACTCATAGAATTTTGTACACGCATGTTCATAGCAGCGTTATTCACAATAGCCAAGAGGTGGAAACAACCCAAATGTCCATAAACTAATGAATGGATAAACAAAATGTGTTATATACATTCAGTGGAGTATTATTCAGCCTTAAAAAGGTAGGAAATTCTGACACATGCTACAATGTGGATGAAACTTGAAGGCAGCCTAAGTGAAATAAGCCAGTCACAAAAGAACAAACATTACGTTTCTATTTATATGAGGTACCTAGAATAGTGAAATTCATAGAGACAGAAAATAGAATGGTGGTTGCCAGGGGCTGGGGGTAGGGGGAGGAATGGGTTAGTGTTTAACAAGCACAGAATTTCATTTGAGAAAGCTGAAAAAGTTCTGGAGACAGAGGTGGTGATGATTGCCCAACAACGTCAATATACTTAATGCCAAAGAACTGTACACTTAAAAATGGTTAAAATAGTAAATTTTATGTTCTGTGTATTTTACCACAATTAAAAATTTTTTATTTTAATGAGTGTTCTAGCTCTAGATTATAAGAGCTTCTCATTGATTCAGACTGTTTTGGTTTGGGTTTTGGTTTGGTTTTTTTGGCCACACTGCATGGCTTGCGGGATCTTAGTCCCGTGACCAGGGATTGAACCTGTGCCCTTGGCAGTGAGAGCGCAGAGTCCTAACCATTGGACCACCAGGGAATTCCCCAGACTGGTTTTTCAGAGTGTCCAATTAGTGGGGGTAATAGCAAATTTTAATATGTTAAGCATTGTTGCTTTCAGAAAATCAAAGGTCATATTCTTCTGATTTTAAAATATGGTAGGCAAAGTATGTGGTATTCCTCTAAGCTTCTTATGAAGAGATAAATATAATAAGCCAAGAAAACTGTTTCTCTCTTACTGGATTTAGAGAAGAAAATTTTTTAGTTCTAGCCCTTCAAAAGTAAAAAATTTTTTTTTCTCCATTTACATTAAAGTTGGTGTCATAACATTGAAGTTAAGAGATACCTGGAAGGTGAAAGAGACGCTATAAGGTAAGCTGAAGATTGTCAAAGACTTGGTTGGAGGCAAGAAGTAGGAAGGAAGCAGGATATAAGTGTACAGGACAGCCCATTGTCCTGATAATTCATCCTGAGTTCTTCAAGTAAAAATGTGAGCCCTAAGGCCCTACGTTATTTAAGCGTGCATTTTAAAGTTCTTACTGTGGCTTTTTGCTGCTGTGGGTAGTGCCCAGTCACTCAGATTCAGGCTTCCTTTATTTATTTTGACTAAGTTAAGAGTTTCCCTGTCATTGTTACAATATGTCCTCATATTAACTGGGTTTTTTATGTGGTTTTTGTTTTGTTTTGTTTTAGCTATCCAAGAGAATCTAACAAATTAATAGACCTTCCAGAGGATTACAGCAGCCTCATTAATCAAGCATCTAATTTCTCGTAAGTTTTTATATTAGCTTATTGAGCACTTCCTACCACTGGAAACACTCACTTCTCTACACAGAACTTGAAGGATTTTGTCATTGTTTTCTTTTGTTTGGGTAGGGAAATCATAACATCAGTAGTACCACCTAACTTGTACTACCAAACTTATAAAAAGCATGATTCCATGTTTCAGAATAAGGTATGAGAAAGGGGGTGATGAGGGACAAGTTTGATACATTAGATGTTATCTAAACAATTTGCACTTTAAATAACACATTAACTACAAATGGTTATATTCCTAAGCAGTTATTATTATTTTGCATATATTATTATTTTAAGCTTTAGAATAGCATTGTACATTATCCTATAGCTTTTTTCACTCAGCATTGTTTGTAAGATTTATTTATACATTTGACACATATAATTTTTAATCCATCAGTTTTCACTATTGTGTAGTACTTCATTATATGACAGTAGCAGTAATTTTTTTTTAATTTACATATTTTTTTCCTCCTATTGATAATTTTATTTCTCTTTTCTCCACTTGTTGATTGTTTCAGTACATGGTATGTGAGATGTTACCTATTCTAGAAATAAATTTGCCTGGTCCATAGTCTGTATGCATCTTCAGCTCTACTTGATATTGCAGAATTTTTTTCCAGGGCAGTTTTACCACCCTCAGCTCTTTAGCCAGTCTTTTAGAGCCTTGACTTGTGCTTTTTTATTTCATGGAGGTGCCCCAAATCAGGTGGTGACAAGAGCAGAGCCCCAACTCTGTGCCTTGTATGTGGAACTCTGCTGTGCTCCCAGAGCTACTGCTGTCAGACGGAGTTGGAAGGGGAGGACGTGGGAGCTTGCACCGCCCACACCTACTCCTGTGGTTCTGGGGTGGGCATCTTCCTGAGGTAAGGCCCTGGAAGGAGCTTTCTAGCTTTGGACCTGCCACAGTAGACATCTGTTGAGGGGTGGAACAAGAAACTACTACATTGCAAAGATTTGAGGCCACTCTTTTATTCATTTGAGGAAAATGGGGCACCTTGTCTCCACACATCTCATATTTGGCTCATGCTAACTCTGTGCTGTTTTTTCATTATCATTTCCATCCCCATGACAATTCTGTTCTTTCTTTGTGCCTCATTGTAATGTGAAACTTCTAGCTGTGTTTGGTTTTCTACGCAGGCACAGTCAGAATTACTTCTTTTGTTGTATCCTCATGGTTGGATTCATACATATCACAGGCTGATGTATGTAGTTGTGTACATTCGACAACGTGCAGCAAATACTTATCAGTGACTGTGTAATGGATACTGAGAATGCAGTAGTCAACAAAGCATACGAAAATCTCTGCCTTCATGGAGCTCAGTTTCTAGTGAGGGAGATAGAAAATAAAATAAGAATTTAGAAAGCAATCCATGCAGAAGAGAAAAAATAAACTAGGGAGGGGAATATGAAATGGCAGCTGGAGAGTTGAATTTTAGACAGGGAACCAGGGAAGGTTCCCTGGGAAGGTAACTTGAATAAAGACCTAAAGAAGTGGGGAGAACATTCTAGGCAGGGAGCAGCAAGTACAGAATTGCTGGAGAGTGTGCCTGCCGTGTTCAAGAAAGAGCAAGGACAAAATTCATCTCATTGTCCTGTAAAAATGGATAGGTTTTTAAAAAAAAAATTATCCCTCAATAAAATTTATTTTAAAAAAAAAAGGAATTCCCTGGCAGTCCAGTGGTTAGGACTCCGTGCTTTCACTGCTGAGGGTGCAGGTTAAATCCCTGGTCGGGGAACTAAGATCCCACAAGCCGCATGGCATGGCCAAAAAATAAAGAAAGAAAAATAAAAAAAGAAAAGAAACAACAAGGAGGCTGCTGCTACTGCAGTAGTGAGCACAAGGGGGAGAGTCATGGGCCTGGTGTGTCCTAGCGAGGTCTCTGAGTGAGATGGAAGCCATCACAGGGTCTGAAGGCGAGAAGTGACATGAGTTTGAGCTCCTCTGGGGCATAGATTATATCCACATCTTAGTCACCTTAGTACCCCCCCAGTGCCTGACAATTTCTTGTATATGATAGGTTCTCAATAGATATTGAGATGAGCTGAATTGTTAACACCAGAAAAAGTTAAGCAAACCTCTCAAAGGGATCAGGAGACACATTTTTTTAAAAACCCTTAGGAGAAATGTAAAAGTAGCCTTTTACCTTGTGTGGCACATTTCAGAATTCTTTTAGTCGTGTAGAGTGTTGCCTTGTGTTTCAGGTCAACCTAGTTCGTAATATTTGTGTGCCTTTTTTTTTTTTAATTTTTGGCTGCATTGGGTCTTCATTGCTGCACAGTCTTTCTCTAGTTGCGGCATGTGAGCTTTCTCTATTTGCAGCGAGTGGAGGCTACTCTTCATTGCAGTGCACGGGCTTCGCATTGCAGTGGCTTCTCTTGTTGTGGAGCACAGGCTCAGTAGTTGTGGCTCGCGGGCTCTAGAGCGCAGGCTCAGTAGTTGTGGTGCATGGCCTTAGTTGCTCCACAGCACATGGGACCTTCCTAGACCAGGGATCGAACCGTGTCCCCTGCATTGGCAGGCAGATTCTTAACCACTGTGCCACCAGGAAAGCCCTGTGTACAATTTTTTAAATGAATAATTTCCTCATAATAGTGGTTGATACATAAATAACTACCTTATGTTTAGAAGTAGTTAACTTTCTCACACTTAATTTTTTAAATGCCAGTATTATATGAGCTGTCGAATCCTAATCCTAAATGTCCCTCTCCCTCCTTATGTTGGTTACAATACAGTCCTTTTAGTTATTTTTAAACTTAGGCAGGGGTGTTGATACTTTTTCAAGTGTCTCTGCTATAAACGCCATTTCTTCTCTTCCAACAGTGGTTTTGTTTGTTTATATTTATTTATTGATATATAGTTGATTTATAATATTGCACTAGTTTCAGGTGTACATCATAATGATCCAGTGTTTTTTTGTTTTGTTTTTTGCAGGTTATATTCCATTATAGGTTATTACAAGTTATTAGGTATAATTCCCTGTGCTATACAGTAAATCCTTGTTGCTTATCTGTTTTATGTATAATAGTTTGTGTCTGTTAACCCCATATTCCCAATGGTTTTGTTTACTTTTATAAGACTTCAGTCCATTTGGAACTGAATCCAAACCTTGGTTACTAATGTATAAATGGTCTCTCTACAGAGTACGGGAATGTCAAGTGCTATTTTTAGCTGGCAAAACCAAAGGCTGTTTTTATTCTCCACCTTACCTTGATGACTATGGGGAGACTGACCAGGGGCTCAGGTAAGGCCCATCCTGGGGAACTAGGTTGACTGGCTCTGGGCCACCAGAGCCTTCAGCATGGGGTGAACACAATGAACCTTGTGGTCCTGAAGCCTGCCTGCTAACTGCCTGGAGGGTTAGCACAAGTGGCTGTTGTCTGTGGACACTTCCAAGGAGGCTACCCTGGCTGGCTGGTTTGACATTCCCATTCCCAGCCCTCAGAGTGTCACGAAGGCCATCAAGATACATAAGGGGAAAAAATGGGACAGAGTGCAACTTTTTTCCATTTCTTACTCCAGAGAGCTGTTTGAATTGTCCTGTGGCATCCACAGCATCAGAGCACTGCAGGGATAGCTCTTTGTAACTTGTGCAGCTTTGTGGAAAAAATGGGACAGAGTGCAACCTTTTTCCATTTCTTACTCCAGAGAGCTGTTTGAATTGTCCTGCGGCATCCACAGCATCAGAGCACTGCAGGGATAGCTCTTTGTAAATTGTGCGGCTTTGTATGGGAGAACCGGTCCTCTTCGAGTGATATAAAAGAGCAAATCTTGATTGATAAGAGTCGTGCTTATCTTACTACATAAGAATCTGAGAGAACAAAGATTTAGAACATATAGAGCAATACAACAGTATTTGAGGCTTAATCACTTCTACTTTGGTAGCTTCTGTTACATCACAAGCAAAATGCTAACAGCAGTTCCTTCAAGCACTATTAAAGAACTTTCAGACCATTTCTTTTTGCCCAAATGGGATAAAAGTCTTAACCTAGATGTAACTTCCCAGCCTTGGGGAGCAGAAGTTGAAGGCTTGGAAACCAAGGCAAGATAAGTAGATGGGTTCCTCAGGCACTTGACTGCAAGGATACGGGCTTGTGCCTCCTGTTGATGGTTCTTACCATTGCTCTGAGAAATGTGGGCTCTTAGGAGGAAGAGCTCTGGACGGAGAGTGAGAGGACTGGCACTCTGAGTCAGGAGCCAAGGCCCCAGGCGTGAGCTCACCAGTGCCTGTGCTTTGGTTAAATTAGACCCCGAAGTTATTCACATTTGACTGCTTTGCTTAGACTTTGTAGCTGTAAGACAGTACTTAGAAGAACATTTTCACCCCTGCAATTTTTCCATCCTCTTCCCTGCCCCTCCCTGTTTTACGTTTTACCAACAAAATGGATAATAAATGCATAGTTTTAGCCTCTCAGCGTAAACCCTCCTGCTCAACCCCACCCCCAATTCCTCACCCCAGTCTGAGTAGGTGTAGCTTGTGTTCATTTTCCTCTTCTTTTCAGCACTTACTCCCCTTCAGCTGCTCCTAGCAAACCGTCAGAGCTAACACATTAATAGCCGCAGGCACCTGCCAAAGAGAAATTCTGCAGAGGATCTAAAACCAATAACTTGTAACTTTTCCTAAATCAGGAAAGATTGGAGTATAATAGATGAATAAACCAAATGCATCCTGAGTGACATGTGTCTTCTTTCTAGACGGGGAAATCCTTTACATTTGTGCAGAGAGCGATTTAAGAAGATTCAGAAGCTCTGGCACCAGCACAGTATCACAGAGGAAATTGGACATGCACAGGAAGCAAATCAGACACTGGTTGGCATTGACTGGCAACATTTATAATTACTTCACTACCAAATACATAAATTTGGATTTTTGTAACCCAGTTCGCTTTTCAAGAAAGAGAATAGGAAATAGGTTCTACTGAATTTGGAAATAAATTCTTTATTTAAGCTTTTCTTCCCAGTTTTATTTTTATAGTTTCTGGCTCCAGAGACTGATGAAAATCATCTTCGGTCAGCAGATTTTCTTGCATCGTTTGCTGTGTACTTCAAACGTAACTTCTTGAATTTTAGAATCCAGGAAGGAGCTTCTCTTCCTGGGCTGGACTCAACCCCTTTGTGGGCATCTGACTGCATTTGACTGTTCCCAGTAGTCTGAGCCATGTCACATTACTGAACACAGGGAACTCCAGGCCTGAAGCTGATGCAACAGCAGCAGGAAACAAAGTCTCTGGTCTTTTGGGGTCACACTTCCTGATCCCTCTCAGTGACTCTCAACGTTGGGCCTGGGTCAGTGTCCCCACAGCTGATGGGACCCTACCTCTAAGCAAAACAGTGGATTTCAAAAGTGGCATTCCCTTGTCTCTACCGGCTGTGAGGGGGTTGGGGGACTCTCATGCTGGAGGAACCTGTGGGAAGAAGGAGAGAAGGTGGTGTCTTTGTGTGCTGGGTGATTTTCAGGGCTATACAAGATGGGATTCCCCCGCCCCCCCCCCTTTTTTTGGCAAGACTTTTGGCTTTGAGGAATAAACTCATGTTCAAGGGCTTATTGAAAACTTAAGAGTATCCTAATTTTTCAGATGATATAGTCTCTTATTTCTAAGACTAAGTTGAAAGAGTGTATACATCTAGAATCAAACACTAGCAAAAAAATGAGAATTCAGTGTTTTAAAATTCCTTCACCCCCACCCCTTCCAGCATTTCCTGGAGTAGATCAACTGCTGTTTACCTGCTGGCTCACTTAGTACATTTCTGGGACACCTGTGCGCCCAGGCTTTTTATTATTTTTAAACATCATTGTTCTGACTAAGAGGTGCCTTCCTAGAATGATAGCCGCTTAGTAAAATAGTTTATAACCATGACATGCCATGTACCACTCTTGTGTGATGCACATGTGCTGAGAGCTTGGGTACATGGAGAGTGATGGCAGATTTGGTGGAAGAATAGATACAGAGCCTCTCTGAGGTGAGGCTAAGGGATAAATGAATAATTAGAGGCTCTTGGATTTTTTTTAGCCAATGAAAATAACCCTTTCACTCAGTTTTCTTTGAACTCTGCATCTAAAAGTTCCATCCTGCTCAGCCTTGCACACTCCACGGTACACCCAGGAGGAAGGTTGGAAATCCAGACTTTCAGCTAAAGTAAGTGGAGATGTAGAAGCCACACTCAGTGCTTCTCCAGGGTGGTGTGTAAAGAACCCCTTCCTCTGAAAGGATGACCTTGACCCTTCTTGCCTGGGACTGAGTCACCCATCTGAGAGGCGGCACTTCTCACCCAGGAGGAAGAAAATCTGCTTTAGAACACAGCACTCACCCCCCTTTTCTGGCCTTCCTTCCATTCATAAGATCTGGTGGTATGGGCTGTGGATGGCATCGTGATTTTAATGTTTATTTTGGCCTTTGTCACATCCTCATTCCTTTAGCTTTTAAGTTCAGCTTCTTTTGGCTTTTCTCCAGTTAACCAAGCTTAAATTTAGAATAAGACCAGGTTTCTCCCTCTGTAGTTGAATTTATAAACATGTTTACCAAATCATAACAATACTTCAGCTTTCAGAGCTGATTTCATGTAAGCCTGTTGTTAGCAGAGGGTGTCCCTGGGTTCCATTCTCTGAGAATGTCAGGGAGTCTGAGAGAAGATGAGTTTACATGAGAAAGCAACACATGTGCCCCTTTATCTTCTGGTGTGTGTATCATTAATCTAATTGTCTTCCCTAACTAATGAATCATCTTAGTCTTATGATTTGTTCCGCATGTATTATGTTTATTGTAGAAATGTTTATATAACATGCTTTCCATATCAGGGAAAATCATATCTGTTTAAAAAATTGGCTATAACTTTATTATCTGTGGACAACTTGTAAAATTTGGAATGTAGCATATGTAAAAAGTTTAAAGATATCCAAATAAATGCTTTAGGTGTTGACATTACTTTGCATCTGCCTACATTTTCTTCCTGTTTTGTTTCACACAGTTAAATGCAGTGGAGGTGTTCCACATGTCACCTTGCTATAGATAAACTGGGACACATGTATTAGCTTGAAATTTAAGATGCTTATATTATTAGTGTCAGTTATGGCTGTTGGCCAAACGATCTTGACCTTCTGAAGAAAGCTTGATCATCATTTCAGCTGATTAAGTTTCATATTCACTGACTGTGACAGCTTGTGACCTTTCTGAACCACTGTGGACCTCAAATCACTGGGAAAACAGGGCACTCAAAGTCTCTCCCAGCTCCAAGTCATTTCCTCCAAGAAGGGTTAAACTCTTCTTGCTTGAAATTCTTACGTAGTGATCTCCAGGTCCCTGTTCTAACACACTCCCCAGACACTTCCTGCTTAGAAAAGACACATGTACGAAGGAGGCTACATCCTATATTTGCAAGGGAGTCATTGCCTGTGAAAGTTCTGCTGTGCTCTTGAAAATCCTCTTAAAAGGAAAGCATCAAACTAGAAACACTAGGTTTCTCTGTCTCCTGGTCATTAATGCTGCTCCTAGCTAGCTTACTACCTTCCCTGGTCCTAATGTCATCAGCTCCAGGACGCATTAATTCCCTCTGACATGCTCCTTCCTTGCTTTCTCCCTGCTTTTGTTTTTTGAGTCAGGTTTATTGACGTTTATTTTCCAAATAGTAAAATTCACCCTTTCTAGTGGATGGTTTTATGCATTTTGACAAATGCATACAGTTGTTTTAACAAGCCACACTCAAGAATAGAATAATTCCATCACCCAGGAAGTTCTTTCATGCCCTTTTGTGGGCACCTTCTCCCCGCATCTTGACCCTTGACAACCACTAATTTTTTTCTGTCCCTTTGTCTTGCCTCTTCCAGAATGTTATATAAATATGTCATATATGTAGAGTTTTGAGTCTGGCTTCTCTCTAAGAAGACTGATGCATTTGAGAGCCGTCCACGTTCCTTTTGGTTGCTGAATCAGTTGCTGAATCGTGTTCCATTGTGCAGATGTATACCCACTCACCAGGTAAAAGACATGTGGGCAGTTTTGGGTGGTTATGAATAGAACCATGACAAACAATCCTGTTATAGGTTTTTGTATGGACCTGAGTTTTCATTCCCGTCAGGCAAATAGCTAGGAGTTGACTCATATCTTAATCCACTCTACACCATCTCACGCTTTGACTTTGCTGCTTACTTATAGGCATCCTCTGATTTGAAGGACAAGATATAATGCCATCAGGAGTTAAGGGCTGATATTTCCTCCCTTCCAGCCAGTCTCATGTCCTCTGAACACCAAGAGGGCATCCGCTCTCCCCCTGAACCTCCGTGTTATTCCCCCACATTCCTAGTCCTTAACACACGGTGCTGCTGGCTTGCCACACTGACATCGGGAGCCTTTTTTTTTTATGTAGTAGCAGGTCAGAGACCATAATTGTCATAGTGCCCCCCCTTTCCCCCCCTCCGGCCCCTGGCTAAGCTGCAAACCTGCTGACCTAGCATTATAGGTGCCCAGACGAGGGGAGGCGGGGGAGTGTACGGAGCAAGCCCCTAATCTTATTAACCTGAATTGAGGTTACTAAGGGTTTATTGGCTGGTGGCTCAGTCCTGGGCTTGAAAATGTTGCAAGAGGCTGTGGGCTCTTGAGCTGAGGCTGCAGACACTAGGACACTTATCTTCCTAAATGTTGGGAGTAAGTAGCTATTACTACTTCACTATGGAGTAATTGTTTCAGAAATAAAAGTTCTAAGGCACTGTCTTTACCTCTCACCCTTCCCCAAGGCTAGGCTGACAGGACTTGAAAAGCTGGCTGAGTCCCTTGGGAGAAATGAACCTACATTGGCCCAAAGAAAGACTGAGGTTAGACATAAGGAAAAACCTGGTCCCAGTCTTGCTAGGCCCTGGTAGATGACCAAATGAGATGGGCAGCTTCCTCTAGCAACTACCTGGCTACCTGAGAAGACTGTGAGAATGCAGCCCACCCTAAGTCTGTGTAATGAGAAAAGAGCTATTGTGAGTTGCTGCCTGAGCATTTACAGTGTGACAGCCCTGCTCAGGTCATTTAGATAAGAACCTGAGCTTAGGTTTCCCGTCCCTGGAATTCCTGCTTTGCTTTTCCCGAAGCACGTTTCAAAATAACCACTTAGAGTGGAGCCCGTCCCAACCACTTCTTCAGTAATAGGTGCTTGCTACCCTGCTGTCTGTCTCCTGCTCTCAAGACCTGGAATGGAGGACCCCCCCTTCCACTGGCTCATTGCACACACACCGCTCGCTTCTGTTCTGGGACCTGCGAGTAATAGACCTTGTGAATTTACTCCCTTTGTATGAGTGCCTTGAAACTGCCTTCGATCAAAACAACCCTGGGGTTTTCACTTCCCCAGAGTGGGAGCTGGGATGCTGAGGGAGCTACCTGCCAACCCTGTGTGGGTGGCTTAGTGCCCCCTCATTCAGCGGGTCATAATCTGCATGTTCTTAATTCAGTACGCCAGCTCCAGGCCCCCTGCACAGTCTGCTCTGAACCAACTGGTGGTGTTTATTGTGGGATCATTTTCCCCTTGATCCTCCCAACAGCTCTCAGATTCTGACCAGAGCAGGGGGGATAGAAAATGGAATTTTTGCTTAAATCACCAAATTAAGATTCCACATACTAAAATATCGAACTCAGCTCTGGTCCAAATTCTAGCACATGTTGAGATTATTTGGATAACCTAATAGTCCCTGTTCTTGCAGATAAGAGATAGCAAGAGGGAGAGAGGTGACACCCACGCTGTTGAAACAGCTGCCGTGATCATTAGCAGTGCTACCTTTCAGTGTCAGGTTTGGTTTGGTTTTGTTAACAAATGTTAGCAAGAATCAGGGATCCTGTGCTACATACATGTAGCACATACATTTAAGACAGGCACTTAACAAAAGTGATTTTCATACAATATAATTTTTAATGTCTATTGTACAGCTGTCAACAGCATCGTTATACGTGTGGACCTAGAGCAGCATTTTCTTGATGGTTCTCAGCGCTCCTGGGAGGGGAGAGCTCCGGGACCCTCATCAGAGGGGCTGACTCCCTCAGTGTTGTCCATGTGGGTCATCCCTTGGTCTCCACACTCAGAAGTCGAATTGAATTAAACCTGGGACCAAAATCTGACAGAATGTCCAAACATCTTTGATCTGGTCTTAAGCCTGAGAGAATTAGAGCCCCAGAACATACCCCAGGCAGCACCAGAAGTCTTATTTTTTCCACACTGAAAACTCCTAGGACAGCAGTGAAATCATTCCCTCCTTCCCCTGAAAGCTTCCTTTCTCTCTTTTTCCAGAAGGAAGTAAAAACTTCTTTTGCAGTTGCTAGCATGGGAAGATGAGCTGTCTCAAAGAATCTCCTTTAATGCGGAGGCATTCGGGAAATACCGTTTTGCAGGATGGGTATCTGGGGCAAGAAGCAGGACGAAGCTCGCAGAGGACTCTGTCCTCCACTGTAGACAGTGTTGTCCGTGGGGCCTGTCACGGCACCTGTGTGGGCGTCCCAGGAGGTGAGGCCTGGTCTCCAAAGGGTGGACTCTTGTCTGATTGTTGCTCCTCTTCCACAGAAGGGCAGCCGTCTAACCCAGTGCTTCCATAGATGAGCCAAAGGAGGTCACCCGGCAGTTTAGCCGGAACATGCCTACAACCCAACTCCCCCAGCCCGTGGCTCACTCCTGGCCAAGTGACTGAGGGCTTGTGAAGGTGACACAAAAGCTGTATTTTTTTTTTAATTTATTTATTTATTTATTTTTGGCTGTGTTGGGTCTTCGTTGCTGCACGCAGGCTTTCTCTAGTTGCAGCGAGCGGGGGGCTACTCTTTGTTGCAGTGCACAGGCTTCTCATTGCAGTGGCTTCTCTTGTTGAGCACGGGCTCTAGGCGCACGGGCTTCAGTAGTTGTGACACGCGGGCTCAGCAGCTGTGGCATGCGGGCTCAGTAGTTGTGGCTCGCAGGTTCAGTAGTTGTGGCGCACGGGCTTAGTTGCTCCACGGCATGTGGGATCTTCCCAGGCCAGGGCTTGAATCCGTGTCCCTTGCACTGGCAGGCGGATTCTTAATCACTGCGCCACCAGGGAAGCCCAAAAGCTGTATTTTTGCTGAGGGACATAATCCCCTCTCTCTAAGTTCTCTTGCCTCATGATTGAGAATTCCTCTTTTGAGCCCTCAGTCCTCTGGAGAGACCATTACTCTTAGAAAAGTGTAACTGTCCCTCACCTTCTGTAATTACATAAAATGGCTGATGTGTCAATCTTCGCATTTGAAAAACATGACAGCGTGGCCAGTACATCTTTCAGACTCTTAAGCTTATGCATCAAGTGACACTTTGGATATAGAATGAAGCGACTCGGAGCTCAACGTGACAGCCAGCTCATAAAGAGGGAGCAGCCCTCAGGTGTAGCCAGTAGCCTCAGGGTGGAACTGAATTCCTGTGCCATGAGGAGTCATCCACTGAGAGGCCCCCCTGAGTCCACCGTGAGGGTGCGTCCTAGGGCAGTGAGCCTGAGTGGGACTCATTCACTCACACTTTGGACAGTCATTCAACGGAAGTTTTTAGAGACCCTGAATTTTAAATCCCACCATCCAGAAGAGTCTCTGTGAGACGGCCACCCTCCTTGGGAGATTCATATTGGATCAGGGGGTATCCGCGTTTCCTGGAGTCCACTACTTTTCAGTGTTCAGAGGGGAGGGGGTCCCGCGACCGTCAGCCAGCCTCTGGGGCCTGGCCTGCATCCACACCCTCGGCTTCCACCTGGTTACCCTTGCCCAGCTTCTTCAGGCTCTCCAGAAAGGCCTTCCAGGTCTCCGGAATGCTCTTCTCCAGAAGCCAGCCCTCACTCTCGCACTCGGGGTCTTCGGGGTTGGCCACGCCTTCCAGCGCCGTGTGCAAGTAGCGCAGCCCGATGGTGATGGTCACCTGGTGTGGGGAGAGGAGACTTAGAGGAGATCTGGGAGAAGTAGCTGGGGCAGGGGTTACCAGGAAACCATGGCAGCCACCAGCCTGCTCATCCTGGGAGCCCTTCAAACAAGGCACTGTTGGGGCTGGGTTGGCGAGGCCCTGCCCGCCCCAGCCAGGCCTGGGTGCTCACGATCTGCCTGTGCTCCAGCCTCACCTCAGACCCCATTCTCCTCCCTTTCCAGTCACCCTGGGTTTCTTTGGATCCTGCCCACACCCAACCTTTCTCCTCTCCAGTTTTACCATTTGCTGTTTTCTCTACTTAGAACATTATGGGTGCCCCTGCACCTGAATTCTCCCCTCTTTGCCCTCAAGTCTCCCCCTTCCTGGGGGCATTAATCCTGGGCTCCTTCTCTGTGTCCACCCCCACCCCCACCCCGTTCCTGGCACGTTGCTAGGCACGTAGCAGGTGCTCAGCAACTATTTGCTGGACAGAATTAGAAAGTCATCTCCTTTTCTGCAAACAGTAGTGATATACGGTTTCCCTCTACTTGTGTTATTGTGATACTAGAGCATGAGTGGGTGATTTGTTTGGATTTGCTCACTGGAAGTCACTGCAGCAGACTCTGGTGCCAGAATGCCTGGGTTCAAACCTCAGCCCTGGCACTTAGCCAGCCATGTGACCAGGAAACCTCAGTTTACTCATCTGGTTTGCAGATTTTCAGATGAAGTACCGCCTGCTCCATGGGCATGCTGTGATGCTTCCATATGTGTAGAGCATGGTACCTGGTGCACAGCAGGGATGAATAGGAATATCAGCTGTAGTTGGTTATTAGTGAGCATGGTAAGTACTGTTTCCACTTTTCTAACCCTGTATTGTGTTAGCCACTTGTTTCTACACAAATTCCTGGTTTGCTGTCTTACACTCTTCCTTTGATGGTATAGCAAACTCTGTGAGAGGCTTAGGCCCACTGATGGAGAACATCCACCCCCTGAGGGCAGGGGTGGCCCTGATGCATCTTGTTTACCTGCTGTCCCAGCCCCTACAACAGCACCCAGTGGTGGTAGGGCCTCAGTAAACGTCTGTTGAATGAATGCTCTGGGAGCATTTTATAATTACAGCAGTAGATGATAATAGTAACGAATAGTTTTAGGTTATTGTTGACTGAAAGTTTAATAAGATATTTTTACAGTGGAAAGACTCACCTCCAGGAAGTCCTCCTGGTGTGCGTGTACCCACTCTGATTCCTTCCTGCTTTCCTCAAGAACGCCCCCTGTTGCACTATGACTTTTGTGCTAGGTAATGTTCCCTTTGGTTCATGAGTCTGATGTGGACTCATGGATTTTGAGACCCAGGAGGGCAAGGCTGAGGGCAGGATCTTATCAGCCCCCCTTGTGCCCATCACAGAGCTCTGCCCACTAAAAGACTCAGGGGAAAAGTGAAAGGGGATTAAAACTCCCTGTTCCCAGTGAACAGTTCCTCTCCTTAGCGGTCACTAGGTTCCTGGAAAGGTGGGTAAACTGAGAGGCAGCCAATGGAACTCCATTTTCCCACTGACTTCATTTATCCTTTCAGTCTTCTTTTCATGTGTTTTCAAGGGATGCAAACTTCTAACCTTCTAGCAGTAAGCTTCTCTCCTTATTCTACCCACATATTCCCAAGACTCTGCCTCAAGGAGCTGGTGACTAATAAATCATCATGAATATGCTTGCGTTTGCCTTAATGTGAAAAGAAGGCCTTCCTCCCCACCTCACCCCCTCAACAGGCAGTACAGTTCTTCTGGTGTGATGTGGTAAGTTAGAAGTGGTGCGTCTCAGCTGAGAGCCCAGCTATGTGTGAATTTCCATAGCACTAAAGATTGACTTATTTAAGGGAACCTTTCAGTGAATCTTCTCTGATGGGCAGAGTTTCCCCACCTAATGTTTCTGGTTTTGTACATTTAGGTTTTGGAGTTTGGGTTTCTGCTGTCAGCTCAAAGTATGAGCCCATGAGTCACTCTCTCTGTGCCACCTTGGTTTACCCCTCGCTGACAGTGGGCTCTCGTTCAGCACCCAGGACAGCGCCCAGCACTCGTAGGTTTTTGAGAAACTATTTCTTCAGTAAATGAATGAATGAGAGCTTGCTATATCCCAAGACCTGCAGCTACAGAGAGGAATTAAACCTAATAGATGAGATAAGATGAACCTACAAATAATTAGAATACCAGGTAAATTGCTACCAGAATCTCAAGAGAAGCACAAAGCGTTGACTGAACACTTCGATGTGCCTGTATCTCCTGTTGCCTCCCAATAGTTCCAAAGCTAAATGCTGGCAGCCCCCTATAACAGAGATGTTAAATAACTTTCCGAGTCCTTAGACTCAAGAAGTGGAGACACAGGATAAACCTCTGAAACATGCAAAGTGGAAGAAGCCAGACCTAAAAGGTCACATATTATATGATTCCCTTTATATGAAATGTCCAGAATAGATAAATCCACAAGGACAGAACACAGACTGGTGGTTGCCAGGGGCTAAGGGGGAGGGGAGGAGAGGGACTGACTGCTTAATGGGTATGAGGTTTTTTTGAGGGGGCGATGGAAGTATTTTGGAACAAGGTAGAGGTGGTAGTCACACAACATTGTGATTGTACCAAATGCCACCAAATTGTTCACTTTAAAATGGTTAATTTTATGTGCTGTGAATTTCAACTCAACGAATTCTTTTTTTTAAGTGATGGGACAGAAACAAAAAATAGAGGTGCTGGTATTCAAGCCTGGGCCTGCCTGCACGGCGGGCAGAGGGCTGGTTCCCAGGAGGGAGACCCAGGCCCAGCTCCACCCCATCAAATCCCAATGGGGCAGGTGGCTCCCTCTTGCCCTGCCCCCCACCAGCCCAGGGCCTACCTCAAAAAGCCAGACGAGGAGCGTCACAGCGCCCACGGAATTCATGAGGTTGCTGTAGTAGCTCAGCAGGGCGGCCCTGCAGCCGCGCACCCACAGGTTGAGCTCCTCCGTCTGGTGGTCATAGCTGTAGTGTGCAGAGTTGTTGGTGAGCTGGTACTGGATACAGGGCCGTGGCGAGCTGGGGTTGCAGCAGCTGAAGGGGACTCCATCCACCAGGTACCGCCCATCCACGTTGCTCTTGATGCGACTGGAGGAGAAACAGACTGCTTAAGACCAGCTTCTTAAACTTCTCACCAGGGGCCAGCTCCTCCCATCCCCTTCTGAAAATCTGGAATATTCATTCATTCATTTGCTGTCTTGAGAAATAGTTACTGTACACCGACTATGCGCCAGCCACCGTTCTAGGTGCTGAAGATGGAGCAGTGACCCTAGAGAGCCAAAGCCCCAGCCTTCCTGGAGCTTATGTTTAGAGGGTTAAGATAGATGATAAACCAAGAGGCAAGTAAATAAGGAACATACGTATTCTAGCCCTTGTGGAGCAATGGAGATTCGACAAAACCTAACAATGACATTTCGAGAATTCTGTGGACCTGCTGATCCTGAAACTGCCTGGCGTTTACGTCCTGGAAGCCGCTGAGCAATCTTTGGTAAAACTAAGATCCAGAACGCTGTTCACTGTACTGAGTTGCCAGAGGATGGCCTGTTAGAGGCTAAGGATTTCTTCAAGGTCCTGGATAACTAGCGGTATAGATAGTAAAGAAGTCACAAGTTGGGGCATTTAGACAAGAGTGAGTCACACACATGAGAAACATGTTCACTCTTTTATTGCCCCTTGTTTTAACCTGACTGAATACAAGATCGACAAGAGCACTGTACTCCTGGCAATTATTAGGTGTGTTGGAACATGGATGTTGCACTGTAGACAACATTTAACACCAGTCTGTGGAGTATTGCATTGTAAACTGCAAAATAAAGATTTTTTTTTTTTTTAAAGATTTATTTTTTAAAAAAATCAACCACTCTGTGCTGCCAGGCCCTGGCATGCAATGATTTCTTGGGTCCGTGCCAAGCTGATAGGAAGAGTAGCAGGACAGGTGGTGACTGTTGAGACAAGACTGCCTAGCATTCATGACCATCAACTTCAACACCCAGCCCCCTCCCCAACCTCATCTTCTCCTTACAGATCACTGGGGACCAAGGTCCCCTCTGGCCAGATCACTTCTGCTCAACAGATGTTTCCAGAAGGCCTGCTCTGCCCCTGGGCCTTTGCAGGAGCAGAGAATGGGTCTTTGCCCATGGCTTGCTCTCCATACACACTGACCTCTGCCCCCAGCTGGGTGGGAGCTCCGTACTCACCTGAAGGATGCAACTTGCACAACTTTTGCATCTCTCTACTTATACATATATTTGGTTAGAGCACACCATACATTCATGCAGGTTCAAAATTCAAAAGGGGCAGCCATCGTTATAATGAAAATTCACTCCCTCCCCATCAGGCAGGCTGGGTATGTTCCATCTGACCTGTTCGTTGGTTACCCAGGCAACTTTACGTGTCAAAATTAATGGAGGGAATTCCCCGGTGGTCCAGTTGTTAGGACTCCGCACTTTCACTGCCAAGGACACAGGTTCAATCCCTGGTCAGGAAACTAAGATCCCACAGGCACATGGTGCGGCCAAAAATTTAAAAAAAAAATGCATGGAGCTGCACACTTAAGATTTGCACCCTTGACTGTGTACATGTTATCTTGAGTAAAAAAGGTTTTTTTTAAGTTGCACATGAACAATGCATTACATAATAGCAGCAGACTTTTACAGCACAAGGATAGGGAGCATGTAATTGTTCATAATAGAAATTGTTTCCAACAATGTTCATTGACATGGTAATTAATTATACTCTTTAAAAAACAGATGTTCGTGTTCAACTTCTAAATAAAATACCCTCAATACAAAAAAGTCTCCCACTCATTCTTGTCCCTTGGCCCCCAAGTTCCCTCACTGTGGCCAGCTCTGTCTGTCCTTTCACAGAAGCTTCAAGCATGGATAAGCAAGCTCAGATTTTGCAGAGTTCTTATTCTTCCTGTATGTTTGTTTGTTCATCCGAATGGTAGCATTATATAGACACTGTCTTGAATCATTTTTTTTCCCTTAGCAATACCTTAGAGATTTTTTTTTTTTTTTTTTTTTTTTTGGCGGTACGCGGGCCTCTCACTGCTGTGGCCTCTCCTGTTGTGGAGCACAGGCTCCGGACGCACAGGCTCAGCGGCCATGGCTCACGGGCCTAGCCGCTCCACGGCATGTGGGATCTTCCCGGACCGGGGCACAAACCCGCGTCCCCTGCATCAGCAGGTGGACTCTCAACCACTGCGCCACCAGGGAAGCCCCCGCGAGATCTTTTTATATCTGTCAAATGGAGAGTATTCTCCAGGTTTTAATGAGGTGCATGGTGTCCCCCTTGTGCAGATGGCCCATAGGGTACTATCCATTTCCTATTGATGGACATTTGGGATTTTCCCAGTGTCTTGTTATTTTTTTTTCTTTTCTCTTTTTTAACTTATTTATTTAATTTTTGGCTGCATTGGGTCTTCGTTGCTGCGTGTGGGCTTTCTCGAGTTGTGGCGAGTGGGGGCTACTCTTCATTGCGGTGCGTGGGCTTCTCATTGCGGTGGCTTCTCTTGCTGCGGAGCACGGGCTCTAGGCGCGCGGGCTTCAGTAGTTGCGACGTGTGGGCTCAGTAGATGTGGCGGACAGGCTTAGTTGCTCCGTGGCATGTGGGATCTTCCCGGGCCAGGGCTCAAACCCGTGTCCCCTGCATTGGCAGGGGGATTCTTAACCACTGTGCCACCAGGGAAGTCCCCCCAGTGACTTGTTAATACAAACATGGACATGGGTCATTTTGCATATTGGGAATATATCTAGAGGATCAATTCCTAGAAGAGGCATCTCTGAATCAAAGGGTCCACCTGTGATTGCACCCGAGCTCTGCCATATTTCTCCTCTCGGGGGTTGTACAGTCACACCCACACCAGCCACACCCACATAAGTCCTGTTTTTGATCTTTGCCAACCTGACAGATGAAAAATAATATCTCAGAGTTGTTCTGATTTCTGTTTTTCTCATTATAAGTGAAGTATCTTTTGATGTGTTTAAGATCCATTTGTGGTTTCTTTTCAGTGAACTGTCTGCTGATCGGTATGATTAAGACCTGAGGAAGGCTCTGAAAAATGTGGCCTCCTTGGTTCCAGAACAGTCCTCGCCTGGGTTATGGCGACCGTATTTCCACACACCCCGTAGTCCCTGCCCTCTGTTTCATGGTCAGAGCCCACTGCCCGGAGAACAGCTGGCCCTGGATGCACAGGTGGTCCAGGACCAGCACCACAATAAGAGCAGGACAGCCTGAGTTTACTCCTGGTTCATCCCTCTGGAAAAATTCCTTAACCTCGCCAGGCCTCAGCTTACTAATCTGTAAAATGGAGTTGACATAAGAGTTGTATGAAGGGATCCACGTAAAGAGGCTAAGAAGAGTGCTTGGTACGTACTAAGTGTGTAAGACATGTGGACGCCTGGGCTAGGGCTGGGAAGGGTGACAGAGCAAGAGACTTCATGTGAGCTCTGTGTGTCGTCAGGGAGCAGCTGTGACAGTGGAACAGAGCACATGACACCGCTGGGGAATAGTCTCTTGTGCGTGGGTGGTGTGGCCTCTGCCAGCTGTGGAGAAGAGTGCCTTCTGTGACCAAGACTGCAAGGGCAGGGACTTCCCTGGTGGCGCAGTGGTTAAGAATCCACCTGCCAATGCAGGGGACATGGGTTCGAGCCCTGGTCCAGGAAGATCCCACATGCCACGGAGCAACTAAGTCCATGCGCCACAACTACTGAGCCTGTGCTCTAGAGCCCATGAGCCACAACTGCTGAGCCCGCGTGCCACAACTACTGAAGCCTGTGCGCCTAGAGCCCATGATCCTCAACAAAAGAAGCCACCGCAATGAGAAGCCCGCTCGCCACAACTAGAGAAAACCCACGCACAGCAATGAAGACTCAATGCAGCCAAAAATGAATAAATAAAATATTTTTTAAAAATTAAAAAAAAAAAAAGACTGCAAGGGCAGAGCTCAATGCCAGCCTGAGGCAGGGGCTGTGAGACATTTGTCCAATGATGGGAGTGGCTGCTGCTGAAGCTCAACTGCACCGAGCGCCATGGGAGCAGCTCTCCCTGCACAGCCCCGCACGGCACCTGGTTCCGCTGGCTGGGGTGGTCCTGGGTGGTCCCAGTGGGAGGACTGGAGCAGAGGCCCTTCAGCTTGGGGCTCCCACCCGCTTCTGAGGGGCGAGCCAGCCCCACCCAGGACTGAGCAGACGTAGTCTCCTACCCCTAGGACCAACCCCAGCAGGCCTGGTCCCCAAATGCAAACACTGTTCGTCCCTCTTCCTGACCTGCAGGCTGTCCCTGGAGCCCGCTTCCACCTGCACAATGTCCCACCTGGGCCATTCCCAGTGTCCCTATGGAACGGAGTGGGTAGAGCACAGAGAGCTGGCCTTTGAGTCTCAAATATGCATTTGTGAGCTGTGGACCTGTGTGAGGTGCGAGAATCACACCCCCTCTCAGGGGCTGTGGGAGGTTTAAATGAGGCAGTAGGAGGATGCACTTGACACAGGCCCTATGAGAATGCTGGCTCTTCCCCACTCATGGCCATCTGGGGGGGACCCTACAACCCACCAGGCTGTTCTACAGAGGAGGAAGTGGGGCCCAGAGCAGGGCAGGGCCTCACACAAAGTTACACAGTAAGTGGAAGTCCAGCCCACAGCAGTTGCCCACCCCTCCTCAGAGTTTCCTCAGAGCCTCTCAGGTCCTTCCTGCCTGTTGGCTTTTCTAGCTAAACTTCCTGGGAAAGTGTGAGTTCTCTCCCCTGTTCCCTGTCCCAGGAGCCCTTCCTTGTCCAGCATCATCTCTCCTATGCACTCTCCAGGTGTCCCTAAGGTGGGGTGAAGCCTACAGATCTGCCTCATACTCCCTGAGGCAGGGCTGTGTCTTCCCTCAGACTGGGGACCCTGAGGGTATGCCTGGCTTGGTGGACATTGGGGTTCCCCCAGACCCCCAGCCTAGGACCTCTTGGGGTCCCACATCTCTGAAACTAGCCCTCCCTCTCCATCAGAAGCATTGTCATGTTGACTTAGCACTTGCCCTGGTTCCAACCACAGATTAAGGCTCCACTCACCCTCTTAAGACAAAGGCAGAGGAGAGCTGCTTAGGTGGTGAGCTGACTATTTATATCAGAGTATTTCCCAGGCTACAAATCTCTGCTCAGGGCTCACCAAAGCTTGTCAGGGTCTTAATTAAGATAAGGCTTTCTTTTAGCCCACTCTGCCATAGCCAAGCTGCATATGACTTGGGAAAATCGTCATGTTGGAGTTTTCCTGGAAAAAGCAACATAATTTAGTAGGTGAATCAATAAGGAAAGCCATATGGAAATGAGCAGAGGAGGGAGCCAGGAGTGTAACTGATGATGTGTCAATCCCCAACCCGAATGCCAGCTGAGTGACACCTGTGGAATCTTGGCAACTCACTTGACTTCTTTCTGTGAGCCTCAGTTTTCTCACCTGAGAAATGACAATATAAGTCTCTGACGGGTGTGGTGGTGATTAATTGAGATAATACACATAGAGCACCTGGTATACAACAAGTGCAGTATTAGTATTTCTTTGAAATACTAATAGTATTTCTTTTCTTTTTTGAGTAGTCACTGGATATAAAGAACTGCAGGTGGTGATGGAGGACACAAGAAAGAGGGGACCCAGCCCTGCCCTAAAGAAGCCCCAGTCTGAAGGGAGACACAGCACTGCTTTCAGGGAGAACCAATCCGACGGGAGATCTAGACGGCAACAGAGAGTCCTGTCTTATCGGGAGAAATAGACCTGACCTGAGGGAGCCCCAGTCTGAGGAGAGACACAGCCCCGCCCTCAGGGAGCCCCAGTCTGAGGAGAGACACAGCCCCGCCCTCGGGGAGCCCCGGTCTGAGGGGAGACGTGGCCCCGTCCTTGGGGAGCCCCGGTCTGAGGGGAGAGAGAGCCTCGTCCTCAGGGAGCCCCATTCTGAAGGGAGACACAGCCCTGCCCTCAGGAATCTCCTAGGCCAAGGTCCAGAATTCTCTAGGTATCTATTAATTGTTTAGGAAGAGGGAACAGGTGTCATGGCCTGTGGGTTCCGTGGGAAGGACAGTAAAGTGAGAGCTTAGTGCCAGCTTCTTTCTCAGACTGAGGGCCCCAGGCCAGGCTTTCCTGGCTGACAGTTCCTTCAGGCTGACAGTGCCAAGACCCCTGAGCTGCTTCATGCTCTGCCTTTCACCCCAAGACGCTGAAGCTCAGCTCATCCTGAAAACAGGAGGAAACCTTAAAGGAATTGTTATAAACTGGCTGAAGACCTCTGCCTCCTGGTGTGATGCAGTAAGGTACCCATAGCAGCACCCTAGGGGGTGCTTTTGCCAAAACTGAACCTGAATCCAGCCACACCTCAGCCCTGACTACTGGTTTACAGGGAGATACAGAAGAACACGTTAGAAGACAGCAATGGGCTACAATGGCCCAACCCCAGAATGTGGGAAATTCTGCAGGACAAATGGCCGACTTCCTCCAAGACGCACATGGCATGAAAAGGTAACTATTTAGAGTAAGAGACTTAGGAGACCAAACAATCAAATGCAAAGTCTGGTTTAGATCCTGATTTGAATAAACCACCTGTAAAAGACATCTTGAGACAATCAGAGAATATTGAACACAGGCTGGGTATTGGACGATAGTAATGTCAGTAGGCATTATTAACATTGTGCTTCTGTTAAAAACAAAAAGGCAATAAAGCAAACCCTCTTTATCTGTTAGAAATTCCTCCTAAAGTGTTTACAGGTAAGAGGAAACAATGCCCTGGATTTGCTTCTTAATACCCAGAAGGGGGAAAATGTCATGGGGGAGCGAGGGTACGTGGGGATTTGTTATAATCTCTCTACCTTTGTGAATGCATGAAATCTTCCATAATAAAAGTTGAAAATGAAAAAAAAAAAAAGTAGCTCTGGTGGTTAAGAATCACAAATCTATATCCCGATATCGTGCTCTGAAGACTGAGTCACTGAGGGAGGCGGCATTCCTGGACTCCTCCCTCTGAGGGCCTCCCCCAGTTATAACAGAGTGTCCCCACCCACCCCCACCCCAGGACCACCAGGCTGGGGAGGGAGTGAGAAGGGAAACCCAGATGCAGGAGGATGGAGCACAGCATGGCTCCACGTGCCACAGCCCACGGAAAGGCTGGGCGGGGGGAGGGGGCAGTTCTGGCTTGTGTGGGGCCTCATGATGACCTGAGACCCTGGCACAGAAGGACCAGAATCCCGTCACGATCCACAGGTGCTTGTCGAGCTTGTATCTTATCTGCCCACACCTTCCACTGTCCCTCTGGAGGAGGAAGAAGAGGGCAAGACAGAGAGAGGAAGAGGGAAGACCTGAGGCCCCTCCCCACTCCAACACCCCCCAGCTGTCGGAGAACAAGCACTCATCTAACACCGAATCTGTATGAGGCAGAGTGGAAAGAGCAGAATCAAAACCTGGCGCTCCCTACAGTGGGATGCCATCCCAAAAGAAGAAGGAATGAGTGCTGATGCCTGCTGCAACACGGATGAGATTGGAAAACGGTATGCTAAACCAAAGAAGCCAGACCCCAAAGGACAAATAGTATATGATTCCATTCAAATGAAATGTCCAGAACAGGGAAGCCTATAGAGACAGAAAGTAGAGTAGTGATTACTTGGGCCTGGGGGCAGGGGAGGCCGGAGTGAACACTGAAGGCTGCAGGGTTTCTCTGTGAGGTGGTGAACACATTCTAAAATCAACCTCAGTATTGGTTGCACAACTCTGTGAATGTACTAAAAACCGTTGAATTGCACACTTGAAATGGGTGAGTTGTATGGTGTGTGGAATATATCTCCATAAAGCTGGTTGGTTGGTTTTTCCAAAAATTTGCCCCACACCTCCAACCCCAGCTTGCCACTTCCTGCTATGAGATTTTAGGAACATCCCTTAAGCTCTCTGAGGTTCAGATTTCTCATCCACAAAATAGAGATTAACAGTAAAAACAACAAAAATACAAACCCCCCAGGAGAGGTTTTGTGCACACCAAATAAGGGCCTTTTTCCTCCCCAAAGACCCAGCAACTTAGCAACAGGGCAGGCTGGGGTGGGGGTGGGGTGCGGTCAAAGGCTTGTAAATTCTTGTAAAAAAATCTTGAATTGTTCCCACCTGATCTCCATGTTTAGATCAGGAGCCTTCAGGAACCAGCTGTTGACCTTAAATATTACCCTGAGAAATCTCCAGAAACCAGCCATCCCTCCATGCTTGTCCAAGCTCACAAGTGCCAGGCTCAGTTAGGATGCTCAGTTCCTCTTAATGTTGTGACCATATTTGTGTGTGTGTGTGTGTGTGTGTGTGTAGCAGAGAAAATTTTTTCCAAATCAATGGAGTTAAGATTGTTTCACACCAATAAGTTGGTATGGGGCATTGAGGTAATTTTGATCAAGTTTAATGTTTGCCTGAAAATTTGGATATGCCGACCATTGGGAGTGGAGCAGCCTGGAGCATTTCTCCACCCTGGGACAGAAGGGGATTTGGGTATCACAGGGAGATCTTGTAAGTCTCATCAAGGACTGACTCTGTGCAGAAGACGATCAAGGAAAATGACAGAGGAGAAGATGAGAAGCCCCTTCCCGTCCATCACAAAGGCTAGTTCTACCCTCAGCTTCTGCTTCCCCCACTCTCCCCATCCCCAGGAATCCTGCTTGTCCCTCTGGCTTCACACCGTCCTAGGGCAACTCATATAAATCATGCCACTTTGTGCTGTCCCTGCGGATCTGTCCCCTAGGAAGGGCAGAGTGGTTTAAAAGCCTCCTTGACAAGGGATTTGTAGCAGTAATCCCCACCCACAGAGAAAATACAATCCCAAGCAGTGACCTTCAGTCTGACTTCGCTTCCATCTGAGGAGCAGCTAAGCTAGCCATCTGGGGTTCACCGGTGTTGTCTGGGCTTCAACCATGTCCCGATGCCAGTGTGCCCAGCGCCCAGGGTGCATGTCCCCTTGGACTCACCAGCCTCACTCAGAGGATAAACCAGCTGGATGAACAATTGAAGCCCTAGCCTCAGGCAGGGAATGGGTAGAGTTGGACAGAAGGAAGAGGTGAGGGAGAGCCACTGGCTCTGGACAGGCTGACCTTTCCCTGGAAAACGACTCAAGACCCGCAATGGTGGGTCTCTGGGAAGGGGTATGCTGGGATCAGCACAAAGGGTGAGATTCTCTTTCTCACCAACACCTCCCTACATCCGCTGCTCAGGATTTTACTTTTACACATGCCAAGAACACTTTAGAAACACTTTATCGAGTTGCACTATCATGATTTAAGTAGTAAACACCAGCAGGCATTTATTGAGCGCCTGTTGTATGCCAGGCTCTAGACAGAGCTAGGAGGTGACCTCCAAAGTTGTGTATTCTGGTGCCTTCCTTTAAAAGATGGGCAAGCAAAGGCCCAGGGCATCAAATGACTTACCCAAGATCACCATCTAATTAACAACAGAGACAAAACTACAGCCTAGACCCCCTGACTGCCCCATCCTCTGCTCTTTCCACCGTATCCAAGGACAAACACCTTGAGAATGGTTGCTCAGGGTGGAAAGGTTGGAAAACAAGGGAACCAACCCAGAAATTTATGCTTTTAGGACCGAATGCACTCACTTTGAGTGAATGAGACAAGCAGCCAGATGAAGTCTCGGTATATGTGATCCATGAATTCCCTCCTCCCGAATGAAGCAGACACACGGTCCTGGCTGGGTCTCCCCCTGGTGACCCCCATTCAAATAGTTTCTATAACTTGACACTTTCCTCCCATCTTAGCCAAACATTAGGTTGAACCATATGAAGTTGCTATTTTTATCGCTCAAAAATGATAGAATATTAACAATTCCATATGGTCCAACCCAATACACCCTCACACGCAGTAATAAGTTGTGCACACAGAGCACCCAATGGGGAGGAAAAGGCACTGGACAGGGGGAGTCACAGGCTCGTGTCTCCGTGTCCCCATATCATTCTGACCCCAGGACTGGAGGCTACTCACTCTTTGACTTCTTTGGAGGAAAAGTCCAGATAGCGGTTGCTGATCCACTGAATCTCAAACCAGTCCCGAAAGCCGTTGTTGCCACAGCACTTGAACTCAATTTGCAGCGTGTCGATGGTCTTCTTCATGAAACACCTGCCTGGGGTGTCCGTGTCCCGGTAGAACTTCATGCCATTCTTGAGCCCGTGAGCCAGCGTGCTCTCCAGGGAGCCCCGCAGGAGGAAGCAGCAGAGGGCCACCAGGAAGAGGACAATGTTGAAGAGGACACACACGGCCAGGTATGGCTTCAGCCAGGGCTTCCACTTGGCGTACTTGGCAGGGTCCAAGGCGTCATAGCAGATTTTACCCGCCAGAGAATTGAAGACACAGGACAGCACCCCCATCCCTATCAAGGAATTGGGCACAAAATGGCTCTCGGAATTGTCCATCATATCGCTCCGCTTCCTGAGTTCAATCTTTAGGAACAGCCCTAAGCTGAAGATGATGATACCAGCCAACACGGAGAGCCAGTTCATGAGCCAGAGCCCTTGGGCCAACTTGACCCGCTTCTTCTGGTCAAATTTGACTTTCAGCAAAGCCATACTTGCAGAGTGCAGTCCAGGCAGCCTCTCACTCCTGACCTCAGTAAGCCCGGAGCCTGAAGACTCAGGGCCTTGGGAAGGGTGCAGATGGCCCAAGCTGCAGGGAGCTGCTCTGGGGGCTGCCCATGCTGCGTCCCCTAGCCTGGGACCCCTGTAAACTCACTAGTGGGAGCAGGGGCCTCAGAGTCACAGCTCATGAAGGGGCCAGTCCTCCGCGTGTCGTTTCTGCAGCTCCCTTCCCGGCAGAGGAGGGACAGACTGAAGGCTGCAGATTAAAAGTGGGATCCACAAGACATCTTGCTAATCTCTTTAGCCAGGTTCATCCCATTAGATAAAGCCGTGCGAGTTTCAGAACATGGTCAAGAGGAGCCTCCCTGGACACCCTGGAGCAGAGAGCTCTGGGTTCAGCTTGAAGAATCAGGAGTAAAAAAGACAAGACTAAAAAAAAAAAAAAAAAAAGACAAGACTGGGCTTCCCTGGTGGCACAGTGGTTGGGAGTCCGCCTGCCGGTGCGGGGGATGCAGGTTTGTGCCCCGGTCCGGGAGGATCCCACATGCCATGGAGCGGCTGGGCCCGTGAGCCATGGCTGCTGGTCCGGAGCCTGTGCTCCGCAGCGGGGGAGGCCGCAGGGGTGAGAGGCCCGCGTACCGCGAAAACAAAACAAAACAAAAAGACAAGACTGGCCAGAGAAATGGGCTTTATCTGGAGGTCTGGCTCAGATCACATCATGTGTCTCCCCAGAGCATGTTTCTGGGCCAAACTCCTTCAAAATTTAAAACTTTCTAATGGGACAAAAGACATCATTATCCAAGTTGAAAAACAAATGACAGATTGTGAGAAAACATTTGCAACATGTAAAAAAAAGAATGAATAAGCAAAAAAAGAAAAAAAAATTAACTGCCACAGTTCCACATCAAAAAAAAAAAAAATCATCAACTGGAAAAGCAGGCAAAGGAAAGGAACAGGTGATTTATAACAAGCGAACCTGGAAAGTCCAAGGATCTGGAAAACTTGTCAATCTGAGTAGGACAAAGGGCAATGCAATTAAAACAATAATAAAAGACCAAACTTGCACATCTGTCAAAATTCTGTCACCAATATAAACAAAGGTAGTAGAAATGAGATATACATTCTTGATGAGTCTGTAAATTTATTACTATTCTTAATTTATTTCTTGGAGTAGTTTCAGGTTTACAAAAAAAATTGAACAGAAAGTACAGAGCGTTCCTAAATACTGCTTTCCCCCAACCAGTTTCCCTATAATTAACATCTTGCCCTTGTGTGATACATTTATTACAATTGATGAATCAATTTTGATACATTATTAACTAAAGCTCATAGTTTACATTAGGGTTAACTCTTTGTGTTGCATGGTTCTATGGGTTTTGCCAAATGCATAATGTCACGTTTCCACCATTATATCATATAGTATCATACAGAATATTCTCACTGCTCTAGTAACCCCTGTGTTCCACCTGTTCATTCCTCCTCCCCTCCCTGCCCAATCCCAGGCAGCCACTGTCTCTATAGTTTTGTCTTTTCCGTGTCATATTGTTGGAATCGTACAGCATATAACCTTTTCAGGCTGGTTTCTTTCCCTTTGCAATATGCACTTAATGTTTCTCCATGTCTTTTTGTGGCCTGATAGCTCATTTCTATTTATCGCTGAATAACATTCCATTAATGTGAATGTACCATTGTGTGTTTATCAATTCACCTATTAAAGGTCATCCTGATTGCTTCCAATTTAGGGCAATTATAAATGAAGCTGCTACCAAAACTCTACTATGGAGGTTTTTGTGTGAACATAAGTTTTCAACTCATTTGGGTAAACACCTAGGAGTGCAATTGCTGGATCATATGGTGAGATTATGTTTAGCTTTGTAAAAACCTGCCAAACTATCTTCCAAAGTGGCTGTATTATTTTGCATTCCCACTAGCAATGAATGAGAGTTCCTGTTGCTCTACGCCCTAGCCAGCATTTGGTATTGTTAGTGCTCTGGATTTTAGCCATTTTAGTAAGTGTGTAGTGGCATCTCACTTGTTTTAATTTGCATTTCCCTAATGGCATATGTTGCAGAGCATCTTTTCATATGCTTATGTGCCATCTGTATATCTTCTTTGGTGAGATGTCTGTCCAGCACTTTTGCCCACTTTTTAATTGGATTATTTTCTTTCGATTATAAGTTTTTACAGCCTTTTGGGAGAGTAATTTATCTATCTCTATTAAAATTTAAAATGCACATGGCCAGTGATCCAGCAATTCCACTTCTCAGAACAGCCTGTGTATAACCAGAAGCCGTTTTAAGAAGAAACCGATCCTGTCCTCAAATTCATGTCCACCAAATACCAACGAAGTCTTCATGATTAGAATAAGAGGCCCATGAGCTCAAGGCAGTAAGAGGGTCAAATCTCCAACCTGGAATCTCCTTTCTTCCCTATGTGTTTGTTGGGTTCCACTAGATTCACCACCTACACACTCCTCTTTAAGATCTCCAAATCACTAAGTAAAATCGAAGGAGTATTTCTCCACATATAGAGGAGGTGTGAGAACAAAGCAATGGGACCTGATCTTTTTGTCCTCCAGCATAGTCACCTCGGAAAACAAAACACGTATTCCATTGCTGGACCCAAGTCTAAACTCCAATTTGAGAGTGATTTCCAAGGCCAGGTTCTGAGCCATTTGGGGAAATCAGTCTTGTTTTTTTATTGTCAGACCACATTTTGAGTCAAAAACAGTATTACCCAGAATGATCACTCTTCTAACAGCCAAGATTCAGCTTCTAAGTAGCTTTGGACCTTCAAAGGATTTCAACTCTTCATCATCAGAGACATCGAATAGAATGTGCTGCAGTTTCTGAAGTTCCCCCTCCCCCCAAGAGAGGACGTTCAGACAACCAGAAGTACGACCAGATTTGTACCTCATATACACAAAATCTGAGGACAACTGTCCCAAGAGAAAAGGGACATGAATGAGTGTGAAGCTGTCTCAGAGAATCTCTTAGGAGCACACATGCATGTGAGACAATCAGAGGGAAGGAGAAGAAAGATTTGCTGTAGAAAACAGAAACAAAAGTTAAAAATAGTTCTACAGGGATAAACCAATTAGTCAACGACCTCTTTCTCCTCAAATGACCCAGAGGCAGGGTTGAGTCTATGGCAAGTCTGTGGATGCCCCCTGGTGGCCAAAAGTATAATGACTTCAGTGGATGGGAAAGGGAGATTTCACCTCTCAGGCTAGCATCTCTGAGGATGTTGAATTATGTAGAAAGGCAAAAGAGAAAGACCAGACACATCAGAAATGTCCCTGGCCAAACTTTTCAAGTAGGAAGCAAGGCAGGATACGCTGAGGAACGAGCCAAGAAAAACAGACTGCAGAGGAAGGAATAATACATCCCTGCTGGAGGATGGGGAAAGCTGGCTACCTCCCCTGCTGGACCAATGGATGTAAGTCTTGACGCTATAAATCTATTACAAAGATAATAGAATAGGTTAATTGAATTAGGGGTGATTAGTTTTTCTTCCTTAGAATTTCCTTTCATGTTATTATAATAATGGAATGAAAATAATGAAATTGTACATTTAAAACAAAAAAATAAAGGAATCCAAGAGATCATCTCTCTGGACTTCCCACCCAAGGAAGAATGAGGCACAGGTTGGCTCTTTGAATAATTAACTGACTCTTGCTTTCTTAACCTCTATCCCTTGTCATCCTGACTTCTCTTTACTCTTTTTCCTTCTTCCTTCCTCCCTCCCTCCCTCCCTCCTTCCCTCCCTCCCTCTTTCTTTCCTTCTTTCTTTCTTTCTTTTTCTTTCTTTCTTTCTTCCTTTCTTTTTCTTTCTTTCTTTCTTCCTTTCTTTTTCTTTCTTTCTTTCTTTCTTCTTTCTTTCCTTCATTCTTTCTTCCTTTCCTCTTGTTAAATAGATTATACATAAAGAGCATAAAGAATAATGCTCATTAAATAAATAAAGGAAGGAACTGCAAAGCAACAAAAACCTTTTCTCATGAATTTTTGCCCTCCCTCTTTCAGGTATAGTCCTGGTTACTCCTCAGAATGAAGATCAAACAGAGCCATTAGAACCAGTTTAAAATGGAAAATTCCATAATGAACACAAACAAGATCAAGATCAACACATAAGAACAAACAAATCAAGATCATAAGGACTGTTTATGAAAGAATATTTCAGAAAGACGTAAAGAGCAAGAAAATATCCCTCTGAGTGTCCCTCTGCAACAGCCAGCTAACCCAAAAGCTTGACCTGGAGCTGGCTTGCAGGTATAATGTCCCTGAACTTTACAGACAAAATGTAAACATCTCCAAGATAGCAGAGGAGTGCAGTGTTCCTCCCACAGGTGCCAATCTGAGTGGAAGAGTGAGATTACACCACTTGATATCACTTGACACATATTTAATTGTTTGCTGGATTTAGACTAAAGCAGGAAGAAGACAGAAGTGAGAATAGTAACTAAACAGGTTCATTTTTATGTATCTCAAAGGAGAGTATAAGCATTTGGAAAATAGTCATCTTAAGGAACCAATTATATACAATCTTTGACTAATTAAAATTAATATGAGTAAAAAAAAGTATAATGCTCAAATGAACATTCCCCCTCCCCCATATTCCCTCCCCCAGCATAAAAAATAGAATATCACCAGCCCCATGGAGCAACCTGGGTGCCCCTCCTTCTGTACTCCCAGAGGTAACCTAAATTTGGTAATTATTCTTCTCTTGATTTTCTTTAGTACCTATGCGTGTGTGCTTCAACAATATATTGTTTAGTTTTGCATGATTTTGAACTTGCCATAAATAAAATCATATGGTAAGTATTCTTTTTGCTTTTGTATTTTTCACCCAAACATTACTTTTAAATCTTTTGTACATACAGGAAAGCCCACATATCATAAATGTACAATCAGCATTAAAATTTTATTTTGAATTTCACTGATATTAATACACACAGCTATAGTTCATTAATTTTTAATCTTTAAATATAATTTTTATGTAAGTTTCAAGTATACAGCATTATAATTCAACATCTGTATATACTACAAAGAGGTCGCTACAAAGTGGTCTATATAAACTACAAATCTAGTTACCATCTGTCACCATAGAGTTGACCCCCTTTTCCCATTTCACCTACACCCAACCCAGTTCTTTTCTGTTAACCACTAATCTGATCTCTATATCTGTGTTTGTTGGTTTGCTCTTTTTTTTATATATATTCCACATATGAGTCAAATAACACAGTATTTGTCTTTCTCTGACTTATTTCACTTGGCATAATACTGTCAAGGTTCATCCTATTGTCACAAATGGCAGGATTTCATTCTTTTTTATGGCTGAGTAGTGTTCCATTGTGTATATATACCACATCTTCTTTATCCATTCCTCCACTGATGGACACTTAGGTTGTTTCCATATCTCGGCTATTGTAAATAAAGCTGCAATGAACATTGGGGTGCAATATATCTTTTCAAATTAGTGTTTTTGTGTTCTTGGATAAATACCCAGAAGTGGAATAGCTGGGTCATATATGGTGGTTCTATTCTTAGTTTTTTTTGAGGAATCTCCATATGTTTTCCATAGTTGCTGCACCAATTTATAGTCCCACCAACAGTGTATGAGTGTTCCCTTTTCTCCACATCTTCTCCAACATTTGTTATTTCTTATCTTTTCAATAACAGCCATTCTAACAGGTATGGGGTGCTATCTCACTGTGGTTTTGATTTGCACTTCCCTAATAATTAGTAATGTTGAACATCTTTTCATGTGCCTGTTGGCCATCTGTATGTCTTCTTTGGAAAAATGTCTGTTCAGATCCTCTGCCCACTTTTAACTGGCATGTTTGGGGGTTTTGTTGTTGAGATGTATGAGTTCTTTATATATTTTAGATATTAACCCTTTATCAGATATATGGTTTGCAAATATTTTCTCCCATTCAGTAGGTTGCCTTTTTGTTTTGATGATGGGTTCCTTTGCTGTGCAGGAGCTTTTTAGTTTGATGTAGTCCTATGTGTTTACTTTTGCTTTGGTTTCCCTTGCCTTTGGAGTCAGATCCACAAAAACTTCAATAAGACAGATGTTGGTGAGGTTACTGCCTATTTTTTCTTCTGAGAATTTTATGGTTTCAGGTCTTACATTCAAGTCTTTAATCCATTTTGAGTTAATTTTTGTGTATGGTGGAAGATAGGGGTCCAGTTTCATTCTTTTGCATGTGGCTTTACATTTTTCCCAACACCATTTATTGAAGAGACCATTCTTTCTCCATTGTGTTATTTGCTCCTTTGTCATAAATTAATTGTCCATATAAATGTGAGTTTCTTTCTGGTCTCTCAATTCTGTTCCATTGATTTGTGTGTTTGTTTTGGTGCTAGTACCATACTGTTTTTATTACTGTAGCTTTGTAGTATAGTTTAAAATCAGGGAGTGTGATAATTCCAGCTTCATACTTCTTTCTCAATATTGTTTGGCTGCTCAGGATCTTTTGTGGTTCCATACAAATTTTAGAATTATTTGTTCTATTTCTGTGAAATATGCCATTGGAATTTTGATAGGATGCATTGAATCTTAAATATAATTTTTGATATAAACAATATATGTAACATAAGTTATAAATCATAATAATAAATTAAATATTCACTCATCACACAACTCGAATATCACACGTAACTTGTATCAATATATATGATTCTTCTCATCACATTCTCCTCTGTTCTAGACTCATTGAGTCCCTTCCAAATTCATATGTGGAAGCCCAATGTGACTGTATTTAGAGATAGGACCTATAAGGAGGTAATTAAAGTCAAATGAAGTCATAAGGATGGGGCTGTAATCCGAGAGGACTGGTGTCCTTATAAGAAGAGGAGGAGAGGGAATTCCCTGGCAGTCCAGTGGTTAGGACTCTACGCTTTCACTTCTGTGGGCGTGGGTGCTAAGATCCCACAAGCCTCTCAGCCAAAAACAAGGGTGGGGCGGGGGAGAGACCAGGGCTCTCTCTCGGCTCACAGGCACTGAGGAAAGGACATAGCAAGAGGACATGTGAGGGCATAGCAAGAAAGCAGGAAGAGAGTTCTCGCCAGAAAACCAAATCAGCCACTACCTTGATTTTGGACTTGCTGCCTCTAGAACTGTGAGAAAATAAATGTCTGTTGTTTAAGCCACAGTCTGTGGCATTTTGTTATGGCGCCTGAGCTGACTAATACACCTTCCCTCCCACTCAAGATGTAGCCATTATTCTAAATACCTTAGCTTTTCCTTTTCATATAAAAAGCATGTAGTGTTTCCCTACATATATATATATATTTTTTGCTTGTTTTTGAGATTTACAAAATTGTATCATAGATAGTCTCCAATATCTTTTTTATCCAACATTATGTGTTAAGATTCATGCATGTTGCTGCATGCAGCTTCAGTTTATTATCATATGTTGATCATAACACATATGATCTATTCTCCTGTAGGTGGATACAGAGATGATTTCTAATGTTGTTTTGTTTTTGTTTCTTTTTGCGGTACGCGGGCCTCTCACTGTTGTGGCCTCTCCCATTGCGGAGCACAGGCCCCGGACGCGCAGGCCCAGCGGCCATGGCTCACGGGCGCAGCCGCTCCGCGGCACGTGGGATCCTCCCGAACCGGGGCATGAACCCATGTCCCCTGCATCGGCAGGCGGACTCTCAACCACTGCGCCACCAGGGAAGCCCTAATGTTTATTTTTTAATGATTTCTAGTGTTGCTTTTATGAACAGAACTGCTCTCAACATTCTGTACCTGTCTCCCACTGAGCAGAAGTTTCTCTGGGGTGTAGCCAAAAGAGGGGAACTGCTGAGAAGTAGGGTACATGAATCTTCACCTTTATGGAGTGATGCCAAATATTATCTAAAGTGATCAAGCCAACTTCTACTCCCACTTGCAGTGAATATTTATCATCCACAATTTCTCCAACTATTACTATTGAGTCAAGACTTCTTAATTTTTGTTTTCCCTGTTTCGACTGTGGTCTTAATTTGCATTTCCCTGGTTACTAATGAGTTTGTGTACATTGTCATAAATTTACTTGCCATTTGTGTTTCCTCTGCAAAACGTATGTTCTTGTCTTTTGCCCGTTTTTCATATCAGTAGTTAACATTTTTCTGATTGACTTCCTTATATTTTCCATATAATATTTCTTTGGTGTTTATATGTGTTGCAATGATTTTCTCCCAATTTGTGACTTGACTTTTCACTTTCTTTATGGCATCTTTTTTTTTTTTTTTTTTTTTTTTTTTGCGGTACGCGGGCCTCTCACTGTTGTGGCCTCTCCCGTTGTGGAGCACAGGCTCCGGACGCGCAGGCTCAGCGGCCATGGCTCACGGGCCCAGCCGCTCCGCGGCGTGTGGGATCTTCCCGGACCGGGGCACGAACCCGTGTCCCCTGCATCGGCAGGCGGACTCTCAACCACTGCGACACCAGGGAAGCCCCTATGGCATCTTTTGAAGATCAGAAGTGCTTACTGATATAGTAGAATTTTTCAGTCTTTTCCTAGTGCTTGTTTAAGAAATTATTCCTTACCCCATACATAGAAACAAAGGTACTATCCTCCATTGCCTCCTAAAATTTTATACTTCTTCTCTCTTTAAGATTTGAGTGTATCCGGAGTAGATTTGTGTGTATGGTGTGATGAAGGAATATGATTTAATTTTCTTCCATATGCATAACCAGTTGTCCCAGCACACAATTCATTGAATAATCTCTCCTTTTCCCAATAGTCTTAACTGCCCCGTCGTGAACTAGTTTTCCATACGTGCATGGATCTATTTTTCAGTTCCCTATTCTGTCCCATTAGTCACTTTGTATATTCCTGTGCCATCATCATTTTGCTCTAATTAAATAAGTCTTCCGAGTTCCCTGGTGGCCTAGTGGTTAGGATGCCGGGCTTTCACTGTCATAGGCCTGGGTTCGATCCATAGTCAGGGAACTAAGATCTCGCAAGCCTCACGGAGTAGCAAAAAAAAGGTCTTCATATTTGATTAGGCAACACACTCACACATACACACACACCTTTTCCTTTTTCATCAAGAATATCTTGGACGTTTATTGCTGATATATAAAAATGTGATGCTCTTATTAGCACTAATAATTGCTCTATAGATTATTTTGGAATTTTTATGCTTATGATCATATAATACACACGGAGTAAGTTTTGTTACATTCTTTTAAGTCCTTATAACTTTCAAATTTTCTCTCTTTTTAAAAAATTGATTTCTAATTCAGTTGCATTGTAGTAAAATGATGTAACAATACCAAACCTAGAAAAAATTTTTGAGGTTTGCCTTATGGCCTTGTTTGTAGCCAATTGTCATGTGGTCAATATTCCATGTGTGTTTGAAAAGAATGTGTGTCTTATATAATAGTTGGATGCAATGCTCTTGTTAAAAACTGTTAATGTTGTTTAAATCTTTCATGTTATATTTGAATTTTGTGTACTTATCTGTTAATTACTGAGAGAAGGTTAAAATCCTCCCAGTTGACAATGAATTTGTTGTTTGCTCTTTGCTATTTTGCCAAATTTTGCTTTATACATTTTGAAGCTCTGTAATGGGGCATACAAGCTTAGACCTATTATATCTTCCTGTGAATTGAGCCTTTGTCATCTTATAGGGACCTTTTTTATCCCTAGTAAAGTTATTCTTTACAGTCTGTGTTTTCTGATATTAATAGATCTGTACCAGCTTTCTTTAAAAGTATTTGCCTGATAATTTTTAGCCTTTCACTTTCAACACTTCTCAGTCCATATGTTTAAATCTATCTCTTGAAAACAGTATAGAGTTGATTTTTAAAATGCAGACTGACAATCTGTGTTTTAAGTGGAAGCCTTATTCTATTTGCATTTCCTGTGATTACTGATGTATTTGGATTTATTTCTACCAAACTTATTTAGTGTTTTTTCATTGTCCAACTTTTTCTATGCTTCTCTTTTTTCTTCTTCCCTTTATTTTGACTTCTTTAGGATTGGTTAAGGTGTTCTTCCTCATTTAACTTTTCCCTTTTTACCAGTTACAAGTTATACACTTTATTACTATGTTTTAAATAATTATCCTGGAAATTTTTTCATGTGTATTTAATAAAGTCTAAACTTAACAAGTATATTTTCCTTCCTTTAGGATAATACAAGGGTCTTAGAACACTTTTTTAAAGATTAGTGACGCACTGGCAGAATTTTTTTTTTAATACAGTGGTTGTTTTTATTTATTTACTTATTTTTGGCTGCGTCGGATCTTGGTTGCGGCAGGTGGGAACTTTCGTTGGGGTGCGGTCGGGGTCCTCGTTGTGGCGCACAGGCTTAATTGCCCCACGTTCCCGGACCAGGGATCCAACCTGCCTCCCCCGCATTGGAAGTCGGATTCTTTTTTTTTTTTTTTTTTTTTGCAGTACGCGGGCCTCTCACTGTTGTGGCCTCTCCCGTTGCGGAGCACAGGCTCCAGACGCGCAGGCTCAGCGGCCATGGCTCACGGGCCCAGCCGCTCCGCGGCATGTGGGATCTTCCCGGACCAGGGCATGAACTCACGTCCCCTGCATCGGCAGGCGGACTCTCAACCGCTGCGCCACCAGGGAAGCCCGGAAGTCGGATCTTAACCGCTGGACCACCAGGGAAGTCCTTTGTTATACTTCTTAATCCCCTCCCCACCTTCCCTTTCCCCACTGGTAACCACTAGTTTGTTCTCCGTATCTATGAGTCACAAGCAGTACTTTTTATTAAGCCCCCTGGGGACATATCCCAGTCAGTAGGAGCTACTGGGCTTCCCTGGTGGCGCAATGGTTGAGAGGCCGCATGCCGATGCAGGGGACACGGGTTCGTGCCCCGGTCCGGGAAGATCCCACATGCCGCGGAGCGGCTGTGCCCGTGAGCCATGGCCGCTGAGCCTGCGCGTCCGGAGCCTGTTGCTCCGCAACGGGAGAGGCCCCAAGAGTGAGAGGCCCGCGTACAGCAAAAAAACAAAAACAAAAACAAAAAGAATATCAACAACAGCTTTTTGACCTTATACATACTTAGTTTATGTTTGCTGTATATTCATATTTTATTTTTATTTCTTTTCATCTTCAATTTTGGCATTTTTATGGTAGGAAATGTGTTTCCAGCGCTGGAAATATGGGTGAGACCTGAAGTGGCTTGACTTGTAACTGACGATAAGGAACAAATTAACTTGTTCAGTACACAGGCCACAACAGTGAGAGGCCCACATACCAAAAAAAAAAAAAAAAAAAATTGTCTCTACTGGAGAATGCAACAACTTGGCCTCAGAGACTGGCTCATTCACTTTTCTTTCTTGCTCTTATTGTCTCAAAATATCAGGCTTCGTTCTCAAAGAGACTGAGGGAAATCCCAGAAGACTTCCCAGATTGGCTTTTGCAAAATTTTGGCAAGTGCACATGGACTCAAGCTGTGTGGGAACTGCTTGAGAAAAGACCAGAAAGTATGGCAGAAGGTGTTTGTAGGAAATATCTTCCATTTGTTCCTCCAAATCTATTCTTTACTTTTCTCCACCCTGGAGCTGTCCTGGGAGCTGGCCCATATGGACTGCATCAACAGACTTCCTTGCCCTAAAACTGGGAAACAGACGTCCTTGCCCTAAAATTCTAATTGGGTTCAGCCAACGGAAGGCACAATTGAAGAGAGTTTTGAAATTCCTGTTGCTCTTCGGCCCACAGGTCACAACGGATTGGCTACATCCCTCTACTGAAGGCCACAGCTCCTGCCACGTAGCGTGCTCTCTTTCTGGTTTCAGGTAACAGTTTTGTCCCTTCAGCCCTAGGAGTGATAAGAGGTATTGCACTATCTGTTATTGCTTTTCCTAAACTCTGCCCACAGCTTTGTAAATAGCTCCTGTGTTAGGCTTTTCTTAAATTATCCATTTTAAGTGTGCCATCTGTTTCCTGCCAGGTCCCTCACTGATACAGTGTGTTTGATTAATGGGACTTATTTCAGACTAGTTGGAGCATGAAGTGTGTGTGCTGAAACAGCAAAACATCATGTAGGAACAGTAGGCTGAAAGCAGGTGGTGGAGGGACTTGTCTTCCAAGCCAGGGAGTCCAGCAGGCTATGGGAATCTCAGAAGGTTTTAGACCAGGAGTGACATGCTTTAAGAAAACTAATTTGGTAGCTGCATGCAGAACGCTTTAGAAATTGGAGCTGAGGAGACAAGTTAGGAGACAATTACTATTACAGAAAGTTAACATTTTGTAACTCTCAGATTGGCAAAGATCCAAAAATTGGATAGCACAGTATGTCAATAAGGATGTGAAGAAATAGCACTCTCAGTCATTGCTAGTGAGTGTGTAAATTGATAAACCTCCTCAGAAGGCAATTTGATAATATCTATCAACATGATAAATGTTCATAACCTATTGATCCTGCAATTCCACTTCTAGGTACCTAGCCTACCCCTAAGAACCCACTGCACATATGCTAAATAATTTATGTACCAGGATATTCATTGTAGCATTTTCCTACTGGCTAAAGATTGGAAACAACCTAAATGTTCATCAGTTAGAGACTGGTTAAATAAGTATGGCACATTGCATATAACAGAACACTAGGCAGCAGTTAAAGAGAATGAGATGACTCCATACTTATATGGGAAGATCTCCAATATAATGTTAAGGACAAAGGCAAAGTGCCCAAGTGTATACATAGTGTGCTTCTACTGGGGTGGGAGGATAGAAGGATATATTGCACATAAGTTTGTAAATGCATAGACCAGAAGAATACAAAGGGAACAGGTAAAGGGTGGTTGCTCTCCAGAGAAAACTGAATCACTGGGATCAAAGAAAGGAGGGAGATTTTATTTTAATCTTTTTGTACCTGTACATGAATTATGTTTTGAAAATCCATTGCGCTATCATCTCAGAATCAAACGTCTACCTTGTTATCAGTTCTAAAAATTAGTTTATGTATAGCTTTCTTGGTGAAATAAACACAACTAAAAGGTATTCAACTAAAAAATATTTTTCAAAATATAATAAATTACTTAAACGCCTGCACAGAATGCTGAGCTTGGTTACCAGGTGAGTAAATGGCCTTGAATTTTTTGCTTGGTCTTGTCAGTTCTTAAAGTTCCGAGTGTAACAGTATCTGAAAATTTGGAAAGCAGGCGTTTGAATAGTAACTACTTCCTTCTGTGAGTGCCGCTGACCTGAGTTCAGCCAGGGAATTCAAACCCTGGATTGGTGGTTAAAATAGAAGCCTTACTTAAGGTCCCTTCTAACCAGGAGAGGTTATATTGATAATAATAGGGCACTACCCTACCGGAGCTCTCAGGGTTTCTCTCTCATGATTGTTGTTTCATTCATCTGATCTTCAACTAGGCCGTAACCTCCATCAAGGAAGAGCACACGCTTACCTTGTTTACCATTGTGCTCTTGGCACCCAACGTGGAAAAGTTGCATAGTGGATGCTCAGATATTTATTTAGTTGAATTGAACATGGCTTTTGTGTCATATTGTCCCTGCCCTTCTTGAAACTTAAAGCTAGTAAATAACTGACCGTCTAATTGTAATGGCCAACTCATTTATAAGAGAAGAAAATTGTCAAATAGTGCAATTAAGTTTTTGAGTTGGTGGTGAAACTTTTGAATTAAATGTAATTTAGCTGTCCAATTTCTGTGGTACTACAGTAATTGCCATGATGTTTATAAAACGTATTACCATGTAACATTACCCATAGAAAGTTGAATCTTTACATCTTGCTGTTTTTATTTCTGCCTGATTAACACAATTAAAACTAAATTTTTTTTGTTAAATAATGACTCTTGCATTGCAATCAGAAGTTCAGCATTAAAACTTATAATTGACCATTTCTTCTATTCTTATGCAGTTGAGACTAGAGTAACAATTTTTTTTAAATTTTGCATTATATTGTACATAATGGGTTTTTTATTTTTTTGGCTGCATTGGGTCTTCATTGCTGTGCACAGGTTTTCTCTAGTTGCGGTGAGCGGGGGCTACTCTTTGTTGTGGTGCGCAGGCTTCTCATTGCGGTGGCTTCTCTTGTTGCGGAGCATGGGCTCTAGGTGTGTGGGCTTCAGTAGTTGTGGCATGCGGGCTCAGCAGTTGTGGCTTGCGGGCTCTAGAGTGCAGACCCAGTAGTTGTGGCACACGGGCTTAGTTGCTCCGTGGCAATGTGGGATCTTCCCAGACCAGGGCTCGAACCCGTGTCCCCTGCATTGGCAGGCAGATTCTTAACCACTGCGCCACCAGGGAAGCCCTGGAATGACACTTTTATAATACTCATATAATACTGTACTAAGTTGTATTTAACATACCTGATCATAAATGAAGTTTAATAAACTGATTGCTTGACTAATATGCAATTTTATTGCTTTTCCAGAGTTGATCTTAATGAAAATATATGGTCATTACACTTATTGGTGAATATGCCTCACTGCAATGACCATTGTCATTAGATTTGCTTGATAAAAACTTACTAAAGTGACTTTAAGTCAATGCTTTTAATTCAGGGGTGTGACTTTAATATAGATTTGTTTTGTCGTCTTGTTGTCTTTGTAAAAAACAAAAGAAATCCATCCCAGTTTAAGCGTCGGGAAACATATAGGGTCTATCTTCCTGAAACGGCAGAGAGACTTGAGAGGACAGGATGAATAGGCAAGACCTTCAGGGAAGGAGCTGACATGATATGGGCATCACTCATCACTTGGGGCATCACTTATTTTAGTTACAAGTTGGCCAGCTCCAGGACCAGACGCAGACTGCAGAAAAAGCTTTGCTTGTCTTATCCAACGTTTTTTAAATGCCTGAATTTGTCTGCCACGTTATCTGGTCCCCCACTCCCTAGCGACTTACTCTCAGCAGCCTTACTCATGGACTTCACCTGCCTGGCCCTGGTAAGCATTGGGTGCCTGGAGAAGAGTGACATCCTTAAAATAAACATGGAACTTGGGAGGGAAAGAAGTGAAAATGGAGATTTTAAGAATATATGGAGGGACTTCCCCGGTGGCAAAGTGGTTAAGAATCCGCCTGCCAATGCAGGGGACACGGGTTTGAGCCCTGGTCCGAGAAGATCCCACGTGCCGCGGAGCAACTAAACCCGTGTGCCACAACTACTGAGCCCACGCACCTAGAGTCCATGCTCCACAAGAGAAGTCACCGCAACGAGAAGTCCGCACACCGCGACGAAGAGTAGCCCCCGCTCGCGGCAACAAAGACCCAACGCAGCCAAAAATAAACAAATAAATTAAAAAAAAAAAAAAAGGATATATGGAATTTGAGGGAATTCCCTGGCAGTCCAGTGGTTAGGACGTGGTGCTTTCACTGCTGTTTGCCCAGGTTCCATCCCTGCTTAGGAAACTAAGAAGATCCTGCAAGCCGCGAGGCGTGGCCAAAAAAAAAAAAAAAAGAATATATGGAGAGGTGCTGAAGTGCTGGGACCAGTAAGGAAGCCCACGCTGTGACCAGGTGAGGCTGCTATCTGTCAGAAGGGAACTTTTTGTACCATTTGCCTCAGACACGGTCTATCTGCACGTTCTAGAGTTTTATTATTCAAAAAATAAATGTCACTTATTTGTCGGTTCTGGTAACTGACTTCTGAAGAAATATGGAACCAACCAATCCTGTAGAGCAACCAGTCTTCACGTATAAAGGTAGCTGGGATGTTTCCATTTAGACCTTTTTGGATTGAGGGGGTGCCATGCAGCGAGAAGCAGAGAGATGCAGAGTTCGAGTCAGGAGGCCTGACATGGCACTTTATGTACCCAAAGCTCGAAGGGGCATAGTAGTGCACAAATCAGGTGATGAGGGAAAAAGCTGTGGTCCACCTAACTCCGTGGTGAAAGAAGAACAAAAGGAAGATTCTTTCTCTCAAAAGGGGATCATTAGAGACAAGCGTGAGGCTCAAAGACTAAGTATTAATCCAGATAAAAAGGAACACAATCGTAGGGAAGGAAAGAAATCTTCAACAAAATTTAATAAAGATGCGTGGCTTCAAGAAAGAAATAAAGATAGTGTTTGTACTAAGAGGGCAACCACAGAATCCAAAAAAGTATTATCCCAAGGACATCAGCAAAGAGTCCCAAATCCTGGGATTATACCTATCATACCTTTACAAAGACATTTTAAACCAAAGAAGGTAGAGAGTTTGGAGGTTGAAACCAGAGATGTGACGGAACAGGATGGGTTGCTTCAATCTCAGTCTTGTTCAGAAATCAGTAAGGCTCAGGTTCCAAACAAACCATTCCAAAATGTGGAATTCTGTGATTTCAATAGGCATGAACTAAATGGGGAAACATTTGAAGATAGAAATTTGGAAAGCAGAATGAAAACTGATGCCAGGGTTGCAGAGATACTATCCCAATTTCCTGGAGATTTTAGTTCTGTGGTGAAACCTGAGAGTATGATTGCACCAGTAAAACCAAGCTCTGATTCTGGAATTGTACAACAAGGCATGCAGACATCGGGTGGAATGCTGAAGCGCAGCAACGGAGGCATCACCACTGATTCTGTTCCTGGAAGTCCAGTTGGTATCATTGATCAGACTTGCATAGACTTGGATGCTGAGAATGTTGGTGATACAGCCAACAGTACAGATTTCATCTTGGGTCAGAAAGGTATAGATTCCATTCCTGAGACTATGGGTCACATCTCTCATCAGATGACTATAGTCAGCAAATTAGAGAGCATAAATGGCATTTTTGATCCAACAATGATTAGAGAGTGTGAGGAGAATGACAGCACTGCTGATGAGTTATGTGTAAAGTGTGAATCTTCTGATACAGCTGTCCTTGCTCATGAAACATATACAAATAATGGGTCGAAGAGTGTAGGTGACATTACCAATAAGACATGTATGATGGACATTACAGATATCATATCTGATCAAATAACTGTAGTTGCTGTTAGAGTAGCTCATGAGGCCTGTAGCAACACAAGTAGTTTCTCAGACTATTTAGAAATAAGTGCAGATACATCCCCTCTTCATGTAGCTAAAAGGGGGAATGACACTGAACATTTCAGCAACCTGACTGCTTGCTCAGATATTTATGCTGAGAGTGTTTCATCTAGTTTCACAGAGTCAACAGGAAAGTTGATAGAGAGCTTGTCAGATTGTGCTTCCTCCTTACCTGTAAAGAAGATTGCTGGTAGTAATTGTAACACTTTTTTGGACTCTGAACTCAGTATGTTAAGTGGGACAAAAGTATTTTCAGACAGTGCTTTGGGCAGTGATCAAGATTGTACTGGTGATATAACAGAGGCATTGCATGAACTTAAAACTGCTGAAGAGTTCAAAACAAAAGAAGAAGATGGCTCAGAGACTACAGAATTTGGTGTAACCTTTCCTGATATAGAATCAGTATCTGTGGAAACATCCATGGAATCGAAAGCAACTGATATGTCTCACACAGAAGCAAGTGCTGCTACTGAGGAGAGCTGGGAGTCTATGTTTAATGATGATGGTGACTGCCTGGACCCACGTCTTCTACAAGAGTTATCAGGGAATATGAAGAATAGAGAAAGCATCCAAGAACCTATATTTGATTATTACAACCATGAAGTTCCTGATATTGACCTCAGTGATTGTGAATTCCCACATGTCATTGAAATTTATGACTTCCCCCAAGAATTTCGTACTGAAGATCTTCTACGGATTTTCTGCACTTATCAAAAGAAAGGATTTGATATTAAATGGGTGGATGATACACATGCCCTAGGAGTATTCTCCAGTCCGATTACAGCTCGTGATGCTCTGGGTAGTAAACATACCATGGTGAAGATCCGGCCCTTGTCGCAGGCCACGACAGCAGCCAAGGCCAAAGCGAGAGCTTATGCTGAGTTTCTCCAGCCAGCAAAGGAGCGTCCTGAGACTTCAGCAGCCCTAGCCAGAAGGTTAGTCATCAGTGCCCTTGGGGTTCGAAGTAAGCAGAGCAAAACCGAACGGGAAGCAGAACTTAAGAAACTGCAAGAAGCCCGCGAGAGAAAACAATTGGAAGCCAAGCAACGGGAAGACATCTGGGAAGGCAGAGACCAGTCTGCAGTTTGAACATCATTTGATGACAGGGATAATTCCAGGAATTCAGAAAATATTTCCAGTCTTCAGAGGATTTTTCCAGAGCTCTGTGTACATGCAGATGTGCATGTTAACGAAAGAAAGAGATAAGCGAGCAAGACAAGGGCTGATGAGGTATAGGAGGAAGACAGACTCCTGTTTGTCTTCACTCCTAAATGCAGTTCTTTGGAACTGCCTTAACTGTGTTGGACGTGGAAGGAAGCCATCAGCTAGGAAGAAACTTGGAAGATGTGACTTCCAAGAGTCCTCTGGACAGGGCAAGTCACACTTCCAAGATGTTTTAAGCAAATGCAAAACAGAGGATTCAAACCTGTGATGATGGGAGATTAAGGCACCGCAAAGGCAGGGTGTTCCTTAGTACCTCACAAAGCTGAGAACAGCAGTATTGCAGGGGGCAGGTGAGGTGGGCGGTCAGAGGGGAGGGAGCTGTTAGTACAAGGAGATGGAACGGTATCTGGAGTGCTTGGTATTCACAGAATCTGCACTGCCGGTTCCAGAACCCCAAAGTTGGTGAACTGCAGCAGGTGTAGGTATTTGGACTCCAGAGCTTGTACTAAGCTGAGTGCCTGGGGCTGCTCCAGCCGCATGGCAGCCTGGGGCGTGCCCGCTTCATTCCTTACAGGAAGCCAGTCTTGGGAGCTGTGTGCCAGTTCCAGTTTAAGCAGTACTATCACGTTGTAAGAGAAAGACATTAAAGCCCATTTTATGACATTAAAAAAAAAAAAAAAAAGAATATATGGAATTTGAAAGGCAGGTGAGCCCAATAAGGGTGGAGGCTAGGGACAGACACAAGACTATGCATATAGGTTGAGAGCTGAGGCTCTGAGAGAATGAATACGAAGAAGCTAATGGCAAAACTTTGGGCATCACTCATATTTAAGGGCTACAAATCATCAGAATCCCAATGAAGGGAAGGAAGCTGACATAAGAGAAACAGGTTAGAGAAAGGTTATGGCCAAGGGAAGAGAGAACTTCAAGGATGAGTAAACTGTACCTAAAACAAAGAAACAAACAAAAAAGGGTAAACTGTACCAAGAGTAAAAGAGCTGAGGAGGGGGAGGGGAGGGAGCCGGTAGATTTGGCGATTAGGCCACTAATACCATCAAAGAGCAGTTTCAGCAGAGAAGAGTTAAAATTACAAAGACTGAAAGAGTGAAAAATGTAGGTGTATGTGGACACAGCTATTCTTTTAAGATGTCTGACACACAGGGAAGGAGCTGGAAAATCATTCAGTGACATGTAGGGTGGAGGACCTCAGGATCTGGTGTCTTAAAAGAACAAAGCCCAGTGGAAAGGGAGGCCACAGGAGGTTGGAGGGGATGGGCACGAGCGGAAGAGGAATCTCTGGGCAAGAAGAGATATGCCTCTAGTAAGGAAGAAGACCAGCAAAGATGGAAATGTTTTCAAATATTGAGGGACGTCAGTCAGGGGGAGCTAGTTGGATGGCCTACAACTGGTCGGGTGGTCAGCAGAGTTACAGGTGTAAAATTATGAGCTTTAGTAGAAAAAGGTTGGGAATTCCCTGGCGGTCCAGTGGTTACGACTCTGCGCTTCCAATTCAAGGGTCCCAGGTTCGATCCCTGGTCGGGAACTAAGATCCTGCAAGCCAGGTGGGGCAACCAAAAAAAAACCAAGCATGGTTTATTCTTAAGTGCACTTGTGTTAAACTATCAGCCTCTAGGGGCACAGCTTTAGGATACCGGTCAGTTTCTAATGTAAAGATATGGTTGAAAATTTCATTATATGTTGTTTCTTTTTATCATAAGGATTAACTCTCCCAAGTAAACGATTTTCCCTCTTGTTTGTGGATGCTGCGAACTGTGAAATTGATTAGGATCCCTTTTCAAGTTAGCTAATAGTTGAGGGGAAAAAAATCAGGATTCACGTCCAGCTAAGGAATAGGGCTTCGCAGCTTACATTTTTTTTATTGGCTTCATTTCTGCTTCCAATCCGTCATTCTACCCTTGTTCCTCCTTGTCATTTGTTTTTATTATCTTGTTACATTTCACATATCCTAGAAGCCACTTTAAATCCTTTTTCAGAACAAAAGAGAACATATAATATTAAATACATAAATACTTGAGATATTTAAGCACCTTAATACTTGTGGTAATTATTAAATAAAAAGCACATCCATAGTTACAAGGCCACTAGGCCCAGAAAAGCTTTTTGAAAATCTTACAACTTTCCATTTAAGAATAATGAGTGGTAGTATATAGAGCAGAAAGCCAAATTTGTAACAGTAGCGAATAACAGCAAAATGGGTGGAAAAATCAGGACTCAGCCAGATGTTTGCCTCAATTCTTTTTGTATGAGGATAGATACGTAGCGCCATTATGCCTGAGAATTTAAGAAAAGCAATTTTCCCTCTTTACGTTTGGAAGCTTTCTTTCCAACTCAATTAACACTATTCAAAAATCAATATCTAGTAGAGGTTAAGAACGTGGGCTCTGGAGCCAGACTACACGATTTCAAATCCCAGTCCGCCACTTGGGCTGTGTGCCCTTTGGGCAACTTATCTGTGTCCTCACTTGAAAAATGGAGTTAACAGAAACTGCCCTCATAATATTTTGAGGACTTATAATAAGTTTACATGAGTAAGGTGCTTACAATGGTGTCGATAACATTTTAAGTGCACAAAAAATTGGCAGCTGTAACTATTTTGGCTTTACAGGTGATTCAGACTCATGAGGCTCTTGGGGTCCGTGCCAAAAGTTTGGATCCAAATAAGTCGAAGACCAGCTGGATGCCAAAAACCCAAGCTAACATGTAACTGAAGACCAGAGAGGAATATTTCCATTGCCCCACTGAAAAATACGTATGGAAGTCAAACCTGCAATTCAAAAAAGCTCTTGGTTAATGGCAGTTTGAACACGTTTTGATACCTTACTTCAACATTAACTGGCTCCTACTAGCCCTACTGAATTCGTTTATTAAACAAATATTTATTGAAGGCTTACTTTATTCTGCAATAAGTTTTAAACACCACAAAGCATTAAAAAACCACACTCTCTTCCCCTTATGGCTTCAAATTATCACCGTCAAACAAAAGCTCCGGAACATCACCAAAATAGCAAAAATTCTTTAAAGTGCCAGACCTGCCACAAATTTAATGGAAATCGAAAGTAGGAGCCTATCACAATCTAAAGCCTTAAAATAATGAAAACAGACAGCGTGACAAGAAGTAAATTTTGGGGTCCCATTAGCTGGAGTCAGTCCCACAAGGGGATGTATTTGGTAGGAGTGAAGAAAAGAGTGACAACTGCTTAGTCTCACTGGATCCTTCGCTCTTCTTCAGGAAGAATACTCCAGTTTGGGGAGGCTACATCACGGGCCAGCCAGTTGAAATCGTCAACGTCGCTCCAGTTATTTTTGCTCCTGTCTAAACCAGAGCCCTCGAAGTCCTTGTCGATCCCCGGGTAGCTCCAGGTGTACGGGGCGAACTGTATCCCGGTGCAGTCCTCCACGATGGCCCTGCTGGTCACCTGCAGGAAGATGCGGGTGTCTTTCGTGGTGTGTACGCGGAGCTGCTGGCAGGCCACGGCCAGCACGCAGTCACTGCAGTTCTCCAGGAACACGGAGGTGGACACCGGGCCGCAGAGCAGCGTGCAGCCTCGAGCCTTGGTCAGCCGCAGGGTGTTGGGATTGCCATACAGTTTGATCGTGCAGTTAATCAGTTGGGTCAAAAGGACGTCCCGCTGGTGCAGCTCCTCGGCTCTCTTCTCCAAGACTTGGGACTGCAGATTGGAGAAGCCGCAGATCCAGCTGGAGTCGAAGCCTTCCTCCTCCTTCAAGGGCGGCGGGGAGGCCAGGATGCCTTCCGCTGCCGAGGCGCCGGGAGCCGAATCTACTTTGGTGGCTGAAGCAGCATCCTTCCTGCGGGTCTTGAAAGCGAAACGCTTCTTAGGCTGCAGCTCCTGGCGACGTTTGGCCAGGGCCTCCTGCAGCCGCGCCAACACCTCTTGCCCCTGCCGCAAGTCGTAGGCGGCCAGGAACAAAACCGAGTCGTTGACTAGTTTCTGCAGCCCCTGCAGCCGAGCGGCCGCCTCCTCCAGCTGCTCGACGGACTCCCCGCCTTCCAGAAGCTCTTCCACGGCCAATCGCTCCCGAGAGAAGGCGGCGGCGAAAAAGTCGCTCTTCTCCTCCTCCACCTCCTCGTTCTGCCGCTTTTGCTTCCGCCTTTCCACCTCCAGTTGCCGCTCATGTTCTCGACTCTGAAGCCGCTCAGGCACCAGGCTCCGGCCCCTCTGGGATCCCAAGTCCCTGCTCGCCACAGCAGTAGCAGAGCCACTGGCGTTCTCCATCTTGCCTTCAAGCTTCCTTTCTCCTGCCTTCCTTCCTCCCGGCGCGCCCTCCGCGAGGCCTCCCACCAACGCGCCCTGTGATTGGCCGGACATGTGACGTCAGACCCCGGCCTTATTTTCTTCACCCATTGGTTCCTCTGCGTTGGAGGGGGCGGGGACATGGGGCGGGGCCGACTGACAGAGTGGGTGGGGAGACAAAGGTCCTTGTGGATGGGTAGGGTGGAAGGCAGGCGGGGGAAGCTTTTTTTCCTCTTAAAGGGGCAGGACTTATATCCGGGATTGTGGGGTGAGTTGCAGCAGCGGCAGCTGCACATGTGGGTTTGTTTATAAGAACAAGGTTAGAAACTCGCAGGCCTCCCCCTCCCCCCAGCTCCTTCCTACTACCCCCTTACAGGCTGCAGATCCGCTACTGGTGGGGGGAATGTGTGCCTGTGGTGGGTGGGTGGGACAGGTAGTGGTGAGAAAGATGGAGGGGGGGGAATGTTACACCGCCCGGCCCGCGCCGGAGGAAGCGGCAGCTGGAACAGCTACGGAGCCTTTTGCATGCCTCTGTTTTTCTCCTTCTCCCTTCCACCACCCCTTCCTCCCACCCATTCCTGCCGCCCCTAAACCCTCATCCTACCACCCCACCCCACCCCCGTCGCTGCAGTTCCGCGTGGCCTGGGGCTCCAGGATTCCCGCAGTCACTTACGGGGCCGGGAGAAGGCGAGGGGCACCGGAATGGGAGAGACTGGGTTCCTCACTGCAACCAGGTTCAGGGGGCCCTGGGGAAGTCTAAAAACGGCTTATTTTTTTTGCCAATTACTGCAGTCGGAGGGGTGGGGGCGGGGGAGGTGAGATTCCACACCTCCTTCCTCTTCCTCCCACGCCCTCCCCCCACCCCCGACCTTGGCCGTCACTCCCTCCGCAGCTGGGCGCTGCTGGTCTCGCCGGGGTGAGACCCCGGACCCGGACTCGGCTGCTGTCTGAGGGGCAGTCGGTTGTTAGGAAAGTGATGGGGGAAATGTTACATTATTTCTAGAAGTGGTGGGAGGGATTTGTCACCGGAAGTGAATGAACCTAGCCTAAAGTCAGGACCAGCCAGAGGTGTGAGTGGGCACCCCGAACGGCGCAGTCGCTGGCAAAACCCAGGACAGCTGGCCAGGCCAGAACCAGGGCGCGGCCGGCAGCAGGCGCGGGGCGACCTCGCATGCTCGGTGCAACCCGGCAGAGCGCCGGGGCCTCTGACCCGGCCCACCCTTCCAATCTTCGGTTTCACCTTTATCTCCACCCCCTGTTCCCAGACTCCGTCGGGGTATTTAACTGCCCGAGAAACACATTTGAAATTTCAATGATATACCTGCATTTTGATGCAGAGAAGGATGGGAGGAAACAAGAGAATTAAGACTCATTTCCAGTTTTTCACGCCCCACACTCTTCCTTTCCTTCCCATTGAAAGCCAAAACCACAACTAAACATAAATTCCTGTCTTTCTCCGCTGAAAGTCTGCACAAGTCACACTGGCAAATTCCACGGGGGGGTGGGGTGAGGGTTATTGTGTGTTTGTGTGGGTAGACGTGCACCTGATGGAAACGGGGTTGCTAAAAAAATCCTGTGCTTGCGCTTGTAGTATATATTCTAAGTTTTTGTTCTCTTTGTTTCATGGGCGACATAGATGGAGGCTTTTGGTTTTTTATGAGGTATGGTTCCAAGGCTGGTGAATGAAATATAACTGGTTATCTTGTCTTTGGGTAGTCCGGGGGAATGCAGTAGATGCTTTATTTTATAAAGTGTTGATTTACCCAAGGAAGGTTTAGAGAAGATTTATTTTTGCTAGGGAAAAAAATCTGACCTGCCTCCCTTAAATTTTTCAGCAGTTCAATCTGTCCTACTCAAGTTAAGGAAGTCTGTAGCCAAACAAAGTTTATTGGACTTGAGAGTTGCAGCTGGAGTTAGGCAACATTTTTGAATTAGCTATAGTGAACCTATGGGTAGGGGGTAGTGTTGTCTGTATCAGAAGTGGAATGGAAGATCGTTAAACCCTCTCAAGAACTTCATTTCTGCCCAACAAGAGGTTTTGGCATAGAGTCCAGTAGACTTTGGAAGTTTCCGAATATTTTAAGTTGGCCAGTTCAAACTTTTATGGGAAGGGAGCAGTAAAGGACAAGAATGGACAGGCTACCCTGCAGGCCCAGTGTGTGGGAGGCACCTTCATAGACTGATGTGAGACCCCATTGGGAATGGACAGGGCTCAGGCGTATGGTCATCATGAAGCATTGGTTTGACAGTTCTTGACAGACCCCAGCACAACTGCAGGCCAAGGTAGGTGGTCAAGACATGGGTTTAAAGTTGCATTTCAAAAGCAGTAGGAAGGCATTGCCAGACTGTATTTGCCTGTTCTGATGGAAGGAAAGAGGGTGATGCATTACAGTAGAAATGTGGCAAAAGGCAAGCAGCCGGTGAGTGCTGAATCCCACTTTCAAAGATACTTTACAGAGCTTGTGAATCAAAGCACTGCTCTATTGTAGACATCTTGGAAAGTGAAAGAATTCTAAGGTGTTCCAGACTTTAAAAATTATTTAACAAAAATTTAGATACTTTAATGGTTCAGTTTGTTTGTTAGATTTCTTTTTTAACTTTTTGAAAATTTAAAAGTGGAGAGCAGAGTGTTATGTGTACCAACTTCAACAATTCCCCACTGGCAGGCTTGTTCCTTCTACAACCCTAGACCTTCCCCACCCCACCTCACTCTGATTATTTTACAGCAAATCCCAAACCTTATATTATTTCATATTTTACAAACCATAAATATTTCAATATGTATCTCAAAAAGATCAAGACTATCTTTTAAAAACATAGCTGCAATACCATTACCACACTCCAAAAAAGTGCTGATTATTTCCTCATTATCATCAGAGTTTCAGGCTATATTCACATTTCTCTGATTATCCTATAATTTCCTTTTTTATTTATTTATTTTGTGGTACGCGGGCCTCTCACTGTTGTGGCCTCTCCCGTTGCGGAGCACAGGCTCCGGACGCGCAGGCTCAGCGGCCATGGCTCACGGGCCTAGCCGCTCCGCGGCATGTGGGATCTTCCCGGACCGGGGCACGAACCCGCGTCCCCTGCATCGGCAGGCGGACTCTCAACTACTGCGCCACCAGGGAAGCCCTATAATTTCCTTTTTTAAAAGTTACTATATTTGATTAAGGAGCCAAACAAGTTCTATACAACGTGCCTAGTTAATGTGTCTCTTTAATCACTTTTAAATCCTTCCCCCATCTCCCAAGTGTTTTGCTGGAAAAAAAAAACAACGGTCATTTGTTTAATAGAGTTCCCACAGTCTGGATTTTGCTGGTTGCATCTCCGTACTATGTTTCTAATTTTAAATACTTGTCATATTTATTTGGTCTTTTAAAGTCTTTAAGTGAATATTTGTATAGTGATATGCCACAGGAAATCAATAACCAAGTAGTGAAAGCATGTAACACAATAAAATAGTCTTTGGGTGTGGTTAGACAGCAAAGAATGAGGCCTTTTGTGTTCTCTGGAGTTTACAGGAACCCTGTGCAGGTGGGACATGCCAGCCACACCTGGGCAAATGAAAAGATCCAGGTCCTGTTTTTTAGTAGCTCGATGCCAGAAGGAGGTGTCCCCTATTCATCTTTCGGCAAATATTGAACATGTAGTGGTTTAAAAGGATTCATTAAGAGTTCTGCGTGTCAAGTATGAACTATTAAGCAAATTTTCCTACCTGAGTTGCTGACTTTTCTGACACAAAGACAGTGAAACGTGTCAGCCGTGAAGGCATGTGCTGTTCTGCAAAAGGCCCCAGATTGGTCTGGGAAGCAGGACAGGAGCTGCCCCTTATTTCCACCTCTGCCCCTGGCTTTCTCCTCCCGCTCAACACCCTTCACTTTCTGGGACGTTTTTCATCATTTTACACGTAATGCCTGGCACAGGGGCTGGTGCCGATTATTTATCTAACATCAGTTTATTAAGCACTGTGCCCGGCGCTGAGCCCAGGAGGCTCTTGGGCTGCCAAGGGGCATCAAGATAGGCAGAGTCCCCTTCCTCCTTGAGGAGGCCTAATCTGGGCAGATAATTACAAAAACATGTAAAATTGTAACAGCAACAATTGACAACTGTTAGGAAGGACAGAGGAACAGTGAGTGCCCCTAGTGGGAGGTTTGACCTTGTTGGGAGGTCAGTGAAGCCTTCAGGAGGGAGGGGGAGGGGTTGAGCCCAGGCTGGAAGAAAGAGCAGGAATGAACAAGGAGTCATGAACACTGGAAAGTGTCTTCTAGATGTGTGGGCTCAGGGGTCACTGGTGACTTTGCGGAGAGCCGTGTCCCAGGAGTGCTGTGGGCAGGAGGCACACCGAAGGGGTGAGACGAAGGGGTGGGAGCAGGGTATGGAGTTGATGCTGAACCCAGATAACTCTTTGGAGAAGTTTGACTGTGAGGGAGGAAGAGGGAATAAATGGGGGGTATGAGGAGGCCAGTGAGATGTTTTTGTTTTTTACAGAGAAAGAAGACATAAGGTCCATAATATAAGGGTCCTGGAGGGAATGGGGCCCAAAACACAGGTGTGAGGATTAGCCGTAGATGGAGGGAAGGACAGCTTTCTCCATGGCAGTGTTGTTTTAACTTTTTATTGTGAAAGTTTTCAAACATACACAAACTTTTTGACCTCAACTCATAGTAACAGATGCATCATAATTGAAACAGAAGCTTTAAGAAACAGTAAATACTCTTAGGATGTACAATAGATGCTGTTTTCTATTCTTTTTATTGTATTTTTAAATGTTGGTCAAGACCCCCTAAGTTCAACGGCAGTTTTAAAATGGTGTATCAGCAGCAGAGGGTGCAGCTGTAGGTAAATTTGCATGTTTGGTAGTTGGCAGATGAGTCTGATGGTGTCTGTGTGCTCTGTAAAGTAGACAGTGGGTGGGGGCGAAAGGGGTGGGGGTGTCTGCAAAGGTGGGGGGAAGGTTTGGAAACCCTGTGGGAAGAGGGAGAGCGTGTTGCCCGGAGAAAATGGGGCTCGTGGTGTGTATGTTCAGCAAATACTTGGAGAGTGAAGAACCTTCCAGGCGGCAGTCTAGACTGACTCAGGGGAAGGAGCTGGGTTTGGGTCAGGCCAGAGGAGAGAAGCTGGTTTGGAGAGCCTGACCCTCAGGCCAGAGGAGAGAAGCTGGTGTGGAGAGCCTGGCCCTCAGAAGGCAGGAATCCCCATAGAGCAGCTTCTGTCGAAGAGTCTGGAGGCTTGACTTCTGTTGCCCCTCATGCATTCCCTACAAAATCTTCAGAAATTTACATCACTCTTCCAAGACCTGCACTGCCTGTCAGCAGATGACCTTACCTACTCTTCTCTGAGAAAAAAAGGCCATAGATGTGAACCTCACCTTGCCTCCATCTCACTAATGACTTCTCCGTGAAGATCTACCCCTTTGCCTCTTGTCCTTCTTCTTCGAAGCCAAGCCCTCCACCTGAACTGTGTCCCTTCCATTTCCTAGGACCTCGAGCCACTTCCATCCTCTCATTCTTTGTGATCTTTAATGCCTCTTCTTTGGCATCACTTCTGAGCAAGCAAGTTCCCTCAGCTTAAAACAATTTTCCTTTTGTCCTTTCATCTACCCAAGCGAATGCTCTTTTCTCCTTCTCTTGTCAATAGACTTTTTTTTTTAATATTGACATATGTCGTGAATTTTTAAATTTATTTATTTATGGCTGTGTTGGGTCTTTGTTTCTGTGCGAGGACTTTCACCCGTTGTGGCGAGCGGGGGCCACTCTTCATCGTGGTGCATGGGCCTCTCACTGTCGCGGCCTCTCTTGTTGCGGAGCACAGGCTGCAGACGCGCAGGTTCAGTAATTGTGGCTCACGGGCCCAGTTGCTCCGCGGCATGTGGGATCGTCCCATACCAGGGCTCGAACCCGTGTCCCCTGCATTGGCAGGCAGATTCTCAACCACTGCGCCACCAGGGAAGCCCCTTGTCAATAGACTTTTTTTTTTGCGGTACGCGGGCCTCTCACTGTTGTGGCCTCTCCCGTTGCGGCTCCGGACGCGCAGGCTCAGCAGCCATGGCCCACGGGCCCAGCCGCTCCGCGGCATGTGGGATCTTCATGGACCGGGGCACGAACCCGTGTCCCCTGCATCGGCAGGCGGACTCTCAACCACTGCACCACCAGGGAAGCCCTGAATTGTCCTTTGCACATAGTTTCAAATTTCTCTCATGTCAAAAGGCACATAAATCTCTTAAAGCTTTTCTGTATCTGTTCTTTCTCTGATGTCTCTTCCTTCCAGTGGGGTGTGATGGTGGCAATAAGTAGACAGATCTGAGTTTAAATTCTGATTACTAGCTGTGTGACATTGGGCATGATATTTAACCTCTCTGAGCTCAGTCACATCCAACTAAAAAGTGGAGATAAAGAAAAAAATGTATTTCTCATGGGATAGTTGTGATGTTAAAGTAACGTGTGGGAAAGTACCAAGTTTTGGGCCAGACCTGTAGCAGATCCTCAACAAGTATTCCTTTCTGCCTTCCAATCACCAGGACCTTTGTCCCTTTGCACTTCCCAGAGCTCAGGGTCAAGGATGGAGCCAGAATTTGCTGTATATAGTATGACTTTCTCAGAAAGTACCCTGTAATGATTCTCCTAGGAACAGGTCTCTGGCCTTTCTGCAATTCTGGGGGGTATTTGGCCAGAATTTACATGTAAGCAGTACTGCAAAAGAAAACCAAAGAATCCTACAGAGTCAGAGCTGGGCAAGCCCTGAGGGATTCTTAAATTCCAGGACAAAAACTGGCTTATATAGTAAAAGGGAAAAATCAGGCTATGTAATGACTTTTTTTTTTTTTTTTTACTGACAAGTCATTCAGTTTAAAGAATTGTGTTGTGAGATCATATTATTTCTTTTTCTTTTTTTCTCCCCCCCCCTTTTTTTTTCAGTTTCTTTTATGAAATCCTTTTTATCTGTGATAGCTTCAGTTTTGAGAACCATTGATCTAATCTTACCTCCCTTTACAGGTAAGGGAGTGTAAGACACTCGCATGCTATGGAACATTAATGGACTGTGAAGTATTTTCACACACTCTAAGCTGTTACTTGACTGTAGGCTCCGTGAGGGCTGTGGTGTGTCTATTTTTTATACCCCATAATCCCTGCACACAGGCGGAGCATGCCTGGCATGGAAGGCTCACAGTAATTATCTTTTGGAGGAATAAGTGAAATACTCAACCCAGGCACTCTAGAATCCTAGTTTGTGATGATATTTATTCTTATTGATGGAGCCAGTAAACTCCTTGTGGGATCCTCTGTCCTCCGTTGCCCAGCAGGGTAGGTGTTCAGTGAATGAGCCCCCAGGTCACACAGAGTTCAGGCATGTCCAGGAAAAGATAATCCAAGAACCTGAAAGATAGCAGGAGCCACGTGGCCCTTCTCTCACATTATCTCATTTAATCTTCATGGTAACCTTGCCAGGAGAGTAATAATTTGAAGCAACACAATTTTAAGATTCTTTAAAAGATACAGCCAAATTTTAATTCCCAAACAGATGTGCATTTTTAATACACATGGTTGGGGGAATACCTTTTCAACCTCAGTTTTTTTCTTCAGTGTAAGGGGAATAGTGACCCACAAAGTTTTGAGATAGGTTTCTGTAGAAATGGCTCATTTATTGAAATCAAGTGCTTTTAAAATGTCCTGGCAGTTGCAAGTTAGAGAAGAAGCAAAAAAAGTATTCCTCTTCAACTTTTCTGCCTAGAAGTTGAAAGCTTCTCTTCTTTAGATAGGATTTCATTATTTTCTACAAAACACCACTTATCTGTGAAATACTATATGTTTTCAAACCACAGGTTCCAACCCAATAAGGACATGAAATCCATTTAGTGGGTGGAAGTCTGCATTTTTAAAAAAAATGATGAAATAGAATAGAAAATGTCAGAGTGCATTGTACTGCATAAGCAGGTTTATAGTGTACATATACATTTTACATATACATATACATGACTTGCAGGATAAAAATGTATTTGTTTTTATAGGTTATGGTCAAAAAAGTTTGGAAAAAATGGTTTGGTGATTGCTGCCTTGCACATTATGGTGTTCAAACATGCTCATTGACATGGATAACGCGATGTCTTTGTGTCATTATGATGTGATAAGGATAAGGAAATGTGGATGCACAGTGGGAACCCATTTGTGCTGCAGATACTTTCTCCTCCTTCATTTGTCGGGATAATGAACCTTTGCTTGCAAAAAGTGAAAGATGCCAATTTGTTATTTATTTATTTATTTGTAAAAGATGCCAATTTGGTTGTGGGAACAATGGCACATAAAGTTCAGGGATGTGGCTGTGTACGGGAGCTACAGCATAAGGCACGTGTGGCTCTGACAAGTGTGAGTGCCAGTCTCTGAGAGGGATCCAGTGGTCCGTGACCTGTCGTAAGTTGAAATTTGCTGGGGCACAAATCTGAGCACATCCTAGAAAGCCTGTGGCTGGGGAGAGACAGTGATTTAGCTCATGAGTGAGCCACGTCCCCTGCCCTCCATCTGCATTTCAACAGAGCATGAGAGTTTTTCTACTCTTTGTCTTAAGAGCACAATTCTCTTAAAGTAATAAAAAGTTTGTTTCTGTGTGAATGACCACGAAGTGAAAGGTGAAGTTTGAGTGAAACTTGGGATCTGAAGATAAGCTGAGAAAGATAGCCTCTTGACAGAAGTGTGATTCCCCAGAGAGCCAAAGCTGCTGCGGGTATTCCGGTGTTCTACAAGTTGGTGATTCCTGGCGCTTTGTGTAGGTAGCTCTAGAGGCTGTCAGGGGTCTGTGCAATATGCTTTGCTGCGTTTTTAGAACCTGTGGGGTAAGCATTGATTTGAGGCAATATTCATTTAATATATAGCCTCTGGAAGATAGAAATTTAGAATGTAGAAATCTTCACTTTTGTTTAGAAAGAGGAGAAAACATGTGTATGGGTTTTGGGGGGGTTGTTTTTTTGCTTATTAATTCCGATACTTCTTGATCCATCGCTTTGGGAATGACTATGTGACTTTCTCTGCTATTTTCTTTAGGATTCTGGGTTGTCTGTCTCATGTCTTCCCAGAGCTAGTCCTTCCCACAACTCTGGGAGGGAGAGGAAGAATTGGGGACAGGAGAAGGATTATCAGTGGACAAATCAGGACCAGATTCTGCTTCTTCCTTCACATGTCGATGCTGACTCTTTTGAAAGAGGGGCAATGAAGTCACTTGTGGGTTGACCCACGTGCCCTTCTTCTAGAACATGTAAATTATATAACTGTGGAGGTCACCCCCATTCCCATTCTCCAGTAGTTGTTGACCTAAAGCTTCCATTCTGTAATGTGCCTGTGAGTCATAATTGCAACTGTAGAAAGAGGGGGAAAGAGAAGTAAAGGGGAGCAGCATGTTAGTTTATCAGGATATGAGAAATAGCGCCTCGCTTTTTATTCAAAAAAAAAAAGTGAGGCTGAGATTCATTCATTCATTCCTGCACCGTGGGTGTCACGAGGAGTCTGACTCTGCTCTCTCACCTCTGCACATGCAGAGGCTAGGTGGGCACCTCACCTGAACATCATCAGGCCCAGGGGAAACTTGTTCTTGCCACCTAACTGACTGTCATCGATTCAGTGGCCATTTGTTGAGTGCCTGCTACCTCCATCACCTGGATACAGAAAACACTCAATGAATGTTAAAGTGTTGATGCAAGATGCTTTATTTGGCCCTGGGATGAGAAAAAGATAAACATGAAAAAAGCTTAGTCCTCGTCTCCTTGAGGCTCACCATACAGGGATAGACAAGAAGACAACTAATTATAAGTCAGGTCGACTGCAGTGTGTGTTATAAAGGAGAGAGGAAATTCTGTGGAAGTACAAAGGGAAGAGGGAGGAGGGGCACAGAGAGGAGTGAGGGAAAGTGAGCAGGCAGGGGAGGTACCCAGAGGAAAGGGATGCTAGCGATGGGAAGAACAGGAGCAGAGCAGCGTGGGTACCAGTTGCATTTGAGGAACTTGGAATAATGCCACGTGGCAAGAAGGAGTCAGGAGGAGTGTCGAGGGGTGTGGTGGAAGATAGGGCTGTTGCCTGCAGTCATTCCCAAGGCACCGGGGACCATCAGAGGTTTTGAGCAGAGAGCAAGGCATTGGATTCTTTGTGTTTTAGGAAGAGAAGTTGAAGAGGATGGACTGGAGCAGGGCTAGTGCCATGGGAGGCTACTGTAGTGGGTCATTGGATAAATGACAGGGCTTGACCAAGGGCAGTGGAAATGAAATGGAGGTTACTCCAGAATGATTTGTACTTGAAAACCAATCTGTGAATTTATAATGGGCATGAACCTACCCAACCACTCGAATGATTAATTCAGCTGGCCAGAACACAGCTTTCTAAATTGAAGTACATTAATAATCACAGGATTATTTGGTGAAAATGGAGTTAAGGCAAAAGGAGTTGGATGGTCTGAAAGGACCTTTTACTCCATCTATAGCCATTTTTGCATAGCGGTAATAACACAGCTTAGTCTCTGGCCAGTTGTTGCTCTTCTCTGGAGAGATCCTTGGCCTGCCACAGCAGGAGGAGCCACTCCCCTTGCCAGCACTGGGGAGAAGCTGGCCCGAGGCGTATTCGAGGATCTTTTGGTTTCAAGAAAGGGAACTCAGTCATCAATGAGCAAGTAAAATGGGAAATAATTATAAGGAAGGGGAATCTTGCAACCCTAATACCAGAAAGGCAGCCAGACCTCCTGGGACTTAGAATATCTCAGACAGTTTCCCCTCCCCACTTCCCTCTCTCCACGCACTGAGAATCTGCTTTCTTCTTCCAGACACATTGGCCTTTCTGTTCCCATCCGTTTGCATGGGCCCCATTATAACTTCTCCAAAATGGTGGCCTTGACCCCTAGTCTTTCCAGACTTACAGTCTGCTTCTCACAGCTGACCCAGTTTCTGTGTCTCAAGTACTAATACTAGAAGAGAGGATCTCATTTGTCCAAGTTGGGTCAGAGACCTTTTCCTAATCTAGTCAGGCTGAAAACGTGACATGATAGATTCTTAGAGGAAAAAAAAAAAAGGTAGTCAACCCTGGATAAGTCTAGTATACTGGTATTATTGTTCAGCTTTTCTAGACTTCATGAATAATTCACTGTATTTGTTATCTTTTGCTGTATAACAAAGTACTCCAAAACCTAGCAGCTTAAATAATAAGCATTTATTATGTTATATACCCAGTTCTGTGAGTCCAGAACCCAGGAACCGCTTAGCTGGGTGTTTCTGCCTCAGAGTCGCTCGTGAGGTTGTAGTCAAGCTGTCCCTTGGGACTGTAATCATTTGAAGGGTGGGCTGGGGGATGATTTGCTTCCATGACAGGGAGAAAGCCTCCTTTCCTCGTTGGCTCTTGGCTATTGGAGACCTCAGTTCCTCGCCATATGGGTGTCTCCATAGGCTGGGTATCCTTAGGACATGGCAGCTGGCTTCCCCCAGGGCGAGTGTTCCAGAAAGAGCACCTAAAATGGAAGTTGCAGCCTTTTATAACCTCCCCTCAGAAGTGACAGTCACTTCTGCCCTATTCTGTTGATCACACAGACCAACCCCGGTACGCTGTGGGAGGGGGATACACAAAGGTGGAGATGCCAGGAGATGAGGTTCTTTGGGAATCTTCTTGAACATTAGTTACCATACTCAATCAACATTTATTTAGTGCCTTCTTGTGTGCCAGGTGCTAGGAATTGAGAGCTATGTGACCCAGAGTTTCTGTCCTTGAGGAGCTCACTGTCTGGTGGGGGATACCTTTTATTTATTTATTTATTTATTTATTTTTTTGGCGGTATGCGGGCCTCTCACTGTTGTGGCCTCTCCCGTTGCAGAGCACAGGCTCCGGACGCGCAGGCTCAGCGGCCATGGTTCACGGGCCCAGCCGCTCCGCGGCATGTGGGATCTTCCTGGACTGGGGCACGAACCCGTGTCTCCTGCATCGGCAGGCGGACTCTCAACTACTGTGCCACCAGGGAAGCCCGGGGGATACCTTTTAAAAACACCACCATGTGTCTCCTGAGCTATCACACTTATCCTCATGAGATTCACATCTGTTCATAGCAGTCTCTTATTTAATCATCCTCAAATGGATCCCTTTCTTGCCCAGATGTTTTGTTTTTTTAAGTTTAAATCACCACCACAGTAAGAAATAACATTTTATATCACAAACCAGTATATACATAGACACATTTATATTGGGAACAAATTTCACAAAAGAGTTTATACCCTCAGTGCCTGCAATATATTCAAATATTTTCTATTCTAGGCAATTTCATTTTTGTGAAAGCTGGTCACAATCTCATGGATTTCACAACCTATTGCATTGTGACCTGCAAAGTGGAAAGTGGCAGCCTAAAGGGTCATACAGACTCTCTGCCATGAGCAGCAAAGCCCCTCACCATCTACCTGTCTGCAGCTCCCCCCCTCATTCATATTTAATAATGACTCCCCCACATAAAGTTCCTCTACCTGGAGCTCTTTCCTCTCTTTCCGCACATGGTTTGGAGAACTCTTATTCATCCTTTAAAACCCAGCTTTAAAGTGACCCTTCTTCCCCTCTCTCCTTGGAAAGACTTGCCTGCTCCATCCTCTGGCCCCCAGAACATTTCACTGACACTTGGTCCCTCCTCCACTTCCAGCCTGTCTTGGGCCAGCTCCTCCAAGCCCACAATATATTTTCACTGAATCTCAGTACGTTTAGGAGGACATTGAGCAAATTAGCATCACACAAATGACGATGCTGCAAATGAGCGGTGTGCAGAGTTGGGGGGTGTTGCAGGCAGGTTTCCTGTCGATGGAGCCACGTGCTGCAGAAAAAGAATCCCTCCCCCTGCGAGTCCGCTGTCTCCCCCGCGCATCCCTCACAGGTACAGTTCGCACCGGAACTTGCCGCTTAGGTTCATTGCTGTGGTTCATTTTAGCTGGTCTGGTTTCTTTTTGTTTTTTTTGGTTTTTTTCCCCTACTTTTTGCATGTGCTTGGGTCGATGGGGACAGCCTAGTGAGACATGGAGCTTTAGGCAGCACAGGTAGAAAGGCCTCTATATCTGCACCCGCCCTGAGGGAGGGGGGTTTCCTTTCTGAAGTGGTACGGAAGGAGGGTTTTGAGGTTTTTGAATATTTGCTTCTAAGTGTCTTAAGTAAGAGATTTGTTTGCCCACATTTGTACTATCTTAGCAAGCTAGCAACCCGACAGAATATTTTCTGGTTGGTTTTGCCTATACGTGGTTTTTATTTTTGAGGGGAAGAAAAATTTACACCTTGGTTAAATTGTACTGAAGTACAAATGGCTGTTTTTTTAAAATTGCTGTTAACTTAAAGGGTTGAAGCTAATATGATTTCCAGGCTCGTGGGAATCACTGATAGACTATGCTGTGAACCATAACCAGAAATGGAAAAAAAAAAAATTAGACATGAGCAAAAGCAATTAAATTATTCCTTCGTCAATATTCTCATTTCCGCATTTGTCAACGGCTGGGTAACTGCCCAAGGATATGCTGACTTCCTTGTGGTGTGTGCGTGTTGGGGGGAGGGAAGTGGAGGGGGAGACAGACTGTAAACAGATCATTACTGTAGAGTGTGATAAACAGTATAATAGAGTACATATCACATGCATAGGGAAGGGGGTCATTTGTTCACTTTCAGCAGTATTTTTCAAATGAATGTTGCCTCCCTTAGTGGATCATGAAATCCATGATGTATAAGGCGGCCAACAGCATTTTTTAAAATGGGATGATAGGATGAAATAGATCCAGTTACATCCTCCATAGTAAGTTTAGATATTGTTTTCTGAAACCTTCATTTCAGTTATATATCTATTGCATTGGAATGTGAAATCTATTTCTTGAAGTTGAATCTCAGACAATGTTTTGAAGCCACTGATGTAGGGGTGGAGGAAGTCTTCCTAGAGGAGGTAGCATTTGAACTGGACCTTGCAGAACGGTGGGCTTGCCCCAGAAGAAGAAGGACATTCCAGGCAGAGGGAAAAGGATATGCCCAAATGGAGAAGAGTTTTTTCTTGTTCAGGGATAGGTGTTCTCTGTGATTGGACTGCAGGGTACCAGGAGAGGAGCGGCTAGAGATGCTCCTGGGAAGACAGGTGGAGCTAATGAACCACTTGTAAGTACAAATATCAGGGCCTCAGCTCTCCCCAGAAACTCCATTTTTCTGGTGATGGGTTTGGCCTTGAGAATCTGTATTTCTAATAAGCTTCCCCAGGCAGTGAGGTGCTAATGGAGGTGTGACATGAACAACTCTGGGTTTTCAAAAGGTGATTTGGGGTAGTAATTTAGATAGAAGATTAATTGGAGGGACGTAAAATCGGGAGGAAGCAAGAGGTAAGGGCCTGAATTTAGGTGAGGCAGTTAGTGGCGAAAAGGGGCTGGATTTGAGGGAGATTTTGGAGGTGGGTTGCATGGGTTAAGGTAGATGAGAGAATAAGAAGAAATCATGCATGATCCTAAAATATGTTGAGAGTACATGTCCTTTGCTCTGATTGCCCATCTCTGAACAACCTCCTTGCTGTCTTAGACCTGACTCAAGTTAATCTAACTCACAAGGGACTGATCAGTATACCCAAACTGCTGGTTGATTAGTATGATTTACAGTGAGGGAGGTGTCTAAACCTTTTTGGGTACAAAAGTACTTGTACCTTTGTTCAGTATCAGAGTACCTGGAAAATGGCCCTAGTAATTAGAAGATTTAGGAAAGAGAGAATTGTATGGTCTGAGGGGTATTTCATGGGAGCTCTACAATTGCCTTATTAACTTTACTATGCTCACATAATGTGATCGAAGTACTTGTGAAGGTGATACAGTGTCTCTACTCCTTCACTGTTTTTCTTCAGCGTTGAGGATATATCTTGGTGCCTGCTTTGTACCTACTTATTTATTTGTATTCGACTTGTTTTTACAAGTCATCTTTTAGAGGTGGTTCTTTCTTCAGATGTCTTACCTCTTACTTTCATTTTCAGAAAGGACACTGACATTTATTTATTGAGCAAGCCCCTTTGCATGGGTATCCTATCTTGAAGGCTGACTTTCTCACCAAATTCTGAGCTTATGAGACCTCTCTTCCACTGCCTCTACAACCCACCATCCTCCTGGGCGTGGTGGAGTGGAAGGGACGCTCTGTTGAGGCGATGTTGGGAGTTCTGGCATCACAGGGGCCTGGGAGCTGATGAGTGGCACCTCCAAGGCATGTGTGTGGCATCCTCCTAACCTGATGGCTATCCTCCCCCTCACATACTCTGTGGGGAAACAGGCTGGATGTGTAAGACAGCAAGGCCAGTGGGAGTGCCGATGCCTCTATTTTTTTAAACAGTTCTGCTATATTCCTTATCCTTGTACTAGAAGCTTGTAGGAGTTCAGATTTTTTTTTTTAAAGTCTGTCAAGGAAAATAACCAGCTTGAAATGTGTCAGGACTAGAATAGCCTTAGTCTCTACAAAGATGATTTAAAGTGTTTATACTCATGTATCGAATAAAATAATAATGTAGGCAAGTTATTGAAAACATTTGTAATTACTCCAGTAATTTGCTTGTTTACCACTGCTTTGAAAACAGTTCCGCGTTACTTCTTTTATTTTTTTAATTTAATTTATTTTTGGCTGTGTTGGGTCTTCGTTGCTGTGCGTGGGCTTTCTCTGTTTGCGGCAAGTGGGGGCTACTCTTCGTTGCGGTGCACGGGCTTCTCATCGCGGTGGCTTCTCTTGTTGCAGAGCACGGGCTCTAGGCATGCGGGCTTCAGTAGTTGTGGCACACGGACTCAGTAGTTGTGGCTTGTGGGCTCTAGAGTGCAGGCTCAGTATGTGTGGCACACGGGCTTAGTTGCTCCACGGCATGTGGGATCTTCCCAGACCAGGGCTCGAACCTGTGTCCCCTGCACTGGCAGACAGATTCTTAACCACTGAGCCACCAGGGAAGTCCCCACTTACTTCTAATAATACTATTAACAACCACAACAGTAATGGCAACTAATATTGAACGTTTACTGTATACCAGGCACTAAAACAAGGGTTTTGCATCCTAATATCATTGAACTCTCCCTGCTACTGACCCGAGATATACATATTGTCACCTTCACTATACATATGAGTAAACTGAGGTGAGAGAAGTTAAAGAAAAAAAATAGGCCAAGTTTACATGGCTAAAAAGTGGCAATGATAAAGGTCTACTTGATGAGAGAGGAAGAGAGAGAGAGGGAGAGGAAAAACTTCTAAACCGTTAGGCGATACTGCCTGTGATCAACTGGGCAATGGTTTTATGTGGTTCAGGGAGACTTACTGTATTAATATTATATATATATATATATATATATAGGTATCTTAATATATAGGTATCTAGGTAGAAATACACTGATTTCTTGTATTCTTTTTTTTAAATAAATTTATTTATTTGGCTGCGTTGGGTCCTCGTTGCTGCACAAAGGCTTTCTCTAGTTGCGGCGAGCAGGGGCTACTCTTTGTTGCGGTGCACAGGCTTCTCATTGCAGTGGCTTCTCCTGTTGTAGAGCACGGGCTCTAGGCACACGGACTTCAGTAGTTGTGGTATATGGGCTCAGTAGTTGTGGCTCGCAGGCTCTAGAGCGCAGGCTCAGTAGTTGTGGCACACGGGCTTAGTTGCTCTGCAGCATATGGGGTCTTCCAGGACCAGGGCTCGAACCCGTGTCCCCTGCATTGGCAGGCAGATTTTTTTTTTTTTAATAAATTTATTTATTTGTTTTATTTTTGGCTGTGTTGGGTCTTCGTTGCTGCGCGCGGACTTTCTCTAGTTGCAGCGAGTGGGGGCTGCTCTTCGTTGTGGTGCACGGGCTTCTCATTGTCGTGGCTTCTCTTGTTGCAGAGCACAGGCTCTAGGCGCACGGGCTTCAGTAGTTGTGGGGTGTGGGCTCAGTACTTGTGGCTTAGCTGCTCCGAGGCATGTGGGATCTTCCCGGGCCAGGGATCGAACCTGTGTCCCCTGAATTGGCAGGCGGATTCTTAACCACTGAGCCATCAGGGAAGTCCCTGATTTCTTATACTTTTATACATCTTGTGGATTGGGCCTGTTTTTCTTTTATCCCACAAGTACTGATTGAGAGCTAACTGTATACAAAGTACTCTGCTAGGCCCTTAGAAAATAAAAAGCCTTTGCGGAGCTCCCTATCCTGGACAGAACATGAGAGAGATATATTAGGTGGAATCATGTGAGATTGCCATTGGAAATTTACATGGGAAGACTTCACATGGTTCAACTCGACACATAACTAAAATGAGGCGATAGAAGATTAGCTGAATATACTGACCTCTCGTTATGTTTCAGGCACCATGCTAAACATTTTATGTGCGCTAGTTCCCGAATCCTTAAAATAACTCTCAGATGTGAGTACTATAATTATCCCGGTTTTATAGATGAGGAAGTTGAAGCTCTGTGGGGTGAAGTGACTTGCCCAGAGCCACACACCTGGTGTGTGACAAAGGTGGAATTTGAACTGTAGTCAGTCTCAGTACACAGCCAGTGCCCTTAAGTCTCAGAATATAAGTACCTCAAGAGGTACAAATAAAAGTAACTACCTTATTTATGCACGTTGAGAACTTTTAATTTTTTATGTCACAAACACTGTATAGAGCACTTACTAACTTATCAGGTGTATTTCAGATTTCTGTGATCTGGTCACATCTGGACACATCTGGTCATGCATATCACCACTTAATCTCCAGCATTTGCATTCTCCCCCTCTGAGAACAGCCAACCAACCAAGGGGAACATTTGGAGGAAGAACACAGAGAAAGAGGAACATTTCCACTTTTACTTGTTATGTGGACATTGGACCTTTTTATTTAGAGGTCCAAACACATGCTAGAATGTATCAATTATGATTACAACTTTTTTTTTTCTCCTGTGTCCAGTTGCCCTTCTTTCTAGGTCACATACACAGACGAGCATCATAGGAGTGAACATTTAATTGTACATAATTAAATTGTAGGCAATACAATTAAAGTCTTTTGCATATAGTCAAGCCATTTTAAGAACTTTCCTCTTTAGAAGTTTCCTAATCTTACATTCAGATACCAAAATCCTGTCTATATAAACCATAACTTAAAATTTTATGTACAAAGGGATATCCCGTTTTTAAAATGTTACATTTTTTTTTATTTGCAGGCAAAAAAATTTAAGAAGTTGTTTTTTATTATTAAATGATATCGATTTTCATGTTACCTGGTGAATCTGAGATTCTCCCCACTGCTGTCCCAATATTTTTTGACCCCCCCGAAATATTTTAAATTACCTTTGACAACTGGCATTCTCAAAGTAGGCCTTCCCCAATTAGAGGGTGGTCCCCTCTGCCTATACCACACCACTGAACTTGGTTTATATTGAAACATCAAGGACTGCTTGTTCCTAGGATCCTTTTTGGGCCTTGAAGAGAGGGTGAGTTGAGGAGTCAACCATGCCTGGGTTCCCCCAGCCCTTATTAGACTGATGACCTCAGGCAAATTACAGAAACCACTGGGAGACTCATCTGCAAAAATCTGGATAATTAAACATTATTCTATCGGTTTGTGTTAAGGTTCATGCAATAATGTATAAGATAAGAATAAAGTATATAGAATAATGCCTGGCAGCACTCAGTAGGCCCTCAATAAGTATTAGTGCTCTTATATTTGGGCATTCATGAAAAAGCCTGCCATGCCCTATCCTCTTCCTGAATTCACCTCTTTGTTAGGTGATCTCTTAAAAGTCAGATTTGTGTTTCTTAGGGGTCTTGGCCTACTTGGGAGAACAGCTTTCTGAAATCCATTAATATTTCATTGGAGCTGTGGAGCAACAGCTGTAAAACTTGCTTGGTGGGCCCTAATTGCAATGAATAATCTATGGACTCTTTTGAAATGTAATTCTTCAAAATGTGTATTATAATTAAAATCCAGCCAATCCAAAGGCACTTTAAAACAGGTTTTAAAATTTCCCAAGCCAATTAGAAAACTGGTTGGTCCAACTGTCAAGTGTAGAGAAATATGCAAATTTATGCAAAGACTACTGTTCCAGGAAGACCTTGGCTGAATGTGAACACAACACACATCTGAGAAAACACCTCCATGATACTATGTGATACTAAATCACTGACTGTATTTATTGAGGTAGGTCTAAATACAAAGCACACATTGTGAGTGACAGAGTGGCAGTTACTAGAACAAGATATGTTTTGTTTTTTAAAAAGATCTTCTATCTTAAATATGACAACATTGTATGCCAACCTTGACATACTTACCTTGTGCAATAAAATAGCATAGTTACAGTATCCTTCTAAAAGCAAACAAGGTGAGCTACCATTATGTTTTTTAATGCTAAGGGGATATTATTATATTAGAAACTAACGAATTCCACTTAAGTAATTTAAATCTAGGGATAATTGTATTTAGAACTCAACAAATATCTGGGGGATATGGGTTTGAGATTTCCTGTTTATCAGCAGGACCCCATTGCTATATGCATTACAAACTAATTTAAAATAATTTTAGAGGGCTTCCCTGGTGGCGCAGTGGTTGAGGGTCCGCCTGCCGATGCAGGGGACACGGGTTCGTGCCCCGGTCCGGGAAGATCCCACGTGCCACGGAGCTGCTGGGCCCGTGAGCCATGGCCGCTGAGCCTGCGTGTCCGGAGCCTGTGCTCCGCAACGGGAGAGGCCACAACAGTGAGAGGCCCGCGTACCGCAAAATTAATAAATAAATAAATAAAAATTAATAATTTTAGAGTTTTTCGGGGGCTTACATATGTATTTTTTAAAATCTGAATCACATTTTTGTTCACTTTATCTTTTACCTTGAAGTTTATTTAAAATAAAAGGCAACAAAACCCCCACTATATTTTTGTGGGCATTTACAGGAAAAGTAAATGTAATTAACCTAAACCACAAAGGCACCCACTCCCAATCCACAGTCATAATTAACATTTATTTAAATGCTCTGGATGCTGGATGGTTTATGGAAACGTCTCAGTTTGAGATTTGATATTAAAAATGGGTGGTAATTATACTTGGACTACAGAATGTTAAAAGGTTGGGTAGCTCTCTTTCTCTTTTTTAACCTATTCTATTTCACTGGATGTTTGGGAAGCTCTCTTTTTAAGACTGGGGATCACGTCATGAAAATTCTACAAATGTGGCCGTACAATTATCTGCAATAAAGAGAAAGCAGTGGGAACTGGATGTTTTGAGAGTGACTTACTTAGCTCCTCACCTTCATCTTGGCTGCTAAAGTTTTTTTGTTGTTGTTTTTGTTTTAATGTTAATATACAGGTTTACAGATAAGGTTTCACTGCATTTTGGAATGGAAAGAGGGTGTTGCAAAGGAAAGCTTAGACTTAAAAGTTGGAATGAATCAGTTATTTGCCAAATAACTAAGTTAAAAGTTATGTTTTCGTTTTTGTGTGTGTTTTTTTTTTAAAGCATATGCAAAAAGTATGTACTGGGACATGTTCCAGTTAGAGTTCTAAACAAATATTGTTTTTTGTTTTTAAACCCCCCCCATCGGCGTCCCCCCCCCCAGCTAAAACTGGTGTGTGTGTGTGTGTGTGTGTGTGTGCGCGCGCGTAGGGCGCCTGCGGAGAATAGCACGCATCTTGTAGATCTTCAAAAAAAAAAAAAAAAAGCCAATAACCCTGTTTCTTGACTAAACCACGGCATTTCTTGAAGTTAAAAAGAATCCCAAAGGAAACAGGAATTATCAGCTTTGGAGCTTGATTTTTCTAAAAAAAAAAAAAAAAATTTAATTGAAAAAATCCTAATCTTCACATTTTTTGCTAGGCGAGAACCGAAGTTTGGAGGTAGACGAGCAGGCGAGCGGTTTGCCCGGGCGCAGAGCATGAAGGCCGGGCGGGCGCGGGGAGCGGGCGCCCGCCGCCCGGCGCGGGGGTGAGCAAGAGAGAGAGCGGAGCGCGTGTGGCCGGCGCCGCTCGGCCGGGAGCTCCCGCGCCCGCGCCCCGCGCCCCGCGCCCGCCGCCGCCGCCGCCGCCGCCCCTGGTGCGATGGCGCAGAAACCCCGTTGACAAGGCACTGCTTTTTCATGACGGTGAGTTTCCCTTTGAGTGTATTATAATTTTGTGATAAAAATTTCAAGGAGAAAAAAAAAAACACACACAACCTCCTTCCTCTGCCTCTTTCCTTCGGGGAGGGGAAAAGCGAGGGGGGGAGCTGGAGATATATCTCCAGACAGAAAAGAAAGAGGAGCAAATTAAACACCGAGTTGCCAAAACCAGGATATTAGGTTTCAGCCCAGAGAGCTATTGGCTAAGGCTGTGTTTTTTTTTGGGGGGGGGTGGGTTTGTGGGTGGGTGATGGTGGTGGTGGGTGGATGTTTAATGGACACGGAGAAAAGGGGAATCGAGTGTTTATGCCTTTCCCAGCGATGCCCGGGCCCCGGGAAGACCAAGTTCAGTGTCTCGGGCGAGGGCGCGGGCGGGCAGGGGGCGGCGGGGCCGGGATGGGGGCGCCTAGGCGGGGTGGGGGCCCCGGCGCCTTTTTTTTTTTTTTTTTCCTTTTCCGCGGATGCAAATTTCTGGAGCGGGGAGAGGGAGAGCCTGGGAAGGGGGATGGCGTGGCTGTTGGTGGTGGGGAGGAGAGGGGAGGGAAGCCGTTTAATGACTCATTGATTGAGCCGGTTTAAAATTAGTTGTGTGCGCGAGTGCGAGTGTGTTTTCCGCCCCCCCCCCCACCCCCCGGAGCCGCCGGGAGCCGGGAAGGAGGGAGCGGGGCTCGGCGAGGGGAGGACGGCGCGGCGGGGCCGTGAGCAGGGGCAGGGAGGGCCAGGAGTGACGGCGAGCGAGGAAGAAAAATAAGCTTTTCCAATCTCCTCCCCTCGGTTTTCCCCCCCTCGTTTCTTCTCTCTCTCGGAAGCTCTTGGGTGTGAATCGCATTTTCTTTCTTCTCGGCAAAATGGACCCCGCGTCTCGAGAGGGGGAGGGGAGCGGGTGGGAGGGAGGCGGCGGCTGCACGGGGTTTATTTTTCATCCTGGCTTCCTCCTTCCCGCTGCTTGTGCGGGCGGCCGCGGCTGGGAGAGCTCGGGGCCGGTCAGCCTCCCCGGCCCAGTCCGGCCCGGTTCTCGGAGCGCGCCTGCCGGCAGGACTGGCCCTTCCCCGTCGCTTCGCTGCCTGGGTCCAAACCACCGCAGACGACCCGCGGCCTGGCCCGGACGAGCCCTTGTGCCGCGCGGAGGACCTTCGGCCCAGCCAGGCGCTTCCTGCGGGGCCTGTGCGGCCGGTCCGAAGACACGAGAGGCTCGGTGGCACTCTTTTGGCCGAGAGTGCGCGGGCCCGACGCGGCTCGCGCCCCGGATCGTCCCGGACGCAGGATCTTGCGGGGGTTGTGCGGGTCGGGGTGGGGGGGGTGGCAGCTGGAAGGCGCTAAGATGGCGCCGGGCCTGGCCTGTCGCCAGGGCTGGTGGCGCAGTTGCTCCGCGGGCGCCATCTTACCTGGCGGCGCGGGCGGCGCCCTTCGGGGACGCTTTGCCGACCCCAGCGCTGGGCGGTCCGGGGCGTGGGGGCTACGCTGCGGGGGCCGAAATCTGTACTTGGGCCCGGGGCCGAGTAGCCTGGTCCTTCCCAGTGCCCCCAGACCCGAAAGGCGAGGCAGCCGGCTAGGAGCGGGAAGGGGCTGGGGCCGGCGGCATCTTGTTCCTTTTACCACTTGCGTTGAGGAAGGAAGTGGGCTGAGGGTCGGGCCTTGCAGCCGAGGGTCGGGCCTTGCAGCCGAGGGGTTCCCTCCCTGAACCCGCAGCCCCCTCCGCCCCCGCCCCAGTCAAAATTGGAGGTGAGGGCTTCCCGTCGTCTTCCTACGGCTTGAACCTGGACGGCTTTGCTTTCCCTGGCCCGGCTTCGGGCAGGGCATGGAGGCTTTTCGTTCATCCTCTTCCACTTCATTTTGAGAGTAAAGTCGAGCCAGGTTACAAAATTGCAGAAAAAAGAGTCGAGGACAGTGTCTGCCTGCCTTCTAGTAGCGTGGTTCTGTATAGGTACTCTATGTTAGTTTTTTTAGTTGGTTGTCTTATCACAACCCTGGAGAGACTTTCCTCTAGTTGTCAAATTGTGGGAAGCTGATGGGTTCCAGTGACTTGAAACTTCTTTTTGGCTTTCATATCCCCTATTCCAAATGGTAGTAAATTACGATAGTTTCTTAGAACTCTGATCTGAAAAATTAAACTCGCCTTGAAACACCCCGGAGACTTTTTTCCTTTTCCTTTCTAAAAACAAAAACAAAACAAACAAAAAAGCACTGTGTTTTGGTTCATCTCTTTCTGATCATACAAGACTTCTCAGTTCCCCCACTCATTAAAGTGTTTCCTTAGAAGCATTCATATAAGTATTTATCTGTCCTGTAGTAGCTGTTTATCAAAGTGTGTGTGGGTTTTAACTTTGTTTTCAATTGTTACTGAAAAGATTATTGGGAGGAGGAAAAACATCGGTAAAGCTCTGATCTCTCTAGGAGCCCACCGAGATGGAAAGTAAATAGTTAATTTCTGGTGGATAAAAGTAACATAGTGGCACTATTAGGTGTGTGCTTGTGTTTACAAATACTATAGTGGATGTTTTAGGCCCTATAAGACCTACCATGTGTTGAACACTGTTGTATGCCAGGAATTGTATATATTTACCAGGGGAGGAACTAAAAATGTTTGCCAAGATATTCGAATTGTTCAAGGTCTTGGAAGTTTTAAGTGGTAGAATTGACAGTGGATCCCAAAAGCCATATTCCTGGCTCTGTATCTGTGGTTTCCAAATCTGAGCATCAGAATCAACTGGGGAGATGTTTTAAAATACAGATTTGTAACATCCATTTGTCAGGGACAGTTGAGGTTTTTTCAAAAGGTCTAATGTGTTAGGCAGTCTCAGTTTTAAGATTCCTGCTTTCAACTTCTCAATGCCCCTAACTCCCTCCAGTTTTGAAATTCTGGCTCATCCAGGATCCCCTGAATATGTAGGATTCTGTGTTATTCCAAAGCTCTCCAGGTGATTCCATTGTGACACAGATACACATTCAAAACATCGCTGTACTACACTATGGACTGTGCTGCTGGCTCTCTTGAATTGGAACATGAGACGAGGTCTATATCATTTTGAGTTTCAGCACAGTTTTTTTCTGTTTTTTTTGTTTTTGCGGTACGCGGGCCTCTCGCTGTTGTGGCCTCTCCCGTTGCGGAGCACAGGCTCCGGACGCGCAGGCTCAGCGGCCATGGCTCACGGGCTCAGCCGCTCCGCGGCATGTGGGATGTGGGATCTTCCTGGACCGGGGCACGAACCCGTGTCCCCTGCATCGGCAGGCGGACTCTCAACAACTGCGCCACCAGGGAGGCCCTCAGCACAGTTTTATTGCTCACATTATTTTTATTTTTCTCTTCTGCCATTTATCAAATCGTTGAAATGATTTTCTTACAGAAAGAAAACTTAAGTATTGCAAGCCTTTAAAATCTTAGCATATATTTTAAAGTAGATAATTTCATTCTATTACAAGTTACATAACATACTGGCTTCTAGGTCTAGCCGGGCCATCTAGTTTAGTCAAGACAGCTGTGCAACAAAAATATTGATAGAATTGAATCTAGGGTTGATACAGAATTTAGGAATAGGGTAGGAAATATCCTGAAATAAAAACCTAGAGATAAATCCTTGAAAGGAAGGGTTCTTTCTGATTTTGAATTGGGAAGGTATGTTTTTTGGGTTTTGGGAAGTAGGATGGGAAAGTTATTCTAAACATGAGACTTGATAAGAACAGAGTATGCATTAAAGAAACAGAAGGTCAGGAAGAAACATCCAGAGCAGATAATGAATAGCCAACCAGACCAAAATGAGAACCGAGTCAGTGAGGAAATCATTAACTTCTCTGGAGCAAGGACTACGTATTTTAGTTATTTTGTGCTTTTCTTTCCTTATTCTAAAATTCTAAGATTTTCTTTATTCTAAAGTGTTTAATGATTGCTAGGGGGAATGGTTGGAAACTTTGATTTTTGATGCAGATGTCAAAATTATATTATCTTTGTGTATATCCACGTTCCTCTGTCCTACATTTTGAAAAGTTTTATAAGGGGCAAACTGTTGGATACCTGTGTGCAGTCTGTGTCCAGTCTAGACTAGTGAGTGGGTGGAGTCCTAGTATTTGTGTCATGTGGTTTTTCTCCCCTTGTTTTTCATGGTAAATGCCAGAGTAATTATTTTCTTTGACTAAAATCCAATAAAGCTTGAAAGGAGGGGAAATCTAAAATAAACCTGCTCAGAGGGAAAGAGTAGCTTCTTTATTTTAAAGTAGCCTTTAGTGAAATTCAAGACAGACAAGATCTCTGCCCTCATGGACTTTATAGTATAGTGGGAAAAACAGGAAATAAGTAAACACAAGATAATTACAGGTTAAGAAAATTTATAAGAAGTTAATAAGCTGTTGGGTCTAAAAGAGTGTGTTGTAGGGAATGGCTGTTTTGGCTAGTAAGAGTCAAGGAGTGTCCCTTTTGAAAAGGTGACATTTGAGCTGAGACTTGACACATGAGCATGTGCTAGCCATGTGAAAAGCTGGGGAGACATTCTTGACCTGGGAACAAGTGCAAAGACCTTTAGGCCCAGAGGGTGCGGGTGTTGGAAAAGAGAAAAGCAGGAGGAGAATGCAGTGACCTAGAGAGAGAGAGTGCAGGGCCTCTTATATTAGGGCTTGTGGGAGTTTTGAGATTTTAATGAAAATGAGAAGCTATTGTAGGACTTTAATTAGGACAATGATATGTTTTTGTTTTTAAATATCACTGGCTGCTCTGTGGTGCAAGAGAGGAAGCAGAGAGGGCAGTTAGGGGACTATTGCAATGGTCAGCTCAAGGCTGATAGTATCTTAGACAAGTACAGTGGCAGTGGAGATGGAGCAGAGTAGATGGTGGGTTTCAGATATGTTTTGGAGGTTGAATCAGGAGTATTTTCTTCATGGGTTGGCTGTGGAGAGAGAAGGAGGAATCAAGGATGCCTTCAGATTCCTGGCCTAAGCTTTGGTGGCTGGTGGTGCCAATTGCTTGTAGAGAAGACTAGGAGAGGGAGAGGTGTGAGGGGTGGGTTCTATGTGGAACCTTTTAGGTTTTTGAAAAACTTGTGAGACATCCAAGTGGAAAGTCGAGTAGGCAGTGAATATTCAAGTTGAGCTGAGTGGAGTGGACATAAATTTTGGGAGTCACTATCATAGAGATAGTATGTCGTGGAACTAACTGGTTGAGATCATTTGTGATCATGGAAGACTTAAGATCAAGCCCTAAAAGTTCCAGTGTGTAAAGGTCGGGTAAAGTAGACCGAGAAGGTTAAGCATTAAAGCAGGAGAGCGAATTATCCCTTTCAAGAAAAGAAGGACTGGTCTGCTCTGCCAAATACTGTTGAGAAGTTAAACAGTGAGGATAGAGAAATTCCACTTGGATTTGGCTCTCTTGACAAGTAGTTTCAGTGGCACATGAGGATGGAAGCCAGGTTGGAACGCATTGAGAGAATGGGAGTGAAGTGAATGTAAACTGCTTGTTGGGGAAGTTTTCCCGTAAAGCGAGGACAAACTGCGCAGCAGTGGTTGGAGAGGTGTGATCAAGGAAGCGCATTTTAAGAAATGATGGGAAATAGAAGAGCATTTTCAAGTAGGCTAGCGAGAATATCTAATAGGGAGAGACTAATGCAGAAGAGAAATAAGACTACCAAAGGGGCAAAATTCTTTCTTTCTTTCTTTATTTGTTGGCCTCGCTGCGCGGCTTGTGGGATCTTAGTTCCCCAACCAGGGGTTGAACCCAGGCCCCAGCAGTGAAAACGCCGAGTCCTAACCACTGGACCACCAGGGAATTCCTGCCAAAGGAGCAAAATTCTTCAGAAGGAGAAAAGGAATTCAAAACACAAGAAGAGGGTTTGCCTTTGGTGGGAGCAAGATGACTTGCAGTCATCTTGCAGTGTAGCAGGAGAGAAGGCAAAAAATTGGCACAAGTGCAAGGAGGTTTAGGAATTGGAGATAGAATATAGGGCTTTCTGTTCTGGTGGCTTCTGTTTTCTCAGTGAAGTCTGAGGCAGGGCCAGCAACCTAAAGTAAAGGAGGAAAGGGTGTGGATGGTTTGAGATGAGGAGGACACCTCACCTTGGACAGCAGGAAGTGAACTCACTGAGACACCAGATAGGGTGGCTGGGCATTATTGAGTGGCTGGAGGTAGGGGGTAGGTCTGAATTTAAGGTGAAACCAATCGACCCAGTTAGTTGTGTGGTTTTCTGCCACCAACGTTCAGCTATAACAAGGGAAGCAAAAGCAGCCAGGTGATCAGTTCAACCAAGATTGGCATTTGGCCCCCCAGGTGTGATAGGAAGAGAGGAGCTAGGGAATTGAGGGTGGTTGCAAGGGTGTGATTAGTGATGAACCTTGAGATGTTATTTGGGTAGGAAAGCAAGAGAGGATAATGAGGGTGGGGGGCGAAGAATTTAACCATGAAAATCAGTTTTGGTTAATAAAAAGTGACTTAATGGGTAGAAAATTTCAGCCGGGGATGATGAAAAAGTTCTGGAGCTGGATAGTGACAACAGTTGTACAACAATGTGAATGTACTTAAAGCTAATGAACTGTACACTTAAATGGTGAATCTTACGTATGTTTTAACCACAATTTAAAAAAATGCATTCGGGAGTTGCCTGGCAGAGCAGTGGTTAGGACTCTGTGCTCTCGCTGAGGAGGGCCCGGGTTCAATCCCTGGTCGGGGAACTAACATCCCACAAGCCACATGGTGCGGCCAGAAAAAAGAAAGAAAGAAAAAGAATTAACATTTAAAGGTTTGTGGCAGGTACAGATGTTACTTGCACACTGCCTTGGACTATTTGCAAAGTACTATGTTTTCTATGGAAGAAAGGTTTAGAAAGCATATCTCAAATTATTGAGGCTAAAGAGACAGTATCCCCTCTTATCATGGTCCCAAACTTGAGTAGGCATAACAGTCACCTGTAGACACAGAGGTTCTGGCGTAGGACCATGAAATCTTATGTTTCCCTGTTCCCGCACTTATTCTAAGCCTTTAACATAGCATTTAAAACAAGCTGGGCACTTAGTAACCATTTTCTGGCTAAATACTTAGACAACCCAGGTTAGAGTAGAATGGTGGGAACCAAAGAAAAAAACATTTTTGAGATAGGTAGAAATCAGCAAGGCCTTATAGTACATTGTGATCTCTGTGGGTAAGAGGAAAATCAGATTAAAGGGAGAGAAACAGGGAAAGTCATTTTTTTTTTAAATTCAGGTAATACCAAGTGGAACTTTGTAGCACTCTCCCTAACCTCCCTTTCTCTATTCTTTCCTCAGACTGCTGTCATTCTTTTCATAAGGTTCCTCTGTTCCCCAAATGGCCTAGAGAATAAGTAACAGTAAAGTAAAATTAGAGAAGAGGAGAGCAGGGTAGATGATAGGATTCAAAATAGAGGTCTGGGGCTTCCCTGGTGGCGCAGTGGTTGAGAGTCCACCTGCCGATGCAGGAGACTCGGGTTCGTGCCCCGGTCCGAGAGGATCCCACGTGCCGCGGAGCGGCTGGGCCCGTGGGCCATGGCCACTGAGCCTGCGCGTCCAGAGCCTGTGCTCCGCGGCGGGAGAGGCCACAGCGGAGAGAGGCCCGCGTACTGCAAAAAAACAAAACAAAACAAAATAGAGGTCTGTGGTCTTTCCTGGGAAGATAGCAAGGTCATTTGTCAGGGGCAGAGGCAAAAGGTTTTGAGTTTGAGGGGAGTAAATTTGTGGAATGTGTCAGATGTGGGGAAGGTGGATGAAAGGAATGGTACTTAGCTGCAGTGAGGCAACATGAATTAAGCAACATACCAGTTCCATCTGCATGGCATGGTTCTCTCGTGATCAATAATGTTCTAGGGTAGAAGTGGAAAATACAGTGGGTGAGGGGGCTGGCAGAAAGCGAGGGGGGGGGGGTTGGGGGGGATGTTAAATGAATGTGAAGTGGGAGAGCTGACAGAGAAGGAAGGAGGTGTGGACTTGAAAGCCCTAAAAGGGAAACCTTGTAAGTGGTACCTCGCTGAATGGAGATGGGCCCAGGAGGCGGCTCTGCTGGGGTGGCTTGCCCACGTGTAGTGCAGTTCACAAGTGCTCAGGGCTGGCAACATACCCAGTTTGGGAACGTGGAAGAAAGAGGTCTTGGGGAGAGGCAGCTTGATCTTTTTTCCCCCTTACCTCGTATGTGCTTCTGCTCAGGAAAAGATCCTGAGACCTCACTGTACCAGATCTGAAACCCAGGTTCCCCTTCCCTGTAATCCTAATCAACTTTATATAGTTGTTATTTAATTATAAATTTCTTTTTAATAAAGTTGGAAAATTGAACATTTTCTGTTTTTGTGGCTTTCTGTTTTGGCTTATCTTGCAAACATTGAACATTCATATTACCTGAAATAAAAATCCTAAATGTGAGGGAATGAGGTATGAACGGTATTGCCTTTCTAGGAAAGGCTTATTTCAGTTCATCTGAAATCCAGGGTGCTTCCTTGTAGCATCAGAAATTAAACATGTGTCACAGGTGTCCCAACCTGTGACTGTAACATTTTCACAAGAAAGAAGATGGGGGAAAGGAGAAAGAATATTGTTAAACCTTAACATTATTTCGGGCCCTGACGGGTGTTTAGTATTATTAAATTCTGACAACACCCTGTAGGTAGGTTTGTTCCATTTTATAGATAATGAAACTGAGGTTTAGAAATGATAAATAACTTGCCCAAGGTTACATTACTAAGTGGTAGAGCTGGGATTTGAATATATACTGCATGTCCATGCACGATACATTTTGCCCTTAGTATTAAGCCCATGTATAAGATTTTATCTACAAATGACTGCCTACTAGTTAAACATTTTGAGGTTTTAAGATTAAAATTGGATGACCTTTGTTTCAATAGGACGAATAGGGAAAAGTAGTGTTTTATTGATAAATAAAAGTGGTGATCAAAAAACCCAGAATCTTAACCCAGAATCTTATGTCGATAGTCAAATTTTAGGTCAGAGCAGTTATTCTGCTCCTTCTGCAGATAATTCAGTTTTTTATTTGCATAGTGTGGTGAGTCAGACATGCATAGTATTGCTCCCAAGCTCTATACTTGGGAGCAATCAGGGATTATGAATCATCTCTTTCACTTAGCAAAAATCCTAATTGGAAAAAAGAACACTTAGAACCTTAATTAAACATGATATGGTACAGCTCAAGTTGTTCCCTTGCTTGGAATGTTGTCAGTGTAATCAAAGTACAGATTTGGATTTAAAACGTACAAAGTGTGATTTGCTTTAAGGAAACATTCTTTTAAAGAGGCCATACTGTAGGTTGAATATAAGGCCAGTAAAATAACGTGTCAGAAGGATGTTTTCCTTTTCTTTCTGACCCTATGAGAAAGCTGAGCCCTGATGGACAACAGTAATAAAAGATGATGAAACATTCTTACTGTGGATTTTTTAGTTCACTGGGGCTGACCTACAGCTCTTGATCGTTAAGTTGGTCCCTGAACAGTCTGAGGTAGTGCATGAGTTCATGCAAGGCTGCCAGAGCTAACCTGAATTTTCCTTCTTTCCCAGTGAGAACCAGCCCTCTCACTATTACTAGTGGTAAGCCTAATTTGGGGAGATGAAGAATTTCAGAATCTTGTGGTAAATGTCATATGGGAGAGACTTTCAAAATTTGTTATGTAGACTAAATATTTTGAACATAACTAAGGAATGTTAAGACTGCTGTTGTATGTATTAAAATCACCCATCTTTAACAGTTGCTTGCAGTGATTTCAGATTTTTATTGTAATTTTTTAAAAAAGATAATCAGTTTATTTATCCGATTTCTTGGTTTTTATTGTAGAGTTGGTATTCAGCTCTCCTTCGAATAATATTTTACAGTGTTAGGGCCACCACCATCAGTTGATTTTTTTTTTTTTTTTTTTTGAGGTACGCGGGCCCCTCACTGTTGTGGCCTCTCCCGTTGCAGAGCACAGGCTCCGGACGCGCAGGCTCAGCAGCCATGGCTCACAGGCCCAGCCGCTCCGTGTCATGTGGGATCTTCCCGGACCAGGCGGGGCACGAAACTGTGTCCCCTGCATCGGCAGGCGGACTCTCAACCACTGTGCCACCAGGGAAGCCCCATCATTTGATTTTTAGCAATAATTTTTAAAGCCCTAAGCATTTCCCCTGAATTTAAAAAAAAAAATGCCATAGTTGTTGAATGTTTAGCTTTAGTGTAATATACACGAAAGTTTTATGAATATAAAATAACAGAATAGTTTATAATTATTTTCAGTAGTCATTTCTCAATAAGTAGTAGAGCTGGAGAAACCTGGATGCCATATTGAGAGATTAAATTTAAAATCTTTATATCTGTGTTTGGCAAACAAAGGTATTACATACAAAATTTAAATTACTGTCAAAGAAAGTTTTCTAGAGCAAAGTTTAGTTTTTTAAACTGGACCTAACCTGGGAAGTAGAATAATAGATTTTTTTTTTAATGTGGAGAAATGTCTTCAGATTTAGAAATAACTCATTGCATGTGTAGAGACTGTTATCCACACACACCAAAAAAATCAGATTATTTTCTCCTGATTACTGAGAGTAAAAGTTTTCGATTGTGTGGTTTTAACTTGGAAGTATTTCTCCTAGGATTTAAAATAAAAATGAATGCTGCTACATTTAGATTTTTTAACTCTGATACTTCCTAGAAGTGCAAAGAAATATATTTAGGAATAGGAAGTAAGAATAAACTGACCTATTTGTATTCTGATTCTCCAGATCTGTGAGAATCAGGATTGGAAAGATCATGAGAGTCCAGCCCCTTTTCTCTAGGTGTGATCATACTTAAAAGATGCAGATTTACACCTAGAGATGTTTGGAGCTACCTCTATCCATAAACCTCAAGATCGCTTGCTTGCTTATTTATTTATTTTAGTTTCTTTTTTTTCATTTTACTGGTCTAATTTACAAGGTAAAGAATAACTGATTTCTTTGTTTTTGAGCTCACTTCTCCCTCCAGCTACTGCCCTAATTCTTTGCTCCTCTAGCTTTGTTGGGGTTTTTTTTCCCCAAAGTTTTAAAACTATTTTACTTGTTTCTCTTCATTAGTCTGATTTTTATGTCACATGTATACTTAGAATTATTTTCTGTTACAGCATATATTACGTAGGTAAAACAATCTGAAAGTAAATGTCCAAAGAGAATAATCAAAGAAAAATGAAATTTGGGGAACTGTGTTTGCAAAAGAGGAGTGGAGAGGGCCTTAACTTACCTAGAAATGTAAAATGGACATTGTGCCATGTGAAAACCTGTGCATACCAGAGAAGATTTCCTTATCTTTTTAATATATTTTATGAGTACCATATTATTACTGTACATTCTTTTTTCATTTGCACTGTCATGTTAAGGTTCTAAGGTTAAATGAGATAAATAATCAATTAAGAAATCACCATAAGTCTTGCAGGGGTCTGTTTACATGTCTTCCCCACCAATACTCACGAAGAGAATAGTGCATGTGCTACAGTCAAGATGACTGAAAAGATCTGCATCTAATGTTAAAAAGTTGGCTAAACTGTTTTTCAGAAATGTGCACATTGGATATGCAGCACAAAATGAACAATATAGAGAGATGTGTTAAAGTCTTCATGTAAACGAATACTTTAGTTCTATACATACATGTAAACTTAAATTGTTTATAGAACACATTTTCATTACAATTAGATGCTCCCCATCTAAAACTGATATTGTGTCAAAAAATGTGACATAAAACCTATTTGACATAAAACCTATTTTAACCTTTTATTTTTGTCACACATTACATAAATTCTCAACTCATTATTTAAAATATGTTCTATGTTCCAAATTACCTTACTATCCAAATGTTACCTTGAGCTTGACTCTCAAGTATGTCTTCAGGATATAATATACATGAAAGGCACAAAGCAAATAATTTATTTTCAGAACATGACATGGATTTGGTATATGTATATGCGTTGTATGTATATACCTTTAAAATATTTTCCACCCTTTTAAGATTAATTTTTTTTTTTTTTTTTTTTTTTTTTGCGGTGCGCTGGCCTCTCACTGTTGTGGCCTCTCCCGTTGCGGAGCACAGGCTCCGGACGCGCAGGCTCAGCGGCCATGGCTCATGGGTCCAGCCGCTCCGCGGCATGTGGGATCTTCCCGGACCGGGGCACGAACCCGTGTCCCCTGCATCGGCAAGCGGACTCTTAACCACTGCGCCACCAGGGAAGCCCTAAGATTAATTTAAAGTTAAAAATATTCTGGAAATTTTCTGGCAGTCCAGAGGTTAGGACTCGGTGCTCTCACTGCCGAGGGCCTGGGTTCAATTCCTGTTTGGGGAACTAAAATCCCATAAGCCACAGTGGTACAGCCAAAAATAAATAAATAAATAAAAATATTCTGGTGTTTTTCTTCCTTTCCAGAATGTTTCTTTTCTAAATGGAATGTCATGTTTTGAAAAGTTATTACTGTAACTATTTGGAAAGAAAAAGGCACTGCACTGATAATTGATCATCAAATATTTATTAAATGCTAATTTTGTACAGGGCACTTGGAGGGTACAGGAACATGTGATCTAGGTGGGTGGATAATTAGTACATGCAGAAAAGTACACAGCAGCATGTGATAAGTGCCAAATGAGAGAGCAAAGGAGAGAGAGCCTTTGACCGAAGTGTGTGAGCACGTCCATCCATTCACTCATTCAGCAAATATTATTGAGTACCTAATATGTGCCAGGTGCCATTCTAGGCTCCAAGATGCCTCAATGAGCAGGACTCTCATGAGAAGACAGACAGCATACCTAGGTAAACTTGTAAGTTATAGGGAGGAAAATAAAGCAAGACAAGGAAGATGTGGAATGCTGCGGGGATGGGAAGGTGGTCACTGGTAGGTCATGATCCTCGGGGCAGAGAGTTGAAAGAAGTAAGGAGTGAGCCTTATCTTAAAGAATGGCATTCCAGGCAGAGAGCAGCCAGTGCAAAGGGCCTGAGGCATGAGCATGCCTGGTGAGTTCTAGGCCTGGGAAGTCAGGAAGGGCTAGAATCAGAAAGAAGTCAGAGAGGTTTGGGGGTGGGGGTGGGGGCCATTGTTTACTCAATGGTTATTCACAATTGAACATAGAAAAGGAGTTTGGTTTTTACCATGAGAAAAATGGGGATTCATTGGAGGGTTTTGATTTATGTTTTAAAGGTATTGCTCAGGAGGTTGGGGTGAGAACAGATGCAGGGGGTAAAAGAAGGAGAGCAGAGAGGCCAGATGAGAGGTGATGACGGCTTGGACTAGGGAGGTAGCAGTGGAGGTGGTGTGTGGTTGGATTCTGGATCTGTTTTGAAGGTATAGCCGATGGGATTTCTTGATGGATGGGATGTGGGGCATGAGAGAATGAGCAATGAAGGGTCACATATAAAAAATTAAATTTGAACTGGAACCTAAGGAATTTGTTGACCGGGAGAAGACGGCAAAGCAGAGGAATTTAGGTGGGAAAGAAAGAAATTAAGTGAGAAGTATATAAGAGGGGCAAGACAGTGGGGAATCTTCGTTGGATGAAGTGAGAAGTTTCTCAAAGACGAGAGAGAAAAGAAGGAAGGCTGGGATGGGACATTGGGATAACAGTTTGTGAAATGCACTCAATGCAAGGCCAAAGTATTTGAATTTTTCTTTACGTACAAAAAAATCATAAAGTTTTTCAAGCAAGGCAGTTATTTGACTAAGAGAGAAAGAAGCATTGTAGTTAATAATAGCCTTGGAACGAGACAGATCTGTGTTCCAGTCCTGGCTCTTTTCCTTTCTGTGCTGTCTCCAGTAAATTATGTAACCTCTCTGGGGGCATGTGCCTTAGTTTCTCTGGCTTGAGGATTTACCTTGCAGAGGAAGTTTGCCAGGATTAAGTGAGACCATGCATACAAAGAGTTAACAGTGCCTCACTAATTTGGAGCTTAACCATCACTACTTTTTAAAATTATTGTTATAAAAAAATGTTGAAGCAGTGTTTAATTAGACTAGTTTGCTAATAGTGAATGAATGAGTGAATGGCTCCTTTAGAAAATGAAATTGACTTTTTGTCTTAAGTGAATTATTTCTGTCAGTCAGTATTGCTTTCCAAGACTAGGCAATGCCCCTTGAAATTCCTGTTAGTTGTCCAGTGGTATACTTTTATCAGAACAGCAGGGGATGTAATACAGAGCTCTCCCCTCAAACACTTAGAGATCAAATATAACAAATTCCCATCTTGACATTCTCAGTTTAGTATAGAAAAGACTGAGAAATTTAGCAGTAGAAGCCTGATGTCACTCTAAAACCCACTTTCCGAAAATCAGTGTCCTGCTGATCACTGGTCTGCAGAATGGAGGTTTAGAAAATGCTGGGAAAGTGAAAAAAGGCATATGGGCTTTGATTTCGTTTAAATATAAAACATACTTTAAAAATAAAAATATACTAAAGAAAAAGATTGAAAAAGTATGTTCCAAAGTATTAGCTCAGGCTGCCATAACAGAATACAGATGACCCTTGAACAACATGGGTTTGAACTGCATGGGTCCACTTATGCACGGATTTTTTTTTTTCACGGAATACCTACTGCAGTACTCATGATCCACAGTTGATTGAGTCTGCAGATGCAGAGTAACTGCCTGTGTAGAGAACTGACTATAAAGTTATATATGGATTTTCGACTGCACAGATGGTCAGAGCTCCAACCCTTGAGCTGTTCAAGGGTCAACTGTACCATAGACTGTGTGGTTTAAACAGCAGAAACTTATTTTCTCACAGTTCTGGAGGCTGGGCAGTCCAAGATTGGGGTGCCAGGTAGTTCGCTGGCTGGGGAAGGCCCTTTTCCTGGTTTGCAGATTGCCACCTTCTTGCTGTCCTCACAGGAGCTCTGGACTCTCTTCCTCTTCTTATAAGATCGCCAGCCCTATTGGATTAGGGCTCTACCCTTGTGAACTCATCTAACCTTAATTATTTCCTAGAGACCCTGTCTCTAAATCCAGTCACATTAGAGCTTAGGGTTTCAACATGAGTTTTGTGGGGGACACAATTCAGTCCACAGCAGTTACTGCTATAGGCAGTGGAATCATAAGTGATCTCCATTTTCTTCTTTATGCCTTTCTGTACTTTCCAAACTTTCTGCCGTTGAGGCTGTTGGGTGAAATTGGGTTCCACTTATATGAGTTACCTACAGTAGTCAAACTCATAGGGACAGAAAGTAGAATGGTGGTTGCCAAGCGCTGGGGGGAGGGGAAAGGGAGAGTTAGCATATAATGGGTACAGAGTTTCAGTTTTGCAAGATGAAAAGACTTCTGGAGATGGATGGTGGCGATGGTTGCACAACAGTGTGAAGGTACTTAATACCACTGAACTGTACAGTTAAAAATGGTTAAGATGATGAATTTTATGTTATGTGTATTTTACCACACATACACACAAAAATTCTCAGCCCCCTCTCCAAGAAAGGCCCCAAAAAACTTCTAAAAAATATATAGCTTTTGGAGTTAGACAGATTGGGTTTAAATACTAGTTCTGTGTTGATGTAGTGGTTCTCAAACATGAGTGTGTATCAGGATTACCTGGATGGCTTGTTTAACACCCCCTGAGTTCCTGGTCCAGTAGGTCTGGGGTGGGCCTGAGAATTTGGATTTTTAACAAGCTCGCAGGTGATTGAGAGCCTACAGCAAGTTCCCTGTTTGTAAAAGTGGGTCTGTTTGTCAGCTGTGAGGCTTATGTGGGAGTACCTGGTTCAGGAGCTCTCAGCATCAGTTTTAGTTTCTTTTTAGCAGATTGTTTGTTTGCTTTTTCCTCAAATAATTTACTATTGGATCTTTTTCTCGTGTATTTAAGATCATTTTACACAAACATGAAGAAATAACTTATTTTAAAAATTTATTTTATTCAAGTATAGTTGATTTACAATATTGTTAATTTCTGCTGTACAGCAAAGTGATTCGGTTATACATATATATATTCTTTTTCATATTCTTTATCACAGAATATTGAATAGAGTTCCCTGTGCTATAGAAGAAACTTATTTTTAGAAATATATATTAAAGTCTTTAAATATGTAAGAAGCATGTGAAATTAACTTTGCTTCTTAGAGAAGATTAGGATTATTTCAGTCCAATGGCTAGACTAGGGTTGTCTTTGGAACTGATACTTAATATTCAACTTTTTTCCTTTTCCAAATTATATCTGTGTGTGTGTGTGTGTGTGTGTGTGTGTGTGTGTGTGTGTGTGTGTAGGGGGTTGTAATCTGGTGAAAACAAGGGTTATGGCAACTCCCTTCCCTTCATCCCCCCCTTCCATAAAAAAAATCCCACAAACAAAACTTCTTGGAAACCATATGTAAATAATTAGGGTAAATATTATTCATACCTCTTTAACTGTTCTTAAATCTTAAAGATTTCCACCTTGTGGCTGTCCATACAGGCTAACAAGGGGAAATGAGCCTCTAGGCCAGTGTTTTTCCTAAACTAAGTTCTATAAAAGTCTCTAGATGGGAGCTGTCCAGTATGGGGGGCACTAACCACAGACGACTATTAGTGCCTGAAATGCGCCAGTTGTGATGTGCTCTAAGTATAAAGTCCACACCAGATTTTGAAGACTTTGTATGAGAAAAAGGATGTAAAATATCTCATTAATTTTATATTAATTACATGTTGAAATGATTAAATAAATACTAAATAAATTTTTTAAAAAATTTCGTCCAAAATAGCTTTTGGGTATTCTGGACAAAATAAAACTCAGTTGACCCTTGAACAATGTGACGGTTAGGAGCACCAACCCCCTATGCAGTCAAAAATCCACATATAACTTTTTATCCCCCCAAAACTTAAATAATAGCCTACTGTTGAACAGAGCCTCACTGATAACATACAGTCAATTAACGTATATTTGGTGTGTTATACTTATTATATACTGAATTCTTACCAAAAAAAGTAAGCAAGAAGAAAGAAAAGGTTTTTAGGAAAATCATACACAGGGGAATTCTCTGGTGGTCCAGTGATTAGGACTCTGTACTTCTACTGCGGAGGGCTCGGGTTCAATCCCTGATCAGGTAACGCAGAGAAAATACATTATTTAGAGTACTATACTGCATATATCCATACCATTAAGTTTATGACGTCTGTTTACAAGATGAATTGTCTTGTCAGTACCTACATCAATATTGTCTTATATAATACAAAACACTATAGATGTTACATGTATCTCTAACACTAGACATCAAAAATGAAAAGATAATGTGAAAAAGAAATTTATATTTATGTATGGGTATAGTGATTCATGCATTGGTAAAGAAAAAGCAGCAATATGATTGCTTTATGGTGGCCTGTACGATTGCTTCACAGTAGCCCAGCCTCTGTGGGCTGAATGAATCATTATATGAATGAATCATTATAAAATGAATGAATGAATGAATCATTCATTATAAAATGTTTATGGCATATAGTATTACAGTCATATTCATAATACAGTATTGGAAACATTGTTATATTTTTCTAAAAAACCACTTACCTATTATGATAGGCTGATATGCAGGTCTCCGATTACGAGAGAAAGAGGCATACTTTACAGTAATGTAATTCCTTTTCTTTTAAAATTTTTTGGCCTTGCCGCACGGCATGTGGGATCTTAGTTCCCTAACCAGGGATCACACCTGCGCCCTCTGCACTGGCAGCACGGAGCCTTAACCACTGGACCACCAGGGAAGTCCCACAGTAATGTAATTCTTTGAAAGCAAAGTTATAAAACAGTAAGAAAACAAGCACTGTTAATTTTGTATTAAATATCACTCACCTTATGCCTATGTAAGGAGAGGCTATCCACTTCCATACAAGTCTTGCTCATGATGTTCTACATGTATATATTTGTAAATGTATTGGGAAAAAAAAATCTGTGTATAAGTGAACCCTCGCAGTTCAAACCTACATTGTTCAAGGATCAACTGTATATTACAACAAATTACACTTTAAAAAGTTTAGGGCTTCCCTGGTGGCCCAGTGGTTGAGAGTCTGCCTGCCGATGCAGGGGACACGGGTTCGTGCCCCGGTCCGGGAAGATCCCACATGCCGCGGAGCGGCTGGGCCTGTGAGCCATGGCTGCTGAGCCTGCGCGTCCGGAGCCTGTGCTCTGCAACGGGAGAGGCCACAGCAGTAAGAGGCCCGCGTACCGCAAAAAAAAAAAAAAAAAAAAAAAATTTAGCTACTAGAACATTTTGAATCTCATGTGTGGCTCTCACTTGTGACTCACGGTGTTTCTATTGGACAGCTGTGCTGCTCTAGACCCACGGGAGTTAATAGGTGTTGGGAGTGGAGTTGGGAGAGAATGGAGGGTTCTGTGGCAAAGTCAGTGTGGGAAACAGTGACTTTTAAAAAGCAGGAGGTCTGGGGACTTCCCTGGTGGTCCAGTGGTAAAGAATCCGCCTTCCAATGAAGGGGACACGGGTTAAATCCCTGGTCGGGGAACTAAGATCCCACATGACACGGGGCAGCTAAGCCCGCACGCACCACAACTACTGAGCTGACATGCCTCAACGAGAGAGCCTGCCTGCTACAAACTACAGAGCCCACGCGCCCTGGAGCCTGCACGCCGCAACTACAGAGAGAAACCCCCCATGCCACAACTAGAGAGAGGACTGCACACCACAACGAAGAGCCAAGAAAGAAAGAAAGAAAGGAAGGAAGAAAGGAAGGAAGGAAGGACTTTAAAAATAAATAAATAAAAAGCAGGAGGTCTGATGTATATCATGAATTACTGAGACGGGTATGTGATATGTTACGCTTCCCAAAGTTATTTCATTATGGAACCTCTGCCAGCCTTTTTTGTTTAAAGGACTCCTTTCCCTGAAGTCTTACATGGAAAAGACTAAAGTGCTGCTCTCAGCTACGATGCTCCCACAGCTCCTTTTCTCGAAGCCGGTGCCAGTGTATTTCTCCTTACTTACATTTCTCCCTACTTTTTTAATATAATTATTTACTTATTTTATTTATTTATTTTGGCCACACTGGGTCTTAACTGTGGCACCAGGATCTTCGTTGCATTATGTGGACTTCTTAGTTGTGGCATGAGGACTCTTAGTTGCGGCATGCATGCATTCACCAACCAGGGATTGAACCCCGGGCCCCCTGCATTGGGAGTCGGAGTCTTATCCACTGGACCACCAGGGAAATCCCTCCCTACTTTTTATAGTGATAGATTTACAATAATGTGCTTCACTTTTCTCAGCAAAAATACCTTATAATAAGTTGATTTAAAATTTTAGAATTGTAATTGATGGAATAATGAGGTTTTTTGCTGTGGGAGAAAGTGTTTTAAGATTCTCAACTGCTGTTTTTTGGCATGGGAAACATTTACAGAAATCAGACCTTCCAAAAATCCTGTTTCCACCCACAGAGATGAGAAGCATGGGCTTGGGAATTAGAGATTTGAATTCAAACTTCTGTCTCGCTGCTTACAAACTGCAATGTTGGGCAACTGTCTCACATTCTCTCTAAAAATAGGGATAATAATACATACCTGGCAGGATTGTATTAGAAGGATTAGGACTGTGTAAAGTGTGTGGCAGAGGGAAGGCGCTTAGTGAATGTTAGCTGCTACTACAGTTTTTATCATATCATATGCCTTGGTATATTAATAATATTAATTTAATTTATATTTTTAAATAGGTAATAGTAATAATAATAGCAAGAATCATTAATTGTAAAAAGGGCTTAATGTTACTATAAATATCCATGCTAGTATATGTTTATTTTCATGCACATTGATAATGCTTACTACAGTTTGGAAGATTATTTCAGATGTAGCTGTCTTGCCTTTCCAATAAGATTATCAGCTACTTGAGAGCTGGGACATATTATACACTTGTGTGGGGCTTTTTTTGTGTTTCTTTAACCCTCTACCCTGCCCTTCCATCACAGGCTTATTTTAATAAATAAATGATCATTGAATCAAACCCTCATTATCATTAGTATGATAAATTACAGTTCTGCTTAATATATCATGCTTTTTTTTTTTTTTGCGGTTCGCGGGCCTCTCACTGTTGTGGCCTCTCCCGTTGCGGAGCACAGGCTCCAGACGCGCAGGCTCAGTGGCCATGGCTCACGGGTCCAGCCGCTCCGCGGCATGTGGGATCTTCCCAGACCGGGGCACGAACCCGCGTCCCCTGCATCGGCAGGCGGACTCTCAACCACTGCGCCACCAGGGAAGCCCCATGCTATTTTTTTTTTTTTTTTTTTTTTGCCCCATGCTATTTTAATGTAATTTGTTAAAGAAAAATTATGATATTAATGATATGAGACTCATTAACAAAATTTGCAAGCTTTCATTAGAAGTTTAAGAAAAAGTTAAATAATGACAAACCTTCATAGAAAAATAATTTTACTAGGTGAAGCAAAACTGAAGAACTTAAATATTTAGAGAGGTAAATAAGGTGTTCTAAAGGCAAGACTATGAAGACATAATGAAGCAAAAAAAATTTATTCTAATTTGTTCAAAAGAACAATACTGAATAATGGCGGTAATAGAGCTATGGATCTATCCTATTTTAAATGACCCAGAAGTGATAGAAGAGAGTCAAACTAAATGAAAAGTCTTCACCTCTTTCCTAAGGAAAAGGGTTGTGTTGTGGCACAAATCTCTCAGAAGTTGGGACTGTGTTCGAAACCAATTACGCAGTTTCCCGACATCACTTGCTTCTAGCACATGTGACTGCCACTTCAGAATGATGTGGTTTTAAGTCAAAAAAAATTTTTTTTTAATTACACTGAGCTGGCCTTAAAAACGAAACATAGTGTTTTATTCTTAGATCACCAGAGGCTGTTTCTAAGTTACTTGACTCTTATATGAAGGTTCAATAATCTATAGCAGGATAGCCCAGAAGTGAGTATAGAAAAAGGTGTTAATTTACATGTCTATTCAATTCCAAGCATTCATGTAAAAACTAGAAAAGTAAATGATTATGTGGCTATTTTCTACAGTGGACATTTGTGAGAATAAAGATGTGAATTTTGACTAAGCTTTCCAGAAAGGACTGTTGCATGTTTATCAGATGAAACTTACCTTTGTATCTCACTCTGGTCCAAGGTGGAGAATGTTGATGGGCTTTTCCACTGCAGTGTCAGGTTTTTTAAATTGTAAAATGCATTTCTGTTGCCCTCTACTAAGCTTGCAGAAAACTAGGTTATACTTCACCTTCCTCTCTCAGGGCATTCTTTGGTATCTTTGGTGATAGTGAAGAGTATCCTTTCTGCACTGTTGAAATTGACAGCTTGCTGCTACCATCCTGTGCATCTGGCAGCACCTTCAGCATCTTTGCATTGCAAAAATGTACATCCAAACAGCGTGTAGAAATGGCCATTGTGTGCTTAGCAAGTTTAAAAATATATTGTGAATTATATTCAGATGTTCAGAATTCCTTTGTTATTTGTTACTGGATTGAGTTTATTTGTTTCACATGTTGAACAACTGTCCTGGACCCCAACGGTACAAGGGCTCCATGGACTGACCCCTAAAGGATCTGTGGTTAGAATTAGGGAGAACTGGGGAGAGGGAGGCCCGTGAACTTGGATACGAAAAAAATTGCATGTTATTTTCACTAGACTCCAATTGAAATTTATTATTTCCTAAATCTATGAGTGGAGGCCACCAGCCACTGTAGTATTAACAGTGCCTGGGGAATGTTACCAGTAGAAATATTGTTTATCACATTACATTTGCAGGTATCTTGAAAGATTACTATCTCCTAAATGATAGTAGTTACTAGACTCACCACTACATATAGTATATTAATGCATTGATGAAGAACCACATATCTAACTATATTACAATTTTTAAATATTTTTATAACTTTTTAAAAATCTTCCATATACTCTGCATCTTGAAATATTACTCTGAGAAGGGATCCATAAGCCTCACCAGACAGACAGAAGGCACAACAGGGTTAAGAGCCCTCCTCCTTCCTTTGTGGGATGATTTCTTCCTACATCTGTGCCTCTTGCTAGTTGTGGGGTGATCTGCCTCAGCTTCTTTCACCCCACTGTTTGCTGAGGTTAATTTTAACTGATGTGCCATAGGTCCCTCATTTTCCCTCAGTGGGCGTGTGTCCTGAAGCTGCCAGCTTGAGGGAGAGAATACTTTTCCAGAAATAGAAAGATTTTTTGGGGGGGGGGATTTTTTTTTATTCAAACAAAGTCACAAAAATTATAATCATCCTCATCAGTTCACTCAGTCCCATGTAATTAATTTTTTTTTCATCTTGATCTTTTGTTAGCACTATTATGAATTCATCAGTTTTCCATTAGAGTTCTGAAAATGCTTATTCATTCAGTTGAGCAGTTCAGTCAGTTACCAGAAACCTGTACTTGTCAGAGTATTTTCCATGAATTCCTTGAAGATGAAACCCTTTTATAGGAACATTTTTGCGAAAGCATCAGAGTCCAGAACTGTCTGTAAATGACAAAAGACTTAAAGATGACCACGGTTAAAGATTTGATGAAAGTTCATAATAATGCAATTGACAAGGAAATTTAGTTATTTCTGAGTTACACATTTTAAAGTAATAACTACAATTATCACTTATAACATTATACCAGAACATATAAGATTTTTAGAAATTTCATGTAATGTCTGAAACATTTATATTAACATATTTCCATACAAATAACCCAAAGAAAGTTTACTATTAGTTTTTGTGTTTGTTTGTTTTTTTATACTGCAAGTTCTTATTAGTCATCAATTTTATACACATCAGTGTGTACATGTCAATCCCAATCGCCCAATTCAGCACACCACCATCCCCACCCCACCACGGTTTTTTCCCCCCTTGGTGTCCATACGTTTGTTCTCTACATCTGTGTCTCAACTTCTGCCCTGCAAACCAGTTCATCTGTACCATTTTTCTAGGTTCCACATACATGCGTTAATATATGATATTTATTTTTCTCTTTCTGACTTACTTCACTCTGTATGACAGTCTCTAGATCCATCCACGTCTCAAGAAATGACTCAATTTCATTCCTATCTATGGCTGAGTAATATTCCATTATATATATGTACCACATCATCTTTAGCCATTCGTCTGTCGATGGGCATTTAGATTGCTTCCATGACCTGCCTATTGTAAATAGTGCTGCAATGAACATTAGGGTGCATATGTTTTTTTGAATTATGGTTTTCTCTGGGTATATGCCCAGTAGTGGGATTGCTGGATCATATGGTAATTCTATTTTTAGTTTTTTAAGGAACCTCCATACTGTTCTCCATAGTGGCTGTATCAATTTACATTCCCACCAACAGTGTAAGAGGGTTCCCTTTTCTCCACACCCTCTGCAGCATTTGTTTGTAGATTTTCTGATGATGCCCATTCTAACTGGTGTGAGGTGATACTTCATTGTAGTTTTGATTTGCATTTCTCTAATAATTAGTGATGTTGAGCAGCTTTTCATGTGCTTCTTGGCCATCTGTATGTCTTCTTTGGAGAAATGTCTATTTAGGTCTTCTGCCCATTTTTGGATTGGGTTGTTTGTTTCTTTAATATTGAGCTGCATGAGCTGTTTATATATTTTGGAGATTAATCCTTTGTCCATTGATTCGGTTGCGAATATTTTCTCTCATTCTGAGGGTTGTCTTTTTGTCTTGTTTATGGTTTCCTTTGCTGTGCAAAAGCTTTTAAGTTTCATTAGGTCCCATTTGTTTATTTTTGTTTTTATTTCCATTACTCTAGGAGGTGGATCAAAAAAGATCTTGCTGTGATTTATGTCAAAGGGTGTTCCTCCTATGTTTTCCTCTAAGAGTTTTATAATGTCCAGTCCTACATTTAGGTCTTGAATCCATTCTGAGTTTATTTTTGTGTATGGTGTTAGGGAGTGTTCTAATTTCATTCGTTTACATGTAGCTGTCCAGTTTTCCCAGCACCACTTATAAAAGAGACTGTCTTTTCTCCATTGTATATCCTTGCCTCCTTTGTCATAGATTAGTTGACCACAGGTGTGTGGGTTTATCTCTGGGCTTTCTATCTTGTTCCATTGATCTATGTTTCTGTTTGTGCCAGTACCATATTGTCTTGATTACTGTAGCTTTGTAGTATAGTCTGAAGTCAGGGAGTCTGATTCCTCCAGCTCTGTTTTTTTCCCTCAAGACTGCTTTGGCTATTTGGGGCCTTTTGTGTCTTCATACAAATTTTAAGATGATTTGTTCTAGCTCTGTAATAAATGCCACTGGTAATTTAATAGGATTGCATTGAATTTGTAGATTGCTTTGGGTAGTATAGTCATTTTCACAATATTGATTCTTCCAATCCAAGAACATGGTATAGCTCTCCATCTGTTGGTATCATCTTTAATTTCTTTCATCAGTGTCTTATAGTCTTCTGCATACAGGTCTTTTGTCTCCCTAGGTAGGTTTATTCCTAGGTATTTTATTCTTTTTGTTGCAATGGTAAATGGGAGTGTTTCCATAATTTCTCTTTCAGATTTTTCATCATTAGTGTAGAGGAATGCAAGAGATTTCTGTGCATTCATTTTGTATCCTGCAACTTTACCAAATTCATTGATTAGCTCTAGTAGTTTTCTGGTGGCATTTTTAGGATTCTCTATGTATAGTATCATGTCATCTGCAAACAGAGACAGTTTTACTTGTTCTTTTCCAGTTTGTATTCCTTTTATTTCTTTTTCTTCTCTGATTGCTGTGGCTAGGACGTCCAAAACTATGCTGAATAATAGTGGTGAGAGTGGACATCCTTGTCTCATTCCTGATCTTAGAGGAAATGCTTTCAGGTTTTCACCATTGAGAATGATGTTTGCTGTGGGTTTGTCATATATGACCTTTATTATGTTGAAGTAGGTTCCCTCTATGGCCATTTTCTGGAGAGTTTTTATCATAAATGGGTGTTGAATTTTGTCAAAAGCTTTTTCTGCATCTATTGAGATGATCATATGGTTTTTATTCTTCAGTTTGTTAATATGGAGTATCACATTGATTGATTTGCATATATTGAAGAATCCTTGCATCCCTGGGATAAATCCCACTTGATCATGGTGTATGATCCTTTTAATGTGTTGTTGGATTCTGTTTGCTGGTATTTTGTTGAGGATTTTTGTATCTATATTCATCAGTGATATTGGTCTGTAATTTTCTTTTTTTGTGAAATCTTTGTCTGGTTTTGGTATCAGGGTGATGGTGGCCTCATAGAATGAGTTTGGGAATGTTCCTTCCTCTGCAATTTTTTAAGATTTTTAATCATAGATGTACAGCTAGTTATTTTCAAATAAACCCTTTTGGGTATTTTTTTAAGTCGGAATATTCAGAGATGCTTTCTTCTTTTTTTGTGGTAAAATATACATAACATAAAATTTACCATTTTAGCCATTTTATTTATTTGTTTGTTTATTTATTTAAAAATTTTAGCTGTGTTGGGTCATCATTGCTGTGCGAGGGCTTTCTCTAGTTGTGGCGAGCAGGGGCTACTCTTCATTGCGGTGCGTGGGCTTCTCATTGTGGTGGCTTGTCTTGTTGCGGAGCATGGGCTGTAGATGTGTGGGCTTCAGTAGTTGTGGTGCACAGGCTCAGTAGTTGTGGTGTGCGGGCTCAGTAATTGTGGCTCGCGGGCTCTAGAGCACAGATTCAGTAGTTGTGGCACACGGGTTTAGTTGCTCTGCGGTCTGTGGGATCTTCTTGGACCAGGACTTGAACCCATGTCCCCTGCATTGGTGGGCGGATTCTCAACCATTGCACCACCGGGGAAGCCCTTTAGCCATTTTAAGTACAGTTCTGTGGCACTGAGTACATTCACTTTGTTGTATAACCATCACCACCGTTTTTCCCCAGAACTTTTTCATCTTCCTCAACTGAAACGCTGTATCTTATGGTCTTTTGATAGAAAAAACTATCAATTTAAATTCCAGTCCACATGGCATTTCTTAAAGTTTGTAAAAGATTTCACACTAGATAGAAGTTTATATTTCTTAAATGGAGTTTAGAAGAGTGAGATTAATTCAGCTTCTTTAAAATTTTTGTGGAAACTGGGAAATCTTTCTTGGAGTAATATGCTACATATATATTTGCCCATATTCTTTCTTAAATCGTTTTTAAGCTTTAAAAGTTTCCTTTTATTTTCTTCTCCTTAAAAAATTGACTCATGCACACATCTTCCTTTTGAGCCTGCTTTTATAAAAGAGAATCCTCAGCATCTCTTCCTTGGTAACATCATTGACTCTGTAAAATGGAATTTTGTTTAATATTGTTAATTGTTTTTATAGGGCTTGTTTTTCTTGGAACATACCGTAAAACCAAAATATTTTGAATGTTACTCATTGACAGAGAGCAGTGAGAGTCAAGAGTTTGCATGATAACTTTAACCAGATTGCTAATACTAAAGCTCAATAAAAGAAAAAAGATTTTTTATTTATAATTACTGCCATTTCAAAGTATTTTTTAAAGCAGTTCCATACATAGAAACAATAACATGTACAAACTCCACTAACACAGAGCAATGGTGTCCTATTGCATTTGAGGAAATATAGAGAAAGATCAGGCAGTTTTTATTTTTTAATAGCTTAATTATTACCATACTGTACTCTAGTAAATTTTGTGATTGTAAGATGGAAATGCAAACAGCAGTCCTTTTTCTGTTTATGACCGGTATTGTGCAATAATATCCATTGTTTTTAAAAGCAGGAAAAAAACGCATTGGGAGGATTTTTCTTTTGCTTCATTTAAAATGCCTTCTAAAAGAAATCCCTTTCAATTAGAAAAAAAACCACAAATGACTCATTAAATCTCCATTTAATAAAAGATATCTTTTTTCTGAATGAAACTAAAAATTTAAAAAGTGTCAAGAGCCGTTTGTGTTTAATATTTAGGTAGTTTGTTTTTATGGAGAGGATGCAAGTAAGACTTACTTTTGGCTTTCTAGTTTTTAATTCCTATTCCTAAAATTTTGGCTTAATGTGTTTTTGGTTGATGCATGACCAGGTTCATCTTCATGAGTGTTTATTTCAATGTAGGCATTGCTTCCTTTTGCTAAGTCAGCTTGTCATTGGAGCCAATTCTCTGAATGATTGTTTATTTTTAGTGGAAGAAAGTAATAAATATGGCAATCACTGATTAAAACAGAAACTCACCTTTTATTTGGAAGTATAATACAAGAGTTCTTTGAAATTTGGTAGTGTACCTGAAAAGAACTGACTCATCTTTTTAGTACTTATTATTCTATGTAGTGCAGTATTGTGAATTATCACAAAGATAGTTTTAACTTAATTTTATTTAACATTTAATAGCAATCAGGACAGCAGTATTTCTCGGTCATTTCTCAGTCATTTCCTGTTTACTGTTTTCCATAGTCATTAAAATCTTGTCTCTTATAAAACACAGTAAAGAAATTATGAAAACATTTTTGGCAGAGCATCTGTTTTTCCTGTACTGCAGAGTTTTTTTCTTTTCCTTAAAGGTCTAGTGTTGATGCCCTCACAAAGCCATACATGGCTGTGCCAGAGACTTCATCTTAGACTTTTACTTCTGAGTCTTTTGATGAACACAACTTTTTTTTTTTTTGGCTGTGTTGGGTCTTAGTTGCAGCACGTGGGATCTTTTCATTAGGGCGTGCAGGCTCTTCCTTGCCGCGCACAGGCTTCTGTCTAGTTGTGACGGGTGGGCTCAGTAGTTGCAGCGCGCGGGCTTAATTGCCCTGCAGCATGTGGGATCTTAGTTCCCCAACCAGGGATCGAACCCGCGTCCCCCTGCATTGGAAGGCGCATTCTTAACCACTGGACCACCAGGGAAGTCCCTGAACACAACTATTATTAATATAAATTACTGCTCAAGATTTTGGGACTCCAGGAGTTATTTTATGTTTATGTTCAGTGCATAAATCCCTGTTTTAAGGAGGTTTGTTAAATATTAATTAGGTTATTATGGAAGGATACACAATTTTTTTGTCATATGGATCTTAAAAAATGACATTTTCATATGCCTCAGAGAGCTGAACTGTCTGATCAGATGGGGAATCAGTTGACCTTGAAAGCCTTTTTCTCCCTGGCAGGAATGCCTGGCTAAATACATAAGGGCCCAGCATAAGCTGGTGGATCCTGGACAATGGATGACCAGCCAGCATCCGAATCCTGTGTTTTATGATTGTGCTAAAGTGCTCCTGTGTAGCCTAGCTGAATATTCTTGGAAACCAAATGATAAGGAACTGACATCACTCCTGAAAAAGTTAGTTTTAAGACCAAAATTTTACTTAAGTACGGAGTAAAACATGTTTATTGGGCACATTTGTATCAGGCATTGCACTAAACTCTGGTAACATGAAGATGGAACAAAATTGACCCAGCTTTCATGGAACTTGTAAGCTAATGAGGGAGTCAGAAAAGCAAAGTTTTGTCACACACATGTCAGATCTAGTAACATGTCAGACATGCTCTAGGGATACAAATAAATGAGCAATTAATTTTGCTTCAGGATTTTCTTTAAATTAATTAGTTAATTTTATTTTTGGCTGCATTGGGTCTTCATTGCTGCACGTGGGCTTTCTCTAGTTGTGGCGACCGGGGGCTACTCTTTGTTGCGGTGCGTGGGCTTCTCATTGCAGTGGCTTCTCTTGTTGTGGAGCACAGGCTCTAGGCACGCAGGCTCAGTAGTTGTGGCTCGTGGGCTCTAGAGCACAGGCTCAGTAGTTGTGGGCTCTAGAGTGCAGGTTCAGTAGTTGTGGTACACGGGCTTAGTTGCTCTGCCACATGTGGGATCTTCCTGGACTAGGGCTCGAACCTGTGTCCCCTGCATTGGCAGGTGGATTATTAACCACTGTGCCACCAGGGAAGTCCCAGGATTTTTTTTAAAAATGAAAGGCAAAATCATTTTACTCAAAGCCTTAAAAGATAAGGAGGTATTCTCAGTTGACCACTTGGAGATGGGCGGGAAGATCTTTTGTCTTCTAAGTAAAGGGACAAGTGCAAAGCCAAAGAATTGAAAAAGTGGCATGATAAGTTTGGGGGACATCAAATGGTCAAGATGGCGAAGAAACAAGCGTTCCATATAGGGGAGGGTGAGGTGGGTTAAGGTACAAGATGAGGCCAGAGCCTATTGTAATGGGCCAGAATTTTAAGTTCGCTAATGCCGAAATGCCATGCAGTCTAAAAGTTGCTTGGCCTTAGGATGGGAGAATTCATTGTACTCTTGTAGCACTTTATACTGTTTTTGTTTAAATTTGGGTTCTGCTTTAGTTGGGTACAGAAGATAGGTATAATGAAGCTAATCACACAGAACAGTGGCTGATCAATGTCAAAAGACATGGTTGGTGCTTTTAGAATTCTCGGTAGAAAATCCAAAAGACAGCCCAAGGTTGTCAGAGAAAGACTCAGAGAGGTAGATTCAAACTAAGTTTTGAATAACGGATGGAATTTCAGTAGATGTAGGAGAGAAAGAAGAGCATTTCAGATAAAATTGTCACCTGAACCAGGGCGGATGCTGGGAAAGTGTGCATTGCGTTTGGGGGCTAGGAGAGTGGCAGTTTGGCTAGAATAGTGTGCAGGGGAATAGTGGGAAGTAACTTTAGCACCACTGTTTGTTCTAGGTTTAAATATAATTCTTTGTTTTCCACTTTAGATTGCTCTCCCATAGGAATAACCTGGTGTCCAAAGTAAGCATGCTTTCTTGGAAAACTGAAGTAAGTTTCAAGAAAAAGGGAATAAGCACACTTTCCCTGGTATGCCTGATCCTGTTGCAGGTCTTGCCATCATGTGACCAACATATTGGAAAGGGTGATAAGTTCATTTCAAAAAATGTTCATTGACCACAGTGCGATACCGCCTCGCACCTGTTAGAATGGCTATCATCAAAAAGACAAGAGATGACAAGTGTTGGCAAGGATATGGACAAAAGGGAGCCCTTGTGCACTGTTGGTGGGAATGTAAATTGATGCAGCCACTATGGAAAACAGTATGGAGGGTCCTCAAAAAATTAGAAATAGAGCTACCATATGATCCAGTAACCCCACTTCTATATGTATATTTGAAGGAAATTAAATCACTATCTTGAAGAGATATCTGCACCCTCAGATTCATTGCAGCATTATTCACAATAGCCAAGATATGGAAACCACCTAAATGTCTGTTGTTGGATGAATGGATAAAGAAATTGTTATATATAAATACAAATATATAGATAGTTGGATATATACATACGTACAGTGGAATAGTATTCAACCATGAAAAAGAAGGAAATCCTGCTGTTTGTGACTAAATGGATGAAACAGAAGCTAAGTGAAATAAGTTGGACAAAGATAGACAAATACTATATGATCTCATTTATATGTGGAATCTAAAAAAGTTGAACTTGTAGAAGCAGAGTAGATTGGTAGTTGCCAGGGACTGGGGGGTGGGGGAAATGGGGAGATGTTGGTCAAAGGGTACAAACTTTCAGTTATAAGATGAATAATTTCTGGGGATCTAATGTATAACATGGTGACTATAGTTACCAATACTATATTGTATACCTGGAATTTCTTGAGAGAGTAGATTTTAAGTGTACTCACTACACCAAAAAAAAAAAAAATTAACTATATGAGGGGATGGATGTGTTTGTGGTAATCATTTCACAATATAGATATATATCAAATCATCAAATTGTACATCTTAAACTTACACAATCTTATTTGTCAATTATATCTCAATAAAACTGGCGGGCATGTTCATTGAGCTCCTGTCACGTGCCAGACACTATTCTGAGGTTCGTCGGTGAACAGACAAACCTCTGCTCTGGTGGAGCTGACATCGTAATGTAAATATGAGTAAATACAGTACAGAGAGGAAGGGAGAAATAAATTATTTGAGAGGAAGTAGTGGAAAGGGACTGGTACTGAAGGTGGTTGAGAGTGATGAATCCTCAAATAAAGTTTCACCTACAGCATTTCCTTTAGTCAGATTACCAAGAAGCTACCCTTCCCCTGAGTTTGGAAAGTTGGCAGCCTAGATTTGGGTCTCTGAGCTGACCAGAGGCCATTGTTTGCAGGTCCCATCTGCCTGCAGTTGGGGACAGTATCCCCAGTTTGCCTGAAATGTGCCCAACTGTGTGCTGTAACATGGGGGGGAAAAGAGTGACCAACCTCAGGGGGTCAGGGAGAAAACCCCATAGTAACCCCAGATTGCTGGTGAATCAGAATCTCTGGAGGGGGCAGGGGAGATGGATTTCCATGTTTTTAATAACTAACTCCAGTCCATATTATTATTATTATATTTCATTTTATTTATTTATTTGCCATGTCACGCAGCTTGCAGAATCTTAGTTCCCCAACCAGGATTTGAACCCATGCCCTTGGCAGTGAAAGCGTGGAGTCCTAACACTGGACCACCAGGGAATTCCCCAGTCCATATTATTTTGAAGCAAATCCCAGACATCGTATTACTTCATTCATACCTATTTCAGTATGGGATCTCTAAAAGATATTAGTTATTTTTTAAAATGTAACCCAAGTTTCATTGTTACACCTTAAATTTTTTTTTTTTTTTTTTGCGGTACGTGGGCCTCTCACTGCTGTGGCCTCTCCCGTTGCGGAGCACAGGCTCCGGACGCGCAGGCTCAGCGGCCATGGCTCACGGGCCCAGCCGCTCTGCGGCATGTGGGATCCTCCCGGACCAGGGCACGAACCTGCGTCCCTTGCATAGGCAGGTGGACTCTCAACCACTGCGCCACCAGGGAAACCCTTAAAAAAATTTTTAACAGAATGTAATAGCAAATTTTCAATGCTGATGGACTTTGGGAAATTATAAATGTCTTTTTCAGGATTAAACTAGAATTATGTGAGTTTTTAAGGCAAGGCCTTTGGGAACACAATATTTGCATAAAATGCAGCTGCCCTACATTTATTTATTTATTTATTTATTTATTTATTTATTTATTTTGAATAGCAAATAGTTTATTAGCAAGTACATGGTTTTAGTGACAATAATAAATTCACTTGAACAGAAGACAGTAATCAAATCAAAAGAATAAATGCTTGCCAATCAGAAAATCTGTGGCCATTAGGGCTGTCATGTAGAAATCCAAAATCATTGAGTCCAAATCTTAACGAAGATACATCCTCTTATTAGTCCATATGGAACAGGTCCACAGTACCTGGAATCTGTAGAATTCTATAGATTATCACCTTCTAACCAAACATGACCCGTTGGCACATAACTGTGCTTTTAAATAAACCTGATGGACTATTGATAAGAATTTTGTCTCCTTCCAAACCAATTACTCTTTTACAAATATTTGATTTTGGATCACTCGGGCTTTTTGCAATCACAGTGTCACCATAAAAATGTCGACTAAAATTTTCTGCAAAGACAATATCTGAATTTTGAATTTTAAGCTCTATTGATGGTTCAGAACACATGACAACACCACCAAAGTCTTCAAAAACACAATGAGTTATACAGCCAGACTGAATAATATAACCAACAAGCCGAAAGGTTTTTCCTGGAACACCACGAAGCATGGTTCTAGGTAGACTCTGCCACCATTGGCCATATGTCTTTTCAACAATACATTCAATTTTTACGGTAGTTGCAGGGCTTCCAGAAAAAAACATCTAAAGCATGTCTCAAAACATATATAGGTGATCCATGGTTTCAAGATTCCTCTAGCCCCAAAGAACCCTGGAAGGCTCTCGCCCAGCACTCAGGTGGCTCTTTCTCCACAGCTGCCCTACATCTAAACCCGGGATATTTATTAAGTATTTATTATACCTGTTTATGTGCTATTTGCTGGGGATATGAAGATGAATATGACAAGATTCCTACTTTTGATGGTAGCACTGTAATATGTTTTTTACAGTAAGCTTCTAGAAGGTAGTCTGTTAGTAACATTTAGATTTGAAGTCAGTCTTTTAGTCCACTATACTTGAGCCATAACGTAATACCCAGAGTTCTTTACCACCACTAGCTGTGCAGTGGGAGAGAGTAGGCAGTTAAGTGCATCCTCCCACGCTGCAGGGCTTTGTTACTTCCAGAGTTTGGTATCTCTTGATCCACCTCAAAGACTTGAGACCCAACCCACAGTCTCTTTTGATGCCATCCTTTGTTTAGACCTACTCTACCCAGCCTGGCACAGCACTGGCAGTTGAGATTAAAGGAGGATAAAGAGAGACCTGGAAATGTTTTCCCCAGGACCATCTTTGCATCAGTCAGACAATGCATACACAGGTCTTCGGTCAGTAGATTCCCATTAGATCTCAAGATTTTGAGAGGCTTTTAGTAAACATGTTAAGCAGAAATTTTATCAGCCCTGAAAATTTTCAGCATGTGTGTTTCTGGCTGGTTTTAAAATCTGTTGATGTTTCTCCAACTTGAGAACTCAGACCACCCAAGATTACTTCTGCAGATCCCAGTTTGAGAAACACCAATCTGTGTGTGATTAATGGTTCTATAGTCAGTAAACTTAGGATCGTTATCACTATGTTGGAATTTATCTTAAAGAAGTTTGATATATTTATCACTGTTCTCTTGCTAAAATAATCATGAATGTCTTGCTTTCTGTGGATCCTTGTGTTTCCATTTTCAGTTTGACCACCATTAAAGGTCATTCCTTTACAGCACACAACAAATCACTGAGTTCTGGAGTTGGATAAGTTAAATGATTTTCAAATTTTTTCTCCCAGTTAAGAGTTCTATCACTCAGTTAAAGGGGAGAAGTGGAGCACTACAGTGCCTCTACCACCAACCTTTAGGCCTCCAAGACAGCTCCTGGACCCCTCGGAGAATCCTAGTTCCCCGGGGATCAGAGTTTTTAAATCACTGATGTGACTATTAATTTCATTTAAAGATGAGAAAGCAGGCCCTGAGAGATTGGAATTTGTCAGTAATCACAAGCCTAGTCAATGTCAGTATCCAGAACAAGCCCTTTCCAAATTCCGTGTCCCACCCGCCCCGACCTGTACATGTCCCCAGCCCCTGTAAAGCCTGGCCAGACTTCTCCCTGACCCCCCAAGGTTGGTCACTCTTTCCCCCCATGTTATAGTGCATTGTTGAGCCAGCTGGATTGCTTAATATATTAGGTTTGTTTCTATTCCACCTCATTCCAAGTTGGAATTAAAGCAGCTTTAAGGCCTGGAATATTTTTTTTTTTTTGATTCCTAAGTTTTTCTCCTAATAATGTTCTTAGTTTTTTCCACCTTTCTTCCTTGCTGTTAGTATGCTCTAGCTAGTTACAAAAAGAATGAAGGTCTTGGTTGAATAACAAAGGAAAAACTCAGAGCCCACCTTGTTGAGTTTGACAGCTTCTTTTTCTTACAAATGGGCATAATTGTGAAAATATACTAGTGTTTTCTCCTAGTAAAATGTCATATTATTTCACAGAAAAAATGACCAGTGACTTCACCTGAAAAAGCTTGGGAACCCCCGCCAAAAGCTCTAGCACTTCTTACCTTGCGTTGTGATGAATTGTTGCATCTCTCTCCCCAAAGAAAGGGAGTTCCTTACAATCAGGAACTGTGCCAGGAAGTTGGACACAGCCTTGCAATTACAAAATTTAACAGTCCAGGGACTTTCCTGGTGGTCCAGTGGTTAAGACTCTGTGCTTGCACTGCAGGGGGCACAAGTTTGATCCCTGGTTGGTGAACTAAGATTCCGTGTGCTGCACGGTGCAGCCAAAAAATAATAAAAATAAAATTTAACAGTCCATAACAATGACAATATAGTAAAAGGAATAAGATGAAAATACTTTATATCTTAGGTGACGTAAACAGTTACTTGCCCTGGGTAAGTGACTGTTTTATGGTGTAACTGTTTCATCATGACACTTATCAGAATATTGTTTGCTTAAACAGAATAATTTACTTCTTGGCCTTGCTTTTACAGTCCTACAAAAATGTTAAGGGTATTTACATTTATTATTGCATTTTATGTCATACTCATTTGATATTCCCAGTCCTTAACAGAGGACCTGGCACATAGTGGGTGCTAAATGTTGTTTAAATGCTTATTCTTTTCAACCACTGAACAAGTTCATTAAAGGTAGTAGTTAGTGAAGCGGCTTTCCCCATTCCCTAAGCTATTCTTCAGGGTAGAAAACAGAAGGAGGCAGGGGATAAAACTACAATTTACTGTCCTCCCTTTCTCCTTTCCTCCTTTGAGGATGCTCTGATTCTATAATTCATGCTAATGAACTCATATAAGCTGTTCTTACCTTCTAAAGTGATTTCTTCCAAAACCTTAAAAATCGCTATAGGACCAAGATGCACTGACAGGGATTGGATTGACCTTCCTGCATAAAACAGTTAAAAATTAGATTAAATATATTAAACAATGGTTTTTAGACATTGAATATCAGGCAGCACAGGACAGGGATTCATGAGAAATAGAAAACAGATAAGGTAAGCCCTGTAACTGCCCCAGCTTCTGTCTGGGGAGTTTTCAGGCCATAGCGCAGGGAAGGGGAATCCAGATGGAGTCTAGTAATCTTCCTGAGTTGAGCTGATGCAGCTGGGGGGTAAAAGTGGCTAAAACTCATTGGGCAGAGCACCAGAGGAGAGAGCTACATGAAGATAAAACCCTGGAGAGTTGCAGAGAGTCTCTCTTGAGTCTTCAGCTGGTAACCTATCGGTACATGTGTGTGGGGAAACTACCCAAGTCATGGGAAAGAATCAACCAAAAGCATTATAGGAAATAACACTTGGAGCTCACACAGGGCGGAGAAGAGTTTGTGTTCCCACCTGCAAGACTGCAAAAATCCTTGTAATTCATGGGACATCAAGTGAAGTACTCGGAAGGGTATTGCCTCACTGTAGGGCAAAATTAGCCCTAGACTAAAGACTGACAAAGCTTAAAAGCAGACCTCAAGAGAGTCAAACCATTTACACGTAACTTAATTGTGTCCTAGACAAAGTTCAAAAGTATCTATAGGAATACAAAAATATCCAGTACTCAATAATGTAAAATTAGCAATGTCTGGAATCCAGTAAAAAAGTACCAGGCATACAAAGAAGGAGAAAAATACCACCACCCACTATGAGGAGGACAAAAATCAATCAGTAGAAAAAGACCCAGAAATGATATAAATGATAGAATTAGTAGAGAAGGACATTAAAAAGCTGTCACTATTCTGCATAATTTCAAGAAGGTAGAGGAAAGATTGAACATATTAAATAAAGAAATGGAAGATATTAAAAAAACCCCAACTTCTAGAGATGAAAACTACAATGTTTGAAAATAAAAAATACATTGGATGCAATTAACAAGCAGATTAGACACTGCAGAAGAAAAAATTAGTGTGCTTGAAGACATAGCAATAGAAACTATCCTAAATGAAAGCCAGAGAGATAAAAGGACACTTAAAAAAATTTTTTTTAAAGAGCACCAGTGAACTGTGGAACCACTTCAAGCAGCATAATCGTAGGTAATTGGAGTCCCTGAAGGAGGGGTAGGGACACAAAATATATGAAGGAATGGCTGAAATTGTTCTAAATTGGAGGAAAACTATAAACCTACAGATCCTAGAAGTTTAATGAACCCCAAGCACAAGAAGCATGAAGAAAATGATGCCAAGGCATATCAGAATCAGATTGCTTAAAACCAGTGATAAAGAGAAAAAGTTTAAAGCATTGGAGTGGGGGTGGGGTGGGGAGGGGAGACCTATCATGTACAAAGAGACAAAAGTAAGAATGACAGCAGAATTCTATTTGGAAACAATGCAAGCAAGAAACAGTGTAGCAATATCTTTAAAGATCCAAAAGAGAAGAAAAAACTCAGTCTAGAACTATATGTCCCATGAAATACATTTCAAAAATGAAGGCAGAATAAACACTTTTTTTAAAGACATACGAAAACTGAAAGAATTCATCACCAGATCTGTACTACAAAAATATTAAAAGAAATCCTCCAGGGGCTTCCCTCGTGGTACAGTGGTTAAGAATCCGCCTGCCAATGCAGGGGACGAGGGTTTGAGCCCTGGTCTGGGAAGATCCCACATGCTGCGGAGCAGCTAAACCCATGCACCACAACTACTGAGGCTGTGTTCTAGAGCCCACAAGTGACAACTACTGAGCCTGCGTGCTACAACTACTGAAGCCCTCATGCCTAGAGCCCGTGCTCTGCAGCAAAGAGAAGCTACCGCAGTGAGAAGCCCACGCACCACAACGAAGGGTAACTCCCGCTTGCCACAACTAGAGAAAGCCCGCACAACGCAACGAAGACCCAACCCAGCCAAAAATAAATTAATTAATTAATTTTTTTTAAAAAAAGAAATCCTTCAGAAGGGAGAAAATGATACCAGATGAAAATTGGATTTACTCAAAGGAATGAACAGCACTGGAACTGGTAAATATGTGGGTAAAAATAAAAGTGACTACAGCTCGTTATACCTTGAATAGCTCAGGCACAGATCACATGAGAACACTGCAACCATTCCACAGCTCATGATTGCTTAAATAAAGTTTCCCGATGATCCCTCTGCTAGCCTCAGCACCTTTTAAAGGTAAATTTGTTTGTAAATGATTGGGAAATTATGGCATATACTGATGCTATACCAAATTAGTGCAAATAAAGCAAATGTCAGTAATTTTTTGTATGTTGGTAAGATAGCCTATTATATTGACTCTTGGTGATCTTTTAAAGTTTTAGCTTCCTAGTCATTTTCACTATGTAATGTTTTTGGAAGAAGAAAAAGAACAGAGAGGCATATAAGGAAGAGAAGAGAATCATTTGTTATAGCAGTCACATACCAAATTTCATTTTGTGAAGTATTTGAAATCCTGTGTATGACTTTAAAAATTTTCTTCTACGGCTGCTAGGTTATAATATCTTAAATCAGTAGAATTGATTTGCTTAGCTAGCTTTCCTGAAATAACTGTTCTTGAAACCAATACATTTTTTGATATGAGAGCTCAGACTGTTCCCACTGTATGAAAAAAATTTTAAATAGCCTGTCATCTTCCTTTTTATCCCTGTCTTAGAGGTCTTTAAAATCTTTCTGTGATCTTAATGAAAATCAGACTGTCTGGAAGATATTTCTTACAGATAGCTGATGTAGATTATTCTTGAGGCCATTAGGCTGCTTGAAAATTTTCCAGGTATTTGATCTCTGGTATGCTTACCTAGAGTGAGACTGATTTGAGATTCTTGTGTTTCATGGGTCTCCCCCATCCTCTTTGTTTTATTAATTGTATTTGGTGTGGGGGGCACCGTGTGGCTTGCAGGACCTTAGTTCTCCAACCAGGAATCAAACCCTGGGCCTCAAGCAGTGAAAACCCAGAATCCTAACCACTGGACTGCCAGGAAATTCCCATATTAATTGTATTTATTTCTTAAAATAGGCCTTTCATGCATGTGGCATAACATTCAAGAGGTACAAAAGGACATATAAGTGAAGTGTATACCTTCCTCTGTGTTTCCAGCCACCCAGATTCCCTCACAGAAGCAGCTGGTGTTGCTGGTTATTTGTGCCTCATTTCAGGGTCTGAATATTTACAAACACATGTATATATTCTGCCTCCACCCAGCACTTGGGAGCATAAATCATGATTCATGCACACTGGAATATTACACAGCCACTAAAAATAATGAGACAGACAGTTCTGCAGCCTGTGGAATGAAAAGCACATTCACAGAAAGATAGACAAAATGAAAAGGCAGAGGACTATGTACCAGATGAAGGAAAAAGATAAAACCCCAGAAAAACAGCTAACTGAAGTGGAGATAGGCAACCTTCCAGGAAAAGAATTCAGGATAATGACAGTGAAGATGATGCAGGACCTCAAAAGAATAGAGGCAAAGATCGAGAAGATGCAATAAATGTTTAACAAAGACCTAGAAGAATTAAAGAACAAACACCTAGAAGAATTAAAGAACAAACAAACAGAGATGAACAATAAAATAACTGAAATGAAAAATACACTAGAAGGAATCAATAGCAGAATAACTGAGGCAGAAGAACGGATAGGTGACATGGAAGACAGAGTGGTGGAATTCACTGCCACAGAACAGAATAAAGAAAAAAAGAATTAAAAGAAATGAAGACAGCCTAAGAGACCTCTGGGACAACATTAAACACAACAACATTCGCATTATAGGGGTCCCAGAAGGAGAAGAGAGAGAGAAAGGACCCAAGAAAATATTTGAAGAGATTATAGTCGAAGACTTCCCTAACATGGGAAAGCAAATAGCCACCCAAGTCCAGGAAGCGCAGAGTCCCAGGCAGAATAAACCCAAGGAGAAACACGCCGAGACACATAGTAATCAAACTGACAAAAATTACAAGACAAAGAAAAGTTATTCAAAGCAACAAGGGAAAAATGACAAATAACGTACAAGGGAACTCCCATAAGGTTAACAGCTGATTTCTCAGCAGAAACTCTACAAGCCAGAAGGGAGTGGCACGATATATTTAAAGTGATGAAAGGGAAGAACTTACAACCAAGATTACTCTACCTGACAAGGATCTCATTCAGATTTGATGGAGAAATTAAAAGCTTTACAGACAAGCAAAAGCCGAGAGAATTCAGCACCACCAAACCAGCTGTACAACAAATGCTAAAGGAACTTCTCTAAGTGGGAAACACAAGAGGAGAAAAGGACCTACAAAAACAAACCCATAACAATTAAAAAAATGGTCATAGGAACATACATATCAATAATTACCTTAAACGTGAATAGATTAAATGCTCCAACCAAAAGACACAGGCTCTCTGAATGGATACAAAAACAAGGCCCGTATATATGCTGTCTACAAGAGACCCACTTCAGACCTAGGGACACATACAGACTGAAAGTGAGGGGATGGAAAAAGATATTCCATGCAAATGGAAATCAAAAGAAAGCTGGAGTAGCAATACTCATATCAGAGAAAATAGACTTTAAAATAAAGAATGTCACAAGAGACAAGGAAGGACACTACATAATGATCAAGGGATCAATCCAAGAAGAAGATACAGCAATTATAAATATATACACACCCAACATAGGAGCACCTCAATACATAAGGCAACTGCTAACAACTAAAAAGAGGAAATTGACCGTAACACAATAATAGCGGGGGAATTTAACACCTCACTTACACCAATGGACAGATCATCCAGACAGAAAATTAATAAGGAAACACAAGCTTTAAATGACACCATAGACCAGTTAGATTTTATTGATATTTATAGGACATTCCATCCAAAAACAACAGATTATACTTTCTTCTCAAGTGCGCACGGAACATTCTCCAGGATAGATCACATCTTGGGTCCCAAATCAAGCCTCAGTAAATTTAAGAAATATGAAATCATATCAAGCATCTTTTCTGACCACAACACTATGAGATTAGAAATAAATTACAGGGGAAAAAATGTAAAAAAACACAAACACATGGAGGCTAAACAATACATTACTAAATAACCAAGAGATCACTGAAGAAATCAAAGAGGAAATCAAAAAATACTTAGAGACAAATGACAATGAAAACACTACGATCCAAAACCTATGGGATGCAGCAAAAGCAGTTCTAAGAGGGAAGTTTATAGCTATACAAGCCTACCTCAAGAAACCAAAAAAATCTCAAATAAACAATCTAACCTTACACCTAAACAAACTAGAGAAAGAAGAACAAACAAAACCCAAAGTTAGTAGAAGGAAAGAAATCATAAAGATCAGAGCAGAAATAAATGAAATAGAAACAAAGAAAACAATAGCAAAGATCAATAAAACTAAAAGCTGGTTCTTTGAGAAGATAAACAAAATTGATAAACCATTAGGCAGGCTCATCAAGAAAAAGAGGGAGAGGACTCAAATCAATACAATTAGAAATGAAAAAGGAGAAGTTACAACAGACACCGTAGAAGTACAAAGCATCCTAAGAGACTACTACAAGCAACTCTATGCCAATAAAACATAGAGAAGAAATGGAAGAAATGGACAAATTCTTAGAAAGGTATAACCTTCCAGGACTGAACCAGGAAGAAATAGAAAATATGAACAGACCAATCACGAGTAATGAAATTGAAACTGTGATAAAAAATCTTCCAACAAACAAAGTCCAGGACCAGATGACTTCACAGGTGAATTCTAGCAAACATTTATAGAAGAGCTAACACCCATCCTTCTCAAACTCTTCCCGAAAATTGCAGAGGAAGGAACACTCCCAAACTCATTCTATGAGGCCACCATCACCCTGATACCAAAACCAGACAAAGATACTACAAAAAAAGAAAATTACAGACCAATATCACTGATGAATATAGATGCAAAAATCCTCAACAAAATACTAGCAAACAGAATCCAACAACACATTAAAAGGATCATACACCATGATCAAGTGGGATTTATCCCAGGGATGCAAGGATTCTTCAATATACGCAAATCAATCAATGTGATATTCCATATTAACAAATTGAAGGATAAAAACCATATGATCATCTCAATAGATGCAGAAAAAGCTTTTGACAAAATTCAACACCGATTTATGATAAAAACTCTCCAGATAATGGGCATAGAGGGAACCTACCTCAACATAATAAAGGCCATATATGACAAACCCACAGCAAACATCATTCTCAATGGTGGAAAACTGAAAGCATTTCCTCTAAGATCAGGAATGAGACAAGGATGTCCACTCTCACCACTATTATTCAGCATAGTTTTGGACGCCTAGCCACAGCAATCAGAGAAGAAAAAGAAATAAAAGGAATACAAACTGGAAAAGAACAAGTAAAACTGTCTCTGTTTGCAGATGACATGATACTATACATAGAGAATCCTAAAAATGCCACCAGAAAACTACTAGAGCTAATCAATGAATTTGGTAAAGTTGCAGGATACAAAATTAATGCACAGAAATCTCTTATATCCCTCTACACTAATGATGAAAAATCTGAAAGAGAAATTAAGGAAACATTCCCATTTACCATTGCAATAAAAAGAATAAAATACCTAGGAATAAACCTACCTAGGGAAACAAAAGACCTGTATGCAGAAAACTGTAAGACACCGATGAAAGAAATTAAAGATGATACCAACAGATGGAGAGCTATACCATGTTCTTGGATTGGAAGAATCAATATTGTGAAAATGACTATACAACCCAAAGCAATCTACAGATTCAATGCAATCCCTATCAAACTACCAATGGCATTTTTTACAGAGCTAGAACAAAAAATCTTAAAATTTGTATGGAGACACAAAAGACCCCAAATAGCCAAAGCAGTCTTGAGGGTAAAAAACAGAGCTGGAGGAATCAGACTCCCTGACTTCAGACTATACTACAAAGCTACAGTAATCAAGGCAATATGGTACTGGCACAAAAACAGAAACATAGATCAATAGAACAAGATAGAAAGCCCAGAGATAAACCCACACACCTGTGGTCAACTAATCTACGACAAAGGAGGCAAGGATATACAATGGAGAAAAGACAGTCTCTTTAATAAGTGATGCTGGGAAAACTGGACGGCTACATGTAAAAGAATGAAATTAGAACACTCCCTAACACCATACACAAAAATAAACTCAGAATGGATTCAAGACCTAAATGTAAGACTGGACACTATAAAACTCTTAAAGGAAAACATAGGAGGAACACCCTTTGACATAAATCACAGCAAGATCTTTTTTGATCCACCTCCTAGAGTAATGGAAATAAAAACAAAAATAAACAAATGGGACCTAATGAAACTTAAAAGCTTTTGCAAAGCAAAGGAAACCATAAACAAGACAAAAAGACAACCCTCAGAATGAGAGAAAATATTCGCAACCGAATCAACGGACAAAGGATTAATCTCCAAAATATATAAACAGCTCATGCAGCTCAATATTAAAGAAACAAACAACCCAATCCAAAAATGGGCAGAAGACCTAAACAGACATTTCTCCAAAGAAGACATACAGATGGCCAAGAAGCACATGAAAAGCTGCTCAACATCACTAATTATTAGAGAAATGCAAATCAAAACTACAATGAGGTATCACCTCACACCAGTTAGAATGGGCATCATCAGAAAATCTAAAAACAACAAATGCTGCAGAGGGTGTGGAGAAAAGAGAACCCTCTTGCACTGTTGGTGGGAATGTAAATTGATATAGCCACTGTGGAGAACAGTATGGAGGTTCCTTTAAAAAACTAAAAATAGAATTACCATATGATCCAGCAATCCCACTACTGGGCGTATACCCAGAGAAAACCATAGTTCAAAAAGGCACATGCGGGCTTCCCTGGTGGCGCAGTGGTGGAGAGTCCGCCTGCCGATGCAGGGGACACGGGTTCGTGCCCCGGTCTGGGAAGATCCCACATGCCGCGGAGCGGCTGGGCCCGTGAGCCATGGCCACTGAGCCTGTGCTCCGCAACGGGAGAGGCCACAGCAGTGAGAGGCCCGCGTACCGAATAAAAAAAAAAAAAAAAAAAAGGCACATGCACCCCAGTGTTCATTGCAGCACTATTTACAATAGCCAGGTCGTGGAAGCAACCGAAATGCCTCTCGACAGACACATGGATAAAGAAGTTGTGGTACATATATACAGTTATATACAGTGGAATATTACTCAGCCATAAAAAGGAATGAAATTGGGTCATTTGTAGAGATGTGGATGGATCTAGAGACTGTCATACAGAGTGAAGTAAGTCAGAAGGAGAAAAACAAATATCGTATATTAATGCATATATGTGGAACCTAGAAAAGTGGTACAGATGAACTGGTTTGCAGGGCAGAAATAGAGACACAGATGTAGAGAACAAACATGGACACCAAGGGGGGAAAGTGGCGGGGGTGGAGGGTGGTGGTGGGATGAATTGGGAGATTGGGATTGACATGTATACACTAATATGTATAAAACAGATAACTAATAAGAACCTGCAGTGTAAAAAATAAAATTCAAAAATACAAAGAAAAATGAGGCATATTTATACAGACTGACTTAGAAAGATATATGATCAAAGGAACAAGAAAGGTACACACCTCTTTCATTATGGACATAGAGTTTTTAAAAATGCTTTAAATAGAATTTAAATACCATAAAATGTACCCTGTAAAGTGTACAATTCAGTGGTTTAATTACACAACATTTCCATCACCTTAAGAAGAAACCCCCTACCCCTGACATCGAGGTTTTTAGTCTTTTGCTAAAACCAGTCATGCTACACTGGATATTCTTATACACATATCATTTCACACGTGTAGAAGAATATCTGCGGGACGAGTACCTGGAAATATTTGCTAGGTGAAGGGATTTGTGCCCTTAAAACTTTGAAAGCGACTGCTAAATTGTCCTCTCCAGAGGTCACATGAGTTTACACTCTCACTACCAGGGTATAAAAGTCCCTATTTCCCATTTCCTGACTAGCATAGTCCTTAACCAAACTTTTTTATCTTTGCCAATCTGACAAATAATAGTATCTCATTGTAACTTTAATTTCATTTCTCTTATTCTAAGTGAGGGTGATTACTTTTACATGTTTAGGAGCTACTTGTCTTTCCTTTTTTTATGAACTGATTTTTCATACCCTTTGATTTTCTGCAGGGTAGCTGACTTTTTAAAAATAGGAATTATGTATTAAGGAGAAAAGCTGTTTGCGATATGAATTGAAAATATTTTCCCGTCGTATGTTTTTTGGGGGTTTTTTAGTCTTTGACTTTATTCATGTTTTTTTTTCTTTTATCATGCAGAATTTAAAAATGTTTTGTCATCACATTTGGCAATCTTCTTTTATGACTTCTGCGTCTTGTGACATACTTAGCCTTTCCCTACTCCAAGATTATAAAAACAAAATTCTCCCATATGTTATTCTAGTACTTTAAGCTCTCCTCCTCCCTCCCATTTAACTCTTAGATCCACCTGGAATTTACTTTTGTGTAAGATGTGAGGTACGGCTCCACCTTCTTTTCTCTAGAAGGCTAACATCTTTCCCCCACGGATTGGAAATGTCACTTTCATAGTGCCTCTTGACTAAGAATAGTAAGAGCCATTTTAAATATTAGCTTTAACTTTTTGAGAGTGGTAGTCAGGTGTCTGGGGCAGTGATTTCTGATCTCTTGGGGTGCCTATGAGGATTCTGTAAGAACTGCATCCCCTTCTCTCCCTGACACATTCTACTGCTGTAAACTGCTATTACTTAGGGGATGTGTCTTGCTCAAGTGTGCTGAACCAAGAAGTAGTTTTTAACCCCTTAGAGGGGGGACTTATCTTTCACACAGCCTCATAGGTTTCACCTGTGGCCAGAGGCCCATCTAGTGAATCCAGGGTTGTTACTTTAATGAGAAAAGAGCCTCAACAAAAGAGTCCAGAAGTAATGGGCGAATCTTTTCCAAAAAAACTTAAGCTCTTCACTTTTGAGTCAGTTTCTGATCCTCAGGTTGTCTTCCCACTTTAGAATCGTAGTCAATTTCTACAGTTTTACTTTGGTAGATTTGCTTTGGTAGGCCGTGTGTCCTCCTGGGAAAGGACTACTGGCTCGGGCTGTAATATGACTGTGTTTTGGCACCATGTAGAGCTGGGCATGTAGGGATAAGAGTCATCTCTTCTAATTTGAAACTGTTTATAGTCAGAAAAGAGTGCGGCCCTTTAAAAAGTAGCATTCTCGGGGTACCCCTGACGATAAAGGCTCGTAGAGTTCTACCCAAGGAGGCCTGGAGGAGGAGGTCTGTCTGTTAGGACTGATGCCCCCGAGTAGGGCGGATGTCCCCAAGGAGCGTTTCGTCAAGTATTTGAGCGGTCTGCTTGGTTTGCTGTGGGGGATGTGCAATGGCTTTTAATTTCATTCAGTATTGTAAAATTGTTCTTTTATTTGGGCTACTCAAGGAGTAGCTTGTCACTTTGAGCTTTGGGGTAACAAATGTTCTCTGTGCTTGAAAGTCCCAGTGGCAGTGACACCTCCTCGGAGGAGTGACTGACGCTGCCTCCCTCCCTCAGTGTGTGTTAACCCTTGGGCATCTCATCCACTGGAGGAGCCGGGTACAGGTGTAAAGTAGTGAGGGAAGCTGGGAGAGGCATGAAAGTGTTCTGCTTTGGTGTAAGCTATTTTTCACGTACGTTTTTATTAATTAGTTTGTTCCAGAGACTGTTAGACACTTTAAAAAAATAAATTTACAAAGGATACAGTGGAGCTCCATTTAAATGGTCACGTTGAAGTAAAGAAATAATATCCACTTTATAGGCTTAATTATACCTCATATTTGGCTAATTTAGTCCATGCGAGTGTGCAGTCTGGGAGATAAGCCCAGGATACGGTAATGAGCAACAGCTAGTGCAGTTCTACATATTAACTACCATGGTTTAAGGGAAGCTCTTCACACTGATGTCTACATATCTACTTAATGATAGTTTTCCTGTTTCTCTTTCCTGTCCCTTTTCACTCCTCAAAGTCGTATTAGTAGAGTCGTCCTCGCATGCCCCTGAGCACCTGGACATCTGAGTGCTAGATGCAGACTTCACTTAGCCTGCTGTGCCTTTCACAGTTTTGGCCATGGATGTTACCTTTTGACAGGCTTTCCCCGCTCTGACCTCCTCCTGTCTCACCCATCACCTCTCCTCTCCACTGATGATCCACTCAAATGGATTGTAATCGTCCGGATCATTCAGCAGCTGAACCAATTCTCCCATCAACGGGAAGGTCCCACATGGGGGGATACTTACCCCTTCCAGACCCTTCCTGAAGAGAGCAAGTTTCCTTCCATGTGGCAGGAGTACATTTTATATTTGTTTGGCCTTGTGACTGATAGGATGGGAAGCTGAGGGGAAGTGGAGAGGAGATGGCAGTTTTAACGGAGAAAAAAAACTTAGTAGAAACTCTGCCTCTGCCTTCTTCGGGCGTGTCCCTCTTCTGGGCATCTCTTCAGGATTTCATTCCTCCGTCCAACTGCCGTTCACAACTGCCCTTTCCAACGGCTCCAGAACTCTTGGCCTTGGCATTCCGTGATGTAAATTATTCCACTGCATGGCTCGAAATGGGTGCGAAGCAGTGTTGCCAGGTGTCGGATCACTAGTGTAAGTTTGCTGGATCTCGGGGGGGGGGGGGGGGGGGGGGGAGGGAGGAGAAAGAAAGGGGGAGAGCTGCTCTTGGAATTTATACAGTTGTTATTGTTTCAGCCAGAGCACAGTGATTGCGCTGGTTAAGCTGGATGCCGTCGATGGCTGGGGAGAGAGAGAGATTTGGGCTTGGAGCTGGGGTGAATTTGGGGTTGAGGGTTTCAACTTTAAAGATTCCAGTGTTGGGATGCAGATTGTTTGGAATTGAACAGTTGGCGTTACTGCTGCAGAGGGAGGAACTTGGGACCTTCAGGGCAGAGCCTGTTGCAGTACTGCCTGGGGCGATGGTGCCTCTTCTGTCTCAAAAAGTAGGGACAACTGACTTTTCTGTTTTCCTAAAGATAGCCAAAATATGGCTAGAAATCCAGATTGCTCACCAGGTTTGGAAATATCCAGTCTCAAAATTCAAAGACCTCTGTATGCATGAGATTTTTTTCTAAAACAAAAATACGATTTCTCCTCTTGTTCACTGTGTACATTTTGAGGAAGTTACTGTTCATGGTTTACCGCCCCTTTGAGGAATCTGTGTGTGAGTGGTTGCTGCCAACTCTCCTTGATTTGTCTAGATTGCTTTTTGACTTGTAAGTTAAGGATTTGTGTTCAATAAAAACAACGTAAATTGAATACTTCATCTCTTGAATGACCACAAAAATTTAAAAGTCACATTCATAATAAGCAATTAGAGGGAAAACTCACATGAATTAGTTATTTATCTAGGAAAGTATAAGGTATATTTTTGTGTTGCATTGATGCTACTGGCTTTAATCTGCTTTGCTGAAACAGTGCTTTCTTATTCCTTTTCTTTATAGTTGTCATGGATGATGATGATGACTCGTGTCTCCTTGATCTTATTGGGTAAGATGCTCATTCCAAAATAAGGGTAAATCAAATGTGTGAGGTTTGCTGTACTAAAAGAACCTAATAAGCATATTAAAACCAAGTGGGTTTTTAAAATAAAGATTAAATAATCATCATAGATATAGAAGGGAGACAAAGTGACATGGATTAACATAGGGTCATAATTAGGTAATCCTTTATTAAATTTATTTTATAAAAAATCCTAGGAGGCAGAAATGAGTGATGATAGGAAATGGAACATCAAAATGAAACAAAACAAAAGCAAAAAAAAAAAACTACTAATAGTTTTAAAACAGGGAGAGGATTTTACTCAAACTAATACATCATTTTCTTTTTCCCCTGTAAAAATGAACCCTAAATATAAGTAATGTATTTATTTGCTGTTTTCTCTTTTTGGCTGTTGTTTTCTAGAGACCCACAGGCATTGAACTATTTTCTACATGGACCTAGTAATAAATCGGTAAGTAATACTCAGACCATCATAGGCATACATTTTGTTTCTTCTTGAGAGTCAAAGTGATCACTTTTTTGAATTTGTACTTTTGCAGAGCAATGAGGACTTGACTAATGCAGGATATTCTGCAGCCAATTCAAATTCAATTTTCGCCAACTCTAGTGTGAGTATTGGAAACTGAATGCAATGATCAGATGTTTCTGTCTCATTGATGCCTAGTGAATTGAAGCTTTAATTGCCTTTGTATCATGATGGGAATCCCTACTTTGTCTTTTGTAATTGACACAAGAGGAAAATCTATTGAATTTTGTTGACATTTTCTACTTTCAACTTAGTCTATTAAGATTTTTACTTTGCCATTTTCCTAAGGTTTCAACTTTCTTTCTAAAATGCCTCAGAAACGTTATAGCCTGTTATATTAGAGTCTTTTGAATGTTGTTACATAAGCTTTAAAAAAAATCATTCTGTATTGTGGTTACTTTCTAATCATTTTCATCTTAAACAAGGAGAAAGATCATAGTAGCTGACACCTACTGAGCGCTCGGTATGTTCTTGGCACTCAGAGCTTAACATATATTAACCTCGTTAACCTTACAATAATTCCGTGAAGTAGGTTCTATTATTATCCATATTTAAAGATGAGAGAACTAAAGGTTGGTATTTACCCAGTATTACACAGCCAGGAGTCGCAAGCTAGGAATCGAACCCAGGCCACCAGGTTCCAGGGTGCAGGTTCTTAAACTCTAGGAACATCTAGACAAGAAATCTGACCTGAGGGCAGGGAAGTCCTGCCTGGAAACTATATCAGGATTGTTGCGTTTAAGCCTATGTTACTTTAATCTTTTCAACTGTTTTGTTCTGCCATGGATGGTAGTCCAGAGTCCGACCACCCAAGTTTGAATCCTTGCTCTGCCACTTACTAGCTTTATAACCTTGCATCTATCACTAAATCTCTAAGGCTCAGTTTCCTTATTTGTGAATCCAGGAGAATGATAAATCTACCTCATAGGGTGGTTAAGATGAATGGACTAGTCCATGGAAATCAGTTGACACAGTGCTCAGTTAATGTCAACTTATCGTCATCGTCAGGGTCTTTATTTTCTTCATCCATAAAATGGAATAGTATTCAGAAAGTCCTTGGGAATGCACAATTCTTTAAAGTATTTGAGTATGTGTAAAGTATGTCAGATCATAACATGCAAGACTCCTCCACATGCTAGGGGTGGCTTTAAAGTCACAACACTGATTTCCTGTAAGGCTTATGAATTAGTAGCAATGCTGAAATTCATTCTGAGTGGGCAATAACTGCATGTGATGCCATTAAACCCATAAAGTAGATATTGAGCCTGTTTGCCAACACTAATGATTTTTACTTACCAGCTCTCCCACTTCCACGTAAGTATTAATTCTAACTCTCCAGGCCGCTTCATTCAGGGTGTATTTATTGTAAACTTGAGTTGCATCATGTCAGTAAAACATTTTAAAAGCTTTTAAAAATATGGAATTTTAAACCTATGGTCTGTTAATTTGTGCATTGTAAAAACATTAAACTGTGTACCACCACTCAGGAGATAATCCACTGTTGCCTTGATATTTCTCTGCAAAAACAAACAAACCTCCTTGCTTTCAGTTGCTTTTTCCCACTTCCTTTCAAATGACTGTTCAAGTCCTAAGGTGGTGTCCACCTAACTGAGGCCACATTAGTCCCGTTTCAACTGTTGATTGGGTGTCAAGTGAACTAGTCTTGGCTTTTCTACCTGGGTCTTCCCATCATCTAGCCCCCAGCACACCTTATTAGCCTAGGGCTGAGAATCTGTATAGTTTTGAAAGTTGGACTCTTCATTCTTTTCTTTTTTTTTTTTTTTTTGGCTGCGCCATGCAGCTTGTGGGATCTTAGTTCCCCAACCAGGGATTGAACCCAGGCCCTGGCAGCTAAAGCGCCAAGTTCTAACCACTGGACCCCCAAGGAATTCCCTGGACTGTTTTCTTTTTTTTTTTTTTTTAATTTTTATTTATTTATTACTTTTGGCTGCGCTGGATCTTTGTTGCTGCGCACAGGCTTTCTCTAGTTGCGGCAAGCGGGGGCTACTCTTCGTTGCGGTGCACGGGCTTCTCGTTGCAGTGGCTTCTCTTTTCGCGGAGCACGAGCTCTAGGTGCGTGGGCTTCAGTAGTTGCGGCGCGTGGGCTCAGTAGTTGTGGCGCACGGGCTTAGTTGCTCTGCAGCATGTGGGATCTTCCCAGACCAGGGATCAAACCTGTGTCCCCTGCATTGGCAGGCAAATTCTTAACCACTGCACCACCAGGGAAGTCCTGGACTGTTTATACTTGATTGATCTATTTTTGATTTTTTTTCTTCATCTTTTTAAAATTTTTAATTGTGTTAAAAATATATATAACAACAAATGTACCATCTTAACCATTTTAAGTGTACAGTTCAGTAGTGTTAAGGATATTCACATTGTCTTCACCTTATGTTAAATAACGACTGATTCCATTTTTTTTTTCTTTTATAATTTTGACGTATCCCATGATAAACTGCTGGCCAGCAGCGTGTCTCTTATTTGTCAGTGACTGTGTTCAGTTCCCTTCATTTGCCTGTGTTGTTGTCTCTAGTTGGAATGCGCAGTCCTTAAGGACTCGTTACGGACAGACACAAACGCAGAAGTGAGCGCTTGACAAATGTTGACCAACTTTTACTCTTGAATAGGACATTGAAATGGTTTTTAAAGCATCATAATAAGCTGATAACTTCTAAGAAATCAAATAACTATTCACTCATTTCATATGGAAGCTTGTTTTTATCCAGGCCGATTTTGCCTGGAGTGGGGCAGGTTAGAACTAGGGGAGTTCCGAGAAACCTTTAAAGTCAAGCCTGGATCTGGGATACCTTCTGGACCTCTAGTAGAACCACACTCGGAACTCTCAAAACTCACATCTACTCCTGTGGTACAAAAAACTAGACACCGCTGTGTCCTGGATACGCACATACCCTAGGCTGAGTCCCACTCAAGCTTTGGACTTGGGAGCAATCCTGAAAAAATTAAGCCATGCCACTATCTAAAAAATAAAGTTAAACTCCAGGTAGCCATGAGTATGTTGGCATTATTGATCTGTTTCCTATAATAATTTTATCAGAGCAGTGAATGCATATACTTACAAAAACAACATTAAACATCATTCCTAAGGAAATCAAGTATCAGAATAAGGTGAGCAGGGCTTCCCTGGTGGCGCAGTGGTTGAGAATCCGCCTGCCAATGCAGGGGACACAGGTTCGGGCCCTGGTCCAGGAAGATCCCACATGCCGCGGGGCAGCTGGGCCCACGAGCCGCAGCTGCGGAGCCTGCGCGTCTGGAGCCTGTGCTCCGCGACGAGAGAGGCCGCGGCAGTGAGAGGCCCACGCACAGCGATGAGGAGTGGCCCCTGCTCGCCGCAACTAGAGAAAGCCCGTGTGCAGCAACGAAGACCCAACGCAGCCAAAAGTAATAAATAAATAAAAATAAATTTATTTTAAAAAAAGAGAATGAGGTGAGCAGTTTGGAGAGTTGTGCCTGAAAAGCAGACTGTTATGCTTTATTCATATTCAAAAGTGAGATGAGTTTTTTGTTTAAGAATCTCTTTCCAAGGTTAGATATGCCATGTAACATCCTGCTTATTTTTTTAGAATGCTGATCCTAAGTCATCCCTCAAAGCTGTAAGCAGCCAGCTTGGAGAAGGGCCCAGTGATGGACTGCCACTTTCAAGTAGCCTTCAGTTTCTTGAAGATGAACTTGAGTCTTCTCCTCTTCCTGATCTCAGTGAGGACCAACCTTTCGACATTCTTCAGAAATCCTTGCAGGAGGCCAATATCACTGAACAGACATTGGCAGAAGAGGCATATCTGGACGCCAGTATAGGTTCAAGCCAACAGTTTGCACAAGCTCAGCTTCATCCCTCTTCATCAGCATCCTTTACTCAGGCTTCTAATATTTCTAATTACTCAGGTCAGACGCTGCAGCCTATAGGGGTGACTCATGTGCCTGTTGGCACATCGTTTGCAAGCAATACAGTGGGTGTGCACCATGGCTTTATGCACCACGTGGGGATCAGTGTGCCCAGCCAGCATTTGTCTAATAACAGTCAGATTAGTGGTTCTGGTCAAATACAGTTAATTGGGTCATTTGGTAGTCAACCTTCCATGATGACTATTAATAACCTAGATGGATCTCAAATCATATTAAAGGGCAGTGGGCAACAAGCCCCATCAGATGTGAGTGGAGGGCTTCTGGTCCACAGACAGACTCCTAATGGCAGCTCCTTGTTTGGGAGCTCCAGTTCCAGCCCAGCAGCACAGCCTGTTACCGTTCCATTTAATAGCACAAATTTCCAAACATCTTTACCCGTGCATAACATCATCATACAAAGGGGTCTTGCACCAAATTCAAATAAAGTCCCAATTAATATCCAGCCAAAGCCTATCCAAATGGGTCAGCAAAACACATACAATGTGAACAATTTGGGAATACAGCAGCACCACGTTCAGCCAGGGATCTCGTTCGCCTCTGCGAGCTCACCCCAGGGCTCAGTGGTTGGTCCGCACATGTCGGTGAACATTGTAAACCAACAGAACACAAGGAAGCCAGTCACCTCGCAGGCCGTGAGCAGCGCTGGGGGCAGTATCGTTATTCATTCTCCCATGGGCCAGCCTCACACACCCCAGAGTCAGTTCCTCATACCTACAAGCCTTTCCGTCAGTTCCAACTCGGTACACCACGTCCAGACCATAAATGGGCAACTTCTTCAGACTCAACCCTCTCAGCTCATTTCTGGCCAAGTGACCTCAGAGCATGTCATGTTGAACAGAAACTCTTCCAGCATGCTCAGGACCAACCAACCATATTCTGGACAGATGCTGAACAACCAGAATACTGCCGTCCAGTTAGTGTCTGGGCAGACGTTCGCCGCCTCTGGAAGTCCGGTGATAGTCAATCATGCCTCTCCTCAGATCGTTGGTGGGCAGATGCCCTTGCAGCAGGCATCGCCAACCGTCTTGCACCTGTCCCCTGGGCAGAGCAGCGTCTCCCAAGGAAGACCTGGCTTCGCCGCCATGCCCTCAGTGACAAGCATGTCAGGACCTAGTCGGTTCCCTGTTGTCAGCTCATCCAGCACTGCCCATCCTAGTCTTGGGGCTGCAGTTCAGTCTGGTGCATCAGGATCAAACTTTACGGGAGATCAGCTGACCCAGCCAAACAGGACTCCAGTACCGGTCAGTGTGTCTCATCGTCTTCCAGTTCCTTCTTCCAAATCTACTAGCACCTTCAATAACACACCTGGAGCAGGAAGCCAGCAACAATTCTTCTGTCAGGTAATATTATCAAACAAATGATAATATCAAACAAATGTTTGGTTGATTACGGAATGGAAGAGTGGAGTGAGTATCTGATAGAATATAATTTTCATCCTAGGCTCCCAATTTATTATCTTAAGATGTTCAACTTACTATTGATTGCCTTTTTTCTTCTTAACTAAAATGTTTTATCCAGGATAGTGTTGTGGTTTAGAGTGGAGACTCATGGATTTGAATCTAAGCTTAATGACGTGGAGCAAGTCTTACCTTAACTAACCTCTCTAGAGGTTAAGTTTTTTCATCAGTAAAGTGGACATAGTAATACTACTATCCCATGGAATTATTGGGAGAATTAAATGAGATAATCTATATAAAGCACTTAGCAAAGTCCCTGGCAAATGATAAATACTTAATAAGAGCCAATATTAAGACATATACTTGATGGAATGTATTATAGGCATTTAAAAGGAAAGCTTGTTTTGGATGGACTGGGTAGGGAAGTCGCAGCTGTTTCTTGGGTGCCAACTGGAAAGGCTCCGGGACTCAGTGAGACTCAGCAGTGGGTAACTGGCCTGCACAGAGGGATGCATATGGAGGGAGGGATCCAGGGCAATGGATTTGACCAAGTACCTGAGCCTACTCTTACCAGAGCATTGTGCCGGTAAATGACTGCGGGCAATCTGTTAAGGATTATGTTTCTGAAAAGCATTTCAAAGGGTCATCAGCTTTGGTCCTTCACCCCATCTGCCGATCTTTGAACTCCTCTGGCTTTTGGTTCTCACTCATTCTTAGCATGTTCTGTAGTTCCAGCTCCATACCCAATTCCCCACCAACCCCCTGCCGGTGGTCTACCCTCCTTACTCCTCCATTTTCCCTGCCTTTCTTCTCCACATTTAGAAGAATTCAGAAACTTCTCTCTACCATGTATATCAATATTTTTAAAACTGTATACCTTTGACTTAGTAATTCCACTAAGAATCCTAAGGAAACAAAGATTATTTATGATCAAGGCTGTTCATTGTATTACTTTTGGTGTTAAAGGTGTGTGTGTGTCTTTGTGTTTTGAAATAACGTCAGGCTTATAGAAAAGTTAAAGTTTCGAGACTAGTGTAAAGAATTCTCATATATCCTTCACCAAGATTCCCCAGATGTTAACTTTTTACCCCATTTGTTTTATCCTTCTCTCTCTTTCACACACACACACATACACACACAAACACACACACATAGTTTTGAGAGTAAATTGCAGGCATGATGCCTCTTGACCCCTACATACTTCAGACTTCAGTGTGTATCTCTTAAGAACAGGGACATTCCCCTACATAACCACAGTACAGTCATCAAAACCAAGAAAAACAGCATTATTACAGTATTATCATCTAATCTACAGACCTTATTCTGATTTAGTCCATTTTCCCAATAATGTCCCTTACAGCAAGAGAGAATAAATTATATTTTGTTTTGTTTTTATGGTCTAGGATCCAACCCAGGATCACTGCCTAATTCTGTTGTCATGTCTTTAAATTGGAAACAGGTTTTTTTTTCTTTCTTTCTTTTTTTTAAATTTTTGGCCACACCGCGCAGCATGCAGGATCTTATTTCCCCAACTAGGGATCGAACCCACGCCCCCTGCAGTGGAAGCATGGAGTCTTAACCACTGGACCACCAGGGAAGTCCTGGAAACAGTTTCTTCATCTTGCTGTCTTTCATGACCTTGATTATTTATTTATTTATTTATTTATTTTTGGCTGTGTTGGGTCTTCGTTGCTGCGCGCAGGCTTTCTCTAGTTGCAGCAAGTGGGGGCTACTCTTCATTGCGGTGCACAGGCTTCTTATTACAGTGGCTTCTCTTGCTGCGGAGCACAGGCTCTAGGCTCATGGGCTTCAGTAGTTGTGGCATGTGGGCTCAGTAGTTGTGGCTCTCGGGCTCTAGAGCACAGGCTCAGTAGTTGTGGCACACGGGCTTAGTTGCTCCATGGCATGTGGGATCTTCCCGGACCAGGGCTCGAACCCGAGACCCCTGCCTTGGCAGGCAGATTCTTAAGCACTGTACCACCAGGGAAGCCCGACCTTGATTTTTTTTGAAGAGTCAAACCAACTTTTTTGTGGAGTATCCCTCAATTTGGGTTTCTCTGTTGTTTCCTCATGATTAGATTCAGATTATACATTTTTGGTAGGATTGCCACAGAGGTGATGGATGTGTCCTCACGATGTGAACTTGTCGCATTCCTGGTGATGTTAACTTTGAACACTTGCTTAAGATGGTGTCTGCTTCATGTGGTGTCTGATGCATAGTTAATAAGTTTCTTCGGGGAGTTACATTGAGATTATGTAGATATCCAATTTCTTGTCAAACTTGAACACACTAGTTTAAGCTTTCATTGATAATTCCTGACTGAATCAGTTATTACTAAATCAGCTGTTACTGTGACAGTCACCAAATAGAGACTTTCTAATTCCATTGTTTATTCTACATTAATTGTTGGCATTCTACTCTAAGGAAGAGTTTTTCTGTCTCCCCCTTTTACTTATGCCCGTATGGACACATAGATTCTTATTTTATTTAATGTGTTAAAAATTGTTACAATCATTTATTTTGATGCTCAAATTGCTTTGATGCCATTGGGCACCCCTCCATATTGGCTGCTGGTCCTTCTGACATGTTTCCATCGTGCTTTGAGCACTTCCTTTAATTTCTGGCAAAACATGATGTTCCACGTTTGTCTTTCACTTTCCCTGCCCCTGCCCTGGAATCAACCACTTGAGGGACCTTGTTCCTTCTGGTGGAGAACAATATTTAGAAGCCAAGATCTGAGCACTACATATTCATTGCTACTGAGGTTGTCTCAGCTGGGACTTATATGTATTTACACATACACAACATCTATAGCTGTCTATCTATTTATATTAAAAACCATGGGTTCATACTGATACTTTCAATTCTAATCCAGTACCACCAGGTTCATTATTCAAGTCTCCTTTTCCATATTTGCAGCTCTCTTTTCTAACAGTGAGAAAGCCTGCCCCACAATATATTTGCTTATTTGCCCAATCCTAGAAAACAAAGAAAATAGTTTTAGAATTGCTAATTCATAGCACTGTGAAAAACAAACCTACTTCAGACTCCAGTATTGGTTTACATTCTGTCTTTAACCTAAAGGTGTATAGTCAAAATACTGTGTTCAACACCTGAAAATACCACAACATTATAAATCAACTATACTCCAATAAAAATTTTTTTTAAAATACTGTATTCAAAAGTTACTAGAGTTAGTACTTTTTTTTTTCCTCCCTTGGTATGGTTATGCTATTCTTTTGAACTATACTTTTGCTTGTTTCTGTTTGTGTTTCATTTTAGAATTCTTTTCCCACTACCCTTGTTGATTTTATCTATTTAATTTCTTTTGAATGAATGAACCATTAGCATGGTCCCAAAAGTCAGGGCTATGCAGAAAGTGTGCCAGGCAGTCTCCCTCCTCCCTGGCTTTTCTCCCTGCTCCCACCCCTCCCTCCATCCTTTCCTGCCAGTTCTCATCCATCCCCTATTTTCAGCAATATCATTAGTTTCTCCTTTTTTTTTTTTTTTTTTTTTTTGCGGTACGCGGGCCTTTCACTGTTGTGGCCTCTCCCGTTGCGGAGCACAGGCTCCGGACGCGCAGGCTCAGCGGCCATGGCTCACGGGCCCAGCTGCTCCGCGGCATGTGGGATCTTCCCAGACTGGGGCACGAACCTGTGTCCCCTGCATCGGCAGGCGGACTCTCAACCACTGAGCCACCAGGGAAGCCCGAGTTTCTCCTTTATTTATCCTCTGTTTTTTTTTCACACAGATAAGCAGATACATGTATATTTTTTTATTTCCTTACATATATATTTTCTTATTTCCCCTCCTTTCTTACTCAAATATAGCATACTATAGATAGATATTCTTCTATACTTTGGGTGCAAAAAAGTGTTCTAAACCCAATATAATAATTCTCCAATAGTAGGAGGATTATTGGATATAATGAAGTATTATGTAGCCATTTTAAATGTTTCTGAAAAATAATTAAAGATTTGGGAGAAGGCTTACAAAGTCATTTTAAGTGACATTTTAAATGTGAAATATTTAAAATGCACATTTAACTGTAAAATATTTAATAAGCAATTTGTTTTCTCTTTTAGAAAAATGTTAAAAGACAATATGGTGAACTAGAAAATAGAAAACCCTCTTGCTTACAAAACAACCAGAAACTTGATTAGGAGGAAATGTACTGCTCCCTTAACAGCAGTTCTCTGGGTGGTGGAATTACAGATACTCTTGTTTTCTTCTAGTTTTAAAAACTTACCCCAGGTAGAGGAGGTGATACCTGGACAGCATTTATCAAATATTGATGCATTTTTCAAAAATAAGTAAAACATGCCATTGGTAATCACTAGAAACAGTTCAAAAATAGTTCGGAATGAAAAGTAAGCCTTCCTCTTCCAGAGGCCACCACTGTTTCTGGGTTCTTTCTCTTGCCCCAGATATGTCCTCTGCATATACAGCACAAACGTCACATATATACTTATCTCTGCAACACACCATACCTGTTTTTACTTAATTATAGAACTTGAGGATTACTTTATATCTATATATATTGATCTGCTTTATGTTTATTTTAATCAGTTATACATAATCAGCCACAGCATGGTCATTTCCTTTCTTTTTCCTTTTTTTTTTTCAATGAGGGGGAAAAAAAAAAATTTGTCTTTCTGACTCCCCAAAGTTTCAACTATCCAAAGGTAACAAGAAGCCTACACTGGCAGCTCCAAAGTAGTTTTTGTGACTTTTAATGCCAAAGAGTATTGGGAACTAGATCAGTTCCATTATGTCCTGTGTGTTCTGCTGCAGGTTTTCCAGAACAATTAAAGCATCAGGTGTTTTGGAGTAAGGAAGACACAGCCTTGGAGGCAACACAAGTTGGAAAAATAGTGCTGAGGTGTCATCTAACATTTAAACTCCTAGGACATCCAGAGACATTTGCAGTGACTCTTTTTATAATTTCTGTATAAGTTACTTTATAGAACATTGTAATGAACAAAAATACCATTATCAGGGGCCTACAGTGTTTATCTATTTGGAGAAATTTAATATGTCAAGTTTTGATACTATAAAGCATTAATATTAGAGAACAATGAGTTTTTAAATATAAACTTTATTTTTGATATAGATAATACACTTATTTGGTTCAGAATTCAAAAGGTGCAGAAAGGTATATACTACAGTGAAAAATTTCCTTCCTCCTGCTCCCCAGGCACGCAGTTGCCTGCAGGCAACCAGTGTAACCAGCTTCTTGAAGAGCGAACTTAAGTCCCCACCCCACATTTTCCATTATGAAAACTTTCAGAACCACAGAAAAGTTGGAAGAGTACCGTGAACCTATTCACCTAGATTCACCAGTTGTTTATGTTTTGCAACATTTGCTCTGTGTGTGTCTCTGTGTGTCTCTCTCTACACACACACACACACACACACACACACACACACACACACACACACACACATATACACACACTCTCTTTTCTCTGAACCTTTTGAAAGTAACTTGCAAATGGTATGACCCTTGACCCCTAAATTCTTCAGCAGGTATCTCCCAAGAACAAAGACCTTCTTCAACACAATCTCAGTATTACTATCACCCCCAAGAAATTTAACATTAACATAATAACATTATATCACATTTCTTCCAGTTGACCCAATAATGTCCTTTATGACAATGCCTCACTCTAGAAAGCAGAGAACGCTGATTTCATTTATCGTCACATCTCTTTAGGCTACAGCAGCCTGATCAGTTGTCTGGTAGGGTGGCCAGTGTGTCGTCTGATTGTTTCCTCGTGATTAGATTCTGGCTGAATGGTTGGCACATAATGTCGATTTTTCCCATTATGGGTGATTCCGATGTGAGCACTTGGTTACGGTGGCCCCCTGCCAGGTTTCTCCTCAAGGTGTTCAAAGGTATCTTGTTCCCATATAAGGAAGAAATGATCTCTAGGATGGTGCTTTGGGACCACGTGACTCTCCTGTTTCCCGGCCTCTCACCCAGTGATTTGACTCCATTGGTATATATTGCATTAGTGGTTGCAAAATGACTTTCTAGTTATATTATCCTATCTACTGTTATTGACTGGGATTTTTCCATAAAAAAGAGGTTTTTCTTCTCACATTGTGTGTGTGTTTAACACTATGAAATCATAGTTGTTTTTTTGCATTAATTTAAAAACTTTATTACAGGGAATTTTAAACACGAACAAAGACAAGTTAGTGTAATGAGCCCCCATGCTCAATCAGCTCCAGTGCTTACCAGCTCATGGCTATTCCTGTTTCATCCATACACCACTCAGTCTCCCCTCCCCAGTATTACTCTGAAGCTAAACCAGACATATAAGTTCATCTGTAATTTTTTAGTGTATATCTCCAAAAGGCCATGTATTCTCTTTAAAGTTAACATTGCAATTTATTGCTTTCATTATTCTTTTTGATGCTTATATTGTCCCAAGTTTGGTCAGTGGAGGCCTACTTAAGCTGACTTCTACACTTCTGACACATCCCCACCTCCTTTGAGCACTTTGAAGCACAAGATATTGTAGGCATGTCTTGTGATTACCTCGCCACAGACCTAGAATCAGCCGTGTCTCTAAGGAGCCCTGTGAATTTAAACCTCTTAATGCAGAGAGTCATTTCCAGGATTTAAACTTTGTTTTAAATGGATTAATATTTCAAAAGTTAGTGACAAAGAAGGCAGTTTGCAAGAGTTTAGCCTATCAAACAAAAGTAAACAAATTATTTTAAGTCCAAATCTCTTTAGATCACTAAAAGTTTTAGATTTTAAATTCCTTGAGAGCAGCACCTACTGGTGCTTTGCAGCGTTTTGCCGTGCCGTGTGAGATTTCCAAAGCGATTACCACTGAAGCTCCAGCCTGCCCTGCCCCTCCCTAATTCCTTTCCCCATCCAGCTCAGCCTGCCTACCTTACTGTGGAGGCACTGTATTTTCAGACACTCAGACTTCATCATCTAGATGTTCTTGTTTTTTCCTCTTCCTCTGTACCTTTAATAAGTTACAAATCCTACAAATTCTTCTTTGAACGTTTTATATCCATTCTTCCCAATAATAATGAAAATAATGATCATATTATTAACAACTGGTACATGCAGGGGCTATCTGTATTATTTCTAATCCTTTCTTTGGGGCTACAAGTAGCATTACTGTTCCCATTTCACAGTCAAGGAGATGGAGGTTCAGAGCATGGGCAAATTGCTGTAACGGCAGACTCCACCAGCTAGCTGTCTCTACCACACTGCTTCCCATTTCTCTCTTTTCTACATCTATACCCTGAGCTAGACTTTAAGAGGGACAGCAGTATAATGGGGAAAACAGAGTTGGAATAGGAGTCAGAGCTCACTTGCAGGTCCTCCTCTGCCAGTGACTGGTTTTGTGATCTAAGTTCCTATCTTACGTTCTGAGCCCTAGTTTCCTCTTGAAAGTGAGGAACCCTAGCAACGCAATAGAATCATCTGGGGAGCTTTGTAAAAATGTGGATGCTTGGGCCTCACCTTCATAAATTCTGATTTACATGGTCTAGGTTAAAGGCTCTAGGCAGCAGCATTTTTCCAAAGCTCCCCAAGTGATTCTGAAGTGCAAACGAGGAAGAATGGACTGCTGGGTAGATGTTTTCCAAGGCCCATTTGTACTGTAATTAGACAGCTGTAACAATTGTCGGGGTGATTAATCTGCCTTCAGACTCTCCCTAAAGTCTGGCTTCCACCACATTTATCTTCCTAAAACATTTGCTTGGGGACCTGAACCAAATCATCTGGGAACTTCCCATTGCACGGGAGAAAGTACCAACCCCCAGCCTGGCCGCTAAGGTTCTCAAGCTGAACTGCTCCAGGTTAGCCAGGCAGGACCCCTCATGGCTCCCTGAACAGGCCAGACTCATCGTGAGCCTCAAGCCTTTGCTGATGGGCATTCCCTGAATGTCCTTTCCCATCTGGCCTAGATGCTTCTCCTCCCTCAGGGCACCCAAAGCCCCTAAAAGAATGAAGCCTTTTTCGGACCCTCCACCGATCTCCCCTCTGCACTTTTTATTATACTGCCCACCAGGTACAATATTTCCTTCACTGATTCATTCATTCAACAGTGTATCAGTAGCCGCCGGGGCCAGCCCTGGGCCAAGTCCCAGGGATGCAACAGTCTTTTGCAGAGCAGGAGGCAGCAGATAAGCCGACAGCCACAAGACAGTATTCTAAGTGCTCTGGTGGAAGCAGCCCAGGGCACCAGGCTCCGAAAAGGAGCCTCTCACCAAGATGGGATGGTTTGAGCAGGTTTCCACGAAATAGTGGTTTCTGACTGAGCCCTACTATGGGAGAAGGGAGTTATCCAGCAAGAGAGGGTCTGAGTAAAGAATGTTCAGGCAGTGGAATCAGCAAGTGCAGAGCCTTGCAGAGAGAAGAGAACATGGTTCTGCAGGAGAAGGAAAACAAGTTCAAGTGAGATGTGAAGATTTAGGTGGGAAAGGTAAGCGAGCCCTAAACGCTACAGGACGCTGATGCCGGGCTCAGGAGCCAGTGTCGTAACGTAAGCATGAAATAGTGCAGACCCACTTGAGCCTAGTGGCAGAAGAAATGGAGAGAAGTGAATGGATTTGAGGCAGGTTAGATAGAACTTCTGATTGATTGGCTATAGTGGAGGAATAAGGGTGACACAGAAGTTTCTGGCAGTGACACCCAGGTTCACCGAAATAGAGAACATGGGAAGAAATCATGATTTGAAGGGAAGTTCTGAGTTCAATTTAGGTTGTTTGTCAAGGGTGAGGTACCTTTGGGACAACCAAGCTGTATGGGCAACAGCTACATGTGCTGAAGCAGAGAGTGAATTGTGAGCTGAAGTGGGATTGACCAGCATATATATCGTGATGGAAGCGGTGGGAGTGGATGAAACGGATCAGGAAGAGTGTGTCAGTAGAGGAGGAGCAGCCAGGAGAGAGCCCCAAAGCACCAACACACTTAGGGGGTGGACACAGAAAGAGGGGTCCACAGGTAAGACTCAGAGTATTCCAGAGAGGAGGCGTAAAACCCTTAGCTTTGGAAGCTAAGAAAGGAAAATGAGGCAGACGGGAGGGATGGTGTCCACAGAGTGGAGTGTTGCTGGGAAGTGGGTGGAAGTCAGGATGGGAATGTTTCTGACACATGTAGCAACAATGAGGCAGTTGTTGACCTTGGTAAGATTTGTCTCCATGGAGTGATATGTGCAGAAGCCAGCTGCAATAGATTAAGGGGAGTAGGGGAGTGTGGTGATAAGCACAGACAACTTCCAGAAAAATGACAGTAACTGACACTGCAGTAGCTCCACGGATGTGTGGAGTCAGGGTGTGGTTTTTATAAGATACGGGAAAGGCTTGAGCTCTTTTCCAAGCTCATGGGAAGGAGAGAAGGATATGAATTCCAGAACGTTGGTGGGATTCTTTTTATAAAAGCATTGGGGGATGCTTCTTCCACTGTAACAGAGAAGCGGGAAGGGATGAATGGGGTTGCAGGTGATGTCGTAGCTTTGGTGGTAGAAAGTTGAATGAATTCTCACCTGGCTTACACGTTTGAAGATAATGAAATAGGCTTCAGTGGAAAATAAGCAAGGAGCTGGCCAGGGGAAAAAGAGGATTGCTGGTCATGCGTGAGGGCCTGAGGTCGGACACCATAATATGGTACACTGTGTTTGGGTGGGCCTGGTTGTTTTCTGGATGGTAAACTTTCAGAGGGCAAAGACTGTGTGTGGTATCCTTCAGCTGCCTTCTCTGTGATTACCATGGTGCTGTGCATACAGTGAACACCCAAATGTCTTAGTCAAGGTACTTCGGGCTGCAACTCTCTAGAAACTCACCCTAACACATTTAGCAAAAAGGAGAACGTCTCGTGTAGTGGCGCTTCTTTATAAGAGTCAGAACCAGGCTCTCTGCTCTTCCCTTGGCCTCTTCAAGATAGCATGGCCTCACCTCTCTCCTTCATGGTCCTCTCTCACTCTTCCAAGTGTTTAACAGAAACTGGCAAAAACAAAACAAACAAAAAAACAAAAACAGACTGGCAAGTGCAGTGGTTTCCAAAACTTAGCAATGTATCAGAATTAACTGGAGAGCTTCTGAAATTTATAGATTCCTAAGCCCCACATTGGATTTCTGAATCGATCTTTGTGGATGGAACCCAGAAACTTTGTCTTTCAGATGCTCCCCCAGGTGATCTTGATGCAATTAGGCTATAAACCTGCATTTGAGAACCGCGGCCCTTAGGTATCCCTCCCCCTCCCCCAATTCTCAGTTCCAAGGAGAGAGAGTCTGATTGGCCCACCCGTGGTTCAGTCACCCTTGACCAGAGGAGCCAGTCGTGGGCAACATGAGGAAGTGGCCACGCAGGGCCTCTATACGGAGCTCTATACGTATAGAGCTGATGCTCTATATGGAGCCTTTGTTCAAATTAGGAAAAAGTGCCCCTCTGAGCCGAAATAGAAAAAAGCACCCCTCTGGGTAGAGAAGCTGCTCACTGACAGGCTTGGCACTTTCCATGGGAAGAAAAGGTGTTCGTTCCCTGGATTCTAGCTCTTAATGCCCTCTAGCAGGTAACAGACCTTTGTGTGTCCAACTGTGCTGGCTCCAACCCATTTCTATGGCAATGGGGCAATTCCCAGAGGAGACTGTGGGCTGGGAAGATCCCAGATGGCCTCCCTCACCCAGCAAATGCCTGTCGGTTGACGAATATCATCTTGCTAGTTTGTCGTTGGCTTCTTACAAAGTGTACCACAGAGGGGGATAGGGATATATTGAGTATTCTGATTCATTGGTGGATTTCTGTATATTCACGTGGTATCAAGATAATACAGGGTCTAAAGAGTTAAAATTGTACATTGATATGAGCAGAGTTCTTGGAGCCAAGTTCTCAACAAAATATCCTTAAATAGCTTCTCTATTTGTGAAGAAAATATATTTCAAGAGCAAGTCTTCTCTAAGAGGGACTTCCCTGGTGGCACAGTGGATAGGACTCCATGCTCCCAAAGCAGGGGGCCCAGGTTCGATCCCTGTTCAGGGAACTAGATCCCACATGCATGCCGCAACCAAGAGTTCAAATGCCGCAACTAAGGAGCCTGCCTGCCTCAACTAAGACCCGGCGCAATAAATAAATAAAATTTTTAAAAAGTCTTCTCTAAGAGTTCAGAAAAAAAAAAACCTGAATGATATATTTTCTTTCTGGAAAAGATTGTCAGTTCGGGGGCAACCTAAATTTGGGGGGAATGAGAGAAAGTTGCTGGCTCCTGGGCAGGGGCATTGGACTAGGAGGAAGTACAGACCCCTATGACTTAATGCCGCAGTGGAATTCACTCCCTTATTTTCATTTAACAATGATTTACTGTGTGCTCACTATGGTGTCAGGCCCACTTCTGGTGCTGGGGATAGAGCAGTGAACCAGACACACAAAAGCCCTGCTCTGAAATCAGGGGACTGGGAGTGACCAGTGACCAGTGAACATCTGGGAACAGAGCAGATCCCTCGGGCAGCAGAGCTTTCCAAACATACAGACCTAGTGAATGGAGGAGATTCCAGTGGGGACACCAAACCAAGTTCCCAGTGGATTACAATTCTACCACCATCCTGGCCCTACCCGCCCTGCCCAACCTGTGTTACCCTCATAGCATAAGAGGTGGGGAGATCATTCCAGTCCCAAGGGGAGGGACACAGTGAGGGGTACTGGCAGTAGCTGAAAGATGAAAATGCACTGATGCCAGTGTTCAACCCCCACATGGGTGTGGGCAAGGGGACTGTAAAACACTTACACCAAAACCTGCTCAGGACTTCCCTGGTGGCGCAGTGGTTAAGAATCCTCCTGCCAATGCAGGGGACACAGGTTCAAGCCCTGGTCCGGGAAGATCCCACGTGCCTCGGAGCAGCTAAGCGTGTGCACCACAACTACTGAGCCTGCACTCTAGAGCCCACGAGCCACAACTACTGAGCCCGCGTGCCGCAGCTACTGAAGCCCACGTGCCTAGAGCCCGTGCTTCGCAATAAGAGAAGCCACCACAATGAGAAGCCCGTGCACCGCAACAAAGAGTAGCCCCCCGCTCGCTGCAACTAGAGAAAGACCACCTTGCAGCCAAAAAAAACAAAAAACAAAAACCCTGCTCAAACAAGAGGTGTCCCTACAGTTAGTAACCTTGTTTTCAGACGCAACAGTACTTTATACCCTTAAATGATGGCAATTTTTCAAGCTTTGACATTCGATTACACTGTTCAGAGTATTTTTTTTCTCTTTATTCTTCTGTATTATGAAGAAACACATAGAAAAATACAGAAAACATAAATGTACAGTTAACAAATAATTGTAAAGCAAATACCCATGCAGGTAACCACTCAAGAAATAGATTATCGGTACCCCAGAATGTACCCCCTTCCATGTACCTTCCTAACCTAGCCCCTCTCCTGACTTTTATGGTGATTTCTTCCTTGCTGTTCTTACAGTTTTACAACTTCTGTATGCATGGGTTTTGTTTTATCTGTCTGTTCAATAGCTAGGAATCATTCAAGGTGATATCTGATAAATAAGGTGGGAGATCAGGCTGGGTAATGACATTTATTTATTTAAAAAGAAAAAAACTTGTGTGCTCTTAAGCAATTAGGATGATACTCTTCTGTTTCATGTGAACTAGGCATATTGAAAGAAATTCCAAAAATGTTGTGTCCCGGCAACACTGCTATGAGGATTTTGGTCATTTGAACATATTCATTCTGGTTCATCTATTCATCTGTTGATCTCGTTATTTCAGAGTCCCAGCTAGAATATAGCCTTGCCCTGTTAGACCACGTTTTTCCAACTTTTACCTGTTTGTTTTTTTATTCAAGGTGGCCCTTAGTTTTGTTTTTATTTATTTACTTTTTGGCTGCACCGAGCGGCTTGCGGGATCTCAGTTCCCCGACCAAGGATTGAACCCGGGCCATGGCAGTGAAAGCCCGGAATGCTAACCACTAGGTCAAGGTGGCCCTTAGTGTTCGTCCCTTGGAAATATTTGTGAGGAAGGCCTGTGCTCACTGTTCACCCCAGGCCTCCTCACAACACGGGTGTCCTTCTTGTGAAGAGCTTCCCTACAGTAGGAAAGTATGGAGTTATCTTCTAGGGCAAATGCTGTGAAGACCGGGAGATTTTCCCCCATGGTGTTCTCACTAAGAGATGCAGGTCCGACCTTCCCTGCTAATGGAAGGATGAGCAAAGTGACTGTTTCCAACTTTGTAAAGACCTCCTCCAGTCTTTCTTGGTTGATGTCAAATCCATCTCCATTTCTGTATTAGAAAAAAGGACCAAATAGATAATTCATTGTTTAGAATAATTCATTGTTTAGAACAGAAATATTAACATGAGTTTAGTTGGCCAATGGCCAGGTATTGCCAAGGTCTGTGTGAGCGGCCACATGTGAATGGTTGGTGGGAACATTTTGCTTAGGCCAAGGTCACAGGAGATGGTTAAACTAAACTCTAAATCACCTGCTGGTATACAAAATATAAAACTGAAGGAAAAACTGAAAACTTACTGCACTGTGAAGTAGTAATGACATAAAGGATTAAAATTTGGGAGTAGTTTAGAAACCCTTTATCATCTTACTTTAAATGCATTATAGAGATAACAGATTTTTTTAGAGCTAAAAGGAATTTGTTAGTCCTTAAACATCATCCAGTTCATCTTCCTTATTTATAGAAAGGAAGCACACAACAGTTTAAACATTAGATTAATTTTTCTAATAATATTTTGCTCAGACTAATATTCAGTTGAATTTACATTTCCCAATTACATGGCACCTGAGGTTATCATGACATGAACTAGAGACATCCCAGACGGCAGGGGTGAGATTTCCTTTAGATCATCCACACAGTGGACAGCGAATGTTGACAGTAGATTTGGGGTTGGTGCTTGGGCCCTGACCGGGTGCTCAGCATCCCTGCAGACCCCACATAGGAACTGATACTCAGGGTCATAATCCTTGCAGGCGTGACACTGCATTACTGAGGATAGAAACTGTTGGGGGTAGAGACTTGTTTCAGGCTCATCTTTGCATCTGAGCACCATGAACACAGGAGTTCCAGGAGTGAGAAGACAGCGGCTATCAATCAGCTCAGCTGGGATCAGTCATCCCTCCTGAATGGCGTCAAGAAAATTCAGCAGGCTTGTAGACTTTAAAGGGTACTCTTTGCAGTTCTCCCGATGTGATAGGAGAATAATGTTTTTAAACTTTTGTAAGTTAAACCGAAGGTGATGCGGGAGACTCATTAACAGACTTGGTTGGCACTTTAAGTGATCTATTAAAGCTTTTATCATGATATTAATTTTTCCATCTTGGCAATGTTTTTTCACAGGCTCAAAAAAAAAGTTTGAATCAGACTTCCCCCATTTCTGCTTCCAAGACTGCAGATGGCCTGAGACAAGCGCCCATCCCAGGCCTCTTGAGCACAGCACTGCCAGGTCAGGAGCCCCTGTTGTGAGCTCTCCTTAGTCTGTCCCCGTCCTCCCAGCACCAGGGCACACTCTTCACGCATCCCTCATCCTGCATCTCTTCCACTCAGCCTCACCTCCGCTCTGATCCTTCCTTCTTTCCGTATCCTTTCCACCCAAATAATGTACCATGTTGCATCTGTAGTATCTTATATACTAATGAGGAAAAGAAAAGCACTTCTGTTTAAATTACAACACATTAAATTATGTGAAAAAAGTGTGCTGCTTAGAAACAATGAAACCTAGTATCATATGGCACATGCGACTCTGTGACTATCCTGTATTTGTATATTTAGAATCTCCCCCCCACACTCCCCCACCCCAGCCAAAAACAAAAAATATGGTGGGCCGTGTCTTCCATTTCTTCTAAAGCTTTGAACACCCGCACTGCTCAATAAGTACTAGAAAAGATGACGGCATGAACACTCCTAGCCAGTCCTCTATTTGGGCCTCCCTTTCTTAAGTTGTGAGTATTCGGGGGTTCTGTAATACTGACAGATCACTGCTTTGAGGCCTATTCCTTAGACCTTAGGTAATTTGAAACTGTAGCATTGACAGCTTTTATTTATTACCATTTATTTATGTGTTTATTTCTATTTATTACCTAAATAAGCTTTAATAATCCTTACCTCTGTCTTTAGAGCTTTGGTAGATAAGTGTACTTCCTGCTCTCCTTCCTCACAGCCAGCACCCATGATAAACAAATCCCTTTCAGAATGTTCAGTAATCTGTGTACATTGGACTCTAGGGGTTACACAATGGGCCTGATTTACTGTTTCTGTTGAACGTCGTCTCATGTGTTCATTCTAATAGGACAGGATTCTGGAAGCAAAGCTATACCGGTGTCCTTAGGAACCACACAACCACAGCAGGAAAAAGTCGTTGGATCATCTCCTGGCCAGCCAGTTGTGCAGGTAGAAAACAGTTTGCACAGCTTCTTCTCAATGTTCAGCACGATTGACAGAAAATGTGGTCGCATCGCCTTCTGTTTGCTAGTGGCTGTCTGGCATCATCTGCACAGTCAGCCTTGTCACCCTGTGTGCCCACAAAAGTGCTCACTGAAGACCTTCCCCGAGAGCCATGCCTTTTAATGTTAATGTTTATAGGATGAATGTGTCTGTTCTATTTCTCACATGTTTACAGTTCTTTCATTTCCTCATGAATTAATAGTATACCAGCAGCCAACACATCATAGGCACTCAAAAAATGTAGTTTACTGTTGAATGATAATGATTGTTATCCTATCAAAAGTGAATCTGTTCCTCTTAGTTATACTAGAGATTTTTTTTTTTCCTGCAGGAGTGTATGAAGTAGTCAGTCCCTATGGTCTTTTAACCCATACTTGTCTGAAAAAGAAGAAAAAAAAATTTTGTTTTCAGTTTTCTAAGGCCTTAGTCTCTTCTCCATCAAACTTATAATAGCTTAATGAAATCTGTGGTAGTCTGGGCCTGCCTGGAATACTCAGTGAAGGATCTGGTTCAGTTCTCAGGTTCTGATGTAAGGCGTATTTGTTCCTTACCGTGATCCAAGAAATGCCCTCTGCTAGGTCACACACCTGGACTGTATGTGACAGGAGCTCAGACGTGTTTGCTCCCTTATTTACCACTGAGAGGATGAATTAAGGACCGTCTACTGAATTTTCAGATGTTGATGGAGTTGTTACTTAAAATATATTTCTTCAAAAATATAATGAAGCTTTGTAGAGGGAGTTGGGAATTCAGGCTTTAGGGTACAGCTAAGTCCTTCCAAGGAGCTGATAGTACAGCTTTCTGTAATCTTGACACAGTGCAACTTCGCTACATGGGTCTGTGGGTTTCTTTGTTTCATTTTTCAACACTGGCAAATTATAGCAAATGCTACATGCTTAGAGTCTGCTCTTGATAAGGATTTGAAAATATTGGAAACATAGTGACCTTTATGTATAACTGTGTTTTGCTTATTCTACAAAAGGGAATAATAAGAGGTGTGTTTTGTCTTTAGGTGGACAGTCATTCGGGAGGACAAAAGAGGCCTGCTGCAAAACAGCTAACTAAAGGAGCTTTGTGAGTTACCTTCGGAAATGACCCATTTTGAACATTTTTCTAGGTTCCTAACCTTCAACAAATATACAAAACAGTCAGGTTATGATACTACATATTTTTTAAAGTATACTTTGGAAATCTTTCCCTATAGTTTATTTCTGTTAGGAGATATCTATATCTATATCTATATATCTCTCAAATGTAGTTTGAGCCTACTGTTCACCCTTTTGTTCTTAAGGAGAATAGTTCTTTGTCTTTTTAGCAACCACATACCCTTTGATTGGCCTGAGGGTCTCTGAGGAGAAGCAAGGTTTAATAAAGTCCTATGTCCAACCAAGCCACGCAGTTGGTCCTCACACTGCTGAAGTGAACTGCCTTTCTTTCAGTCCTTCTAGTGAGTTCCTTCTTGCCACAGGATCAGCTGACAAGACTGTTGCCTTGTGGGATCTGAGAAATCCGAAACTTAAGTTGCATTCCTTTGAATCACATAAGGATGAAATATTCCAGGTTCAGTGGTTGCCTCACAATGAGACCATTTTGGCTTGCAGTTATACTGATCACAGGCTGAATGTCTGGGATTTAAGTAAAATTGGAGAGGAACAATCCCTGGACGATGCAGAAGATGGGCCAGCAGAGTTGTTGTTTATTCATGGTGGTCACACTGCCAAGCTATCTGATTTCTCCTGAAATCCCAATGAACCTTGGAAGATTTTTGCTGTATCAGAAGACAATATCATGCAAGCTTGTCCAATGGCAGAGAACATGAAGACCCTGAAGGGAGCGTGGATCCAGAAGGACAGGGATCCTAGGGGATGTCTGCACTTCTTGTGATTTTAGACTCCCCTTTTCTTCCTCTCAACGCTGAGATTGATTTAACACTGGTTTTGAGACACAGACTTTGTTTGGCTATTCGTCTATAATAAGTTCTATCAATGATGTTTATTAGTCCAAAAAATAAAAAAAATAAACTTCTATGTTCAGAACAGAAATATTACCATAAGCTTAGCTGGCCAATGGTCAGGCATTGTCAAGGTCTGTGTGAGCGCCCACACTTGAATGGCTGGGGGAACACCATGCTTTTGAGGCCAGGGTCATAGTTTGAGTCCCCTGTGTTGATGGTTAGACTAAACTCTAAACCCACCATGATGTAGGAAGTATAAAACTGAGGGGAGGGCTTCCCTGGTGGCGCAGCGGTTGAGAGTCCTCCTGCCGATGCAGGGGACACGGGTTCGTACCCCGGTCCGGGAAGATCCCACATGCCGCGGAGCAGCTGGGCCCGTGAGCCATGGCCACTGAGCCTGCACGTCCGGAGCCTGTGCTCCGCAACGGGAGAGGCCACAACAGTGAGAGGCCCACGTACCGCAGAAAAAAACGAAAAAACTGAGGGGAAAAAAGACCTGCTATACTATGGATAATAACATTCCTGTGTCTCTCATTGTCTTTGCATGCAAATAACCATCGTGATTAGATTTCTTCACATGACTCAACACTGCCATTGGTAATTTCTCTTTAACAGCATTCTCCAGCAGTTACAGAGGGACCAAACCCACACGGTGACACCTGATAAAAGTCAGTTCCGATCACTCAGTGACGCAGTGCAAAGGCTGCTCTCCTACCATGTGTGCCAGGGCTCCATGCCCACGGAGGAAGACCTGAAGAAAGGTAAGCAGGCTGGACCCCCAGAGTGCCACCTTGACACCAGACACCCTCCTAGGGACGCCCTCCTGGGGACTCACCCCACAGGAGAACCAGAGCCTCGTCACCCCCAGATGGTAGCCAGGTTACTGTTTTTCATTGCAGACCTACCTTCTTCCCAATTTACTTGATTTCCCAGTCCACGTTGAGGGTTGTGACTTATTTTTCTCAGCATTCTTTGGAGGGATACCCAAATGTCCGAATATTTTATGGACGCATTTGAGGGCAGTGAATCCAGAGCACTGTGTGGACGCTGGCTGCAGACAGGACGGCCCTGGACGAGGTGCTGTGCACGGTGATTCAAGCACAGTCCTTGCGTTTAGATAGAATGCGTACATACCCTGAGCTGCTACTGTCACTTTTATGAATTAGATAGATCCTGTAGCTCCCAAAAGGCATTCTTTGAGGTTCCAAAGTGAATCCAGAGCAGGGTCTCTGAGGGGAGTGCAGCAGTCAATCCACTGTGAGCTTCCCTGGGAGGACCAGGGAAGAGCGTCCACATCCAACATTAAACAGGGATGTGGAGGTTCTGTGAAGAGTGAAGTGGAAAACGTGAGACCTTTGGAGACAGACAGACAAAGGACAGAGCCACAGGACCATGACCTGCGAGATGCCATGGACGAGTTGGTGTCATTACGTGAAACTGGTCTGCCCAGGCCCGGACAGTAGGACTTCATTGTCTCAGCGGTTTCAGTTTTTCATGCTGTTGGAAGGAAGTGGAGGCTTAGGTCACCTACTAGTAGATCATTCTCTGTTCATTGATATTTGCTGCTGGTCTGTGTTAACGTGGTTTTCTTTTATAAATGATCTTAATTAAAGGCATTATGTTTTTAGTTTCCTAATTAGAGTGAAAATAAGCTAGTATTAAAATGAGTTTCTGTGATCACATTCCAGTGAATAGTGAGGGACAGGAGTGCAGAAGGATGATGTTTAACCAAGGGAGAACTAAACTAAGAAGAGAAAATGGAGGAATAATTCATTTCAGTCCTAAGGAAAAAAGGACCTAGTGAGTGATTTGCACTCTCTTACTTTTTTTTTCTCTCTCTCTCTCTCTTTTTAAAGTTGACAATGAATTTGAAACAGTTGCCACTCAGCTCCTAAAAAGGACCCAAGCTATGCTTAACAAGTACAGATGCCTGCTCCTGGAAGATGCCATGGTAAAGTTCCACTACCAAGCATGTTTGTTTCTTAAACTCCACAGGTCACAGCTACTAATTCAGAGAGAAAAACTTCAAGAAATTACATTTTCCCAACATAGTTTAAAAGGCACAGATACTTAAAGTTGTAGAAAAACTTACCTTTGATGAATCTTCTACTAACAGCAGCTATATCTGCTATGCTTTCCACGGTTGATCGCACTGAGTCAGTGCTATTGTTTTCCTGGTTCCAAATGAGGAACTAGGGCTTTGGTTACGTAATTTGCCCAACATCATACAGCCAGTAAGTTTGCAGTGTAATTAGCAGAGCTAGAATACAGACCAGGACCACCTGACCCCCATCCGCACTCCGATGCTGTCCACTGCCTCTCACCAACCAGAAGACGTGGGAGAGGACCAGCAACACTTCTGCTGAATATTGTTCAGAATAATATCTGAAAAGACGAGGTGGTGACAGGTGTTAAAATTAGTTTTGTCTTGGGAATTCCCTGGCTGTCCAGTGGTTAGGACTCTGTGCTCTCACTGACGAGGACTCGGGTTTTCACCCCGGTCTGGGAACTAAGACCCTGCAAGCCACGTGGTGCAGCCAAAAAAAAAAAAAAAGTTAGTTTTGTCTTGTTTTCAATTGAGAGATCACTAGCATGTCATAAAAATCATGCTTAACAGGGAGATCAGCTTGATGCTTTGTGACCACCTAGAGGGGTGGGACAGGGAGGGTGGGAGGGAGGCTCAAGAGGGAGGGGTTATGGGGATATATGTATACATATAGCTGATTCACTTCGTAGTACAGCAGAAACTAACACAACAAGCAATTATACTCCAATAAATGTAAAATAAAAAAATAAATAAATATGAATCTTTTGTCATATATTACAATAATAATTTCCCCCCAAAAAAATCACGCTTAATTTTAAAACGTACAACCTGATGGATTTTAGTATATTCACAAGGCTGTGCAAGCATCACCACTCGTTAATTCCAGAGCATTTTCAGCACCCCAAATAGACACGAAAATTAGTTGTTGTTTTTGCCTTTGGCCGCACCGCATGGCTTGCAGGGTCTTAGTTCCCCGACCAGGGATTGAACCCCAGCCCACAGCAGTGAAAGTGCTGAGTCCTAACCACTGGACCGCTGAGGAACTCCCCTAAAATTAATTTTAAAACACCAGATAATTAGAGAAAGGAGTAAGGTATCTCAGAAAATGATGGAAAGACCAAACCTATCTGAGATTTTAGAAGCAGTTCTAAAATCATACAGACTTTAATAAATTGGTCTCTTACCAGTGGCTTTTAATTTGAGATCAGCTTTGAAAATGTACCTTGAGAGATTAGCTGAACTACATTATACACGTATGCAATATAGTATAAATATGTATGTGTGTGTGTTTGTGTTTAACTAAAGCGTATATATTTACAGGCATACCTCAGAAACATTGGGGTTCAGTTCTAGACCACTCAATAAAGTGAATATCGCAATAAATCAATTCACATGAACTTTTTCGTTTTCTGGTGCAAATAAAAGTTATGTTTACAGTATACTGCAGTCTATTAAGTGTGCAGTAGCGTTGTGTCTAAAACAACAATGTGCATAGCTTAATTTTAAAATACTTTATTGCTAAAAAACGCTAACCATCATCTGGGCCTCCAGTGAGTTGTAGTCTTTTTGCTGGTGGAGGGTTTGAAATATTGGGAGAATTACCAAAACGTGACACAGAGACATGAAGTGAGCAAATGTTGTTGGAAAAGTGGTGCCAATAGACTTTCTCGATGCAGGGTTGCTACAGCCTTCAATGTGTAAAATAAAATGCAATACCTGCAAAGCGCAATGAAATGAGATATGCCTATACTTATGTATATTAAAACTGTGCCACCAAAGTCTGAAATAGTTGTTTTTATATTGACAGTCATTTCTGAAACTAAACTCTGTGATATCAAAAAGACTAACTCTATCATTTGTGAGAAAAGGACCATTTGGACAGACTTGGACAAATGGACTAATTACTTGGACAAATTATATCTGCCATGAATTTTTATGTTAAATAAGACCCAGAAATATAATTTAAGATTTGATTCTGTACAGCAAAAAATAATTCTAAGGAAAGCCTTAATACAAAACATAATTATAGGGAATTCCCTGGAGGTCCAATGGTTAGGACTCTTGTGCTTTCACTGCTGAGGACACGGGCTCAGCCACTGGTTGGGGAACTAAGATCCCACAAGCCATGCAGCATGGCCAAAACACAACACAATTATAGCATAGCAGAATATAAAGTAAAAGGTTATCCTAATGAAAAGATTTCCCACATATTAAGCAGAGGAGGAAATAAGAAAAGTACAGAAGAGTGTGTATAGTTGCTGCCATTTGTGTGCACAAATAAAGAACGAAGAACGTAAATTTGTGTGTGTGCATAAACCATCTCTGGAAGAGTTTATTAAACTGCTTGGCACGAGGGTTCCTGCAGGGAGGGCCCTGGGTGGGTGAGGAAGGCAGTGCACAGGGGAGGCGAAGAAGGAAGGCTGACTTTCCACATCCCCTTTAGTACCTTCTGAAGTTTGTACCAATGCGGTAAATTACCTTTCCCCAAAAAACACGATGCAAAAAAGTATGTCAAGGATAAACATATTCTCCTTTCTGATTGCTTCCTTTGTCCCCAAAACACAGCGAGCTGTTTGCACTTGTTAAAGGGCATCTGAAATGACTAGGCTCTCTCATTTTCAGCGGATCAATCCCTCCGCTGAGATGGTGATGATCGACAGAATGTTCAACCAAGAGGAAAGAGCTTCTCTGTCCCGGGACAAGCGTCTGGCACTTGTAGACCCCGGTAAGAAACGCCAGAGTAAAAGCAGAGGAGAGCTACCGCCAGGGTTCAGGGACTATGGCTTTGCGGAGACTGTCTGAAGTGACCTTGGAGTTTGAAACCTGAAGGTAGATCCTGAATTCTGGGGAGAAAAAAATCCAGAGTTGAGAGCAGGATATGAATACTCTGAAAAGGTTGCTCTGCAAAATCCAAACTGGAATTTTACATTCAGTTAAGTGATTCTTCTTCCCCATTGTAAACTCAAACTTATCTATCTTTCCCTAGTTTTTGAGAACTAAAGTAAGTCAGAAGCCTTCCCAGAAGCAACTAAACCTCAGCAAATGATTGAGTTTTCTCACTATGTGCAATGCATTGTTGGGGGGGAATCAGTGAAACATGGTCCCTGCCCACAGGCTCTAGTAGATTGTAGCGCTCCTTGTTGGTACTCTTCCCGCACCCCATCAGCTTCCTGCCATTTGCATCTGTGCTAGATTCAACCCACATTCTGCCTTTTAAAAATGAATTCTCTGTCCTTCTTTCTAGCGTCTAAACTTTCTTAAATCGAATAACATAACAATTTGTGGAACATCAATTTTTACCCAGACTTCTACCATCCTAGAAAAGGAATGTTTTTATTTCTCCAAGTTTTCTTCCAGTTATGGTTCCCATTTGCATACATCACTTATAATATAATTATAATCATATGTCATGTGCTAGATGTGATTTTGTTATTCTAATTTTCTTCCATTTAACACGTCTGAAGTTTTTATCCTGTTGCTATAGTCTTCAAAATAATATTTAATAAATTTTTAATATACTAATTTGATAATTTGGCTAATCCATTCCCCTCCTATTGGAATATTATTTTCCTCTGGCTTTACTTCTATTTTTCTAACATCTTTTCTGATACTTAAATATTAAGGTTCAGCCTTGTGTTTGATGTGGCTTAAGAAATTTTCAAAGAGAATACATGATCCTTATACTCAGTGTAAAGGGAGAGTCCTAAAGAATTGCTGTATACCTGGGAGAATCCTCAAATCTTTCCAAAAAACAAGAGAATAATGTGAGATATATTTCTGCCCCTCTTTCTTAGAACCTGAAATCCCCTATTGCCACTGGGTGAATTGGGCTTTGGGGATAAACCCTCCTCCTCTTTTGTCACAGCCCCTCAGTCCTGGTGTCACGCGGGCAGGGGCATGCTCCGTCCTCCTCTGTATTGTACCTGCACAGTGTTTGTTGGGTGGAATCGCCTTTTTTGATTTCAAGGCTGTATCCCCTAGATCTCATATTTTGGGATTTAGTGAACAAATCCACGTTTGTGGCTTTATAGGTATCATCAAAGCTCTATTTCACTTTCATTACTTCCAGAGTGAACACTTTCTTTGCCCTTGCATAACAGCAACCTGCTTCCCTTCCTCCGTACCCCCCACCCCCTAAATCCTCACTAACACTTCTCTCGCCATCCTTGGCTCTTCAAGCCTGGCACAGGTCAGCACTCACCCTCAGACCCGGTTCCTCCATACCCCACCGTCCTTCCAAGCAGATGCCATTTAAGGTGCATGTTGATCGTTCGTTTTGTGTTCCTGGCAAAGTGCCACCAGTTATGCCAGGTCCCCTGCCACGCGTTTAGAGGGACTGAAGTGCGATCACCCACAGACAAGTAGTTGTATCCTCCCCGGCCCCCCGCCAGAGCCTCTGTTCAGGGCCTTCTGCTCCAAGGAAGAAACGAGGCTGATACTAACATCTGATTGCTGTTTGCAGACTGTTTCAAAGCAGTCGTTAATAAAAAACTGATCCAAAACTACAGTGAGAGACCAAGACAAAGTGGAGCTTTTTGCCCATTGGGTTTTCCCATTTGTCATCCAGCAGCTCCTTTTTCAAAGAGGTTTAAGGTCCTCTGGAAGCTGCAGCCCCGCAGCCTCAGTTCCTTTTCAAGGACGGCCCTCAAGTACTGTGCTTCTGCACATTCCTGGCCATGAACAGCTGACTCGGTGTGGTGGGGTAGGGTGGGCTGGGTTTGCACCTGACCCACTGAGGGGCCACTGTCTAGTCCTGTCTCATTCTTTCATTAATGTTCTTTTTGTTCCCATTTCCAGAGGGCTTTCAGGCTGATTTCTGTTGTTCCTTCAAACTTGATAAAGCTGCTCATGAGACGCAGTTTGGCAGGAGTGACCAGCACGGCAGTAAAACAGCCAGTTCTGTGCATCTGACGGCCAAGGCCCAGAGCAGAGACAGAGCCAAAGCAGGCGCGGCAGAACCCACGAATCATGACCAGTTTCATCTAGTGCCTAATCACATCGTGGTCTCCGCAGAAGGAAACATTGCTAAAAAAACCGAATGCCTCGGCAGAGCACTGAAATTTGACAAAATGGGCTCAGTTCAGTACCGGAGTGCGTCCGAAGAGAAAACCAGCCGGAAAGACTCCGTGAAAGGCAGTGAGTGCTCTCCCGGCCCTGAAGGGCACCGGAAGAACTCGTCCAGACCAGATCACGGTCCTGAGAGCAAACTCTCAAGCCTCCTAGTAGATTCGCACCTGGAGATGACGTGTAATAGCTCCTTCCAGGACAAGACTCTGCGGAATTCTCCAAAGAATGAAGTTTTACACACAGACATCATGAAAGGGTCAGCCGAGCCCCAGCCTGATCTCCAGCTCACTAAGAGTTTAGAAACAACGTTTAAGAACATCTTGGAACTCAAAAAGGCGGGGCGGCAGCCCCAGAGTGACCCCACGGTTAGCGGCTCTGTTGAGTTAGATTTCCCCAACTTTTCTCCAATGGCTTCGCAGGAAAACTGCCTGGAAAAGTTCATCCCGGACCACAGTGAAGGCATTGTAGAAACTGACTCCATTTTAGAAGCAGCTGTAAATAGTATCCTAGAGTGTTAATAGCCGCAGTCCTCCCCCACCTGCCCCTGAGACCCTGCCCCGGACAAGTTACATTCTTTCCTGGCAAAAGCAATGGAAATGGTCTCCTGTCTCCAGCCTGCTTGATCTTTCATCACAGCTTATTCTTTCTAATCTCAATGCCATTCTTTGTTTAAGAGCAATACTCGTCGTGGTTACAGGGAGATCCTTCAGTAAAACTGATCCTTGTTAGAAAGCAGTCTGATGGGCCCTACACATTTCAAGTGTTTTGGAAGTGCTTATAGTCATTTTTTTGTTTGTTTTTGTTTATCTGTTTTATTTTTTTTAAACACTGTAACTCAATGAGATCACAGTACACTAGGCCCTGGGTAAAATTCTGACAATCATAAGTCATTTGAAAAGAACAGACTTATTAAAGAAAATCAAACAGGACTGATAGAAGATACTTTCTAAAGAAATCCCACTGCATCTCCAAATTTTGGCTTTGGGGGGGGTCTTGGGGTGTCATGGGCCGGGAGACCACATGGCTCTCCCCTTGGCCACCTCCGAGCAGTTAGTCCTGGCTGCTCTGCCAGGACCCACGGCCCTGGCGTGAGCACCTGTAGCGCACAAGCAGGGCTTCCTGTTCATCGTTCAAGTGCTTTTCTGATGCTCCCGGAGCAAAACCTCACCTCTTCAGCATATCCGCGTTGAGTTTCATCTAGGGAATACTTTGTTTTGAGTTGCGACAGCACGACTTGAGATAATCTCACCAGGCGAAATAAAAGAAAATGGAAACCAGTTAAGTGGCACAGTGTACAGGGGAGGCCGGGATAGAGCCATGAGGATTATAATATGTATATATGTAAAAGCATATATATGTTAACTATTGAGAAAAAACAAGGGTTTTGCGTTCTATAATTGGATCTAGGCAGCATACAATGTATGTTTTTGTTGGTTGCTGGGTTTTGTTGCATTTAACCTCTCGTTGCACCCCTCCCACAACAAATAGGCAAGCGTCAAAAGTATTTTCATTTGAAAACTATGTTGTAATTTTTCAGTTTAAACGTTAAGGGGACTTTGGCCTTGTTTCTGCTTCTTGTTGTCTGAGAACAGTAGTCACCCCTGGCAGCAATCATTACCAAAACACAGACAAACCAAAGGTAACCAGCCAGCCCACCACTGAGAGGAAAGATCTGAGACCCGGGATTCCCACTTGAGAGCCAAAGGACATTCCCTGCCATAGTTTGTGTTTGGCCCACGTTCGTGTTCGTGAACGTGATTTATTGCTTTATTTATTTATATTTCTTTTCAGGGAGCTTTCCCCAGTTTCCTTTCTTGTATACCTGCCCCAGGTCATCCCGCTTCTGTTGACACTTTCATTCTCAATGTCATTGTAACCATCAGTATCTCCTAGCATTGGGAAAGCTACATATGGTATTTTGTATGTACCCTCTTACATACATGTGTGCGTGCGTGTGTCTGGGCTGTTCAGATCCAGAGGTCATTTTGGCGACAGTGTGTACACGCTCACCCTCCCTGTTATGTGCACGGGCTCTCATTTATTCTGTCCATCTCTCTGGCTTTAGAGGCGCAACCCATGTTGCGCCACTCTAACATGTTGCCAAGATCCGCTTCTGGCCATCCCCAGAATGGGGATGACCCCCCTGTCGTCATGTTGGGCATTTCTCTTCCAGGTTGGCCTGCAATGGAAAGGAAGGCTTCTGATTACTAGAAAACACAGTAACAGAAGACCTAGACTCTCCCTGCTCCTTAGTCCCCCAAACAAAGAAACCCTGTGAGACAGCCAGTCTTCACAAAAGCAAAATACCTTCTCCCCACTCCCACCCCTGAGCCAATAGAAATTGGAAAATCTGGGCCATTTTACGGTGACCATGTTTTCCTTATTTGTGCCAATGTCCAAGTTGCAGATTTCCCCTTCTTCCTGTATTGTAACATATTAGAAAGATAAGTTGGTATTGCCAGTTGGAACTTTCTGTTTGGGTAGCCCTGGGGTAACACCCTGCCCTGAACCCCATGATTTCATAGGCTCTTCTCTTAGGGCTCATGCTCCCCTAATTCCTAGCAAGACTTAAAGATGGTCCCTCCTGATCAAATTCTTCTCATTGTGGAAATTTATACTTAGAAGCCTTCACGGAGGCTACTAATGAGTTACACTAATTACTGAATCAGTGGAATGCTTAAGAGACAAGCTCCATGTACGTTTGTCACCTCTCTTTCTTCCCTACCCTGCCCTGCTACCCCAGTCCCAACTTTTCGATATACCATCTTAAAGGGTTTTTTAAGCCTTGACACTTGTCTAGAAAACGGAGAGCCTAATTTACCAAAATGAAACTTGTAAATTTTTGTGTCCTTGTATGTAAGTTTACTTTTTATGGAGGAAAGATTCTAGATAATGACAAATGACGATTATGAAATGTATTTTACTCCTGTGATTAGGTCATAACTCGCATGTCGAGGCCCCTCTGGTGGAGGGTGAGAGCTCAGCCTCGGATGGCCAACATTCAGTTGTTCAGATTCATTAGTCAAAGTTAAGTTTTAGAGCTACTCATACTCAGTAACAAAAATCATTTTCTTTTCTTTTTTTTTTTTTTTCCTGTTGTGGAAAAGTGTGAATTTATTATTAAGCATTTGATTTTCTGTGTCCTTAAGTACTGCCTAAAGATAAAGCAAATTTTAAACTGGCAATTACGAAAAAGAACTATTTTAGCGCTGAAGAATTTAGCAGACTTTGTTAGATTAGGGAGGCCTTACAGACTGACTTGACTTAAAGAGGACGCGTCACTCACTGTCAGTGTGGTGTGGGCTTTATTTGCTTAAATACCTTCATTTGTATAGTATGTCTCACTTGAAATTGCTTTGTATACATTTTGTAAAAATATTTATAAAATGTTTTGTAAAAAAAAAGTATAACAAATTGCAGTTTATTTTGTTATGTTGGATAAATACTGTTAAAAGAAACCAGTCAGTAACTATATTGTTAATCCATGGTTAGGAAATGTTTAGTTGGAGATTACAAAATGAAACAACCATTGCAATACAGCCAAAGATTTGGGAAAATGTGCAACTGTGATTGTCTTGATTTTGCAAAGAGGAATGGCTGCTTTTCCCAGAAGAAAAGGGTAAGTAAATGTCCAGTGGGAGTTCTGTTATTAAATACCATTACCAAAGAATACCCCTGCCAGTGAGGGGGTAGGATTTTAACTGATCAGCCTTTCTGAATTACAAGTTAAACAAAATTGGTCAAGGAGAAAGTTTAGTCATGAACATCTCCGCCCTCCCTCCCTGCTCCCCTCACATGGGCCCTTAACTGAGGAAGGAAAAATGAGGTCATTTAAAAGTTAGATAAATGTGCCTCAATCTGCAGGAATTTTTCTTTAATCGTTACATTTCTTTTGTTTCTGCAGGAACGAGAAGGCTAAGGGATAGGTAAGAAATGAAAAAAATAAAAAACTATTTTACATAAAACTTATTCCAGAATTAACATGTTTCTCTTTAGATTCACACGTTTGACCAAATTGTAACCTTATCTGTAAAATCAGCCCCACTGAGCCCGTTTGAGTTCCTGCCCTCACCAGTGTGACTCTACCCAAATTGTTAGGGAAACTAACAGAGGGGTAACTTCCTGGCGTAAGGGTATAAGACTCCTTAAATTTTCCTTCGGGGCCTAGAATTTATACTTAGACTCCCTACTTTATTTTATTTTATTTTTATTTTTTATTTTTTTATTTTTTATTTTTTTAGACTCCCTACTTCATGGTTTAATTGCTCTCCACTACCACCAATAAGGTAGTAGCAGTCAGGATATCAAGATTCTTCAGTAATCGATACATAAAGTGGAAGTTGTCCTCATATAACTAACAGAAGTTAGAATAATTATGGCTAGAATAATTACATCAGTGGATGGATCCCTTAATGTCTTTTACAGTGGTGTCCTGCTGTCAAGCTTCTCTCCTTGCTAAGGACAAATGTGTGTCCAACATGACACACATTTGTCTTGCCCCTCTTCAGGCCATTGCAATGGGTGTGCCCCATGAACAAAGAGTTAGAAGGATCATCTGACTGCTCGATCAGGATCAGAGTCTGTGTGTTCCGCAGAGGCACACCCAGAGGAAAGACCAGGCACCTTCTCCTAGGATGGTTAAAGCCCTCAGGCCTGTGTACAGGAGGCCATGTCCCAGGAGAGGGGCCCTAGCACTGCCTGGTGTGGAGAGAGTAGCCAGGGTTTTACTGGGGGGAAAGGAATGGGAAAAGAAAGAAACTCCAGTGTCTGGGGGCACTGAAACAGCATTGCTCAGGCAGGACTCGAGCTCTGCTGTCCTCAGGAGGGCTGAGCCCTGGATCTGGGCTCTGGCTCTGCTTCAGCCTTTGTGCTCTGAGACGGAGGATTCCTGGGTGTTTGGCATTAAGCACTGAACTATTGAGCAGTTTACAGGCGCTGTGCTAGACACTAGGAGTCTACAGATCATTCAGGTATGATTTCTACTCTCAGCTCAGTCTAGAGAGGAAACAAGCACACAACTAACTACATTTCAAGAGAGAAGAAACTGGGGCTAAAATTCTTCCAGATCGCCAGTTGGTAGAGAGCTGTGGCCTCTATTCCCGTGCCCCGCTTAGTTCCATGGTTCTTAGTGAAATTTCCTGAGGTATGTTTGAGAAAAAAAAGTATGACACTTTTCACAGGAATGAAGATAGAGGAATTTTATAGTGTTAACTACGTGGAGAAAACTGGTTCAGCGGACACACAAATTGTAGAAGCACATTTGCAGTATAAAGTGGATTCTGTAATGTAAACAGCCTGTATGTACACCGCTGCAGGTAAAAGGCCTGTATGAGTCCCTCATCTATATTCCTTTTAGGCATGTGCTGGAGCCTGGCCTTTGAAAACACTTTCAAAGGTGAGATCCTTAGGGAAAAATCGTGTCTGTGAAGGTCAAGGAAAGCAGTACAATGGGGGGTGGGAGGCGGGCGGGTGCAGAAGGTGCCTTTGGCAGCAGAATCTGGAAACAGGTCCCAGGACTTCACCTAACCCATCATCAGACACCTTTGTGCAAGTTACTCTCAGCCTCAGCTTCCTTGCAGATAAACTAGGAAGACTTGTCCCGACCCTCTTACTTCTTAGGGTGTAAAATGAAGCCTTACTGAAGAAGTGTGGAAGGTAGGAAAAGCTAATGTTCCATTATCCCCGAAATAATTGAGAAGAGGTTTGGGTTTTTTCCGTTTTGCATTTATTCTTACCTACTGCACACTGTCTCCTTCCTACCCTAGCTCTCCTGTGTCTACCCTCGACCCTCGGAAGGCTGCTGCCCTCCAGCTGTTCTCTCCTTTTCCTTCTCACTTTTGCTCCCTTTGCTCGTTTTGCATCAGGATCAAAAGCTGTTGTCCATGTTGTCTTCCCTGACTCCAGGCTCATCTGGCTGCTCTTCCCACTTGCCTCCTGGTAACCCACATCACTCTCTGAGGAAGCAACAAGGAAAACTTGAAGCAAAACGACGTCAACTGCAAGAAGGGTCATAATCCAAGAAAGAGGTTTGGGGCAGATGGGAAATTGCAAATTGAGCCCCCTTTTCGGTGTGTGGGGTGTGGTGGTTTTGCCTTACCGAGAAGGCATGGATTCCAAATAATCCCCAAATGCAGACAATACTGAAATAACTTATTGTGGGATATGTTAGGAAAGGGATCCTGGAGTCAATTCAAAGAACCACAAAATGTTGGTCCTGAAAGGAGTCTTTAAAAAAAAAGTATAGTCAAGTGGTTTCTAAAACAGGCAAATCACAAGAACCTAATTACCCAGAGAGCGCTTTCTTAAACTAATATGTAAGTGATAAACAAAGGCAAAGCACAACTGTAAGTCTTCCTCCCATTCCAGGCCCCACTCCCATTTCCCAAAAATAACCCCCATCAACTCTTTCTTGTACATCCTTCCAAAACTGTTATATACAAGTACATCTATAGCCAAGAAACAAAAACAACAAAACAACTGGGAACCACTCTCTTAACACCCTATTCTCTTCTGTATCTTGCGTTTTCAAATGTAACCAAATATCTGCAGCTTTATAGTCAGGATTCTTTGGTTTTAAGCATCAGAAACCAGTCTGCTTGGTTAACCAGCATAAAGGAGTTTTATAGGAAGGATAAAAATTAAAGGGAAGATTGAAGAACTTAAAGGCTTGAGAGGGACTTCCCTGGTGGTCCAGTGGGTAAGAGTCCAAGCTCCCAATGCAGGGTACCCGGGTTTGATCCCTGGTTGGGGAACTAGATCCTGCATGCATGCTGCAACTAAAGATCCCACATGCCACAACAAAGATCCTGCGTGCCGCATCTAAGACCCAGCACAGCCTAAATAAATAAATAAATATTAAAAAAAAAAAAAGGGCTTGAGAAAGATAGGAATAAGAAAACTCCAAGAGGTCTTAGTAGGTGGAAATCCTTAAAAGTCTCCTCCTTTGGGCTTCCCTGGTGGCGCAGTAGTTGAGGGTCCGCCTGCCGATGCAGGGGACACGGGTTCGTGCCCCAGTCCGGGAAGATCCCACGTGCCACGGAGCTGCTGGGCCCGCTGAGCCTGCGCGTCCGGAGCCTGTGCTCTGCAACGGAAGAGGCCACAACAGTGAGAGGCCCACGTACCGCAAAAAAAAAAACAAAACCGAAGTCTCCTCCTCTTCTTCCAACATCACTCTGCTGAAGATTCAAAACCTGGAAGAGAGGGTCTTATGGAGAAGTGGGAGGAGTTGAAAAGATTTTCCAAAGACCCCTTCAGTTTATGTATTGGGAGGGCAAGTGTGTTTGGATTAGATACCCCACCCTCCGAAGACTATTCAATGAGGGAGCGATCAGTCCAAAAGAGAAATGGATGGATGTCGGTGGGCAAAAAAATAAAAAATACTCCCCATCGAGATTTCGGGACACAAAGACCTACCTCACTCCATATAATTGCATGGTCTTCCATACATTTTTTAACTATTCCCTAATGATGGACAACTGAAATGGTCAAGAAAGAAGAGAACAGAGGCCTATGAGGACAGGCTAAAAAGAATAAGATTCTTGAGGCTGTAAATGGCCCTGCCCCATTCTCATTCAGGAATGTCAGTTAAAAATCTCATGTCTTGCCCAGGGCCCAGGGCATATGCTCAATGGTCAGTAAGCATGTTTACAGTTAGTGAACATGTTTGGGTTCAGGAGGACTCCGTCTCTTTTTTCTTTGGATCAGTCTGGTGGAACGATGGCTTTCACACTGAGAATAAGTGGTCTTCTAGCACCATCTGCTGGCATTGGAAAGCCTTTCCTGAATCCCCGCCTCCGAGTCTTTCAGCCAGGAGTATTGTATTGTTAATACCTCTGAAATACCTTCAGTAGCACAGAACCTACCTTTTATCTGTAGACAGGGAAGTTACAAAATGTTTACTTTTTTTGCTTCTTGTTTACTATTTAATGGACACTTTACAGTTTGCCAACCTTTCTGTTTTTGCCTTTCCACAAAATAAGACACATGGTGAGGTGCTGAAAGAGCGAGTAAAAATGAGGCTCACGCCATAGCCTGTGACTCTGAAGACTATGTAGACCTTTGACATTTATTCATCAGCTACTGAGCTCTGCGCAAGGTACTGTCTTTCTGGTTGAACTAATTACATAGCACATACCAATACGATGCCTTGAGCTTAAGATGGTTAACAAGCCCCTGCAGGTGCCCATTGTTGTCAGAGGTGCTGTAGAAGATTCAGAGAAGTATGTGACAACTTCTCAGCCTCCAGAGAAGCCAGTCTAATCAGGAAAAACAAGCCAAACAATACAGGATAAAGTCTGTGGATATGCCTGTAAGCACTGTCAAAATATGACATTGCCTTAGACCTTAAGAGAAATATACATACTGTGCTAGACATTTGGCAATGCCTGGAAACAGTTTTGTTGTCACCACTGGGGTGGGGATGCTACTGGCATGCAGTGGGTAGAAGCCTGGGATGCTGCTAAACATCCTACAATGCACAGGACAGCCTCTGTTACAAAGAATTGTCTCGCCCCAAATGCCAATAGTGCCGAGACTGAAAAACCTGTGCTAGACTCTTAGGATCAGTGATGAGCAAGGCAGGCATGATCTCTGCTCTCCTAGTATCATGGCGAAGAAATGTTAAAAATATAACAACTTGCCGAAGGAATTCAGAAGGATAGAGCCTACTCAAGAACTCTGCTGGTCACAGACGTGAAGTATCCCCATCACTTTGAAGCATGTTTAAAGTGCAGAATAGCGACCCCCGCCCCCTCCTGAATAAAAAATGTCCGTTTTAACAAGATCCTCAGGTTACTCCTATGCACATTAATGCTTGAGACGCGCCTGCTCTAGAGGTTTCAGAAAAACACAGGACGGGACTTTTCATTGTTTTATGAAGACCGGGAAAGAAGGAAGCATATGGCAGGTGGTTAAGAACTATATGAGGGAAGGTCCTGACTTGGTAAGTTGGAATTTCTAGTTTTCGGTTCAGCACCAATAATAATTAACAAAGTGTTAACTGCTTACTGCCAGACCTTGTGCTAAACGCTTTATATGGAGTAGCTCATATAACTCGCCTAAGGCTATAGCAAGATCCATCATTATGTCAATTTAATGGGTAAAGGAAACTAAGGGACAGAGGGATTAAAGAACTTGCTCAGGGACCCACTGACGGAGCCAGGCCGACAGAATCAGAGTTGCCTTTTTTCACCGTCCTAGGTAGTCCATACACAGCTCCACCCACACGTGAGAGCCAAAACCATAGCCCCAGCTCTCCCCACCCAGAAAAGGAAACGTGCAGCCCAGCGAGCGGAAATTGGAGGAGCAGCTCCCACCCCCACCGGAAGTCGGTGCATTGTAGGAAGCGTTTCGTTGTTTGTTTACACCGCGGCCTCCAGCGTTATGAGAGTACAGCTGGAATAAAAAAGGCTGTGTTTTGAAGATAACACGGCTCTAAAAAGCTTCGAAGCGGTGCGAAGGAAGCTTTGTGCAACTTTTGGCGGGAATCGGGATTAGCAAAACCTCAGCTGTTCACTGCCGCTAAAACGTCCCGGACCGCCCCTCCATGGGCTAGAGTAGACGTCTCTATGGTCGAGTAAACAGAGAAGTTTCTCTCTTCCCCACGCGGTGGGGCTGCGCATGAGCAGTAGCCGCAGAGTTGGAAAGATGGCGGAGGAAGAGTAAGTTTTGGGGGCTGTGAGCCGCTGGCTTGGCGTCTCGAGCATCCGGTGCCATCCACAGTGTTTATTTCTCGGTGGCGGAAAATAAGGATAATTGTGGACTGAAGGGAGAGAATAGGAAAGGTTCCAGATTACAGAGGGAGGAGTAAGGAGCCGTAGGGGTTGGGTGGGTGGGTGGGCGGGCGGAGGGGGCTGCAGTCGAGTTCGGGTTACCTCAAGGGGAGAGGATTGACTTTTAGGCAGCGGGGCTGGAGAGTGGGTTACTCCAGCCTGGCTTAAGTGTTACCCCTACAGATGGGTCTGCACCCGTCCCAGCCCCACGGGGCCGAATCTCATCGCTGATGGTGTCTGTAAAGCTGTGGCACTAAAAGCTCTGTTGACGTATATGAGGACCAGCGGTTAAGGGGTTCATGACTTTTTAAAAGGTTTTGGAGACGAGGGAATGTGAGAGGTCTATTTTGAAGACTGGAGCCAGAAACCACAGATTTCAGAGGCGCCTCAGTCCTTAGTAATTTGAAGACAGTAATGTTTCCCGAAGCCTCGGAAATCCATTGAAGATTTGTTTACTTAATACTATCGTTTGTCTCCATTTTCTGTGTCAGGCCAAGAAAAAAGATCCCTTTGGTTCCAGAAAATCTCCTGAAAAAGAGGAAGGCTTATCAGGCCCTGAAAGCCACCCAGGCAAAGCAGGCGCTTTTGCAAAGGAAGGAGGTAATGGTGGAGAACCAGGTGGAGGGCATTAGAATTTGTATTTGATGAGTTTTATCCAGCATGTGTTGAACTAGATTTGGTACTGACAGTCTCTTCTCCTATCGGTTGGATTATGCAAGGTATAGGGTTCTTGTCTTTGCTTAGCAAATACGTATCACTTTCAGCGAACCAAATACTGGCATAAAGTTGTTAAGGAAAAAGTGAATGGAGAGTTCCAGGTTCATACCAAGTGACTTGAGAGACCAAACATGCTTGTGTACCTGAAAGAAAACTTTTTTAATATACCAAACGATTTTTGCTATTTGCTGAATGTTTTTGGAGAAATACGTATTTTGGAGGCAGGTAACAAAAGAAGTGTGAGCTTTATGATGCCTAACAGTGTTAGGTTCCATAAACACTTGCTGGTAAACATTGGCTGACAGCACGTAAATTAATTGGGTTTTTGTTTATTTAGCAGGGACTTTTCCCAATAAGTTCCCAAGTTTTCTCAACAACACCTTCACTCGGGTACTTTGGTTTTCCCACTATATAGGAATAGAGAATGTTTGTCTGCGCCCCTTTCCAGAACATAGGGGGAAATAAGCTTTATCAGTAGTGACTAATGAATTACTGTTGTGGAAGTAAAGATGACTAGAGGCATAAAACGGTGATGGTTTGCCTTCTCTGTAGCAGAGGAAAGGAAAAGAGATCAAGTTTAAGCGACTAGAATGGTTCCTACATGATTCCTGGCGGCAACTACGTGACAAGGTGCGACTCAGACGACTAGAAGTGAAACCTCATGGCTTGGAAGTGCCAGATAAACATTCCTTGGCCTTTGTTTTACGCATCGAAAGGTAGGGAACTTGCTGGATTTCATGAGGCTGGGGCAAACTATTGGTTCAGCTTTAGACCCTTTTCAGGGACATGAGATAGTAGGCCTTAAGCCATTAATGCAAGCTATGCTAGGAATTCAGGGTTGAGCAAAACATAGATTTTGTCTTCAAGATTAGGGAGACTGAGCTTAAGCAAACAGACATGAGAATACACTGACTGCTTTGAGGATAAAGTGCTGGATGTGGGGACAAGGGGCCCTCGGTGTGGTGTGTCATGGTTTGGGACACTGGGAAGCAGGAACTTGAAGGTGAGACCTACAAACATGAAAGGGTTGGGAGGCGGCTTTCCAGGCACAGATGGAAAAAGTCCTGAAGTGGGGGATCAAGGCATCTTCTAGGAACTGAACCAGGGTCGAGTGGATGGAGCATGTTCAGTGCTGGGGAGAGTACAGAAAGCTTTTTCCACGTTTAGTGATACCTTACCTATTCCTATCAGCACATACAGCTCTGCCTCTGTTTCCCTACCCAGTCACCTGTGGGTTTTAAATATGTACGAGTCTCCTACCACTGACATAATCTCTTTCCTGGACTATCACATCAGCTTTCTAGCTGGGTTTCCCGGACTCTGGTGTCATGCGCCATTTTGTTTTATATGCTCCCTCAGTGATGGCCAAACAAATCTGATCATGTCTCCTTTATTTAAAATCTTCCATAGTTTGGTTTTTTCTGGGGTTTTTTTTTTTTTTTTTTTTTTTTTTTTGGCCCTGCTGTGTGGTTTGTAGGATCTTAGTTCCCTGACCAGGACTGAACCCAGACCCTCGGCAGTGAGAGCTTGGAGTCCTAACCACTGGACCACCAGGGAAGTCCTTAAAATCTTCCATAGCTTTTAATGCTCACAGAAGCAAGCCTGGCTTCCTTAGCTTGATGTGTTCAACCCCACACACACACAAATTCAGGGATCATTTCTGTTCCCTTAGCACCTCAGGTATTGCTCCACATAGCATGGAAATGACCTGTTTACATAGCTGCTTCCCATTCAGTTGCACTTTGTAAGTCACGGTCTGTGTCCTACCCTCTGGGTGCCCAGTAGTGGCAGACATTTCATGGGTGCTTGCTGGACAGAGCCTGACTTGCTCTGGTGTTCATTTCAGGATTAATGGGGTGAGTTTACTGGTGCAGAGGACCATTGCAAGACTTCGCCTGAGTAAGATTTTCAGTGGTGTCTTTATGCAAGTAACTCCTCGGACCATAAAAACGCTTCGTATAGTGGAACCTTATGTGACCTGGGGGTGAGTATGGATTTTTGTGTGAATTCACATGTTTGAGAAGGTTGAGAACATTGGGAGGCACAGGGTACTGTCCTCCATTGCTCATGTTGCCGTGTCCAGGGGACGTTTTGCTGCGACCACAGTCACCAGGAATCAGCTGCCAGCCTTGAGAGTCTCAGAACACGGGGCGGGTAGAGCGGGGGTTCCCAGAGCGGCTGACAATGGTCTGAACAGGGCTGTGGCAGGGCTTGGTCAGCGTAGGCTAAGGCTGAGTAAGACGAGTAGAGGACAGATTAATTCTTGGAATCTTGAAGCAGAGCTAGGTAGTATTCCTTCAAACAGTAAAACCCAAAAAAGCCTTGGATTTCATTTCAAACTCTTGAATAGGGTCACTTAAGGCCAAAGTCCTAGACGATAAGCCAGGACGTATTTTTGCCTGGAAAATGAATCTTTATTTGGTGAGCGTTTGTATGCATAAATTTTAATTTCTAATTACATAGGGCCGCTTGGGTTTTTCACCTGAAGGAGGTGAATTTCCGAGCATCCCAGCTGCAGCATGTTGCAGGACACGTTGGGGAGGGGGGTTGGTAGAATCCTTAGCCAGGCTGCTGGACTGTGTGGCCAGTTAATACAGTGTGCCTGGTGGCCGTGGGGAGGTGGCTGAGGTTGTATTTTACTCTGCCACACATAGATTTCCAAATCTGAAGTCAGTTCGGGAACTCATCTTGAAACGTGGACAAGCCAAGGTCAAGAATAAAATTATCCCTTTGACAGACAACACGGTGATTGAGGAGCACCTGGGTAAGTGAACACCTTAGGAGTCGGAGCAGAAAGAGTCCCAAGAACCTGCCAGAGTGCTGAGCTCTGGCATATAAGAGCCTCACTGTGTGTGCTGGGAAAATGAATAAAGGAATCTGAACCTTATGTTTCTTAGGGAAGTTTGGTGTCATTTGCTTGGAAGACCTCATTCACGAAATTGCGTTTCCGGGGAAGAATTTTCAGGTGATCTCAGGATTCTTGCGCCCTTTCCAGCTCTCAGTAGCCCGTCACGCTACCAAGAATAGAGTGGGCTTCCTCAAGGAAGTGGGCTCACCTGGCTATCGAGGTGAACGCATCAATCAGCTCATCCGGCAGCTGAACTAAACCCAGGTAAGGCAGGGCTGAAAACTGCCCTTGGGCTGACTTTGGATGGGCTATGCCTTGCCTCTTAAAAGATCTTTTTGCATTTACGAATGTATGAGAATAACTCGGGGTAGGGGAGCTGGTATTCCCAAGTCTAATGGATGGAGATACTTGGAACAGTGAATGCCTGGCTAGGGCATGGGGTTTTGTGTACCCCAAGAGTTACAGGATAGAAAACACTGACTAACCAGAAAACCTTCTGTTGCTGTGGTCATTTACCTGGAGGTGGAGAGAGAATAATATTGAAAACTAATTTCAAAAAGGACCTGAAGATCTAAATCATCACTTGTTGAAGGAAAGTTAATTCTTTGAAATTGCTCTTTATTGTGATTACTCTTAGGTGCCAAGTTGCATTTGAATTAATGAAATTGTGTTTTTCTTTCTCAGCATATCTGAAAGCACAGTGCATTGGAAGCATGTGTTTTTGTTTTATGGAATTGTTACCCAGTATCTTCAAGCAAGATTATTTTCTGCTGTATCTTCAGAAACTGGAGGGGGAGGGTCAGAGAAAAGATGGTGATGTTCAGGGCAGGCACTTTTCATCCCACTTCAGTTCCAAGAAAAAGTTCCTGTGTGTTTTCTGCAAAGACCGCCGTCCACCTCAAACCAGCAAAGGACTTGTGCCATGGAGGAGGGAGTCCTGTTTTATCACACCTATCCTGGGATTTAATGTTGGTGAACGAACAAATACCCACATATGAATACAAGACAGCAGTGGACCAGGCCCAGGGGCATATCGAACCTGGGGTATCCAAGGGCCTTGTTTTAGAAAGAACTTGAAATACAATTAGAAAGAAGCGCACAAAAACAATGCCCTGTTGTCTGCTGTGAGTCTGTGTTCTAACTTCCCTGACGGCTTAGTGAGCTCTCCGACTGGCTGGCTCTGGGTGTATCTGGTAGCTTCCTTATTATCATCTTTGCAGCTGGCTTAGTGCTTTTCTCTAGCTCAGGATTTTAACCGACTCTTGGATCTATGCGAAGGGAAGGACCCTTTCCCCAGGAAAACATGCATACACTCCAGTTTTTTTCTTGGAAGTTTAGGGTGTTGGTAGATCTTTCTCAGGGACCCAGTCATCTTATGTGAAGAAGTCCTGCACTACCAGGATTGGTCACATGGGCTCGGACCTTGCTAGTGTCCTCTGGTTCTGTGCCCTGTGGAAGACCAAGGCTTACCAAGGTGGCTTTTTTCCCTTCAAGCCAGTGGGTGTTTCCTATTAAGAACATGGTGGTACATTGCTGAGCCCCTGTGCCTTTAATCAGTTGATCTAAAAAAGAAACAAAATTTTATTCGAGCCAAATTTGAGGATTATAACCCAGGAGGAGCATCTGACAAAGCCCTGAGAACTGTTCTGCCCATTAGAAGTCAAGACACAGTTGTATAAGCTTTTTGAGACAGAGGAGGGTTGTACATCAAATGACGTATAATTGACAATTTACATAATCCAGACTTGAGCACCACGTGACCCCTTATCAAGAAGGAATTTTACCCTTAAGGAATTGTTGTCTTAGGAGAATGTTTCTCTTTATGGTTGAGTGGAAATTTCTGCTGATGGGGAAGGTTTGGTCAATGCATAACGCAGATAACACAGCACACAGTGGTGGGAGAGAAGAGGCCAAAGGGCACAGATTTTTGGTTTAAATTTTTCTTGTCTTGCCATAAAATGTGTATCTTACAGTTTGCCCCTGTTGATCATTAATCTTTTGACAGAAAGCATTAGGTGACCAAATGTTTGGTCCCTCAAAGCTAGGGGGCTGCTTGCCCACCTCAGTGTCTATCATGTCCCTTGATGCCGGGTCCCAGTAGCCCGGTTCTCTCTTTTAGAGGGTTATACTGGCAGAATATTTGTCAAGGATTGACAGCCAATTCCAAGTTGTCCAAAAAGGTACTTAAGCCAGTTTTCCTTGCATGTACATTGTGTATGTCCATAATTTTATAGAAAACTATAGATGTGACCTATAGTTCCAAGTCATTCAAACATCATTATCTTAGTAGGAGCAAATGACACAGTGTGAAAGGCAAGAAACTATCACCTTGTAAGTTCCACAAACTCATTTAAATTGGTAGGAGGAGGAACAATGTTATTAGCAAAAGTTCAAGCCAAAATTCTGGACCAAACCATTTTCATAGTATCAATACTTCCTCTAAACTGGGAGAGAGGGTTGTTCCCAGCAAAAGTTTGACTCCTCATGGGTCATGAGGTGAATTAATTATCACGGCCAAATGGTAGTACCATTGGAAAACTGATAGAAACCAGTGTGCCTGCACTAAAGGCAGACTGACAGCTTGGCAGGAACTATTTCCAAGGCTGCCTGTAAGTAAGTGACCAAGGGAAACCAATTGTGAATCTCCCTACTGGGGAGAGCCAAGGTCATAAACCTGTTCCATAAATCCACTGGTTCCCGTTAGGAGCTACCTGATACTCAACATCTAATATAAAGGATTATTTATGGCCAGAACAGGCAGCATTAATTAGCTGGTTAAAGGGGATCTCACTGGGCTTCCTGGTAATGAAATGGTTAAGAATCTACCTGCCAGGGCTTCTCTGGTGGCGCAGTGGTTAAGAATCCGCCTGCCAATACTGGGGACTCTGGCTCGAGCCCTGGTCCAGGAAGATCCCACATGCCATGGAGCAACTAAGCCCATGCATCACAACTACTGAGCCTGTGCTCTAGAGCCCGTGCTCTGCAACAAGAGAAGCCATCGCAATGAGAAGGCGGCGCACCGCAACAAAGAGTAGCCCCTGCTCGCCACAGCTAGAGAACGCCCGCGCGTAGCAACGAAGACCCAACGCAGCCAAAAATAAATAAGTAAATGTATTAAAAAGAACAAAAGCGAGTTTCAGTTCATTCAGGAGAGGCCTGATACGGTCCCTTCCAACACGGCTGCAAGGAGTCTTTTTTTTTTTTTTTTTTGTGGTACGTGGGCCTCTCACTTTTGTGGCCTCTCCCGTTGCGGAGCACAGGCTCCCGACAAGCAGGCTCAGCTCAGCGGCCACGGTTCACGGGCCCAGCCGCTGCGCGGCATGTGGGATCCTCCCGGACCAGGGCACGAACCCATGTCCCCTGCATTGGCAGGCGGACTCTCAACCACTGCGCCACCAGGGAAGCCCAAGGAGTCCTTTATCTGATGTCTTTTCCAATATGAATAATGTCCTGGTTGCAGCTCACGGTGGATCTGATCTTCATCCAAAGTTAGAGTACTGTGATAGCCTTCAGAAACAGTGTCCTTTTAATTAAACTTTGCAAGGAGCTATCTGAGAAGTGAGTCTTAGCCAGTAAATGCCTGAATTAACAAAACTAGAATATTCACTGAAACAATCTTTTTCTTTCTAAAGTTAACCTCATTTCTACCAAATATCTGGTTAACTGACCATATAGCTAGCTATAAATGACAAAAGACTTTAAGAGTCAAGGTTAAAGAACTTGATTACAATGCAATTGAAAAGAAACTTGGTTACTGCTGTGACATACACTAAAATTATGACTGATATCACTTACCAGGACATACCAGAATTTTGGGAGTTCCACTTAATTTCTAGAATGTATATATTAATAATGTTTACACATATGACATAAACTAAAGTTTTATCACCATCTATTTAACTGCTCCCCATTTAACATACCAAATATTCCTCTCTCTGAGATGGAGAGAAAACAAATATTTTGAGGTGCTCCAGGGACCCTTTGGAAAACCTCAAAGTTAGAGGTCAAATGACCTTCATTTAGTATTTGATCTTTGGAAAGTTTGTCAAAAATATCAAAAAGTTATGGGCTTCCCTGGTGGCGCAGTGGTTGAGAGTCCGCCTGCCGATGCAGGGGACACAGGTTCGTGCCCCGGTCCGGGAAGATCCCACGTGCCGCGGAGTGGCTGGGCCCGTGAGCCATGGCCACTGAGCCTGCGCGTCCGGAGCCTGTGCTCCGCAACGGGAGAGGCCACAACAGTGAGAGGCCCGCATACCGAAAAAAAAAAAACAAAAAAAAAACCAAAGTTTTAAAACACTTGGTCAAATAGAATCACAGGTCACTGTGAAACAATATCAATTCACTTAACCAGCGTGACGATAAAAGTTCTCAATAGCAGGGAATTTCCTGGTGGTTCAGTGGTTAAGACTCGGTGCGCACACTGCCAGGGCCCCAGGTTCGATCCCTGGTCGGGGAACTAAAATCCCATGAGCCAAAAGCATGGCCAAAAAAATTAAAAACTTAAAAAAAAAATCTCAATGGCAAATACAGATCACTTAAACACAAAGAAACTCACAATCTATTACCAAAAGCAGTTCAATATTTTAAGAAAACTTTGTCCTCTTAGAGGACCAAATTCAGGTTTTATACTACTTTACCTTTAAAACATTTCCTTGGGCTTCCCTGGTGGCGCAGTGGTTGAGAGTCCGCCTGCCGATGCAGGGGACACAGGTTCGTGCCCCGGTCCGGGAAGATCCCACGTGCCGCGGAGTGGCTGGGCCCGTGAGCCATGGCCACTGAGCCTGTGCGTCCGGAGCCTGTGCTCCGCAACGGGAGAGGCCGCAACAGTGAGAGGCCCGCGTACCACAAAAAAAAAAAAAAAAAACATTTCCTTAATTAAGTTCAATCTTATCTCAGCCAATTTTGACCACGCACAAAACTCTCAGTGTTCCTTTTCCACAAACTTTCCACAACTTTCTGTGTCTATTCAGAAACAACCAGCTCTAGGACAAAACCTTTTTTCCTTTAACAAAATGCATTTTCAATCCTCATACCTTCTTTGCTGAAAACACACATCCTACTTCCTTGCATACTAAAATGTTTCCCTTATAATTCTTAACCTTAAAACCTTAATTTTTCTCTGGAATTCCCTGGTGGTCCAGTGGTTAGGACTCCGAGCTTCCACTACAGGGGGCACAAGTTCGATCCCTGGTCAGGGAACTAGATCCTGCATGCCGCACATGGCGCAGCCAAAATAAATAAAAATGGTGTTTGTCATATCAGCACTTCCTGATTGACAAACTTATGCTTATGCTTTAGTTTTCCTCTTCTAAGAACGTAGACCTCCCCAGCAATTAATGTTCCAGAATTTTATCCTGTTTGAAATGACCCAGATAGTGAATGAATTCTCATAATTTACCTTGGTTTAGTTTCAAGTTACCAAAATCTGCAGATACTAACCTTTTTTTTCTGGCTGCACCATGTGGCTTGCTGGATCTTAGTTCCCTGACCAGGGATTGAACCTGGGCCTCTGGCAGTGAAAGCACAGAGTCCTAACCACTGGACCACCAGGGAATTCCCTGGTTCGACTTCTTTTAGGTGGCTCAGTTTCTCCCAGTGACAGCCTAAAACCATCTTGGGTGCTCGGAACACTAGGTGATCAGCCTCTGTCACGCCGCCTGGACGAGCAGTACTTACTTAATGACTATAATGGGGTTTCCCTATGGGACCGCTACACATCATGAAAATTGATCCTCAGACACTTCCCAAAGATCCTCAGTCATCTGAGGATGGCTTGTGGCTGGAAGGAGCAAAATGTCCCTTTATTCTTTGGCGCTGAATAATTCAGTCTCTGATTTCACTAGCAAAAGTTTTGTTCAGACCATATATCAACTCTTTTTTTTTAAGCCAAATTTAACAAAACCCCAGCCACATGTTTCCCTGGGCCTCTTGCCCAGACGCCCTAGGTGCCTAGGAAATGCACCGGTGCCCCTTAAGACTCTAAGTCTTAAGTGAAAACCAGCTCAAATAAAATTTTTAGGATCAACACCCAAACAATGAGATCCAAATATCAGGAGAACCCACCAAAAACACCTGGGGAGTGCTGAGAAGCAGGTGGGGCTCAATGGGCCCACACTGGCACCAAGCACTTGTTCTGCATAGACTCCCGGTGGCCTCTGGCAGGAGTCTCTGATATCCTGCTGACTATCCTGCTGACTATATCCTGCTGCATATGTCGATGAAAAATTTTAATCAGTCGATCTAAAAAAGAAATGGAAAATTTTACTCGAGCCAAATTTGAGGATTATAACCCAGGAAGAGCATCTCACAAAGCCCTGAGAATTGTTCCGCCCATTAGAAGTCAAGATACAGTTATATATGCTGTTTGAGACAGAGGAGGGCTGTACATCAAATGACATATTATTGACAATTTACATAATCCACATCTGAGCACCATGTGACCCCTCATCAAGAAGGAATGTTACCTTTAAGGAACTGTCTTAGGAGAATGTTGCTCTTTATGGTTGAGTAGCAATTTCCGCTGATGGTAAAGGTTTGGTCAACGCATAATACAAGATACACAATGCACAGTGGTGGGAGAGAGGAGGCCAAAAGGCAGAGAAGATTTTTTGTTTCAATTTTTCTTCTCTTTCCATAAAATATGAATTTTATTTCACAGTTAACTGGCTCAAGAGTGAACCTGCCAGGATGAAATGTTATAGATATTACTCTTATACTGTAAAGCATTGTGAAGTCAGAGTACTTTAAAATGATGTATCAAAAAGTCACGGGAGGGCTTCCCTGGTGGCGCAGTGGTTGAGAGTCCGCCTGCCGATGCAGGGGACATGGGTTCGTGCCCCGGTCCGGGAAGATCCCACATGCCGCGGAGCAGCTGGGCCCGTGAGCCATGGCCGCTGAGCCTGCGCGTCCGGAGCCTGTGCTCCGCAACGGGAGAGGCCACAACAGTGAGAGGCCTGCAAACCGCAAAAAAAAAAAAAAAAGTCACGGGAAAAGAGCAGTTGAGTGTGGAAGCCCCAGGGTTTATATCCCAGATCTGTCGTATACTAAATATGGAAATGTTTCCACTCTTGCCTATAAAATGGGGCTAATATAGTCTAGCCTGACTGCCTCCCATGGTTAAGAGTATTAAGCAAAACAACAGTTTTTAACTTAGAAATCTATGTAAAGGAAGTTTTAAAAATTATGCTCTTCTGTATTGTGTACCATGTTATATACCATTCCCTGAACAAGTTATGGGACTATCCTTTTTTCTGGGGAAAATTAGTCCTATTAGTGTGTGCTAATGTGGGATCACGACAGTCAACGTAAATACCTGATATGTTCTAGGTGTAGGGAGAAAAGACCTAGTTTCAGGAAACAATAGTAGGTGCAGTGAGTCATGCGGCTGATTTAAAGAGACTGACTTTACAAGGTAGTTAAAACTTCTCCTTGAAAAAAAAAAAAAAAAAAAAAAACTTCTCCTTGGCTCTAGAGCCTCTAGCCCCTTGCCTGACCCAGCTGGTTCTTAGAGCCTAAGGTTCTAGGGGTTGTTGTTGACTGGCTCTTTTTTATGCTTTGAGATTTCATTCGTTGTCATTCTGGGGCCAAGTTTTTTCATCAAGCCTTGTTTTTCACTGCCTATCTGGAGAATGGCTGTCTGAAATAAAAATGCCACTTGGATCCCAAATTCACTTCCACAACCACCAGAATAAGCTGAATCGGGAGATAAACACTAACTTCTACACTCCTAAGAAATCGTTCCCAGTTGGTCAGAACCGTTTAGTGTGTCCTAAGTAGCATTTTAAAAATAAAAACACATCTATGCACTGCAAGTAGTAAAGTATGAGATTTGTTTCAATTACATATAAGGACTGAAACAGGATTACATTTTTTTTTCTTTTTTTTAATTGAGGCTCACTGTCTAGAGATACAAATACAAAACAACCACAGTGGGGCTTCCCTGATGGCGCAGTGGTTAAGAATCCACCTGCCAATGCAGGGGAAACAGGTTCGAGCCCTTGCCTGGGAAGATCCCACATACCGCGGAGCAACTAAGCCCGTGCCCACAACGGAGCCTGTGCTCTAGAGCCCGCGAGCCACACCTACTGAGCCCACGTGCCACACCTACTGAAGCCCTCGTGCCTAGAGCCCGTGCTCTACAACAAGAGAAGCCACTGCAATGAGAAGCCCGCGCACGACAACAAAGAGAAGCCCCCGCTCACCGCAACTACAGAAAGCCCACACGCAGCAATGAAGACCCAATGCAGCCAAAAATAATAAATTAATTAATTAAAAAACAACCACCACCACCACAGCGATGCTCCAAGGAGGCTTAAGTCCAGCTGACAGGTGGTGGTGAATGCACAAAAGAGAAACAGCAGTGGCCAGTATCCAGGGTCCTAGTCTATGCAGGACACAGTCACACCCTCCAGATCTCAGAGTTATATCGACTGAAAGATGCACAACCTAAAAGTTGAGAATTAAGTTTTATTTGGTGGACTTTCTGAGCACTCAAGCCTGGGAGGCAGCTTCTCAAGACAGTTCTGAGAGGCCGCTCCAAAGAAGTAAGGGAGCAGCCTTTACAGGATACACAGGAGTGCTGCAGCAAAAACCAGGTAGTCAGAACATCAAAAGATGACTGTTAACTAAAGAAAACCAAACATCTCAAGTTAACGAATTTAACACTTTTCTATGTATGAGAAGATGCAAGAGTATGAGCTTACTGAAATCATTTCTTTGCTATGTACCTTAGCGGTCCAGGGCCAGGATCCTGTTCTTTCCCTTCCTGAGTCCCCTCAGGGTGCGCCCTTCGGGTGGCTGCAGTGGCTGAGGGCTTGGCAGTGGCAGCCCGTTTGTCTCTCCTCGAGTTCCCTCAGGGCTCACCGTCAGGGGCGTTTGTAGTGGCTGATGGCGTGATGGCTGCAGCATCCTTTGTTGATATGGCAGGCAACATTTTTCACCCACAGTGCTTCCCCTTAGTAATAAAATTCGACCAATATTTGGGAGACATTTCATGACCAATTTTGTCCCATGGTGCTAGGAAGGCTCATTCCTAGATCAGGCAAAGATTCTGCTGATAGCCTACTCGATGTGTTAACTTTTCTTGGATTAGGCCCTGTTGATAATGTAAAATCCTCTGGATCACCTGTCTTACTAGTCTATTATGATCCAGGAAATGTTTTCCCTTGTTGCTTCTTCTCATATCTAGAATCACACTGTTACAATTATTGATCTATTTCCTCAAGATGTTTAGCCATCATTAATTTTGTTGGAGACCTGGTTACACATTGGGTAATGCAAGAGACAATCTTATAAACTAGATGGGATACGTAATAAAGCTAGTAACATTAATAAGGTCATAGTACAGCAGAGAGAAACACAAAGCATAAACAATCTGGAAACAAAGAGAACAAATTAAAACAATGATTAGTATAACTAGTTGTAATTTGGTTGTAATAAACCATCAAGTCCACAGGAGACCCAGCTGGAGAAGCCAAATTCTGTAAGGACTAGGTAGAGTGAAGAAGATAAATGATTCATCTTTGTTTATAAAGGTATACTTTATCAACTTTTTGTAGGTCATAGCATAAGAGGAAAGGTTTTTCTAGAAAACAAAGATTAGAAGCCAGGATATTACAGAAAAAGTCATAAAATTATAAATCATGTTTATCAGTTCATTCAGTCCCATGTAATTAATTTCTGATGATCTGGATGAAGTGTTCAGGTTTTCCATTAGAGTTTTGCAATTTGTTACCTAGTTCAGTGGTATGATCCAAAATTATCAGAAACTTATATTTGTCAGAAACCCTTTTTATGAATTTTCTTGAAGATTTCCATTTTATAAAAGCTTCAGAGTAAAACAATGATTGTCTATAAATGACAAGACTTAAATGGCATGGTTAAAGATCTGATTACAAGGCAACTGGCAAGAAACTTGGATATTTCTAAGACATGTAACATTTTAAGATAATAACTAGAATTATGACTGATAACACTATACCAGAGCATATCAGAATTTTAGGAATTTCACATAAATTTTGGAATATCTATAACATTTATCCATGCCATATAACTAAGGCTCATCTCCAATCATTTGACAATGTTTCTCAAGTAATTTAACATACCAAATAGGCCTAATTAGTTTAATAATCCTCTCTGAGATGTCTTAGGGTTCCTTTGAAGCATCCCAGAGGTAACCAGAGGTCAAAAGAACTTTTGTTAGAATTTGATATTTGGGATATTTGTCAGAAATATTAACACTTGGTCAAATAGGATCACAGGTCACTGTGAAACAACACTCACTTAACCAAAGTGACAAAAAATTTCAAAAAAAAAAAAAAGATCACTTAAAGGCAAAAAAGCTCACAAAATCTGTTACCAAAAGCAGTATTTCAAGAAAACTTTATTCTCTTAAAAGAGAGAACCAAATCCAGTCTTGCACCAGTCTACTTTTTTTTTTAATTTTCTTTTTTTTTTTTTTGCAGTACGCGGGCGTCTCACTGTTGTGACGTCTCCCGTTGCGGAGCGCAGGCTCAGTGGCCATGGCTCACGGGTCCAGCCGCTCCATGGCATGTGGGATCCTCCCTGACCGGGGCACGAACCCGTGTCCCCTGCATTGGCAGGCGGACTCTCAACCACTGCACCACCAGGGAAGCCCCAGTCTACTTTTAATAACAAAATCCATTTACAAAATTAAATTGAATCTAATATGAGCCTGACCATGTATAAAACTCCTTTTTCAGGGCTCCCTTTTTACAAATCTTCTACAAGTTTCTGTATTCATATTAATTTGTCCCTTTTTTTTTTAATACAGAAATAACCAGCTCTAGGACAAAATCATTCTTTCCCCTTAACAAAATGTACTTCCATTCCTCATACCTTGTTTTGCTGAAAGAAGGGTCCTAGTCTATGCAGGACACAGTCACACCCTCCAGATCTCAGAGTTATATCGACTGAAAGATTCACAACCTAAAAGTTGAGAATTATGTTTTATTTTGCTATTTACTACCTTCTTTTGCTACTTTCCTTGCATACTGAAATATTTCCCTTATTATCTTTAGTAGTTCTAATTACATACTACAATTTTAACTGTTAAAAACCTTAATCTCTGGGCTTCCCTGGTGGTGCAGTGGTTGAGAGTCCGCCTGCCGATGCAGGGGACACGGGTTCATGCCCCAGTCCAGGAAGATCCCACATGCCACAGAGTGGCTGGGCCTGTAAGCCATGGCCGCTGAGCCTGAGCGTCCGGAGCCTGTGCTCCGCAACGGGAGAGGCCACGACAGTGAGAGGCCCGCGTACCGCAAAAAAAAGAAACATAAAAAAACCTAATCTCTAGCACAAACCAACAAGCAGCAAGTAATTATAAGCTGTTTGTCATACCAGCATTCCCTGATTGGAGTATCCCATAACCTCTAGAAACATATAAAATAATTTCTTTCCTCAATGTGGTACAAGGTATGTTTGTAATAAACCCAGACATCTTTAGTTTTTCCTTTCCTAAGAAGAATAAAGTGATTAACTTTAGACCTGTTTAGCAATTAATGTTTCAGCATTTTATCTCATTTGAAACGACCTGGACATTCAATAAATTCCCATCATTTAACTTAACTTAGCAAAACTCAAGTTACCAAAAATCTAGAGAAACTATTTTAGACAGACATACCCAAGATATAATTATTTCTAAAAGAGTTCACCTGAAAACTCCTATCTCATTTACCTTCATTTTATAACTTATGAAAATATTATCCTACCACATTAATTTGTTGCTGTTGACAAAGTCTGTAACAGAAATAACATGAATGCTGGGCTTCCCTGGTGGCACAGTGGTTAAGAATCCACCTGCCAATGCAGAGGACACAGGTTCAAGTCCTGGTCCGGGAAGATCCCACATGCCGTGGAGCAACTAAGCCCGTGCGCCACAACTACTGAGCCTGCACTCTAGAGCCCACGAGCCACAACTACTAAGCCTGTGCTCTAGAGCCCACGAGTCACAACTACCAAACACCGTGCGCCTAGAGCCCGTGCTCCACAACAAGAGAAGCCACCACAATGAGAAGACCGCACACCACCAAGAAGAGTAGCCCCCACTCACCGCAACTAGAGAAGGCCCGCACACAGCAACGAAGACCCAACACAGTCAAAAAAAAAAAAAAAAAAAGACATGAATGTATTAACCTTTAGTAAACCTAGGTACAATACAGTAAGACATGTCTATATTAATTAAGTCAGTGAGCTTAAGCTAGCTTTAATACCAGATGTTATACTATATATAAAACAGTTAACCAACAAGGACCTACGTATGGCACAGAGAACTATACTCAATATTTTGTTTTCCTTTATAGGAAAAGAATCTGAAAAAGAAAAAAAGTATATATATAAAACTGAACCACTTTGCTGTACACCTGACACTAATACATTGTAAATCAACTATACATCAATAAAAACATTTTTAAAAATGAAATGTTAATATTGAATATTTCTTAGATCACATAAACCTGAAATTCATTCTGACCACTTTCTTTTATATTTAGAAATATTTAGTTTGTAACACCTTACTTTTAAGTTAATTATATAGAGCTTTCTAAGTTTTAATTTTGATATTTCTAGAGGTATATACTTCTCATAATATCTCATAATAATGTACACACAGACACATAAACAGACAAAACTAGAAATCTCATAGCTTCACTTTAAAACTTAGTTATTGGGAGGAACTGCGCAGAAGGGGAGAGGCAACATGTGGAAAGGAGGGCCTCTGGATTGTGGAGTTCAGCAGTTTGGGGCCCAATTATTGAAGACAGCTGTGAAGCCACACACTCCTCTGGGTTCTCCGGATCTTCTGCCTCAGTTGCAAGCACCTCCTCCATCAAATGTCTTCAAATTCCTGAGAAACTGGAGCTCACTAGTGAGACTACAGACAGCCCTACTCAGTCACCCTGGTGTTCACAGTACCACAGACAACTGCTAAAATCCCAACCAGAGCTGAGTACCTCTGCAGAGTTTTTCGTAGAAGATAGACCAATGCCTAATTTGGAAATAGACAAGGAAATTGAATTAGACAATGAGGATTACTGCATTAAACAAGAATACCTGTTATGCAAAGACCATAAATTATTCTGGGTGACGCCGAGAAACTCTGCAGAGTTAGCCATAATAAAGGTATCTTCTCAACCTGTCCCATGGGATTTTTATATCAACTTCAAGTTAAAGGAATGTTTAAATAAGGAGTGTGATAATTTGTGTCGCTGGTATCAATACCAAGATGGCTGTATCGTTTGGCACCAATATATAAACTGCTTCACCCTTCAGGATCTTCTTCAATACAGTGACTTTATGACCCATGAAATGACAGTGTTGATTATTTATAACCTCTTGACAATGGTGGAGAAACTACACAAAGCAGAAATAGTCCATGGTGACTTGAGTCCAAGGAGTCTGATTCTTAGAAACAGAATCCACGATCCCTATGATTGTAGTAAGAACAATCAAGCTCTGAAGATAGTGGACTTTTCCTACAGTGTTGACCTTAGAGCACAGCTAGACGTTTTTAACCTCAGCGGCTTTCAGACTGTACAGATCCTGGAAGGACAAAAGATCCTGGCTAACTGTTCTTCTCCCTATCTGTTTGGTATAGCAGATTTAGCACATTTACTATTGTTCAAGGAACACCTGCAGGTCTTCTGGGATGGGTCCCTCTGGAAACTTAGCCAAAATATTTATGAGCTAAAAGGTGGTGAACTGTGGAATAAATTCTTTGTGCAGATTCTGAATGCCAGGGATGAGTCCACAGTGTCTGTTCTGCGGGAACTTGCGGCAGAAATGAATAGGGTGTTTGACACCACATTCCAAAGTCACCTGAACAAAGCTTTATGGAAGGTAGGGAAGTTAATCAGTCCTGAGGCTTTCCTCTTCCAGCAAGATATGCAGTCAAGATTCTCACAGATTCCTGCCTAAAACCAATGGTTGTACTGTGGAACACTGGACCTGTATACGCTATGATTTAATATAGGTACACTACTAACACTTTTCTACTTTTTGATAGAAGTATATTTCTAGGTAACTGGCATTTTCTACTCAGCAAGGTACCTCCTCTTGGCCTTGTCTAACAAAGAACTGTTTTATTCTAAATGGATTCCGTATTAATGGGTACCTTGTTGTCATTTTTTAAACATCTTTATTGGAGTATAATTGCTTTACAATGGTGTGTTAGTTTCTGCTGTATAACAAAGTGAATCAGCTATACATACACACACATCCCCATATCTCCTCCCTCTTGCATCTCCCTCCCACTCTCCCTATCCCACCCCTCTAGGTGAACACAACCTTGTTGTCATTTAACGCATTTGTCTCAACTTTTCCCTGTGCTTTTCCCGTTTGTAATTTGTGACCTGTACCCTTAAGCCCACTATGTATTTTGTAAAGAATAAAATAGTATTTGTTAAAAAAAAAATTTAGTTATTGGGAGTTCCCTGTTGGTCCAGTGGTTTAAGACTCCAAGCTTCCACTGCAAGGGACGCAGGTTTGATCCCTGGTTGCGGAATTAAGGTCCCACATGCTGTGTGGGACAGCCAAAAAAAAAAAAAAAAACCTTAGTTATGAATCAGTTATTACAATATAAACTTACTAGTTTATAAATAACACTTGGAATGAATTAAATTTGCTTGCTCAGATTACTAAGCCTTTACTATTTATGGAAAAGACTTAAGATTTGTATTTGTCCTTGATAAACCTTTAAGGAGGCTATGAATTAGATTTTGGCTGAGGGAGACTTTCCAGCTGCTTGAGTTTAAAAAGGCCACTTTTTCCTTTTTTTCTTCCTTAGTTTCAGGTTCTTTCTGATTGAGTTAATTAGGCTCAGTCTCAGGTTTCTGTGGGCTGTATTTACATTTCTGTTGTCAAGATTTGCAAGACAGGGACTCCCCTGGTGGTCCAGTGGGCTCCAAGGAATTCAGGCGTTTTTGTCAATCTTTTAAGCTGATTAATTGGCCTGTTGCCCCAAGTAACTGTTGGTCAAGTATCTCAGTGTAATTCTTTCCAGCCCTTTAAATATATATTTTTAAACTGGGGTAAATACAGCAGACTTGTTTGGGGCCCTTTAATGCTGGTAACCAATAGTGCGTCCCTTTGGCCCATCCAACCTTAGGTAGTTTTGTATCAAACCTTTAATTTAATCCCATTAACATCTGTTTTATTTATTCCATTTTTAAGTAACCACCTTAAAATTTCCAACTTGTTGGGAAAAAGTCCCTAGACTTTCCCTTCACTTTTTTCTTGTTTTCCTGTTAATCAACCTAATTAAAATTAATTATTCTGTTTTTATTGTTATCCATAAGACCCATTGAGGGGAAGGAGAGACCACAATAAGGCTTCCCAAACCATTTTTTTGGGGGTGGGGGGTTGTTTTAAACTAAGGGAGTTCTTAGGTTAACCATTACATATATTTTTCCCACCTTTTTTTTTCCTCATAGGTACTAATAAAACAGCTAGTTATAATGAGAACTCCCTAAAACTTTACCAATTCAGAGTTTTCCCAATTTAAAGGCTTCATCATCTGGCCATTAATAAGATGTATCTTAATAGTGACTCAAACCAATAAGACGCAAGAGGCATTCCCCACAAGAGAGTGTGAAGGCTGCTGCCTAAACAAGATCCAGAAAGTTTATTCCCAAAAATAGTCTAAGAAAGTAAAGGCCTTTGTTGTACAGGCTGACGCAATGAAGGTTAAGATGGCAAAAAATCCCCGAGAGTTGGTACAGCTAGACAAAAGACTGCTCAGAATCCCAGTCTATTCGATTGGCTGCCAAATGTACACCATATGTGCACCTTTTGGATGGCAGAGACCAAGTTCTCAAAAGCCATACACGCAAAAGGCTGGAAGAAGGTCAAGTAGAACATTTACATCTCAAAGACACAGGAAGAGAAATGAAACTTCTCCCGGAAGGGCTTTTATTTGTTTTTGTTTTTGTTTTTTTTAAGGTCAGAATTTTGAAAAGATGTTTTTATCAAGCCGGCTTTTTCTAACTTAACTGCGTATTCAATAAATGAGCCCAATCTGAGTCATTTTCAGGGTGAGATTTCCTCTGACTTCCAATTAAGTAGGTACTTGCAAGTATGAGCTCAGTACATTCATGAATCTGGCTGGAGTGTTAATCGGAGGTTGGTTTTCTGATGCCCTTCGTTTTTGTTTGAGAGAATCTATTTCCCGTTTTAAAGCTGAATTCGTCGGGGATAAAATTTACTATTGCACTTTTATCCTGACAAATTCTTATTAAGGTAGCCCATTTGAGGAAAACATCGGGTCACCCTCTTATCTAAACATTCAGCCCAGACTGCTCAGTACTTTTTTTTTTTTTATTTGGCCGCGCGGTGTGGCATCTTAGTTCCCTGACCAGGGATGGAACCCGTGCCCCCTGCAGCGGAAACGCAGAGGCTTAACCACCGGACCACCAGGGAAGTCCCCAAATATCTTTTCAACTGAGCAAATCCAAGTGTCTTTCAACCAGGTTCCCCCAGTATCTTTCAGCTGGGGGGCATTTTCTTCCAGTGTCTTTCACAACTGGGCTCCCCTAGTATCTTTCAACTAGGGAGGTCACTCCCCAATGTCTTTCAACTGGGGAGCCAGGCATCTGCTAGACACTGCCAAATAAAACTCAGGATAATCAACCAATAATCAGGAGATCCAAGAACCAGGAGAGACTCACCCAAGTTCGTATGAACTCTCCAAGGAGGCGGATGGGCACAAGAGGCCTCTGCCAGTACCAAGGGTCCGGTTCCTCGTAGAGTTCAGGCGAAGAGAAGTCTGCTCTGGTTCCCTCCATGGTCACCAAAACTGTAGACTGAAAAAGAAAAAAAAAAAAGCAAAACCTCAAAGTTGAGAATTATTTTATTTGGCAGACTTTCTGAGGACGCAAGCTCAGATAGCTCTGAGGGACTGCTCTGAAAGATAGATAGGAGTTCTGCGACAAAATCAGGTAGTCAGAACATCAAAAGATTACTGTTAATTAAAGAAAACCCGACGTCTCACGTTAGTGACTTGAGCTTTTTTCTGTGAACAGGTAGATGCAAGAGTCTGGGCTCACTGACACCTTTGCCTTTGATATGCGCCTTAGCTATCCAAGGCCAGTATCCTGTTCTTTCCCATCTTGAGCCCCCTCAGGGTGCGCCGCTGGTAGTGTCTGCAGTGGCTGAGGGCCTGGCAGCCGGCGGCCCATCTGTCTCCATCCTCGGTTCCCTAGGGCTCGCCGACGGGGCCGCAGCACTGGCTGACGGCTAGATGGCTGCAGCGTCCTTTGCGGATAGGGCAGCAACATTTTTCATTCACAGCTGCAAAGGACCTCGAGCCTCAGGAACCCACTATGTGCCATCTAGGAAGGCGCTGTCGCAGTCTCCCCGGAGCCAGGTTCTTCCAGGAGGGTCCTCTGCCCATAGGGAGGGTCGTCGGGCCTGTGGCCCCGGGTCTGGAAGGGCGGCGCGAGGGCGTCGGCGGAGCCCGAGGCCTCCCAGGGCTTGGGCCTCCGCGGGAGCCGGGACGCCGTGGGTTCGCCGAGGGTCGCCACGACGTGGCGTCTCTCCAGGCCGGGGAGTCCCCGGCCCTCCTGGACCAGCTGAAGGAGCTGAGCCAGGGTCACCGAAGCTGAGGCTGAGTCCGCGGGTTCAGGAGCCGCGCCAGCCCCGCTCTGACTGCCGGACGGCTCCATGGCTGACGTGAAGCCTGAGCGCTTCCGGGAGGGATGGGTGCAACCACCGTCGGAGGAAGTGAAGGGGGGCGTAGACCGTACCAAGCGGCCCAGAGAGCGGGGAGCACTGGAAAACATGTTCTGCGCGGAAACGCTTCACCTACTCATACACCACTTAGCCCGCCCCAGAGCCTCCAACATGGAATGCTTTAGAACACGGGAAGGTTTGCACAGAATGGAACGTGCCTGCCGACACGCCGATGCAGGCAAAAAGACCTGAGTTTGCACACTCGCCCGGGCACCGCGCACACACCTGCGTTCATGCATGCGCTGAGACTACCGCATAGCCATGTGGTGGGGGGAGGGCGGGGGAGATAACCTCCATCCCAGGCTCCAGAGCACCAGACAGAAAATAATGGAGGAAACATCTCCAGTGGTCTCAGGAAAACTGGAACAAAGGACACCACTGCAGAGCCTCGCCACTCTCTCCCCATTTCCTGCCGTCAGGACTATTCCAGACTTTCCCAGAGGGGAGAAGAGAAGATGAAGGCGGGCCAGGAGTGCTGCATTCCCTCCAGCTGCTTGGGAAGCCAATGCCAATAAAACCCAGGTTTCTAAGTTTATCGAAAGCTAGCCTGATCTGGCACAGGCCGCCTTAATCAAGTAAGCAAAGCTTAATTATGACTAATCGGACAAACTGGCAGCATCTGCCTCCTGAAGTGATGCACTGCAGGGACACTACAGGTGCAGGGACACTGCATCTCCTCTGTAGTGTTCCTGCCAAAAGTGTTCACTCGGAATCTAAACTGGAAGAAATGAGCAGACAAACCAAAGTTAGAGACATTCTGCAAAATGACTGGCCTGGATGCTTTATAGATGTTGATACCATAAAAGACAAAGACAGAAAGAAAAAGACAAGATTGAGGAACTATGTCAGACTAAAGGAGATGTGAAAAATGCAAACTGTGATCCTGTATTGGAGCAAAATGAGGGGAAAATCAGTTACAAAGGACATTTTACCCTTGGGAAATTTTGCATATACTCTGTATATTAGATGACAGTGTTACATCAATGTTAAATTAGGTGCACTAACTGTGCTTTGGTTATGTGGGAGAATGACCTTGTTCATAGGAGATACATGCTGAAGTATTTATGGGTGAAATGTCATGAGGGAGAGAGAGAGAGCGAGCAAATGTGGCAAAATTGCTAAGAGCTGGTGAATCTAAATGGTTTGAAATTTCTCAAGATACTTCAAAAACAAACGTATGGTTACCAAAGGGTGGGGGGGAGAGATAAATTAGGAGTTTGGGATTAACATATACACACTACTATATATAAAATAATCAGCAGGACCTACTGTATAGCGCAGGGAACTATAGTCAATATTCTGTAATAACCTATATGGGAAAAGAACCTGAAAAAGAACGGATATATGTATAACTGAATCACTTAGCTGTACACCTGAAACTAATACAACATTGTAAATCAACTATACTCCAATATAAAAGAAAACTAAAAAATAACTTAAAAAAATTTGTCAAGATGAAAAGTTGGAAGGGGTGAGCTTGAGAAGCCAGTCTGGAGGAAACTGACCAAATTAAGTGTTGTACATAACAAAGAATTTGACTGGCCTTTGTCCCTGGTTCCTTATGGGGAGACTAAATCCTTGGAATTTCCCAAGTATTAGAAGTGATATTCATGGTGGGCCTTGATAATTTATGCCAAGGAGGTGACTCATGGTGGCCCCTAAATGGTTTCAGGACTGGGGCTGGCCAGTTATGGGAAGAGGGTTGGGGCTTTGAGCCATGGGGAGGGAGGTCCAGGAAGGGGGCCTGGAGATTGAGTTCAGCCTCCAGCCAATGATTTAATCACCCATGCCGACATAATGAAACCCCTACAACAACTCTGGACACAAAGCTCAAGGACACAAAGCTCAATGGAGCTTCCCGGTTGGTGAACTCATCAATGTGTCAGGAGGGTGATGTACCATGGTTCCACGAGGAGATAACACAGAAGCCCTGCGTGCCGGACCTTCTCAGACCTTGCCCTATGTGCCTCTTCGTTTGTCTGGTCCTGCTGATTTGCATCTTCTCTATAAAACTGTAATCCTAAGAATAGCACTTTCCTGAGCTGTGTGTTCTGTGAGTAGTTCTAGTGAATTATTGAAACTGAAGGGGGTTGTGGGATCCCCCAAACTGTACCCAGTGAATCAGAAGTGCCTGTGGCCTGGGACCCCTCTGAACTTGCAGCTGGCACCTGAACTAAGAGCAGTCTTGTTGGGGATTGTGCTCTTGAGCTTGTGGGATCTGCGCTAACTACGGGTGCTTAGCACTAGAGCTGAATGGCAGCACTCCGTTTGGGGTTTTTAACCGAACACTGAATGAAGGAAGAACTCACCTTTCTCTCTGTAGCCTGCATCAGTTTCTGGACTCCCTCCTTAATCACCAGGTTCCCATTCTCAGATGTCCTTGGCCCCAGTTCCACTCCCAACATCCTACCTGGGGGACTCTGGCTTTCTGCTCCACCATTCCGACCAGCCAAGGGCAAGATGAAGACATCTTTATGAGATTAAGACCAACCTTGGGTGTCCTCCCAGGCTCAGTAAGGACCAAATTTCCTCAGAATTAGGGACAGTAATATGTATGTGTTTGGGAGGGCTTCCCTGGTGATGCAGTGGTTGAGAGTCCGCCTGCCGATGCAGGGGACACGGGTTCGGGCCCCGGTCCGGGAAGATCCCACATGCCACGGAGCAGCTGGGCCCGTGAGCCACGGCCGCTGAGGCTGCGCGTCCGGAGCCTGTGCTCCGCAACGGGAGAGGCCACAACAGTGAGAGGCCCACGTACCGCAAAAAAAAAAACAAAAAAATACGTATGTGTTTGGGAAGTGGGGAGTTGTCTCAGTGTCATCTTTTTTCTTCCCTCGCATTCTTTCATCTCCTGAGCACAAGTCTGTAGTATGGACAGGACAAGTCTAGGAATCAGGGGCTGTCAGGAGGGACCTCACACATCACTGAGCATAACCCTCTTATATACAGAGAGGTAAACCGAGCCTGTGAAAAGGAGTAACAGGGCTGGGGTGGGAACCTGAGCCCGCCGACTCGTAACCCAGGCTGCCTCCCCTTGATGGGGCACAGAGGCCCCTGCCCCTGTGGGCAGCCATTCTGAGTCTGTGCTCTGCCACAGATGAGCATGCAGAAGGCAGGGAGGCAAAAGAAGGAAAATCGAGTAAACCCACAGGCCGGGGAAGACACTTCCCATCCAGGCCCGTCCACAGCCTTCATCAGCGAGGACCTCAGAAGCCAAGAGGTCACGTCGGCAGGGGGTGGCAAGGCCAGATGTCAACCTCTAGGTGTAGAGACAGGCCCCAAACACCCCTGAGCTCATTTATAACCCATTAGACATCTTTCACCCATGATTTTCAACATTGCATCTCAATAGGAAACACACCCCCCTCATTTATTGGAGCCCAATTCATCCTTCAAAGGCTTCTCAGTGGGCCCACCCCTCCCATCGTTGCCATCAGAATGAACCGATCCTTATTCTACGCTCCCACAGTCCCTTGCTCATCCACATACTCTTAGGCCATGAGTCCTACACATCTAGTATCCCTATGTGCCCAGACCAGCACCTGCAGAGACCTAGTGCTCAGAAAATGTTAACTAGGGACTTCCCTGGTGGCGCAGTGGTTAAGAGTCTGCCCGCCAACTCAGGGGACACGGGTCCGGGAAGATCCCACGTGCCGTGGAGCAACTAGGCCCGTGCGCCACAACTACTGAGCCTGCACTCTAGAGCCCACGAGCCACAACTACCGAAGCCCACGTGCCTAGAGCCCGTGCTCTGCAACAAGAGAAGCCTGCGCACCGCAACAAAGAGTAGCCCCCTCTTGCTGCAACTAGAGAAAGCCCAAGCGCAGCAACGAAGACCCAACACCTCCAAAAATAAATAAACAAATAAATAAATTTATTTTAAAAAAAATTTGACTACCCTCAAGGAATGTACACTGTTACAATTATAAATTAATGTACAATAGTATGTTAAAGATTTATATTAGTATTACTGGGATGGGGCTGGAAAAAAAAAAAGAAAGAAAATGTTAACTAAATGCCTGCCTGACTGAATCTATTATTATAAACTCAAGGAGAAAAGACTGAATTCAACTCAATGCAAGCATTGGCTGAGAGCCTGCCAAGTGCTTAGTATACAGACCCCTGTCGTCAAGGGGCTCACAGCCTACTGAAAAGTCACAAAAGTAAATTATTATGATAATTATGATATACATGTATCACAGAATTTATTATATAAGTAATGCAGTATGGTGCCTGGTGTGGTAACAATGTCATGTGCCAACTGAAATAAGCAGTCCAGGACTTCCCTGGTGGCGCAGTGGTTAAGAATCCGCCTACCATTGCAGGAGACATGAGCCCTGGTCTGGGAAGATCCCACATGCTGTGGAGCAACTAAGCCCGTGCGCCACAACTACTGAGCCTGCGCTCTGGAGTCCACAAGCCAGAACTACTGAAGCACGCACGCCTAGAGCCTGTGCTCCGCAACGAGAAGCTACCGCAATGAGAAGCCTGTGCACTGCAATGAAGAGTAGCCCCCGCTCGCCACAACTAAAGAAAGCCTGTACACAGCAACGAAGACCCAATGCAACCAAAAATAATAAATAAGTAAATTTTTTAAAAAAATTCAGGGAGTAAAGGAAACCTCCCTGCAGTGGGGGAAATGCACCCAGGTAATGTACTGCGTGCAGAGGTATCACTATTACTTAAATTTTCATTGGAAAAAAAAAATGAAAAACAAAAATTATCATTGGGGGTGGCATGGGATGAAGTGTAGGGTACTGCATTGCTGGGGTGGGGAGATGGGAGATGGAATGGCTGTGGCCCTTCTTCACTATGGTGGGGAGTCATTTGGCTTCTGAGGCCTCTGGGAACATGTGCAGGGGAATGGAGAACTGGGAGTTCCCAGTGCCTGATGAGGAATGTGAGTGAGCAATTAGGACTCCTTGATGGGACCCTAAAGGAGTCCCTCACCTCCTACAGAGAGGGTTCATATGGCTGACTCAATACTCAGCCCTCTAGGGAATTCCTGGTGGTCCAGTGGTTGGGACTCCGAGCCTTCTCTGTCCATCAGGGAACTAAGACCCCATAAGCCACAGAGCCTGGCCAAACAGAACAAAGCAAAACAAAAAAACCTCAGCCCTCTAGGTCTCCTATGTTAAGGCGAAGGCATTGATGGGGAAGGGGTGGGACCCTGAGATGGGGACATTTGTACAGACATGGATAAGGCTAATTCTGAACTCCTAAATTCTTTTGAAGTGTCTTGTCTGTAGAGACAATCTCCTCTTGTCGTGATCCTATCTCCTGGGACATCAGCCTCAGAACCCTTCCTGCCTCCATCCCTCCTGGCCCCAGGCCCTTCATGAGTTAGATCCCAGTACAGCCTGGGTGGAGAAGCACAAGACCCACGCTAAGAGGAGAATGGCCCCAGACGGAAAGAGTCACAGGCCCTAGCAAACTGCCTTGGCAGGAGCCACAGGAGCATGTGTGGAAGAGGGTTTGAAGGGAAACACACCCAGGAGCGTGGAATGTAAGATCCAGTTTGGCCAAACTCATGGCCACGGATGCTCATCCAGGATTTGGGACTTCATGTATTGGCTTGAGCACCTGGGAGAGGAATTCATAGCCTGCTAGCTTGCTTAACTAAAGCCTGGACTTAATGGTAACCTAGAGTTCATAAACTTGAAATGCCAGAATTTCCCTGGCATACTATAGAGGAAGGAATCCAAAATCTCAGAGAGATGGGAATGCTGGATTGGATTTATTAGGTGCAATCTGCTTAGCCACCCCAGCCATGTATTTTAAGGGAGTCTGGAAAACACTCCCTTCACCAACGCATTAAGAAATGCATTGGTAAGGGCCACCAGAATCCTTGGCTAGCTCTGACGGCTGTCCTCTGTAGGCTGGAGATGTTAATGGGGGACTGGATACTGAAACTTAATTCCTTGATCTTGATGAGAATAAGGGTATCCTGGTGCGGTAAAGAGCAGATGGTAGTACTTAACAGCCAAAGGCAAGGTAACTACAATGACCCAGAATAAAGCATGGGAAAGAATGCTCATCAGGTGGACAAAGTGACAGGCGCTGGACCGCAGTCAGCCGTTTCCCCCAGGCACTCCAGGGCTTGTTCAGTGGACCCATGATGGCAGGGATGGAAGCTATGCTTTGGCTTAATAACATGGTCTTCCCCTCTCTGAGGCTAATCTGGCTGTAGCCAGTGCTGATTGACCATCCTACTTACAGCCTGATTGGGTACCATTCTCACCTGGTGTAGACTGATTTGACTGCCCCCCCCCCCCAGTGTGGATGGACTGTGCTTTATCCTCAAGAGAACAGACACAGGGGACTTCCCTGGTGGTCCACTGGTTAAGACTCCACGCTTCCAATGCACAGGGCATGGGACTGGTTCCTGGTCAGGGAACTAAGATCCCACATGCCGCTAGGTGCAGCCAATAAATAAATAAATACATACATACATACATATATAAAATAACGTATATAAAAAAAGAGAGAACAGACACATATTCTAGGTATGAATTCACTGCTGCCTACAGTACTTCTGTCAGTGCCACCATTTATGGACGTACAGAATACCTTATCCATCACCATGGCATGCCACATAACATGGCCTCCAATGTGGGCACACATTTTATAGCCAAGCAAATGTACAAATGAGCTCACACCCAAGGCATCCACTGGTCTTACCATGTACCCCATGACCCAGGAGCAGCTGGCTTGACAGAATGGAGGATTGGCCAGCTGAAGGCACAGTTAGAGCAGAGCTAAGAAACTACACCCTACAAGGTGGAAGCGCTATCCTACAGGATGCGGTGTATTCTTTAAACCAAAACCAGAATCGTATTATATGTAACTGAGAGGTGGGGGTAGCAGCAGCCTTTTCGCTATTATAGCTAAAGTCTGTAAACTACTGGAAGAACTTTTTTTTTTTTTTTTTTTGCAGTACGCGGGCCTCTCACTGTTGTGGCCTCTCCTGTTGCGGAGCACAGGCTCCGGACGCGCAGGCTCAGTGGCCATGGCTCATGGGCCCATCTGCTCCGCGGCATGTGGGATCTTCCCGGACAGGGGCGCAAACCCGTGTCCCCTACATCAGCAGGCGGACTCTCAACCACTGTGCCACCAGGGAAGCCCCTGGAAGAACTTTTGCTACCCATCCCCAGAACCTTGTCCTCAGGGAGTTTGGCGATCCTTAGCATTCGGGGGAGAAACATTTGCACTGTGGAATGATCACAGTATTGATGACTTGGAAGCTGAGATGGCCCTGGCCATTTTGGTTTCTCATGCTACTGAACCAACAGGCAGAGAAAGGGGTTACTGTAATGCCTGGGTTGACTAATCCCAATTACCAGAGAAAATAAGCTTGCTACCACGTAACAGAGGTAGGCACTAGAACTGGAACCCAGGGGATTCACAAAGTGCCTCTTAATAATCCTCTGCTCGGTTGTCCTGGTTAGCAGAAAACTTCAGCAACCCACAGTGTCAAGACTACCAAGGACTCAGACCCCACAGGAATAAAGGTTTGAGTCACCACCAGGTAAAGAACCCAGTCCCTGGTGGTGCAATGGTTGAGAATCCACTCACCAATGCAGGGGACACAGGTTCGAGCTCTCTTCTGGGAAGATACCATGTGCTGCGGAGCAACTAAGCCCGTGGGCCACAACTACTGAGCCTGCGCTCTAGAGTGCGTGAGCCACAACTACTGAAGCCCGCACGCCTAGAGCCCGTGCTCTGCAACAAGAGAAGCCACCACAATGAGAAGCCCTCGCACCCACTCACTGCAACTAGAGAAAGCTCGCATGCAGCAACAAAGGCCCAACGCAGCCAAAAATTTAATCAATTAATTGATCGATTAAAAAAAAAAACTGCCCAGCCAAGGTGCTGGTAAAGGATAAGAAGAATACATCATTGGAGGAAAAAGTAGGCAGCTCTGAATATGAACTTAGGCCTCATAACCCCCACTGTCCCCTGCTAACTTATGGGAGCTAATATTTTAGGTTTCAGTGGACATATGACATCACCTCCCGATGATATAGTAGCCAATGTGACCCAGTGTGTCCTCTGTGCTGGGGACATGGGTTTTTCTTCTGGAAAAGGCTAAGAGGAGCTTCCTGCGGATGCTCCAGATTCCCCCTCCCCCCTCCCCCCACAGCCCTGGGCCCCGGAAAGCTGAGTGGCATCAGAGGACTCCCACACCCCGCCACTTGGATTCAGCCAGTGAGGGACCAGTCGGGGGTCTGAAGATGGGAGGTTAGTGAAGACAGGGAATTTATTCTCGGCTTCCTTCCCTGCAGAATCAACACTACCTACAATGATGGAAGGTCACAGCTATTGTCAGGCACCCTCTCCACACAGCTCTCTCTGGCTCGGGGTTCCTGTCATCTGCTCCCTCCCCTCTTCAGACCTCAGGTGCTGACACCCCACTATTACTAACTATGAGATACTGCAGCAGCCCCAGCGATTTCTCCATACCCCACCCACACTTTTATAAACAATCACTTTATTAAACTCTCTTCAAAATTACCCATCAGTGTTCCTGCTAGGACCCTGGCACGTAGAGCATGTATTTTAATTAGGATTAGTTTTGGCAATGAGCAACAGAAAACCTAAAATAACAATAGTGTATGCAAGATAAAAGTTTGTCTTTCTTATATAAATTAAACTTGGTGTTAAGCAACCCAAAGCTGGTATGGTAGCTCCATGAAGATCAGATCATACTATTTTTTGTATCCTTTAAAAATTAACATCATAACAAAAGCTTTCCAATAGCATTACAAACTCTTTAGAAAGAATCAAGACTTGGCTCAAGTACCATCTTCTAAAGCACTTGTCCTGATGCTCATTCCAGCTCTAGAAGAATAATCTCCCTCTCTCAGAACCCCAGTTTCTACGCCTAAACACACACACACACACACACGCACGCACGCACGCACGCACGCACGCACGCGCTTCAGTCACGGCATCTGTCACACCAGAGTCCCTTATCTGTTTATGAGTCTGTCTCCTTCTTCGACTGAAGGGAGCTTCTCTTTTTGTCTTATTATCTCCAACCCCAATCTGTGGCATAAACACAGACCAATAAATGGGTCTGAATGAAAGGACATTTTAAGGCCTACAAAATATTTCATCATGTAAACTCACCCTAGATTGTTCCTTTATTACTTTAACATTGAACATTTAGGTGATTGTAGTTTTTCATTTTAAATATTACTGTAGGATTTTCATTTGATCAATGGAATAGGTGCCCCTGGAAGAGTCTTATACTTGCTATTTCATCAGACACAGGCATGCTGACCCCGTTTGCCCCTCTGGCTACAGTCTAATCAGATAGGTCAGATTTACACTCAGTAATTATCTGGTAATATCAGCAATCTTCTCTAAGAAGCCCTGCTACTTTTCCTTAATTTTCTTTTTCACATTCTATGTGGCTCATCTCAGTTTAACCACAGCCCTGGTTTTCTACCTGTGCATGTGAAAAAAGAGAGGAGAGGGATAATCTGCTGTGTACCAGGTACTCAGGTGTGCCCTCATATTTAATTGAATTCTCCCCAAAAGCTTGTGAAAAGAGTTTTGGAGAGACAGACCTGTAAACACAACCCTATAATGAACGCACAGTTCCACCACTTGCCTGCTAGAGAATCTTCCTCGAAGTAACTTCGTTTTTCAGAGCCTCCGTTTCCTCGACTGCAAAACCGGGATGAAAATACCTGATGTGTGGTTGTGAGGATTAAATGAGATGTCTGTGAACATGGCCTGGCTCTAGGTAGCGGGTCTGCAAATGACAGGTTCCGTCCCAAGTGAGGAGCTCAGAGCAGGGTTTCAGCTCGGGGATCTAAAGCCAGCATGTCGGGGCATCCTCACCGCCCTGGGGGAGGGCATCTTTAGGACCAGCAAGACTGTGGGGTCGGGGGAGATTCCTGGGGCTCCTGGAAGGAGGGAATTGTTTTAAGAGAGGGCAAAGAAAGCTTCCAGGCCGACCTGTGTCCAGGGAGCTGGGAGTGGGCCAGGGGAAGGGTAGCTGTCTCAGCGCGAGGGGGCCCAAGCGGGCAGCCGGCGAGGCAGGCGGCTGGCTGCGCGGGGTGGGGGTCTTCGGCTTTCTCGTCCTGGGAAGATCTTGAAACTCAAAAAAACGAAGCAAGCCGGAGAGCTCTTCCCCATCTGTATTGTGGTAACTGAGCCCGAGCTAGCACCTCCCCAGGCTGGAAGGCGGGAGAGTCGTTAGGGACACCTGCCTCTCTCCCTCCCCCGCCCGGCGGGAACCCACCGAGACTGCGCGCACCTGGGCACTCGCTGCGCCTGGGAACACTTGGCGCCGGAGGCCGCCAGGCTACCCCGCGGGAAAAGGGGCGGGAGCACAGCCCTGGCTGCAGGGAGTCCCTTAGGACACCGGAGAGTGCTATTGACATGATTATTAAAATAACCATCCAGAAGGAAACGGAGTGAGGCTGGCACCAAAATAAAGAAATCCGGGAGCCAGGAAGAAGTAAATCCGCCAATGTAAAAGACATTAACACGTAATAGAGAATGTTTTGCAAATAGTGGGGACAGAAAGGATTATTTATGAATAATCCTGGGATAACTGATTAGCTCTTCGGGGAAAAAAAAGAAATTTAGATGCACATCTTCTATAATACACGAAAATTAATTCAATTCCTGATGGAGTTAAATTGGGGGCGGGAGATTAAACTACAAGTGCACAAAAAGACAATAGAAGTAGGAATGTATCCATCCTTTGGAGGAGAGAGGACTTTCTAGGCTTGAAGGAATGAGATAAATCCCAATAGGGAAGATGGACATGTTGGTTCATACAAAACAAAACAAAAACAAAAAAACTGTGGGCTTAAAAAAAAAGTGAAATTAGAAGTAGTCAGTGAGGAGCTTCCCTCGTGGCGCAGTGGTTAAGAATCCGCCTGCCAAAGCAGGGGACGGGTTCGAGCCCTGGTCCAGGAAGACCTTACATGCTGCGGAGCAACTAAGCCCATGCATCACAACTACTGAGCCCTGTCGCCTAGAGCCGGTGCTCCACAACAAGAGAAGCCACCGCAATGAGAAGCCTGGCACCACAGCGAATACCCAGCGCAGCCAAAAATCAAATTAAATTTTTAAAAATACATTAAAAAAAAAAGGCTGGGGCTTCCCTGGTGGCACAGTGGTTAAGAATCTGCCTGCCAATGCAGGGGACACGGGTTCGAGCCCTGGTCCGGGAAGATCCCACATGCTGTGGAGCAACTAAGCCCGTGCGCCACAACTACTGAGCCTGTGCTCTAGAGCCCGCGACCCACAACTACTGAGCCCGCGTGTCACAACTACTGAAGCCCATGCACCTAGAGGCCGTGCTCCACAACAAGAGAAGCCACCGCAATGAGAAGCCCGCGCACCGCAAGGAAGAGTAGCCCCCTCCTCCCCACCTTGCTGCAACTAGAGAAAGCCAGTGCGCAGCAACGAAGACCCAACACAGCCAAAAATAAGTAAATAAATTAATTAAAAAAAAAAAAACTAGTAAGACACTAAGACTACAAGCAGACAACAGACAATACAGTGAAGGAAACAAGTAAGATGGGAAAATAATGTTATCAGAGAAATGAATACCATTTTAACCGAAGAAATTAAGATTTTTAATTTAATTTTATTTTTTAAAGAAATGTTAAATGCTGATGGGGATGAAGTGGACCTTTCATACACTGTGGTGGTTTTATACTAACATAAATTAGTACAACAGGTGTATCAGGGAAACTTAAAACACAGAGGCTCTGATGCTCAATCATTAGGGAAATGCAAATTGAAACCACCATGAGATAACACTTCACACTATCAATTATGATGGCCACTATCAAAATTAAAATTAAATTACCATATGATCCAGCAATTCCACTTTTGGGTATACACACAAAAGAACTGAAAGTACGATCTTTTTGTTTATTTCTTTGTTTTTGGCCATGCCACGTGGCTTGCTGGGATCGTAGTTTCCTGACCACGGATTGAACCTGGGTCCAGTGAGTGAAAGCACGGAGTCCTAACCACTGCACTGCCAGTGAATTCCCTGAAAGTAGGATCTTTTTTGCGGTAGGCGGGTCTCTCACTGTTGTGGCCTCTCCCGTTGCGGAGCACAGGCTCCGGACGCGCAGGCTCAGCAGCCATGGCTCACGGACCTAGCCGCTCCGCGGCATGAGGGATCTTCCCCGACCGGGGCACGAACCCGTGTCCCCTGCATCGGCAGGCGGACTCTCAACCACTGCGCCGCCAGGGAAGCCCTGAAAGTAGGATCTTGAAGAGAGTTTTGTATGCCCATGTTCACAACAGTTAAAACGGAAACAAACGTTGAGGGATGTCCACTGAGAGATGAATGGATAAGAAGCAAAATGTAGAATGTACATACAGTGGACTATTATTCAGCCTTTTAAAAAAATTTTTTTTTAATTTTTAATTTATTTTATTTATTTATTTTTGGCTGCATTAGGTCTTCGTTGATGTGCGCGGACTTTAGTTGCCGTGAGCTGGGGCTACCCTTCGTTGCAGTGCGCGGGCTTCTCATTGCGGTGGCTTCTCTTGTGGACCACGGGCTCTAGAGCACAGGCTCAGTAGTTGTGGTGCACGGCCTTAGTTGCTCCGCGGCACGTACGGTCTTCTCGGACCAGGGCTCAAACCCGTGTCCCCTGCATTGGCAGGCGGATTCTTAACCACTGCGCCACCAGGCAAGCCCCAGCCTTTTTTTTTTTAATGTATTTTAATTTGGCTGCGTTGGGTCTTCGCTGCGGTGCGCAGGCTTCTCATTGTGGTGGCTTTTCTTGTTGTAGAGCACCGGCTCTAGGTGACAGGGAGCAGTAGTTGTGGTGCATGGGCTTAATTGCTCCGCAGCATGTGAGATCTTCCCGGACCAGAGCTCAAACCCGTGTGCCGTGCATTGGCAGAGGAATTCTTAGCCACTTTGCCATCAGGGAGGTCCCTATTCAGCCTTTAAAAAGGAAGGAGGTTCTCACAAGTTACAACATGGATGATGAACTTTGAGGATATAGTGCTAAATGAAATAAGCCAAGCGCAAAAGACAAATACTGTATGATTCCACTTTAATGATGTAGTCAAAATTATGGAAACAGAAAGTAGAATTGTGGTTGCCTGGGGCTGAAGGGAGGAGAAATGGAGTGTTTAGTTTTGCAAGAATTCTGGAGATGGATGGTGGTGGTGGTTGCACAAGAATGTGGATGTACTTAATGCCACTGAACTTGAAATGGTTAAGATGGTAAATTTTGTTATATGTGCTTTACTACAATTTAAAAATTTTTAAGTTAAACAAATCCCCCCCGCAAATCACAGAGGCCTTTAAGCCAATTTTAAGGAAATAAGTATGAATTTGGAAAATACTTTATGACCAAAGATATTTATTGCCCCAAACTGGAAAACCCAAATATCTGAAAGTAAAGGAATAGCTAAATAAACTATAGTATATCTGTAGTTCTATGTTTTAATAATGTTTATTTTCCTGATTTTAAAAATAATACAGATTCATCATAGAAAATTTAATAAATGAACAATTATAAAGATGAAAATAAAAACTATCCAAAAGCCTAACATGCAGAGATAACCATTGTTAACATCTGGTCTGCATCCTTCTAGGAACAGTTATATATTTCTTATACAAAATTGGGTATATATTATCCATTTAAATTTGCATCCTGTTTGTTTAGACTTTCTGTATATGTAATTATGTATACACATATATAAAGAAGGGAGAACATTTATTGACTTCTTACTATGTATAGAGAATAATGCTAGAGCTGCTTCATGGATGATCTTGTTAAATATCACAGAACCCCTTTGAGGTATTATCATTCCCATTGTACAGATGAGGAAATGGAGGATTAGGGAAGTAAGTAATTTGTTGAAAGTCACACAACTCCTGAATGATAGAGTCAGGATTGAAAGCCAGGTATTCTGGCTTCACAGCCCACACTCTGAACCAAACTCTATTCTATATCCCAAGTCATTAAACATTCTTTTGAAAACATGTCTTTAAAAGCTGCTGCATAGGGACTTCCCTGGTGATCCAGTGGTTAAGACTGTGCTCCCAATACAAGGGGCCCAGGTTTGATCCCTGGGCAAGGAGCTAGATCCCGCATGCCGCAACTAAGAGCCCATGCAGCCAAATAAATATTTTTTTAAAAAGCTGCTGCATGGGGACTTCCCTGGTGGTGCAGGGGTTAAGAATCCGCCTGCCAATGCATGGGACACGGGTTCGAGCCCTGGTCCGAAAAGATCGCACATGCCGTGGAGCAACTAAGCCTGTGTGCCACAACTACTGAAGCCCACGCACCTAGAGCCAGTGCTCTGCAACAAGAGAAGCCACTGCAATGAGAAGCATTCGCACCACAACAAAGAGTAGGCCCCACTCACCGCAACAAAAGAAAGCCAGCGTACCGCAAGGTAGACCAACACAGCCCAAAATAAATAAATAAATAAATTAATTAATTTTAAAAAAAGCTGCTGCGTAATATTCACTAATATAAATACACCAAACATCATTGAACCGTCTCCTAGCATTGAACAATTAGGTTGTTTCCAATTTCTCTTGGTTTTTTAATATAATACTTCAAAGAATATTTTTGTGCATAAATCTTTGTCTTATAATGACTGAATCTCTTATTATTCCCTTAGGGTATATACTTAGATGTAAAGTTTCAGGGTCAAAATAACAGCTACAGATAAAGTTTAGTGGAGTCACTGAAAATAGAATTTATAAAGTTTTTTGCGGGGAGGGGGCCATACCCTGCGGGAACTTAGTTTCCCAACCAGGGACTAAACCCAGGCCCATGGCAGTGAAAGTGCCAAGTCCTAACCACTGGACCACCAGGGAATGCCCTAAAAAGTTTATTTTTAAGAAGAGGTTTGATATGACAGGGCAGGGAGTATGTGGGAAATCTCTGAAATTTCTGGTTACTTTTGCTATAAACCTGAAATGGCGCTAAAAAATAAATTCTATTTAAAAGGGTTGTAACTACATGGAAGTAAGTTTATTGGGCTTTTTGGCTATAGTAAGGCCAGCCATCAGAAAACAGTTCAAGCCCTGGCTCTGCCACCTGCCAGCTGTGTGGCCTTGGGAAGGTCACTCAATCTCTCTGAGCCTCAGTTGCCTCACCTGTGAAATGGAACTCACAGTTGTTGGCTGGATGGAATGAAGTGCTGTATGTTAAGCCCCTGACCTACCGTGAAGTGCTCTGGATCCTGTAGATGGCAGGGGCAGTGACTGGGAAAAGGCTTTGCACACTGTGAAGTGCTCTTCAGATGGGAGGGGGTGTGGCATCTGACTCCTGGTGTGGTAGTGGCACTCTGAGTTCCCTGGACCCGTGAGAGAGTGAGAGAATGCTGGGTTTGGGGGCCAGGGTGAAGGTGGGAGGGGCCCTTCACCTGGGGAAACGGCTCCGCGGTGGAGCAGCTGAGATGCAGCTGGGCCTGTGGCCTGCGAGGCAGTCCTGTGGCCGCCTCCTCCCCCAGCCCACAGCCCAGGTCTGCAGCTGGGTCCTGCCTCCTCTCAGGTGGGCCATGCCTGGGAATTGCCTGTTGCTTCTCCTGGCCCTCGGGTGTCCAGCCCTGCCCACAGGTGAGCGCCCTCCCTGCATCCCTCTCTGTGCCCCGTTAGTCTGCCCAAGCCTACTCCCTCACTCTGGGCGTCCCTAGGTGTGGGAGGGATGCAGGCAGGCAGGACAGAGGTACCTGGGTCCCCTGGGGAGGGTCTCACCAGAAGCCCATCATCCCCTTCCCCATTGTATTATACCTCCCAGCTATCTTGCTCTGGGGCCCCCAAGTCCTGCTCCCCTGGAGCCCACAGTGTTGGGAAGAAGGGTACTCACCTCTCAGAGCAAGCTGGACAGGTGTGTATGATGGGGGGGGTAGCCTGGCTGTGTTGTGTTATATGGGGTGATGGGGCACAGGCAACATGGTGAGGTCCCACCCTCCTTACTGTCCAGTCTCCTACCCTCAGGGCTCAGGGTGTCTCACGTTCACTCCCAGCTCCCCCTAAAAATGGGCTCTCAGAAGTCTCAAGCCCTCAGTGACTTCCCAGTGTATTGACCCCCGACCCCGATCCCGGTCCTCCAAAGATCAAGGCTGGAGACAAAGAAGTCAAATTCTGAGAATTCCAGCTTCATCTAGAAGCTTGTGCATGTTTGCATGTGTGTGGTGGGGATAGGTCCTTGACTTTGAGTTGGGGCATCTCCTTGTTCTAAAGCTGGCCCCCAGTATGTCACCACCTCGCCCTCGCTAGGGAGATAAACCACACCCATGTGGATGGGGAGAGCCCATGTCGGGAGGCCTGAGCTCTGGGAAAGAAGCAGCTAGGGTGAGGAGGAGCAATCCTGGGAGGTTTCATGGAGGAGGGAGATGCTGAACTCAGCTAGGGGAGTGTGTCTCTCTGTACAGCTGAGAAGGCTCAGGAGGTTGAGGGTCCTGGAGCTCATTGCCAGCCTTCTCTCCTCCCTTTGTTTGTGATGCCTTATCAATATTAGTATTGATACTTATCTGCCAAGGTGTTTTATATTCCTGATTTTTATTCTTCACAGCAATTTTACTGGGCTGGTGTTATTAACCCCATTATATCAATGGGACAATTAAGACTCTAAATTAAGTGGACAAGTCAAGAGTCAAATCAACTCTGACTGAGGACATGTCCCAGCCTTGGTCCACTGTGTCATGTAGCAAATCTTAGTCATCCTTCCAAGTGGGGTAGTCTGTGGGATTTGGAGTCACCGAGGTCTGAATTCAAATCCTGAGCGGGCTACTTACCATACTCCTGCTTCTAGGTCAGTTATTTGACCTTCAAGAAATCTTTTGTGAGGGAATTCCCTGGCAGTCCAGTGGTTAGGATTCTTCTGCAGGGGGCACAGTTTTGATCCCTGGTCGGGGAACTAAGATCCCACATGCCACGTGATGCAGCCAAAAAAAAGAAATATTTTGTGAGCACCCCCCCCCCCACCTCTAAGTTCCCACGAAATTCTATGGCCTCCCTTCCCGGCACCCTGGGGCATTTCTTTAGCCTGGCTGCACCTAACTCATGGTGTGAATTTGTTTGTAGGTTTTTTTGTTTGTTTGTTTGTTTGATTTATTTTATTTATTTTTGGCTGTGTTGGGTCTTCGTTGTGGCACGCGGGTTTTTCATTAGGGTGGCTTCTCTTGTTGCAGAGCACGGGCTCTAGGCACGCAGGCTTCAGTAGTTGTGGCACGCGGGCTCAGTAGTTGTGGCTCGAGGGCTCTAGAGCACAGGCTCAGTAGTTGTGGTGCACGGGCTTAGTTGCTCCGCGGCATGTGGGATCTTCCCAGACCAGGGCTCGAACCTGTGTCCCCTGCATTGGCAGGTGGATTCTTAACCACTGTGCCACCAGGGAAGTCCCTTGTTTGTAGGTTTTAACCTTTGAGATTTTATTTATATGAAAAGGTATCCAACTGTTCTTTTTTTTTTGGCTGCACCAAGTGGCTTGTGGTATCTTAGTTCCCCTACCAGGAAGTGAACCCAAGCCATGTCAGTGAAAGCACTGAGTCCTAACCACTAGCCCGCCAGGGAATTCCTGATGTCCAACTATTCAAAGCTAAGATTTTGTCACATATTAAATGAGTCATCTTTACCAAAAAGAATAAGTTTTTGGAAAATCAGGACTATTCTGAAAGATATAGGACAAATGTTTGCAGTACCCACATGACTTATTTTTGTTTTTTTAATTATAAAATAATACAGATGTACACTTTATTTAATTTATTTATTTATTTGGCTGTGTCGGGTCTTAGTTGCGGCACTCAGGATCTCCACTGTGGCATGCGGGATCTTTAGTTGCCGCACGTGAACTCTTAGTTGCAGCATGTGGGATCTAGTTCCCTGACCAGGGATCAAATCTGGGCCCCCTGCATTGGGAGCGCAGACTCTTAGCCACTGGACCACCAGGGAAGTCCCCGGACATACACTTTAAATGGGTGAATTGTATGGTACTTGAATTATATCTAAACAAAGCTGTTAAAAAATACTACAAACTTACAGAAAAGAACGGGGAATAATACAAGAAACAACCATGCATACTCCACTCAGATTAGCAAATAGTTAAAATGTTGCCATATTTGAATCAAATATTATTTAAAAGAAACAAAAAGTTACAGATACATCTGAGGCCCCTTTTGATCTCATTCCAGATTCTATTTCCTTCCCTTCCTCCTCAGAGGTAACCACTCTCTTGAGGCTGGCACAAGGTACTATAAGTATTTGTTTGCATCTGCTGTCTTTCTCATGGGACTGAGATCATTGAGAGCAGGGACAATATTTTAATTAATGTGTATCCCCAGTGCCTGGCACAGAGAGATTCACGTATGATAGATAAGTGACAGAAGGATGGAAGGATGGATGGATGAATGGAAGGAAGGAAAGATGGATAAATGGATGGATGGATGGATGGATGGAAAAACATATAGATGGAAAGTAGAAAGAAGAGATGTAGAGGAGATGGATGATGGAAGAAAGGATGGATGAGGGACTTCCCTGGTGGCGCAGTGGCTAAGAATCCACCTGCCAATGCAGGGGACACAGGTTCGAGCCCTGGTCCAGGAAGATCCCACATGCCGCGGAACTACTAAGTCCGTGTGCCACAGCTACTGATCGTGTGCCCTAGAGCCCGCGAGCCACAGCTACTGAGCCCGCGTGCCACAACTACTGCAGCCCACATGCCTAGAGCCTGTGCTCCACAACAAAGAGAAGCCACTGCAATGAGAAGCCCGCACACCGCAACAAAGAGCAGCCCCTGCTCGCCGCAACTAGAGAAAGCCCGCGCACAGCAACGAAGACCCAACGCAGACAAAAATAAATAAATAAATATTTTAAAAAAAGAAAGGATGGATGAATAGATGGGAGATTGAAAGGATAGAGGGAAGGAAGGTGGTTAGATAGGTAAATGCAAGGAGAGAGGGATGGATGAGTGGGTAGAAGGATAGATTGATGGTTTGTGGAAGGATAGATGGAAGGAGAGAAATCCAGAGGGAAGGATGTGAGATCCTGACCTGGGAGGGCAAGGACAGGCCTGGCCCCCTACAAGTGCGTGCTCTCTTGCAGGTGTGGGCAGCACACCCTTCCCCTCTCTGGCCCCACCAATCACACTGCTGGTGGATGGGAAGCAGCAGACTCTGGTGGTTTGCCTGGTCTTCGACGTTGCACCCCCTGGCCTTGAGAGTCCCATCTGGTTCTCAGCTGGGAATGGCAGCTCACTAGATGCCTTCACCTACGGCCCTTCCCCAGCAGCTGATGGCACCTGGACTAGCTTGGCTCAGCTTTCCCTGCCCTCTGAGGACCTGGCAGCCTGGGAGACCTTGGTCTGCCACACTGGACCTGGGACTGGGGACCACAGCCAGAGCACACAGCCTCTACAGCTGTCAGGTGGGGACAGAGCCTGGGCCCCTGTGGTTGCTCCCTGCCCCTTTCACACACCCTGAAACCAGGATATGGTGGCAGGGAGGGCAGAATCCAGGCCACGGGGGCATGAAGGGCATCTAAGTGCCAACCATCTAGGTGATGTGATGTCTGGGGTCAAAGGAGGGTGGCTTCAGGGCCCTGAGTTCTGGGATTTGAAACAGTGATATCTCATTCAAATCCAGGCTCTGATGCATGACTTGCAAGAGGTAATAATGTCTCCTCCCTCCTAGGTTAATATCTTTCTATGTATACCCAGGGTTAATATCTATATCTATATCACCCTAAATATGACACCCTGTTAGAATCAAACAATAATTAAATATTAAGTTGCTATCACTTACTTATTGTTTATTCTGTGCCAGGCACTGTTGTAAACACTTTACACTTATGAAGTAGGTCATATTATTCTCATTTTATAGGCAAAGAAAGGTTAAGTAACATGTCCAAAGCCAGCTGTTATTATTATTGACCAGATGACTTACTTTCTCTTTTTGAATTACGTTTGTTTTCTCAACCTCCAAATAGGAATGTTTGTTGAATAAATGTACTGCCTTCCAAAGAAGGCTGCTAAGAAAATTGATTCCTTGTCTAAAAGTGCTGAGGCATCTCTAGGGGCAGGAGGACAGCCAGGAGAGAGGGAGATCTGGGCCCCTCGGAGGACTTGCTGCAGATGGGCTCAGGATTCCCACTACGGGTTCATTTGTCCATTTATCCAGTGCTCCAAGAAGAGCTGCCCTGAGCAGGGCCAGGGCATAGCACTGGGGTGGAGGGCACAGCCCATCCCAATGACTTACTCCTTTCTCCTTGACTCGCAGGAGAGGCTTCCTCAGCCAGGACCTGCCTCTGGGAGCCTCTCAGGGGTGAGTACCAGGAACCAGGACCTCAGGCCCTGTTGGGCTCTGGGCCTGATGGGTCCCCTCAAGAGGCTGCCTTGCCGGGTTGGGGCACTGGCTAGCCTGGGCCTCTGTCTACCCCTGGGTCAGGTGGGGATAGATCCTCTGACCTCAGCATAATTCCTGGACGCCAGTTGAGAAGCACAGGTGAGAGCTAGCAGAAGGGTCCTTGAAGCTCTCCTTGGGCAGCTCAGAGGGATGGCCTCAGCATCCAAGCCTTGGGAGACTCTTAGGAGTCTAGGGCGCCTCGGAAGACAGAGCGGAGGAAAGTCCCACCCCCCGCTGGATGCAGTCATGAGCCAGGTTCTACTTCCCTACCAAACAGAAATCTGAGCTGGTGTCTCTCCTCTGCAACCCAATGCTAATTCCTGCCTGGCTTGCATCGCCTTGGTTGCTGGGGAATCAAATTAAATGAAGGCTAGGAAGGTGTGTGTTATTATCACCAGTCAGAGCTGAGGTTAGACACCAGGAAGGACGTCCCCTGGGTTCCCTCTCCTCTGGTGAACCTTCTCGCATGCGTGGGGCTGAGCGCCAGCCTCTAGGCCTCTGACCGGCTCCTTTTCTCCCGCAGGGACCCGGGGCCAGGCGCTGCGGCTCGCGGCGCTGCGGCTGCTGCTCTTCAAGCTGCTGCTGTTGGATGTGCTTCTGACCTGCAGCCGCTTCCGCGCCCCGCCCGCCGCACGGGGGGACCCGGCCCGGGCGCCTCGCCCTGGGGACCCCGGGCTCCCCGCGGCCCCGCGGGCGGACCACCTTCTCCTCCCGCAGCCTCCGCCACCGGGAGGATCGTCCGCAGACCCCACCGACTGGATTCGCCGCAATGATGGGTGGACCACAGGCCGAGGGCTCAGCCTGTCCACCCCGCCGGCGCTGCAGCCCCGGGACGGCCGCTGGGTTCACACCCGCCCTCCGGGTCGGGATCCCAGGAGCCCTGTCTGGGAGGAGGGGGCCGCCGGTGCTCAGGGCGTGGCGATCGGGACCCGCCCTCAGTATTCCTGCCTCCAGCCTTGGAGCATTTCTCTGCGATCTGCCTCCTCCAGCTGACCCGAGCTTCCCCTGGGGCTAGGCTCCGTCTCCCCACCTCAGACTGACGGCTTTCTGAGGGAAAAGGCTTTGTCTCTCCCATCAGATTGGAAGTCCCTGGAGAGTGGTGATTGACCCAGACACTGGGACATTTGAGGTGCTGATAACTGAGAACAATTAAAGGAGAACTTATATGACACAAGCAAATGAAAAATATTTTAACTCCTGTCTGCTCTGGGAGGAGGAAATTTGGCAGATTTACAGGAGGCAGAAATCTGGGAAGGCTTCCTGAGGGTGAGAGCCTGGAAACTGCAGAGTGGGGCTGGGGGTTGGGGTGGATGTGGTCCCAACTCTGTCTCCTTTCCTCATCACCAGGCATGGGGCAAGGCCCCCTCCCCCTCTCTGTCTCCTCACCCTCGCCCTGACCTCTCTGAGAGGTCAGGGTGAGGAGCCCATGAACCCAGGAAGATGGGGCGCTGGGCCTGATGTGAAGTCTTGTACAGACTTGACAGAAAAGAATAGGGCCAGGGGCTTCCCTGGTGGCGCAGTGGTTGAGAGTCCACCTGCCGATGCAGGGGACACGGGTTCGTGCCCCGGTCCGTGAAGATCCCACATGCCGCGAAGCGGCTGGGCCCGTGGGTCATGGCTGCTGAGCCTGCGCGTCCGGAGCCGCAACGGGAGAGGCCACAACAGTGAGAGGCCCGCGTACCGCAAAAAAAAAAGAATAGGGCCAGGATTCCAGAGTAATAGGATCATAACCACTGCCAAGAGCACAGATAGTAATTCTAAACTTATACATTATTAATCAATTAAGGGTCATTATTCATTTGACAAATATTCACTGAGCTTGGACTCTGAGCCAGGCACTAAAGAGGTTTTAGTTTCGTTTTGTTTTGTTTCCTAAAGAGGGTTCTTGCACTGATAGAATATGAGGCTCCCACAGTGGGGTGTAACCTGTGTGACCTCCGTTAGTCCAGCTCTTGCAGGAAACCCTGCCTTTTCCAGAGTTTCCTCTCCAGTAATCACCCCAAGAATCTCTGGGTGCATTCATGTGAATCCAGATGTCCCCTGGGGCAGTGCAGGACAGTTCCCTGGATCAATGGCCCTACTTCAGTCTTCCTTCCCCCAACGTGGCGGTGAGGAACTGTACTCTTAACACTCCCCACACACATGGTGTCAGTGACTCCCAGCTTGCCAGAGCCCCTTTGCCCTTTTAGCTACTCTTCCACGAAAACCCTCACCTCTCCTCCACTGTTCATCTCTCACCAGCCTGTAAGGAGACTCTCCCAGCTCTTTTCTGGATCCTTCAAGGAGGGACAGGGCACAACTTCTGGGGAATCAACCTGTCCACCATCCCCACAGAGCCGGCTCCTTCCCTAACACACAGAATGAGGGAGGGGTAGGCTGGGTGGGGGTGGGGGCGTATCCAGCCATAATCTCAGAATTTCTCCAGCCACTGTCCCTTCCCAGCTCTCAGCCCAGATGTTGAGCCCAGGGCTCCTGCCAAACTAATCTGTGTCTCCGTAAATGTCCTCTCAGAGGCCCTTTTGTTTATCCTGGAAGCAGGTTTCCCTTAGCTTCAGCGCTCCTACCCATATTGCCCCCCTTCCCCCAATCCCCAGACTCTGAATCCCCACTGTGGCTGCATTAATGTTATTTCCCAAGAGGGTTCCTGGCCAGACTCTTGAGCCTCCTCAAGTCGTTTAAAGCCTAGAGAGCATGGAGGACCTCAGGACAATGTCCTGGCCCTCTACACTGTGGAATTCTACCTACCACAGCTCCTGCCTATCCAAAGTGCCTTGTCACCCACACAACTCTTTTAAGCTAAGAAACTAAGATCAGGGGCTTCCCTGGTGGCACAGTGGTTAAGAATCCGCCTGCCAATGCAGGGCACAGGGGTTCGAGCCCTGGTCCGGGAAGATCCCACATGCCTGGAAGCAACTAAGCCCGTGTGCCACAACTACTGAGCCTGTGCTCTAGAGCCCGCGAGCCACAACTACTGAAGCCCGCTCGCCGAGAGCCTGTGCTCTGCAACAAGAAAAGCCACCGCAATGAGAAGCCCGTGCACCACAAGAAAGAGTAGCCCCCACTCGCCGCAACTAGAGAAAGCCCACACGCAACCAAAAATAAATAAATTAATTAATTAATTAAAAAAAAAAGAAACTAAGATCAGGAAATGACAAGTCAATGGACTGAGCATCAGTCCTTGAAAGTCTTTATAAAATAGCATAAATATCCAACCTCTAGAAAGGAAACAAGAGGCACTGGAAAACACGGATTTATGAACAAAAATGGAATTTGCAGACAACCTCCCAGAGAAGCAGCCTTGGTCTGTGTGTGTCCATAGAACACTGAGCTCAGGGCCAGCCTGAAGCAGCCCCAAAGACCCAGAGAGTCCTCCTCTTGATGACACAGCACAAGGGGGTTTCACTGAGCAACTCCTTGTGCTAGGCACCCTGTTGCTGGGGAAGCGGAAGGGAAATCAATCATTCATTAGCCAAGTCCCTGTCTTGTGGGAGCTCAGAATCCAAAGAAAAAAACAATAGGCCAGAAAAGGGAGCCAGATTACACACTAAAAAGAAAATTATTGCATGAACTTTTTACAATCTGCTCAGTAAGTCTTAATTCTATTAACCCGTTTGAGCGTCGCAGGAACAGGCAAGTCTTGAACAGCAGCTAGGAGGATCACTTTGTCATCATACAGATTAAAACTGAGGCTCAGAGAGGAAATGATTTGTTCTAGTTCTCACTGGGACAAATCTAGGGTTACTGGGCCCTAAGAAAGCTGCTTGAAGGCTGGGGACTCTTGGAATCGTCCAGGTCTCATCCACAGCGCCTACTAGAGTGACCGGCAATTAGAACAATAACAACAGCAGCAATAATAATAATAAAATTTTAAAACTGGTGCTCAGTTAGTACTAGCTTCATAATGACCCCAGGGGAGAAGCGACGTGCAAGGAGGCGGAGAAGGCAGTGAAGACTCTCTTTCCCATACCTTTCAGAACCAGGGCGCTGCTTCCTCTTCCCTAGCCCTGGTCCTCCAGCCCCTCCCAGAGCCTCCGTTATGGGATGGGCAAAGATGTTGCCATAGGTCATTGAGGGCACCATCCGCTCTCTCATTGGCCGAGGCCGAAAAAAGATCGTTCTCCGTTTCGCTAGAAGGCAAACCCCGAAAAGCCCATTGGCTGCCTAGTCCGCGGGCCTTCGTCGGCTCTGGGGGCCGGACGAGGCGGCCTAAAGCGGGAGTAGGCAGGAGGGGCTCCTCGTTGCCCTGGTTACGCTGAGGCACGTGTGCAGTCCCGGAAGCGGCTCCGGGAAGCTGCCTAGCTCGCGCAGCCGGAGGAAGCGCAGCCGGGTCCGCTCGGGTCGGGTCCGGCTGGGCCATGGAGCCGTTACCTGAGCCCGCGTCCCGGCCCCGGCCCGGGCCCAGGGCCCGCTGTCTTCTGCTTCTCCCCTTGCTATTGCTGCTGCTGCTACTTCTGGCGGCCCCGGAACTGGGCCCGAGGCAGGCCCGAGCAGAGGAGACCGACTGGGTTCGACTGCCCAGCAAATGCGAAGGTGAGGGGGCGGGGCTTGAGGAGGAGCGTCGGGGGATCGAAGGCCCTGGGCTCTCCAGCGGGTCTCCACTCCCTGAACCTGCTATGTGCCTGGCCCTGTGCTGGACGTTGGGGACACAGGGGCGGGCGAGAGTTCAGGTCTCAGTGCACTTGGAGCTCAGAAATCGGTGAAAACAAGCACTTATAATCGGGGTAGTAGATGCCGTGGTAGGGAAGGCACAGAACTTTGGGGGCTGGGTGAGGAGCATCTAAATCTAGCCCAGAGATGGGGGGAAAGGCTTCGTCCAGGAAGCCCTGAACGATTAGGAGTTAGCCGGGTGAAGAGAAGTGAAGCCACAGATGGAGAGGCCTACAAGCAAAGGACAAGTTTGAGGAACTGAAAAGATCCACATGACTGGTCTTGGGGGAAGAAGAGCTTGAAACGCTCCCTTTGTGCCCTCACGGCAACCTACTTTGTGTCATTGGAAGTCTTCCCCACTAGCTGTGAGCTGCGGGCAGCGACCTTGACTCAGATAGCGATTCACACAGTGCCTAGTAAGCAGCCAGTAGTTGTATTTGGAATAAGTATGAGTGAAGGGGGTGGGGGCTCTGTGGGTGTGTGTGGAGGGGGGAGGAGGGTCTGAGGCCGAAAGGGTCACTTTAGGAGAAGAAGAGAGCCTGGGGGAACTTCCTGAGGGAGGGAGATTTTAGGAATATGGGAAAAGAGTGAATCCCAAAGGCCTCCCAAGGTGTGGCACTGGAGGGAGAGAGAAGGAGAGGGAGTGGGAAAGAGAGAAAAGAGCGCCAGCACGCAAACCAGCGATTCAGGACTGGGAAGGGCCTACCTTTTATTTCCTCCCCTCCATTTCTCAGTTTCCTCCTCAGGCCTTTACACCCACTCCTTCCTTCTCCCCTCCCTAACCCCAGCCCCCCACGAAAGTTGGCTATAAATCTGTTGCATCCTAACACAAAGCATACAGTCGGCCAGAGGTTCCCCAAGCACTGGGGAGTGGGGGTAGTTTGGAAAGCATAATCTTTTTGTTTGAGAGATTAAAGGTGAGATGCTTCAGAGATGAGCTGACCTCACTGGTCGGCCTCCCAATGTGGATTCTAGCCTCTACTTTCTCCCTCACTGTCTTGAATAGACAGAGGGTTATGATGCCTTCCTTTCCTTCACTCTTCTTTTAGTCATAGCCAACATCTTTTGGGGGTTTCAGTTCCCCTTCTCATTTCCTATCTTATTCTAATACCAAAGAGCCCTTACTGTTTCTCTTATTATTCTCATAGCCTAAGAAGTTCACATTTCTTTTCCTTAGACTCATAATAGCACAGAGCTTGGCAAAGATCTTTAGATCATTCTAGTCCAACCTGATTTTGTAGGTAATTAATAAAAATAATTTTAAAGGGATTTTCAGTCGTAGGAAGGCTTGGCAAACTCCAACCCTTAGGCTCCTCTTAATCATGTATATTTACTTTTACTTATCACTGTGACATCTTTGGTATTAAATGCTGACTATCTGGCCAACAAATCCTGCCTCCTGGCTCAGTAGCCTGAGTGGAAGCGGCCTTGGCACAGAGGAAGGAGAACCTGCCCAGAAAAAAGTGGGTGGATGTGCATGAGGATCTGGGGTCTGTGCCATGAGTCTCCTCCAAGTCTGGCTCTGGGTGGGACCCCCAGAGGGGGTCTTGAAGAGGTAAGGTTTGGAAGAGTTGGGCAGCAAGGTTCTGGTTGATGGGTATAAGAGAGATGAGTTGATGGGTTCCAACCTCCGGGGCCTGGCATACTGCATGTTGAGGGTGTGGAAGTGGGGGGGCACAGGAGCCAGAAAATGATGAGCTTGTACACAGTACAGGACAGAAGAGGGGAGGGAGCCCAGATGGTCCTGGATGGAGAGCCAGGGAGGTGAGACACCCACAATTCATTGCAGACTCTGAGGTCACTGGCTTACATTTTGGAATTTTCATGTGTTCCAAGTTCTCCAAGCCATCTATTAATGCATATGTTATAAAATTTCACCAAACAAGCCTGCTGGGGATTTATTTGTTTCAGTAGTAAGTTGGTTTTCTACCCAACTCTGCTGTTGGTGTTATAACAACGCTGATGGCATTTAGCCTGCAGACCACGTTCCACTCGGAGACGTCAGAAGCTGCTCGAGCACCAGCACAGTCTCTCTGAGCAATATTTATCAAGTATCCAACTGATAAAGTCCAAGACTAGAGGAATAAAGAAAAAAATCCAGTACATGATCCTCATCTTGAGTGCCCTTGTAGTCGAATCAGAGAGACACGTGAGATGACGGAGGCCCTTAGTGAGAGCATGGATCCTGCAGAGTCTCAGAATGAAATCAAGAGCAGGTGGAATTCATCCAGAAGGGCTTCCTGGGGGAGGGGGTTTTTAAGGTGAGGATAGGAGAATGGACAGACACCCCCTGAAGGGGGACATCATGCACTTTCCTGAAGCCCCAGGCACTGCCCACTTTCATTGGTAGCACTCCTTATGCAATGTAATTATTTGTTTACCCTTCTCTCTGCTCCATTAGACTGAGTATCTAGAAGGGAGGGACCTTCTTTCTGTCTGTGTATCCCCAGGCAGTGCCTGACACAGGAGTTGCTTAATAACTGTTCAAGGAAGCGTAAGAGGAAATGAGAAAATAAATGAACAAAAACAGTAGAAACAGGCCTGTGGGGGGAGTGGAGCAAATTAATTTGGTAGGAACAGAGAGCTGGTGTTGGAACAACATATGAAATCAAGAAATAAAACAGTCATGAAAGACATTTGGGGGAGCTTCCCTGGTGGCGCAGTGGTTAAGAATCCGCCTGCCAATGCAGGGGACACGGGTTCAACCCCTGGCCCAGGAAGATCCCACATACCATGGAGCAACTAAACCTGTGCACCGCAACTACTGAGCCTGTGCTCTAGAGCCTGCAAGCCACAACTACTGAGCCCGCATGCCACAACTACTGAAGCCTGTGAGCCTAGAGCCCGTGCTCTGCAACAAGAGAAGCCGCAGCAATGAGAAGCCCGCGCACTGCAACGAAGAGTAGCCCCCGCTCACCGCAACGAGAGAAAGCCGGCGCAAAGCAAAGACCCAACACAGCCAAAAATAAATTAATTAATTTAAAATTTTTTTAAATAAATAAAAAATTAAAAAAAGACATTTGGGGAACAACTGGGGAAATTTGAATATGGACTGAGTATTAGATGATATTGGAATTGTTGTTAATCTTCCGAGTATGGTGATTTTTATGGTTAGGTAGGAGAAGGTCCTTGTTCTCAAGAGATGCGTGATGACTTGTTTAGGAGTGATGTAAGTCTACTTACTTTCAAAATGGTTTAGCAAAAACAATGTGTACATTGTTGACATCTATTATTATCATATTGCTTTATATTATATATTGGGGAGAGAGTGTGATAAATCACTAACGACTGTTTTTTTGTTTGTTTTTACTAACAACTGTTGACTGTGAGTGGAAGGTATATAGTTATTCGTTGTACTCTTTCAGCATTTCAGCTTTTCTATATGTTTGAAAAATTTTTAAGTAAAATAAATGATTGTGGGGGTGGGGAGCAGGAAGGAGCTGGGAGGAATGAAGCCAGTAGGAATAAGGGCCAGGAGTGGACAGGGGGCAGTGGGATCTTGGAGCCCGCTTTCACCTACTGAGCTCCATTTGGTGGTCTGGTGCTAACTCCTTTCTCTGCCCCAAGCATTGACTCAACCCAGTCCCGGAGAGGCGCCCACTCGGGTCTGTTTTGCTGGGAGCCAGCTCCCGTCAAAGGCTCAGATGCACTCAGTAGGGTGTGCTGTGTCTCCTTCCCCCAGTGTGTAAGTACGTCGCAGTAGAGCTGAAGTCAGCCTTTGAGGAAACTGGCAAGACCAAGGAAGTGATTGACATGGGCTATGGCATCCTGGACCGGAAGACCTCAGGAGTCAAATACACCAAGTCGTAAGTGAAGTGGTAGGGAGGGGGCCACTGGCCTGGTCTGCTTTGTCCCTCGAGGCATCAGCAGCTCGAAGTTCCCTTCTCCCTTCTGGCTAGGCAGACCCACCAAAGGGAGGCAGCTCTAACTGAGCCCTAAGTTTGCCCACTGGTTCTATCCCCAACTAACTGTGTGGCCTTCATAAGTCCCTGAATGCCTCTGGGCTTCACATTCCTCATCTGTAAAAGCAAGGCTGTTGGACCTTATCAGTGATTCCCAGGCTCTTGGATTTTATGGATTAATTTTTTTAAATATAGGATTACTGGGGAATTCCCTGGTGGTCCAGTAGTTAGGACTGGGCGCATTCACTGCCGTGGCCCGGGTTCAATCCCTGGTCAGGGAACTAAGATCCCGCAAGCCTCGCAGCGTGGCCTAAGAAAAAAAGAAAAGATTACCAACTTTTAACTTTGCCAGGTATAAATATTAAAAACAAACCAAAAAACACTTCCATCAACTATGATCATCCTTTCAAAATGAAGTGATATCTTAACATCAAACTTTCATACATTTTACTTTATTTTTAAAAAATCTACTGAATCATTTAGCTTTATTTAAAAAAACAAAAACAAAACTTCCTTCCCGTAGAGCTGTTAAAATTGTGTCTCTCTGGTCTGTGTTCCAGCATTTCAGAGCCCCCCCAGATGACCTATCTTCCTTCCAGCTCTGCCTTCCCGTTGGTGAGATGTGCAGGTGTTGGGGTAGCAGGGCTGGAGGGACGGACCACTAATCCACAGGGGTGAGGAGGGGAACTCAGGCCCTCTCGTGCTGCTGTCTCGGCAGGGACTTACGGTTAATCGAAGTCACTGAGACCATTTGCAAGCGGCTCCTGGACTACAGCCTACACAAGGAGAGGACCGGCAGCAACCGATTTGCCAAGGTTGGGTTTGTGCTGGCCCTTCATCCCCACCGGGGCCAGGCTGCATGTTTAAGTGTGTCTGCTGGTCTGGGTGCCACTGGAAGATCGTGCCCTGGGAGCATCCCTCCTCGGTCTCTCCCCGTTCTTCATCCATTGCTGTTGGCACCCCTCCCCTCCTGAGCGACCTGACTTTTCAGTGGCAGTGGGCACATCCCTGATGGTCTGGGCCTGCCCACTGGGGTCCTGCCTCAGCCCCAGATAGAAATGTTCCCGGGTGGCAGCCCCGTCGGAGGCCTAAGCACTCGTGCAGGGAGAACTCAGGCTGTGCCGAATTGGGAGGGTTTAGAGGAGATGTCAGAAGACTCTTGGGGGGCGGTGACTGCCACGTCCCTCCTCTGGGCCCACAGGGCCCCTACCTGGACCTCCATCATGGTGCCTTTGTGACATTTATTGTGCTTACTGTGTACACGAATGCTTCTCTCCCTGGAGAATGAGCTTTCTTGCAACAAGGCCCATGTTTCTTTGTCTCTGCTTCTTCCATGTTTGGTAGGAGAGTTGTCTCCCACATTTCTCCACCTAAGTACCCTTATAGCAAAGGAGATCCATCAGAAACCCCTGGGAAACCTAGATGAATAGTATCAAACCACAGAAGTCTTAGGTTTTATCTTTATAATGAGTGTTAATGTTGTACTTGGTAATAAATCCATGTTTAATTTAAAAATGTTTAACATTGTTTTCCATAGCAAAAAAATTAGAACCAACCTAACCATTCACCAGTAGGGAAGTGGTTAAATAAATCAGTGTGGCCATTCAGTAGACCATTTTGCAAAGTGTAAAACGAAGAATGAGATAGCTTTTTATGAACTGAACTAAGATCATCTCCAAAGTATATTATTATTATTATTATTATTATTTTTTGCGGTACGCGGGCCTCCCACTGTTGTGGCCTCTCCCGCTGTGGAGCACAGGCTCCGGACGCGCAGGCTCAGCGGCCATGGCTCACGGGCCCAGCCGCTCCACGGCATGTGGGATCTCCCCGGACCAGGGCAGGAACCTGTGTCCCCTGCATCGGCAGGCGGACTCTCAACCACTGCGCCACCAGGGAAGCCCCAAAGTATATTATTAAGTGAAAAAGGCAAGGTGCCGAATGGTGTGTATGATACATACTGCTGCTTGTGTAAAATGTGGGGGTGGAAGAGAGGATATATTTGTGTGTATATTTGCTTCTAGTCGCGTGCATGATCTCTGGAAAGATAGAGGAGAAATAGAAATAGGAGAAAATTGTCTCTGTGGAGAAGAATATTTTTTATGCAACCAAGAGTCCTCCCTGCTTCGCCTGTGCCTCTTCCCCTCAAGGAAAGACACAAGCCATAGGAAGAACCCGAAGCAGGGAGTGGGCCTGGATATGGGGGAGGTCACAGCGAGGGGAAAGAGCCAAGACCAACTTACTTCCTGGAAAAGGAGTATTTGTCCAAAGGGCCTGAGGGCAACAGCAGGCTTTTTTGGTTTTTGGGTTTTTTAATAAATTTATTTATTTTTGTCTGTGTTGGGTCTTCGTTGATGTGCACAGCCTTTCTCTAGTTGCAGCGAGCAGGGGCTACTCTTCGTTGCAGTGCGCCGGCTTCTCATTGCAGTGGCTTCTCTTGTTGGGGAGCACGGGCTCTAGAGCGCAGGCTCAGTAGTTGTGGCACATGGGCTTAGTTGCTCCATGGCATGTGGGATCTTCCCAGACCAGGGCTCGAACCCGTGTCCCCTGCATTGGCAGGCAGATTCCCAACCACTGCACCACCAGGGAAGCCCCAGCAGACCTTTTGGAAAGAAGGAGTGAGGGGAGGCAGGACAGGGCGTGTGTGTGGAGGGGTTGTGGGATACAGGTCTCAAAGAGGGGAGGGGAAGGTCAGGACAAGTGTGAGAAGCTATAGGGGGTCTTGACTTCCAGCTGGGTCCTTGGGCCTCCAGCTCCACTGGGAGAGGAGGAGGCAGGGAGAGGAAGGGTCTCTGCCTCTCATGTCTGGTCGCCTCTTCCAGGGCATGTCGGAGACCTTTGAGACGCTACACAACCTGGTGCACAAAGGGGTCAAGGTGGTGATGGACATCCCCTACGAGCTGTGGAACGAGACCTCTGCAGAGGTGGCTGACCTCAAGAAGCAGGTACGGACCCCTCGGCCCTCAGAGGCCAGCTGTGCCCCACAGAGCTGGGTGGTGGGGGGTCCTCGGCTGAGGAAGGCCACCAGGAGCCAGGGGACCGTGGTCAAGTCGTTTCACCCCTCTGGCTGCAGCCTCCTCGGGAATCAGCCACCAGCCTGGTGGGCGGCGGGGCTCAGCTGGGCTCCTCTGGGAGAAGTCGGCGCCGGGCTTTGCCAACGCGAGGCGTTGTGGTTAACAGTGCGACGTGCTGGTGGAGGAGTTTGAGGAGGTGATCGAGGACTGGTACAGGAACCACCAGGAAGAGGACCTGACTCAGTTCCTCTGTGCCAATCACGTGCTGAAGGGCAAGGATACCAGTGAGTCTGAGGGCACGTCAGCCCTCGATTGTGTTGTTTGCCTCCCCCTGGGTAGGGGGAGGACAGAAAAGAAATAAGAAATGGGGGCATCGTAGCATCTGTCCTCAGGGAGCTGGATGGGACAGGGTGGGGTCAAGGCCTGACGCGCCGGTGCAGAGTAACGTGTGGATGCCTCAGATGCCCCAAAATGGGCCTGGGGCCACAGCGAGGCAGAGCTGGGACGCGTTCCAGTCGCCGCCCCCAGTGGCTCCGCAGCCAGTGCTCCTCACCCAGCAAAGCAGTCTGTTGACGGTGTCTCTCCTCCTTGCCCCAGGCTGCCTGGCAGAGCGGTGGTCTGGCAAGAAGGGGGACACAGCCGCCCTGGGGGGGAAGAAATCCAAGAAGAAGAGCGGCAGGGCCAAGGCCTCGGGTGGCGGCAGCGGTGGCAGCAAACAGAGGAAGGAGCTGGGTGGCCTCGAGGGAGACCCCAGCCCCGAGGAGGACGAGGGCATCCAGAAGGCTTCCCCCCTCACCCGCGGCGCCCCCGAGGAGCTCTGAGCCTAACTCCGCTCTCCTGCTGACCCAGAGCCCTGACCTGGGAGCTGGAGGATCTGGGCCCCGGCTCTGGCAGACAGAGCGGCACCGGGCTTCAGCTGTGCCTGCCTGGGCTGCGCCTCTTCTGCCGCAGACAGACTCCAGCCCTGGAAGAACTCAGATCAGCTGCGGGCAGCCCAGGCCGGCCTTTTCCCTCTGCCCAGCGTTCCTCTCCTGACCCAGACTTCAGGTGGGCTCTGCGCTCTGAGGACTGCCCAGGACTCCAGTGTGAACTCGGACAGGCAGGTGTCGAGCTGGGCCCCGGGACTGGGGCTCCAGAGCCCCGCACCCCCTCGCTTCTCCGGCACTGACAGCGGGAAGCAAGACTGAGGCCCCAGCTCCTCCTCTCTGCACCCACCCCTCCTGTGGACACCTTGCACTCTGCCCAGCCCTCCCCAGGGCTCACAGAGTAAAAACCTTTCGGCCTTTTTCGTTTGGATTTCTGAGTCCTTTTCAGCCCCTCAGAGGGGCCTGGAGCCCCCTGTGGCTCTTTCCTGTCCCTCACCTTCCAGCCTTGGGGGCTGAGGATGGGAGGCTGTTCCCATCCTCCCATCACTGAGGCCGAACCTGCTGACTGTGGGGAAAGCAAGTGCAGGGAGGGCCCGGGGGCGCTGGGGCGAGGGGTGGGCCTTGGGTATGCGGTGGGGCCCCTCAGCTGCTCTTGGTCTCCCCAAGCCCCCCAGGCCAGGAGGGGCCTCACTTGTGCCCTGGCACCTGGCTGCCCTCATTCCTTCCCTCCCTCCCGCCTCTCCTGTCCCCGCCACCAAGGCCTTCCCGTTGGTTGTGTAAAGTGTACGCCAGTGACCCCACCAGCTCCCGCCCCTCGTCTCCACCTCCGCCTGGCCCTGCCTGTTGGTCTTGAACCTTGTTCCCTGATGACCACACATGACCACTCCATGCTTCCTAGCTGTTGTGCCCGGAGCCCGCAGGGGAGGGAGGACACCCCAGTCCCCCCAAAACAGCTGGTTGCACCATGTTCTCTGGGAGTAAGGGAGAAACAGGAAGGCTGGCCTCTGGGGAGAAGGGATGGGAGGCTCCGGCACCTCCTTGTCTGTCCTGAAGGCAGAGATCTGTGGTGGGTCAGAAGCAATAGTGGTGACAGCTGCGAGTAGTCAGTGCTATAACCCTGCAGTGCACTCGGGTGGGCGCTGTTAGCCCCATTTTGTAGAAGAGGGAACTGAGGCTCAAGTCACAGGACGCGCCCGAAGTCCTGTTGGCAGTGGCACAGCTGCACGCGGACCCTGGCTTTGAGACCCCAGCCCACTGCATTCCCGCAGCCTCAGGGCCCCTCTCCCAACACCTGGCACTGGCCATGTGATTCGCATTGAACTGGTTTGGTTTCTTGCCCGTAACCCATGCCCACCAACAAGTCTCTTTTAGAAGGAAAATAGGACGCAGCCCCTGATTCTAGAAAGGAGAGAAGAGTGGAAGGTCCCGCCAGCACTGCGCCCACACCACATCCCCTGAGCACCCGCACCCAGGCTCCCTCACACTCCAGGCTGGGCCCAGCAGGTAGGAGGGGTCACTGCTGAGGTGCCCCAGGAGGATTTTCCCAACTTCTGGCAAAAAGGCTCTGGGGTCCCCCCAACTCGGGCTCAGCCCCTCCCCGCTCCCCAGGGCTGGGAACACCAAGGCCATAGAGAGTGGAGCAAATTGGAAGCTGCTTCTCTGGCCCATGAGGCTTAGAACAGGCCCTTGGAGGATGATACTTTTTGGTCTAGTGCCCCCCGCCCCATCTCCAGTGCTGATACTGGTGCCTATTGAAGGGGCTGTGGGCAGAGATTCTAGCCTAGACTGTGGTCCCATCCTGGACTCTGGTCTGAGCATAGGAGGTGACTGCGGGGGTCTGGGATTGGAACCCAGAGCTGGGGAACCATTTGCAGGTCCCTGGACTGTCTAGGATTTGGTGGACAGTCTCTGACCACCCCCATCCTGTCACTAACCCACAGCACTTCAGTACTTGGCTTAGGTCTGTCCCCAGAGCTTCATTGTCCTTAGAATAGGATGAGACAAAGACCTATCCCCTTACTGGGGTGTTGGCCCAGGGGCCCAATCCCAGGCCTAGGCCCAGACCAGAGGGAGGGCAGCGCTGCGACTGCTTTGCTCTTTGACCTGTGGCTGCTGCAGGATGAGTGCCCTCACTTGCCCCCCATTCCCCACAAGGCCAGGCGTGTTGCACACTCACTGGCTCTCCACGCACCCACCCCAGCAGGCAGCTTCTCCCTGGCCCAGCCTAGAAAAGAAAGAAGGCAGGATCTGGCTTCCCAGGTTTTTCTTTTCCTCTCCCCACCACACACACAAGCCTTTCTGAACTGGAGTACTGCCTCCCACTTTCCCATAAGGTGAGGGGTCTGGCTGAGTTCGAGTGAACCTGATTTCAGTCCCTTTGTTAGAAACCCAATTAGAACGGGGTCTCCTACCCTCACCTGGACATGAGAGTCACTTGGATGCTTGTTTAACATACAGATGGACCCCCCCCTCATACTTGCTGGATTGGGGAGTCTGTGTGGGTCCTAAGATGAGGCCAGCTGCAACCCACTCCACCAGGAGAAATTCAGGTGTTGTGCTAAGAGGGGCCAAGACCTCAATGAAGCCACACTGGAAGGAAGTCTTGTCCTCAGAGACAGGAATTATCAGAACCCCAGAGAGGATCTGTCTCTCTGTTGGAGACTTTCGTCATCCAGAACCACAAAGGCTGATGGACAAACCACAAGGCCAGTTTGTTCCAGTTCAATGACAGTCAAGCCTCAGGGGTTGGGGTTCTGTAGTCTTAGAAGTGGCTGCATCGGGGGCCTCTGTGTATTCGTTTTAAGGAACAGCTCCTAGGAGGCAGGCTCCTCTCTTTATTTCCAAGTTCCTGGGTGGTATTTTCATGCAACATCTTTTCGCAAGTTAGAAAGTGGTGCTTTTCACACCTTTGACTCCCCATCTGTCAGAAAGTTGTTTTAATAAAAGTTTTGTTAGAATAAGACACTTGACTGCCAGAATTCGTGCCAGAAAATGATAATAAATATACAAGCCCATGAGGTTTGCAGTTTGAATGGAAGCCCTTTAAATAAGGACACCTTGTGCAGTTCACAACTTGTCCACATGTGCACAGCAGCCCTAAATCACTTTAGTTCACAAGTATGAACAAAATTCTTCATATCTTTGATCTTGAAAGAAAAACACATTTTTTTCGTGACAGATGCATGGTCCATGCCTAACTGGTTTGTGGAAGGACTCTGTGTACTAATCCTAGCAGCAGAGCCAGCTGAATCCCTCTTGAACATCCACTGATGGCCTGGTTTGCACTATTAAGAAATTTCACTGGAATAATAATAGTAGCCACTGTTTTTTGAGTGCATATTACTATGTGGCAAGCACAGCTCTACGTGCTTTAATTAACTCATTTAATACAGCTGTGATCCACACAAGGCCATGGATTTTTAAACACGTTATCGAAGTAAAATACACCTACAGAAAAGTACACATAAGTGTAAGCTCAATGAATTTTTACAAACTGAACACCAAAGTCACCAGCATGCAGATTGTGAAACATTATTACCATCACTCCAGAAACATCCCACACACACCCTACAAAAAGAACAGGGATTTTTGTCTACTTTGTTCACTGCTATATTCCCAGTGCTTAGTAGAGCAGTGCCCGGCACAGAGTAGCTGCTTTCCCCCCCACCGCCGGCCGTACCACAGGGCTTGTGGGATCTTAGTTCCCAGACCAGGGATTGAACCTGGGCCCTCGGCAGTGAAAGCTCAGAGTCCTAACCCCTGGGCTGCCAGGGAATTCCAAGAGTAGCTGCTTAATAAATATCTGTTGAATGAACGGAGCACAGAAAGTTTACATAACTTGTCCAGGCCACACATTTAGGAAGTGGCCCAGCCAGGTTTTGAACCCAGATGGAATGGCTTCAGTGCCCCGGGGCATAGGCTCCATGCCATAGAATCTTGCAGCCATAGCTGGTTGGCTCGTCCACCATCCTCCCCTTAGACATGGCTCTCTCTTCTAGAAAGCAGACCAGCTGCTGTCCACTAGTCTATGTCTTCAGAGTTTAAGGTTGGACATGCAGTTAGGAGTGAATTAACCAAGTTTTTCTCCCTTTTCAAAGTTTACAGTTTTGTATAGCTTAAAGGAAGCTTGACCTTTAACGATGCCCTCAAGACCTGGCTTCTCTACAATGTCTTTAAGAGGAATCCAATTTTACTCATTCTTTCTTTAAAAGTGTACTCTCCATCTATCAAGTTTATCCAGGCCAACAGAGCTTAAACTTCCGCTAAAATGGGTGTGATTCTCTACAGGAGATGTAGCTGCACATTGAGACGGGAGAAGTGGGCCAACCCCATCACCAGCTCCAGGGGTGGCAACATCTCCTACCACCATCACTTTTCTAAAATAGAAAAGGTTCTCTGTCCAAAAAACAAAACAAAACAGGACACTCAAAAAGCCAGGTGTGGGAATTCCCTGGCGGTCCAGTGGTTAAGACTCTGCGCTTCCACCACAGGGGGCACGGGTTCCATCCCTGGTCCAGGAACTAAGATCCCACATGCCACGTGGCCAAAAATGTAAAAAAAAAAAAAAGAAAGTAATGTAGCCACCATTAATTAGTGTTATAACCCACCAATATAGGGACCAATTTTATACTCATTTGACGGGGCTTTATTAAAGCAGAGTGAGTCATATCATATATTGAAAAGGCTAAAAAAGGATCCATTGTAATAAATCTGCTAGCAGAGTTCATGTGGGTGGGTGGCATCCCAATGGTCAATCTGGACAGATAGTCAGCAGAGAAGAGTTTTTTCCAGCGGCTTGGACTAGAGTTTGGAAATTGGCATCCCTCCTCTGAGCAATGTATTTCTACCTGTTCTGAATCAAAACAAAACCAGCCAGAATGTCTTCCATTTGTAGTTACTGTTATATACATAATTCACAATTCTAAGATTTTCATGTGTCCTCAAATAGGTATAGCCTTGGAGTTTGTCCAGTTGCAGCCATGTTCCCAACCTAAAATCTCTTTGCAAACATATTATACATTTGGGGATGAAGAATTTAGTCTTTTCAGCCAGTTGCAAATAATAAGCATTGCATATTAAAAATATCACCTTATTTTCAGCTAAGTCAAACTGTAAATTGATTTATATTCTGTGACCTTCTCTTCCATGGCCCAGGGTTATCTAAATTTGGGTTTGGGTTATCTAAAATTCACACAGAGTAACCAAGTAAAACAAAAGGCGGTTTTGATATATTTCAGTGGGTAGAAGACATGGACAAACAATTTAGCAATGAAGGACTGCCATTACTTGGTACATTTTGGTGGTAATTAAAGACGATTACAACGATTAAATACAATTTTCTACCCAATGAAATACCAATGAATAATATCTTCATGTAGAGAAGGTTGAAACAAACATGTGTTTTGGGTGACAGCATCAATTAATAGAAAATTTTCATTTGGAAAATAATTTCATCATAACCATCCACATGTTCACTCTTTTGAGAAACTGTGGGAGCACTTTAAATGTTCAGAGCTTGGGGAGTGAGTAAACAAGTTGCGGCACATCCTCTCAGTGTAGCCAAAAAATGCTTAAGGCCAAGTAATTTATGGTCAAGAGAAGAAAATATGCTTTTGATAGTTAAAAGCAAAAACAAAAAAAAAAAAAAGAAAGAAAAAAGGCCCATGCAATTCCATGTGAACTGTGATCTCGACTTTTTATTTAAATGCCTCTGGATGAGAAAGAAATCAAATAATTACTAACTTCAGGACAAAAATCTTGTCTTTGAAATGAAAAGTACGTTTAGAAGCTATTCACAACCTATATATATATTTTTAAAAGCCAAGTTTACCATCAGCATTCATATTATTTAAAAAAATCATATTATAGACTCCCTAGTACAGTGTCTTTCTAAGCCTGTAGCCAAAGACCTTTCTAAGCCTGTAGCAGTGAGCACAGACTCCACTGCTTGGGCATGGGCAGGCCCATTTGAGGTCGTCTGTGTGCTAAAAATAGAAAGGTAAGAATGATTACGTATCTCTGGGGTTCCTCCAGCTCCCGGATTCTATAGATGGTAAAAGGGGGAGGGGATGGGGAGGCTCCTTTGTTCTAAATTCCATACCTCCGCTTTTTCTGAAGCCAGAAGAACAAAGACAGGTGGGGAAGGCTGTTCTTGCTGTCTTGGGCTTCCCTGGGTGGCATCATTTTCCTGAATCCACCTCAGTCCAGGGTCTTGTCCCAGGAAGAAACCTTCTGCTTTGGGGAGGAAGGATGGATGTACAGTAACCAAACAAAACGACTAATTTATGAAGTGACAGTGAGCAATATGATAGCAAGAGCACCAAGCACTCCCAGCCCTGACCCTGGACTTCACACTTGTGGGCACCTCCATGAATAGCAGTTGGTCTTTAGAAGGGCGCTTGGTTGGAGAGGAATTGGAACCAGACTTCACCTTAGGCAGCTCAAAAAAAAGCTTGATGCCTCACCTACAGGACAGAGGAACACCTGCCCCCAGGTGGGTGGAATGATTCCTTGGGCCAGAACTGCTCCTGGACTTGAATGGCCAAGCCAGCATTTACCCAGATACTCCCCATTCCTTCCTTCCCTGGCTGACCAGGCCCTCCTTCAGCTGGAAAGGTTTTTTTTTTAAGATTTATTTATTTATTTTTTTGTCTGCTTCTGGTCTTAGTTGCAGCACGCAGGATCTTTGTTGAGGCATGCGGGGTCTTTCATTGTGGCGTGCAGGCTTCTCTCTGGTTGTGGCGTGCGGGTTTTCTCTTCTCTAGTTGTGGCGTGCGGGTTCCAGAACGTGTGGGCTCTGTAGTTTGCAGCAAGTGGTCTCTAGTTGAGGCCCGCGAGCTCAGTAGTGGTGGGCTTAGTTGCCCTGCAGCATGTGGGATCTTATTTCCCTGACCAGGGATCGAACCCGCGTCCCCTGAATTGTAAGGGGGATTCTGTACCACTGGGCCACCAGGGAAGTCCCTGGACAGTCCTTCTTTAGATACTCGAATACATTTTTTTCCCTGCTAGGGAAGGTCCAGCCCTGGGCGCCCATCTCTGTGGACTTAAAGTTTCTTTCCAGCTTGGGGCTGGGGTGGAGCGGGCACTCTCACTTCTCCCCTTTCTCCTGGCCCTTCCTGGGCCCTCCTGCGACCTGGGTTAAGTGGGCAGGGGTCTGGGAGGGTCCCTTCCCGCCGAGGGATCGGCCAGAGGGCCGGATCTTCAGGCGGGCGAGAAGGGCTTGTCCAGGATTGCCAGGCAGCGCCCTCCCCGCGGCCCGAGCAGCCGCGGCCCCGGGCCCGGAGCCCAGCAGGGGCGTGTCCCCGTGCTCACCTGCCATTGGGCAGGTGGGGCAGCCGGAGCTTTGGCAGGGGCCGTATTATAAATGCGGAGCCGGTGGCAGCGGAGCAAGGGACGTCGCAGAATGGTGGACAGCGTGTACCGGACCCGCTCCCTAGGGGTGGCGGCTGAAGGGCTCCCGGACCAGTACGCGGACGGAGAGGCGGCGCGCGTGTGGCAGCTCTACATCGGGGACACCCGCAGCCGCACCGACGAGTACAAGGCCTGGCTGCTCGGGCTGCTGCGCCAGCACGGCTGCCAGCGGGTGCTCGACGTGGCCTGTGGCACTGGGTGAGCCCGGGCAGGGGCCAGGGGACCGGAGTGAGCGGGAGCGGGTAGCGGGTGGTGGGGGACCGGGGTGAGTGGGGACCCGGGGCATTGGGGCGACGGAGTTGGCTCGGCCCGGGCAGCTTGATCGCAGGACCATGGCCGGGCACGTCAGGGCAGCCTCCTCCGCCGACCCTGAGCCGGGCGGGGGCGCGACGCCAGGGCCAGGAATGAGTGTTTGCCCAGGCAGAACAGGCAGGGCGAGGCCGACGATGGCAGGACGGGGCCCAGGAGACCCAGGGTGAGAGCGAGGGTGTGGGCACATCGGGTGGGGAAGGCGGGTTCGGGAGGGCGGCGCAAAGGCCAGGCTTTGGGGCCACACTGACGGAAGCTCTGTTCGGGCTCCAGCGCTGCAGCGTTAACACTTGTTCGACACGTGCCTCGGCCGAAGTACTGTGCCAGGTGCTTTTGATACATCAGTTTTTAAAATCCTCACAAAACCCCATGAGGTAAGAAGTGATAATCCATTTACAGCTGTAGAAATTTGGCCTCAGAGAGGTAAAGGTGGAGAGAAGATGCGGACCCAGGTTGTTTAGGGTCTGACCTGTGCTCTGAACCACCATGCTGGGAGTTCCCTGGTGGCCTAGTGGTTAGGATTTCCCACTTTCACTGCCGAGGGCCCGGGGTTCAACCCCTGTTGGGGGAACTGAGATCTCACGAGCCTTGTGGCGCAGCCAAAAGCAAAAACAAAAAAAATCATGCTATACTACCTCCTGTGCTCAAGTTACCTAACTTCCAGGAGCCTCAGTTTGCCCCATCTCTCAAATGGGGATAACACCATCTACCTTACTGGATTACCATAAGGATTAATGCACATTTGTAGAATACCTGACTCGGTGCTAAAACAAAAAAGAAAAGTTGCTACTGGGTTCTCAGTAACAGATTTGCCAGGTCAATTGAGGTCAGTGGAGAGAGGCTGGGGACAGGATATAGAGGAGACAGAAGTGTCCAGCACAGGGTCTCCTCCTTGCCTTCCCAGGCCCCCCTGACTGCCCCTCTCTGCCTGTCATCCCTGGTCCTGCCCAGGGTGGACTCCATCATGCTGGTGGAAGAGGGCTTCAGTGTGACAAGCGTGGATGCCAGTGACAAGATGCTGAAGTATGCGCTTAAAGAGCGCTGGAACCGGCGGCACGAGCCTGCCTTTGACAAGTGGGGTACGTGGGTCCAGCCAGGCGCCCTCAGCCCAGCCACCAAGGACACGGTTCTCTCTGCCCTGGGCTCCTTTAGCTCCTGTGGTGGGTGTTTTGTTTTCCTCAAGGGAGACAGTAAAACCACTGTCATTTCCCTGAAAAGGGAGGCTTAGGCACCAGAATGAGGTATTGAGTACGAGGGGCTAGTTTTAATTATGTTTATAGTGTCTTGTCTTTCCCCCAAATAAAAACCCGTAAGCACAGAGCCTTCCTTCCCAACCATGGCTTCCTCCTCCCTGGGCCCCTCTTCCCCTTCACCCTCCATGTCCATAATGATCCCCTCCCCCTGACTGGATGGGGAGTCCCTGTGTGTGTCTTAAAGGGGAAACTGAGGCAGGACTCCACTTGGTGGAGGTGGGTACTGCTGGTACCATGGTGCCACCCTGATCCCTCTTCCCCTTCCTGGCCCTCAGTCATTGAAGAAGCCAACTGGATGACTCTGGACAAAGATGTGCCCCAGCCACCACGGGGTGGCTTCGATGCTGTCATCTGCCTTGGAAACAGTTTTGCCCACTTGCCAGACTGCAAAGGTGAGAGAGGATGTGGCCTTGGGCATGGACACTGCTTTGAACTATATCCTTTCCATGCCCCTGGGGAGGAGAAAGATGGGAGGGAGACTGGTGCTGGGGGCCCTGATCAGACGCAGCCTCTCTGTCCCTGGCCGGCGGACTTCAGGGGACCAGAGTGAGCACCGGCTGGCCCTGAAGAACATCGCAAGCATGGTGAGGTCAGGGGGTGTGCTGGTCATCGATCATCGCAACTATGACCACATCCTCAGCACAGGCTGCGCACCGCCAGGAAAGAACATCTACTATAAGGTGGGGCCCCTGGGGGAGGGGCTGCCCAGAGAGGGAGGTGTGGTACTGGGGTCCAGGTCCCATTGGTAGTTGCAGAGGCTAACGCAGCTAACCACCACCTGCAGAGTGACCTGACCAAGGACATCACAACATCAGTGCTGACGGTGAACAACAAGGCCCACATGGTGACCCTGGATTACACGGTGCAGGTGCCAGGGACTGGCCAGAGCGGTTCTCCTGACCTGAGGTACCCACCTGGCAAGGCAGGGGAGGTGGGGGTGGGGCGGGGTGAGGGTGCTGAGACCACCAGTCCTCATGGTTGGTCGGGGGCTCTGTTGCAGTAAGTTCCGGCTCTCCTACTACCCTCACTGTCTGGCATCCTTTACGGAGCTGCTTCAAACAGCCTTCGGGGGCAAGTGCCAGCACAGCGTCCTGGGTGACTTCAAGCCTTACAAGACGGGCCAGGCCTACATCCCCTGCTACTTCATCCACGTGCTCAAGAAGACAGACTGAACAAGCCCTCAGCTCCCACAGCCCTCTGCCCAGGCGCTGTCAGGCTCTGGGGAGGAGGGACCAGTAGCCCCACACCAAGCCCAGCCCCCTCCAGTGCAGATCTTGGGGGTGTGGGGAGGGCAGACTGCAGCTGGGGGACAGGGATTTGGGTTCAGGCAGATGGAAGGCTGAACAATATAGTTTATGCCTTTTTCAGGTCCTGTATACCTTGTGTTTGTATCAGAAGGATCAGGCTCCTGCGGTGCCCACCCTGCCCTCCCCTGAGTTCACTCCGCCACCGGCTTCTCCACGCCAACCTTTTAGACCACGACACCAGCAGGGGGCGGCATATGCTTTATTTTCAGCCACAGATGGGGCTCCCTCAGGACCTGATCCTTCCTCCTGAGCAGAGGGGCCTTAGTCTTGGAGCTGGCCTGGAGGGCGGACAGGTGGGAAGAGGATGCCTCCTGAGCTCTCTCGGGGCTCCTGATGCCACTCGGCACTCAAGGGAGTGCCTGGAGGTAGGCAGCGTTCAGGTGGGTCGGTGGCACTGGCCTGAGAAAGAGCCTTTGCTCTCTCAGGTCTCTGTGGAGATACCTTTAGCCCCTGCGGGCAGGGTCCCGGGCTGCAGGAGGCTCCTAGCAGGCAGCAAACTTGCGCTGGATGCTCTTGTACCGGAGCAGCTCGTGCTCGCTGACCGAGGGCTGTAGCCGGGCTGCAGCCTGCAGCAGGTCCTCCGTGGTGAGCAGCAGTGCCGAGCTCCTGGGCTCCAGGCCTGGGGGTGACAAGGGGAGGTGAGGCCAGCTGGGGCACGGAGGCTGTGGTCTCTGCCCAAGCAGGGGAGCACCCTGGTAGGCACCTTCTTGCCCAGAGTCCCCCAGGGGTCAACAGTCCCTCCTCTGAAATCCAGAACCAGGCCTGGTGCCCACTAGGTCCTTGGCTGACCTCTGGGGCTGGTGAGTGGCTCACCTTCCTCCAGGTCCCGAACCCTGCGTTTGAGGGCAGCTGTCATGGCATCGGAGCATAGGGAGTAGAGGTCTGCGCCCGTCAGCTGGGGTGGGCAGTGGTCCAGCACGTCCACCAGGCTCACAGAGGGCTCGAGCCTGAATCTGTTGTGGGGATACAGGAAACAAAGAGACTTACCTGGCACCCCCTACTCTGTCAGAAGGCATCCCTGACCAGCTTACTGTGCACTCTGCACTTATCCCCTAACCATCCCAAGGCCCAAGCCCTGTGGGGGTCTCCCTCTAACAGGGCATACTTGCGCGTGATGGCGCTCAGAACACGCAGCTGGGAGGCGCGGTCCTCGCTCACTCCCACAAACACCAACTTGTCAAACCTTTAGGGAGACAGCTGGGCGTGAGTGCCAGGGTGCCTGGCATGAGGGTGGAGAGGCACCGAATGGGGGTCAAGGGACAGGCCCAAATGGGCCTGGCGGAGGTGAAAGGTACAGGGTGCACACCTGCCAGGCCTCAGAAGGGCAGGGTCCAGGAGGTCTGGTCTGTTGGTGGCTCCAATCACAAACACATCCTGAGTGCTGTGAAGCCCGTCCAGCTCGGCCAGGAGCTGAGACACCACCCTGTGAAGGAGGAAGTGAAGGTGAGAGAGTGCCTGGTGCATCCCCAGCCTCTGCCCTGCTTGTGGTGTTCCTTGCAGGCTGTCTCCACAGGGCCCCCTGCCCGGTTGTGCTTTGTGACCCCTCCACACAGGCCCCCATCTCCTCAATGCCCCACACCCAATTCCACAGCCCCTTTTAGCTTCTGTTATACTATCGCAGAACCAGTAGGGCAGGAACTCTTTGGGCTCCAAAGACTAGTGCAGCCTGTCTCACATCCCTCTGTCCTGGACCCCAGATTCCATTCTGGCTCAGACCCCCACCTGTCCATCACACCTCCAGAGTCTCCACTTCGCCCCCGGCTTGGGGCCAAGGAGTCCAGTTCATCAAAGAAGATGATGCATGGAGCTGCGGCCCTGGCCCTGGCAAACACTTAGGAGAGAGAAGGGCCCACAGGACAGGGAAGCCCAGGGGGGTTTGAAGTCAGGAGATGGGGAGGGAAACCCATGTTGACAACTCATCACTAGCACTTCAGGTAAGAGGCCCCACCCAGCAGGAACCTGACCTGGGGAGAGGAAGACTAGCAGTGACCTCGAGCAGCCTGAGGGTAGGGGCGGCTCGGGGGCCAGAAGCCCTGCCCCCACCCCCCACTCACCTTGCCGAACATTCTCCTCGCTTTGGCCCACGTACATGTTGATCAGCTCGGGCCCCTTCACGCTGAGGGAGGGGATGGGAGAGGGTGAGACTCCTCAGATGCAGAAAACACACAACACACCTCCTGCCCCCTGCCGCTGCCCCCAATCCACCCACCCTCCCTGCCAGGCCCCCTCGCCACCTGAGGAAGGTAAGGCTGCACTCAGTGGCTACTGCCTTGGCCAGGAGGGTCTTGCCCGTGCCAGGGGGCCCGTGGAGCAGAAGGCCGGAGCGCCTCAGGCCCAGGCTCAGCAGCTCAGGGTGCTCTAGAGGGAGCTGAATAGTCTCCAGAATCTCCTTCTTCACCTCCTGCAGCCCACCCACATCGTGCCAGGACACCAGGGGGATCTAGGAGATGGAAAGGGCACAGTTGGACACGTGCTGGTGGAGGGAGCTCCGGTCCCACCTCCAAGGACCTGGAGTGTCTACCTTGGGGGCTCCGACGGCTTGGGAGTGAGCTGACTGCAGCTGCTCCAGCGCCTGCCCAAAGTCCTCAGCCAGGAGAGGAAAGCCAGCAGCACACAGCTCCCCCTCATCCTCCGCACTCAAGCCACCTGCCCAGCTGCAAAGGAAAATCCAGGGAGGCCTCTGGAGGACCTAACCTGAGGTCTCCTCCCCATAAGGGCCCTCACCCTCCTCCCTTCCTCACCAGCCCCTACCCACCCATACCGCCTCTTGCCGCCTTGCCCCTCCTGTGCCCAATTTCTTTACCCCGAGTTCTTGATCCTGGTGCAGGCTGCCCGGCTGCTGTGGGTCAAAAGGGCATAGAGATCCCCTACCACAAAGCCCTGGGGAACCACAGGAGAGGACACGTGAGCAGGTCACAGTAGGCAGGAACCCATGCGGGGCTGGACCCCTGGCTGCAGCAGAGGCCCATCACTGATGCCTCGGGTTTTCTACCCTCACTTGCACACTTGCATGGCAGCAGGACTGAGTACCCCCGGCAAAGAGTGCAGGGCGGCCCGTATCCTGCCTGGGTACTCACTGCACACCGCCGTGCCAGCTGCGCCAGGTTCACCTCTTGGCCCAGTGGGAGGTGGGCAGTGAGGGCCCGCAGGATGCTGAGCCGCTGCCCCTCTGACAGCACAGGCACCTCTAGCTCGTGAGGAAACGCTGTCTGCACATCCACAGGCAGGTCCTGGGCCCGGCTTGTGGTGGCCACGACCATCAGGGGAGGGCAGCTGCAGACAGGGAGTGGGCAGCACTCAGGGCAAGAAGGTGGCCGGCAGCCCCTGAGCACTGCCTCGTCCTGAGGCTGGTGCAGGAGGGCAGGGAGGAGGGTAGGGCTGGGATGGGACAGGGAGATGGGCGCCCCAAAGCTTCCTGGATGGTGCATCCCCCCTACACAGGGCGCTCAGTGAGGGCAGAGGCTGTGCTTTAGTGTCCCCCAAGAAATACCAGGGACTGCGTCCTCCTCCCTCTGGGTACCCCCATGCCCCTCAGCTCAGGGCTGCCTGGAGAGCAGCCAGATGGGCAGCAGACGTCTAAGAAGCCACTGAGGGGGTGGTAAAGAGAGGGCTGGACCCTACCCCCTTCCAGACCCAGCGCTGGATGATACCTGGTGAGGGGGTCTTCATCCAGGAGGAGGCGACGCAGTGTGGCCACCACACGGGCATCCTCGCCTAGCCCATCACGGTCCCGGCCCAGCAGGTCCACAGCTGTCAGCAACAGAACCACAGGCCGGCAGCGCCCAGCCCGAGAGAAAGTGGCCTGCAGTTTTGTCTCCACAGCCCCGCTACTGTCTGCACAGAGGCTGGAGCAGGGCACCTGGGGAGGGGGTCCCGATGGGCCTGTGAGCAAGGGGGCAGGGGTGACTGGGGCAGGAGAATGGAGGGAGGAGTCACTAGAAGGTACAGGCCATCTCTTTTTGGAGGGCAGGGATGGGGGAGGAAGGTAACACTGGCCGAGCCCTAACTCTTCTTTACCCTAACCTCACTTCCTGGACTGTCCACCAAAACCTTGGAGCATCCTCCCTCTTGAAAGCATCTCTCAGTAGCTCAGCATCATGGGACTATGCCTGACCCACTGCCCACTAGGCTGAGGTGGCAGGGTCAGGCTTGTAGCCAGGGGGAGAGGGAGAATCTGGGCTGGGGAGGAGACGTGGTTGGGATCTATTCTCCAGGGACCCTCACCTTCAATAAGTGGAGCCCGAGGCAGCTGCAGGCGGCAGCGACTGCAGTGGTCTTCCCACTGCCCGGGGGGCCCCGTAGAAGGACACTGCCTGTTCCTGTCAGCAGGGCACCCCTGCAACCAAAGAAGAGACGTTTGTTTCCTCCATTCTGCCCAAATGTGAGAGTCCCCAGTGACACAGGGCCCCTTGGATCCAGAAAGCAGACACCATCCTTGAAGCAAACCCCCTCCCCAACCCTCGGGGCTGTCGCCACACGGTGAGGCCATATTTCCCACACCACCTTGGTACTCTGGCAGGGGCATGGAGCATATCCAGCAGCTGAGACTAATTCTCTTTTGTCATCAAGAAAGTCTTGGCTATTCTGTCTGGTTTGGATTGTACTGGGTGGAATTAGGGAGGCATGTGTGGCTATACTTAGGCCAGTGGTATGAGGACCTGTGTCTTTCAGGTACAGGATGGTGAAGGTCAGGATGGCTAGTGGGCTCCCCAAGGGGAATGGCAGTCTCAGAGACAGTTGTCCCTGGTGGAGATTCTTCCTCCATAGCTGACCCTGGAGGACCGTGGTTATCCCAGGAAAGGAGCCTGGGAATTTGCTTACAGAAAGGACACGGGCTAGTGGCGTGGGCCTAACAGTTGGAGGGAGGTCCACCTAATTCTTCCACTCTGAACAGGGCATTAGGAACTACTTGTCTGGCCTGCCGCTCCTCCAGGGACGTTCTCAGCAGGTTTTTCTCACACAGGGGCCTCACTCACCCTGGCTGGAGGCGAGGCTTCAGGGCAGCACAGAGCTCAGTCACCAAGCCCTCCAGGCCTGGAGGAGACAAGCTGCTCCAGGGAGTGGATTCACCTGAAGGGAGCCTTGGAACAAGGCTCAGGGTAGAACCCACCTGTGAAAGGTGGGAGGAAGCTTTAGTTTCTGGAAGTTTTTTTTTTTTAATTTATTTTATGGTTAATTTACAATGTTGTGTTAATTTCTACTGTACAGCAAAGTGATTCAGTTATATAAACATACACATTATTTTTCATATTCTTTTCTATTATGGTTTATCCCAGGACACTGAATATAGTTCCCTATGCTATATAGTAGGACTTTGTTGTTTATTCATTCTATATATAATAGTTTGCATCTGCTAATCCCAAACTCCCAGTCCATCCCTCCCCCACCCTCCTTCCCCCTTGGCAACCACAAGTCTGTTCTCTAGAAGTTCTTTCTGCTCCTTTCCCCAAGTCTACCCCCACCGCTAGGGCCTCACCAAGTACAAGGAGGTATGGGTGGTGTCAGCTACGTAGGCCCTGGTTGGCCCATCCGGAGCTTCCCCAACTGTTTTCTTCACTTTAAAGAACATCTCCCGCCACCTGCAGGAAAGAGGCCCAATGAACCCCAGATGCAGAGCACACACACCCCTCCCCAAGGGCAAGGTGGCTGTCTCAGTCAGAGGTCCACTGCAGGGACAAACTCAAGAGCAGCATAAATACATGTCCCTAGACATGGCGGAGGTGGGGAGGAAGTGGGGGACGTGGAGGAAAAGGAAAGCAGATGGTCTTTCTTATCTCCCTGACTGGATCACATGCATTTTGAGCGCAGGAACTGTGCCTGTCCTCCGCATCCCTCATGACAACATCACCTGAGGGTGTGTTTCTTCAGGTAAATGGCCTGCCCATCCACTCCAATGGGAGAAGCCACCCCTGCACCAAGCAGTGACCATCTGACTGTTTTCACTGGCTTCAGAACAGTCCCACCCTCAAATACGTACCCACCAAGGCCACCCAAAACCTCAGAGGAAAGAGTCCCTTGGCTCTTATTCAAGCATCCACAAAATCTAATTGCAGGCAGATTCCTTCATAATGACATTTAATGATTAATGATTCTCTATTTTGGCTGCACATTAGAATTATCTGTGAAACTTAAAAAAAAAAAATCAACATCTGTCAAATACTGTATGATTCCATGCAGTAGATTAGTGGCTGCCAGGAGCTGAGGGGAGGAGGGAACAGGGAGTGACTGCTAACGGGGAGGGCTCTCCTTCTGGGGTGATGAACATGTTCTGGAATTAGTGACGCTGATGGCACAACCTTGAGAATATACTAAAAGCCACCGAATTGTACACTTTAAAAGCATGAATTTTATGGTATGTGAATTATATCTCAATTTAAAAATTAACATTTTCCTTCCTTTGGGAAAAAAATAAAGACTGCACAGGTCCCAGCCTCACCCTGCTGCTCCAATAGGTCTGGGGTGGGACTCACACATTTGTATTTTTCGAAAGCTCCCGGCCATAACCAGGGCTGTGCAGTCACTGGCTAGTGTCAGAGTGAGTTAGGGTAACTCAGCCTACTAAGGGGGTGGGTAGCAGATAGCAGTCGCTAGTCCAATTTTCCAGATAAAGAAATGAACTACTCCCATCTTTAATCCTCAGGCAGAACAGCAATGACAGAACCTGGGCCTCTTTAAGGTCCAATCAGGGTGCAAATTCCTTTGCTCAGTGTCTCACAGTCACAGAACTGCTCCCTCTGGTAGCACAGGAGGGTGGGGGTGGGAATGCTTTCAGGTGGAGGGGGAAGCACACCAGGTTAGTATTATGAAACTCACGTAACCATAGGCAGTGATTGTGGTAAAAACTAGAACATAAGGAAAACTGTCCTACTGTTATTCATTATAAATAAATGATGGAAATAAATAAATAAATGATGGGTGGGTCCATAACCTAGACACTCGGTCAGGCTGAACATCCTGAGTCAGAGTGCATATGGCAGGCAGTGGGATCCAAGGAGGAACAGCACTGGGGCGGGGAGGGGGAGGGAGACATGCCCACCCCCTTCCACGGAGAGTGGAGGGACCACCTCAGTGAGCACACGGGCCAGACCTCTGGAACATATCTGGATACTGCTGAGGAACACCGGGTTGCGTTCCCGAGAGCCAGACGGGAAACAGTGGAGCTGGAACCCATAGGCCTGGCGTGGGAAAGCGGAACGCTGGGGAGTCTGAAGGGGCTTTAGTGGACTTCCTTGCCAGGGATCACAAAAGCCTCCCTGCAGGGCTTCCCTTACCAAGTCCAAGAAGTGGGGCTAAAGCACTCATCTCTGTCCTTGGACCCACCTGTCCACCCCAACCCTGCTTTCCAGGACCTGCTCAGGGGGGAAGAACCATGTGCTCAGCACCCAGAGGAGGGAGACAGGTCTCCAGGGGGCTGGAATGGCAGAGGTCCAGGAAAAGGATGGGCTTCCCAGTCTGCCTCAGGAGGGCCTAGTGCCTGTTTTCCTTTCAAAGTACAAAGGGTGGGTATTCTGCAGTTTTCCTACAGAAAGCTAGCTCATAGACATTTGCTATATTTAAGATGGGATACAGAGTAGGAAGTGACGGATAGCAGCCTGGCATTCTCCACCAGGCCCCAGTTGTAGATTTGAACTGGGAAAGCTCAAATTCCCAGTTGTAGATTTGAACCTGCAGCGCCAAGTGGGATTACATGGGGCACTACCAGCCCCTTCCTCTGGGTACCATAGCCCTGAGACTGGGGAGACAGAGTGCTGGCCAGAACCCAGCTCTGAATACCGACCAAGGACGAATCAGGAGCTCCAGACAAGGCGTCCCTCTCTTGGCAGAGGGCCCAGGCTGGCTCGGCCCGGAACCTTGGGCACTATGGCTCTTATGCCCAAGTTCCTGCAGGCGGGTCCCACCACCTCAATGAGATTTCCTGGAAGGCTGGGTTAGTGTACCTACCAGCTGTCTTCTCCTTCTAGTAAATCCCTACAGGAAATCAGTCCTGGGGTGTGGAGCTACACATTCTTCCCCCTTCACATAAGGCCAAGTGGTCTCTGAATTCTTCGCCTCACCATTTTACATGCAACTTCTGTAGTCAGAGTCAACAGGAGGAGGAGAAAGGTTGGACTCCTTGTTTTGGGTCCCTAGCTCAGTTATGCTCTATTTCTCATTCTGTTGAGGATAAGGAAAGAGGGGAGGCATCCCAAGGACAGCAGAAATCCCTCCCTCCCCTGCCTTGGGAGACAGGATTGAAAGCAGCATGTGCACATTCCATCCATTAGGGTAGAAATCAGGGCCTGGGTCTCCTCCTGCTGAGTGTATGGGAGGTGTGGCCTAAACAACACTGGTTAAGAATGGAAAGCAAGGAATCTCACGTTGGTCTAGGCCATTAAACTGTTTTAAATGCTTTACTTTGTCTAGGACCACCAATCGATTTGAGGATAAACACTCCCAAAAGCTAGCAGGCTGTGGTTCTTAATTCTTTTTTCAGTCACACGCCTATTTGAGAACCTGAAGAAGGTATGTGCCTTCTGTCCAGAAATATGTGTGACAACAACAAAATGTTCTTATGCACAAAATTATTCCATTCAACTTGAGGACTCCTGCACCCAGGTTAAGAATCCCAGCTGTGGGAAAGGAGGCAGCTGCGTACCTGGGCAGTTTCTCTGGGCTTCCTTCCAGGATCTCTACTTGTCCGACTGTTGGCACACACAGAACATCCCCTTCCTGGACTGCCCTGTAACACAGCAGTGGCCCTGGTCAGCTCACGATGGGAGTCAAGAGCATGGGCCTGACACGTGCCCGCACAGCCAACCCCAACATGCAGACTATTTCTTAGGGGCCTCCTGCCCACCCAGAGATCCCAAGCAGTTTTACAGAGAACAAGTCTGACCTAGAAAGAGCTGCAGGAAATGGCAGAGAGGCTAGAGAGGGGATCAGAGACCAGAGGGAGGCAAAGCAGTATCCCGGCTGCTTTGGGGTCTTCCCAAATCAAAGTGGTTTCTCAGTTTAGGATGGCTGGATTCACCTCCTGGTCCAGATTACTCTTCTATTGTCCGTCTGACACAGCAAGAGGCTTCTAGCCACAATATTGCCTTAAACTGTGGCTTTTTAAAATCAGATGCTCTGTGGTACCTGAATCTAGGGCATGGGATGGGAGGAGAGCAATGAGGGTAAGATGCTATCCTCCTGAAAGGGGGACGCAGCTAACCTGGGTGTCTGAAAGTGCCGGTAAAGAACATGGTCATAAGTTCCATTAGTGCTGTAGTGAGGAGAGGACACAATTTCGATGTGTAACTCTTTGGCAAACGGAGGCCCAGGCAGCACTGAGCAGCTTCCTTTGTCTTCATGGGTGCTGGAGCCCTCCAAGTATCTCTATTAGAGAAACAACCACCACCTTATAACCTTCTCCCAAGGAGTCAGGCTCTACCCAATCCCTTAGCAATCAATATTTCTGCTTCCATCCTTTATCCTTTCCATAACCATAAGGCTTGTGGGAGAGGAGACCTAAGGTAGCAGAGCTGAATACCTATATCTTCCTGAGAAAACAGAAACCTCTCCTTCTAATGGGCACCAGGAAGAGATTTCTGACTCTGACTTTTCTGACTCTCCCTCCAAAAAGTTCACCAGGAAAGATAACCATTCCGTAATACCTTTATACTGGCCCAGAGCCAGTGAAACAGTAAAGACATTTAATGCCCACAAGTCATTTGAGTGACACCAGGCAGCCACTGGGAATATTAATTGGACATTAGTGGGGACACTCTGAATTCAGGCTGTAGTTAAAGGATATGATCACAATGAAGCTGAAAGGGCTGCGTTAGCTGAATGAGCTCCAGTCTGAGTAATCCAGTATTTTCCCTCCATTCAGAAAGAAATCCACACCTAACTCCCATTCGTGCGTATCTTATATCTCTTTTTGACATCCCATAGCACTAACTGGCTATGCCAGCATTATCTAATATAACTTTCTAAAGTGATAGAAATGTGCTATATTAACATGTGGATGTTGAACACTCAACATATGCCTAAAGCAATTAACGAACTGAATTTTTTACTGCATTACTTTCAGTTGATTTAAAGCGCCACCAAGGGGCTAGTGGCTTCCACACTGGACAGCGCAGGCCTAACCCACACATCCAGGTGCTTAATTAAACAGTAGACTATATTTGTACCCCCAAAATAATTACCTTCTTGAAGTAAGCTTCTTAAAGGCAGAAACCAAAAACTCCTCCTGGATATATTTAATAAAATATTAAACTTAAACACCAAGCACTAAAGAAACCAAGAGCCCTTCCCTTCAAAGAATTTACAATGTACAGTTGAGCATTAGACAGATTACATGAGCATAACAACACAATAAAATAAATGCTCTCTGAAAGGTACAATACAAAATGCTATAGTAAGAAGAAGTAATGTTAAATTTGTGGTGGTGAGATTATATAAGGCTTTGAGAAGACAGTGCCACCTTTAGATGGGCCTTCAAGGAAAGCATGGTAGGATTTTAACCGAGGAGGCTAAAAGAATAGGAAGGAACTTGAAGTCAAGGATAGCATGAGCAAAACCTGGACGTATCATCCTCCATACTACCCAGTACAATACTGGATACACTGCAGCAATTCAACAAACAACTGATTAGATTTAGTAGATTAATATATACAAGTGGTAATTTGACCGTAATTTTCACCTTTCACCCAAATCGTGAAAGCCCTTCCCATGCACCACCACCATGTTTTTAATTGTAGAGAATGGGTAAACAAGGCTAAGAGGCATTAAGTGAAAAGTCCAAGATCTAAAGGAGTAAGGGACCTAAATTCTACAGCTCTGATCTTCTAATTCAGTTAAGACAAAGAAGAGGGGATAAAGACGAGAAAGCATTCCTGACCTCAGTCTGGTATCCTACCTGAATTTTAAGCTCTCCCACCTCCAGGGGATCACAGCCGAGATTAAAAGCCAGAGTAGCAGGCACGAGGGCCAGTCCGTCAGCGAGGGGCTCTCCCAGCTGCCCAGAGCCGGGTCCCAGCCTTTCACAGAGGTCCCAGCGAGGCTCTAGGACCTGCACCGTGGCCAAGTGTGGCTGGGAAGTGTTCGATGACTCTCCAGCCCGGGTCACCCACACCCATTCGCCCTGGAAGAGGCTGAGGCTACGGAGACAGCTCCGGCTCACCCCCAATGCATCTCCAGTCCCTCCCAGAACTCCCCGGAGTCGCCGGACTGTGCCAGAGGCCGCGAAGGAGGACACCACCGGCGGGGGTGGGGGCCGGCTGCTGTCCTCAGTCTCCGGACCCAGTTTGGCCCGCCCACGGAGCTCAGTTACAGCTAGTCGCGTCCCTGGGCCCAGTAGCCCTTGTAACGCCGGCCGCGTCTCCAGCACCCGCGGTCCGGGTACTGGCAGGGTCTCTCCGCGCCTCACCAGCAACGGCCCGACTCTCGGTCCGAGCCCGGGCCCAGACGAGGTGCCGAGCAGCGCCCAGCCCAGCGCCGGGGGCCGCCGCACCGGCCGCGCCCGCACCCATGCCCCGGAGCCCAGGGCCAGGAGCCGCAACAGCGCGCGGCTCACCAGCAGCTGCGGAGGCCCCGGCCCCTGCTCTTCGGTGCCCGCGCCCGGTCCCTCCAGGGCGGCCACTAGCAGCGCCGGCCCTGCCGGGCTCTCCCCGGCAGGCCGCAGCGCCAGCACCAGGCCCAGCCCCGCCGCAGGCCACGGGCCCCCGGGCGGCAGCAGCACCGCCAACGGGGGTGTCTCCGTCGGGAAGGGCTCCAGGACCCGCAAGACTGCCAGCGCCATGGTGACAGGAAACCAACAAGCACAGAGCACAGCCAAGGAAGGCGCCTTCGGGAGCCGGAGAGCCAGACGTCCAAGCGGCTCACACGCCGCTTCCGCTTCCGTCAGGGGAGGTGCGAGGGAAGTGGGCGGGGCGTCGGGTGCAAGAGCTTGCTCCAGGAAGGTGAGCTGAGCCTTGGATCGATCCGGGTGGTGCCATGGTGGCAGTAACGCAGTCACTGTGGTCGGGTAGTCTACGCAAGCACCCTTTGAGAAGTGTTTACAGGGATTTACCTTCCGCGCCTGCTTGGGGAGTAACGTCCTGTCAACTACCCTCCCCATAACATGTACTTAACAGTTTACTGAATGATCAATGAACGGTCATTATGTTCTGCACTAAACTAGGCCCACTACTGGGAGCTGTGGGTGGAGTGTTTAGGAAGGAGTCCACTCTGTGGAACTGTAGGCACTGAGGTTTGAGGGTTGTGGGGAAGGTTGCAGGAGGGAGTGATAGGATTATAAAACTGGCTCAGACGGGCTTATGGGGATATGTAGTGGCTGCTGGCTGAATTACTACATGTGATTCATGTAGCCCTGGAGTGTTTGGTGCTGCCACACCTGTTCCAACACATCCTACACAAAACCCACGTTCCAGTGTTTTTTGTCCTGTTTGTTCTACTCCCACCAAGCTTGAAGCAACGACAAAGTAGCCTCACTTTTTCATCTCTCCAAAACCAGATGCTCTCCCCCCACCAATTCTTGCAGACTGGAGATCCATTCCTAACTTTCACCCTACAGAGGAGTGGGCAGCAGAGCAGACAGAAGAGAGAGGTTCAAGGTTTCAGTCACGAGTACCAAACCAACAGCTTGCTTGCTTCCCATCTGTGCTGTTACTTAGAGTTCATCCTTGTCTCCACCTCCACTGCCCTGTATAAAACACTCGGACACTGGCTTGCCGCACTTTCAGTTATTAACAATATTCTTGCATTTAGAATCAATGGATTGGGGAATTTGCTGGTGGTCCAGTGGTTAGGACTCCGTGCTTCCACTGGAGGGGGCACAGGTTTGATCCCTGGTTGGGGAACTAAGATCCCACATGCCGTGTGGTGTGGCCAAAAAGAAAAAAAGAAAAAAGAAAAGAATCAGTAAATTGGTTGGTGGCAATCTCCTCTTTCCGGACCTTGCATTCTCTTCCTTGCATTCCCTGCCTAACTTTCTCCTTTCCTTCATCTTGAGGCAGTCTTCTACTTTGTACATTCTACTTTCCTGAAAATCTGAGAGGTGAATATTAGATTTACATGTTATAAGGTATTTTTTTGATATGGACCATTGTTTTTAAATTAATTAATTAATTTATTTATGTTTGGCTGCGTTGGGTCTTCGTTGCTGTGCACAGGCTTTCTTTAGCTGTGGCGAGCAGAGGCTGCTCTCATTGCGGTGTGCGGGCTTCTCATTGTGGTGGCTTCTCTTGTTTCAGAGAACGGGCTCTAGGCATGCGGGCTTCAGTAGTTGTGGCACGTGGGCTCACTTGTTGTGGCTCACAGGCTCTAGAGCGCGGGCTCAGTAGTTGTGGTGCACGGGCTTAGTTGCTCCGCGGCATGTGGGATCTTCCTGGACCAGGGCTCGAACCCATGTCCCCTGCATTGGCAGGCGGATTCTTAACCAGTGAGCCACTAGGGAAGTCTGATGTGGACCATTTTTAAAGTCTTTATTGAATTTTTTACAATATTGCTCCTGTTTTATGCTTCGGTTTTTTGGCCGTGAGGCATGTGGGATCCTAGCTCCCCGATCAGGGATCGAACCCACACCCCTGCACTGGAAAGTGAAGTCTTAACCACTGGACCGCCAAGGAAGTCCCTATAAGGTATTTCTATTCCCTAGAGAGACAAGAAAATATTTTTTAAATGTTTGATTATATTTCCTAGTCCTAAACCTGAAATTGCCCAGTTCTACATCTTTAAAACAGCTTGCAAGAGTGTACTAGGGGAACTTCCCTGGTGGTCCAGTGGCTAAGACTCCACGCTGCCAATGCAGGGGGCCCAGGTTCGATCCCTGGCTGGGGAAATATATCCCACATGCTGCAACTAAGAGTTCACATGCTAGTTCGCATGCCACAACTAGAGATCCTGCACACAGCAATGAAGATCCCGTGTGCCGCAGCTAAGACCTGGCACAGCCAAATAAATAAATATTAAAAAAAAAAAAAAAGACGGACTTCCCTGGTGGTGCAGTGGTTAAGAATCCACCTGCCAATACAGGGGACACAGGTTTGAGCCCTGGTCCAGGAAGTTCCCACATGCCGCAGAGCAACTAAGCCCGTGCACCATAACTCCTGAGACTGCGCTCTAGAACCCCTGCTCTGCAGCAAGAGAAGCCACTGCAATGAGAAGTCCGAGCACCGCAATGAAGGTAGTTCCCCACTCGCTGCAACTAGAGAAGGCCTGCGCACAGCAGTGAAGACCCAACACAACCAGAAAAAAAAAAAAAAAAAAAGAATGTACTAGGTACCTGAATTCACAAGGATGGAAGTTCCCATTTGATAGTTCTAAATTATTATGTGGCTCTGTCCCCTGCCTCTCAGAGGAACCAAGGACTGGGAGGATGGTGGGGTGAGTCCAAACAGGATATGCCTCCTTTACACAGTAGCAGGCAAGCTCCAGGCCTCATGGCTATCGTGCTCCTTGAGGTCTTGGGAATGGGTAAATACATCTGGTATCCTGCCTGGGTCAGCATCCATACAGACACAAATATCCATCCACAAATAAACGTGCTTTCCTTCTAGGCTTTTCCCCCAGCAAATAATGGTTGGCATGCCTTCCACTCTGCATTACCTTGAAATCGTCATTTGTCATTGAATGCCAAATATTACTTCTGTAAGATAGCCAGGAGCCTAGATTTTGTTGCCTTTACTTCCATACCTCTTGCTCTTCAACCTGCTATAACGTTCCTTCCATTCTTCTGAAACTTTCCTGCAAAGATCATCTGTAAACTCTTAACTGCAGAATATAGGTGAGGTTGTTTGATCTTTTGGTTTTTTTGACAAAAAATGCATTTGTTTATTTAAAATTTAAATTTCACTGGTTTTCCTATATTTTATCTGGCTGCCATGCCAGGAGCATCCTATTTTACAATGAAATCATGCCTAAAAGGAAGACAATCAGCAGCAGCCTAGGTTTCATGATGAAGTATTTAAAACCACTACGACATGCATTGTTGAAAGAAGAACACAAACAAAAACTTATTTTAAAAAACATAGGCTATACTAAAGTAGAAAACAAAATCCAAAGGGAAAGATAAGTCATCACTCAAAGATCCTTTTTTTTTTTTTTCTTGCAGTACGCGGGCCTCTCACTGTTGTGGCCTCTCCCATTGCGGAGCACAGGCTCCAGACGCACACACTCAGTGGCCATGGCTCACGGGCCTAGCCGCTCCGCGGCACGTGGGATCTTCCCAGATCGGGGCACAAACCCGTGTCCCCTGCAATGGCAGGTGGACTCTCAACCACTGCGCCACCAGGGAAGCCCTCAAAGATCCTTTTAATACACGTGGATGGAACCCCATTGGGTTCCAGTATCCTCCTAAGTTCTTCACATGTCATCCATCCTTTGTATCACGGAGGTGACAAATCATCCTGAATTCCCTTCTTGGAGCAGAAGGGACTTGGACCTGCGTGCGGGGTCCTGGGAAAGTCATTTGGAATGTGTTTTCTGGTGGCATTTGAAAGTCCCCAGCTGACGGAAGGCACTGTGACACTCGGGACACAAGTAGGGTTTGAGCACAGAGTGAGTGTGTCAGTGAATGTTGCGGTTCTCGCTGTGGCTAAAGACTTTGTCACAGTGCTCACATCGGAAAGGCTTCTCCTTGGTGTGGATCCTCTTGTGAGCGTGCAGCGTGGAGTCGTGGGTGAACTTCTTGGGGCAGAGATCACAGCAGTATGGCTTCTCTCCTGTGTGGATTCGCTGGTGAACCTGCAGGTCCGAAGGCTGCATAAACCCTTTGGAACAGATATTTCATTTAAAGGGTGTCTCTCCCATGTGTGTCCTCTGGTGAAGGGTAAGCTGAGATGGATAAGGAAATCTCTTCTTGCATACCATATTCATAAGGTGCCCATCCCCAGGCTTCTTTTCCCTCAGGAAGACTGGTTGGTCCCACTGTGCTAGGTGTGCCAACAGAATGGGACCCAAGTTGTCCTGAGAATTCTCCTTTGTCCAAAGACGTGGCTTCTTCCTGACGCACTTCTTGGGAAGTGGGACTGTTGGCCTGTTTCCATTTGAAACATCTTAGACTCCTCGGAGAACCTCTTCTGTATCCACTCTTAGTGGAAACTTCTCCCTCAGGGCCCTTGAGAATTTCAGGCTCTTGAGATGCTGTTTGATCTTGATCTTACTCAACCTTTCTCTGGGATCTGACACTATTGACCAATCCTCTTACACTTCCTTTGCCATTATGACACCAGTTTACCTCCTACATCTCTGATGGCTTCCAGAATTCATCCTCAACTCCTCCCTTTCCCTTACCATCCTCCCCACAATCCTGTGAATCAACAAATCCTGAGCAACCACAGGCTTATTCTTAAGCCTTCTCCAGTAATCGACCTGCTACTGGAGTTGACTTTCTGAAACATATTCCTCCAGCCACCTCTAGGTTTGTGTAATTTAGTACATTGTATCTTTTTAAAAATAAATTTATTTTATTTATTTTTGTTTGCGTTGGGTCTTTGTTGCTGCTGGCGGGTTTTCGGAGAAGGGGGTCTACTCTTCGTTGCAGTGCGCGGGCTTCTCATTGCCGTGGCTTCTCTTTCTGCAGAGCATGGGCTCTAGAGCGCAGCCTCAGTAGTTGTGGCCCATGGGCTTAGCTGCTCCACAGCACGTGAAATCTTCCTGGACCAGAGCTCTAACCCGTGTCCCCTGCATTGGCGGGTGGATTCTTAACCACTGCGCCACCAGGGAAGCCCTACTACATTGTTTCTTAATCATCTATTTATACACGGCTGTTAACTTCACCAGACTCTTAACTCCTTGAGGGCAGGAACTGATCTTATGCATTAGGACACTGGCTTTGGCAGGGTGGGGAGTAAGGGATGTATTTCCGAGACACTCAACAATGAGGTAGCATTTCCACTGCGTTCCCAAGTGCTCAGGTCTAGCCGGTTCCCCAACCCTAGAGCATATGCAGTAGGAACGGGGATCCTCTTCCCAAAGTTGCAACAAACCCTAGATTCTCATCTCATTTCACCCCGGTCCCGGCCTGCCAGGCTTCCCCTTTGATCCTCCTCAAGCCTTGTCTTGGAAAGGATGCCCTCGAGGGCTCCTGGTAGCTCTCTCCACCGATTTTGCGTAGGCAATTAGTGTTACGTTACCCTGACGAAGAAAGGCACCCTTCATTTTAGGGCTTCTTTCCTTCAATTCGGAGTGGGCGGAATCGCAGTGGGGAAAGATTGAGAACCACTTTAGAATTGAACGGGCCGCGAAGGACGGCCGAAGTTGAGGCACACCAGATGCCGAAGTGCAGCACTGGGTGCAAAGCCCGGGCATCCCCTGACCCGCGCCTCTCACGCTAAGCTCGACCCCCTTTAGGGCGGGACCTCCCACTTCAGCCAATTCTGGGAGCCGAACCCTGGCGGTTTGTACTCTTCCTTTCCAATGAGAAAAAAAGGAAGCTGCTTGGTTCCAATGACCAATCGGAGAAGGCGGCGCCTGGTTGTCAGGCAGGTTTGTAAGAGTTCGGGCCAATTGGAGACACAGACACCGCTCGACCCGGGGCGCAGCGCGCAGGCGGTGGCGAAGAGAAGCCGAGCGGGCCGAGCGCGGCCGAGCAAAGCCGGAGCCGGAGCGGGGCCGCAAGAGCCGGACCGGGTCCGGACGGGCCGAGATGCCCTATAAACTGAAGAAGGAGAAGGTAAGCGTGGCCCTTTTCCCCGCGCCTCCGCCTCGGGGCCTGTGCGGAGCTCTGGGAGGGGCCCGAGCCAGGCCCGGGACAGCCCCGGACTGACCCTCCCGTCCGGCCCCCGCAGGACTCCCGGGGGCGGCCCTCCGCCCCGGCTGCTGGTCGCACCCCCAGCCTGTGCCGCAGCTGAGAAAGCTCCCTCCCTTGTCCGGGGTAGAGTCCCCCGACATGCACCTCCCTCCACCGACCCCCGGCCCAGGGTAACCTCCTCCCTCCAGATCCTGCCCCACTCCCAGGTTACTCCCTTGCCTTTTCTGCCCCCATCCCCTCCGCATCACCTCCCCATCCCCCACCCGTTTGCCGTTTGGGACAGCCGCTTATCTGAGATTGCACCTCCCTCCAGAACTAAGCCCCCTCTCCAACCTCGCGCAGCCCCTTCTCTTCCCTCCTCTTCCCACCCGCCTGGGCCTGGGCCTGGGCCTGCCTTCTCCACCGTCCCCTACAGCCCCTTCTCCCTCCTTGCCAGGCTCCTTGACCTAGAACGGCTCTGCTTTCTCTCTCCTCCACCGAATCTGGCCTAGGCCCCTCCCTCTAGTTCTTCCTTCACACACAAACTTGTAAACCAGGACTGAGCCCTTCCTTCTGCCGATGGAACCTCGGAACGTCAGGGTGTCTGAGCGCATTCAGTGCAATCCCTAGTGATACAGATGAGGAGACTGAAGCCCCGACAGGGGGACAGGGGAAGGGACTTGGCCAAGGTCACACAGCCTGCTGGAGGCCCAGCTGTAATATCAGGTCTCCTGACTTAAAGGCCTCCTCTGTTCCAAAGCCCCTCTAACAGGCATCAACCCACTCCCAGGTTCATCCTCAACCAGTCACCTTTCCTAATCTGGACAGGCTACTCCCCTTATTCCTAATTGAAGATAACCTTTGCATTTTTCCTTTTTTGTACCAGTGCTGGGTTTCTGCCTTTCCTGGGCCACACTGTCCTCAAATTGGGAATCTGCCCTCACTATCAGATTAGCTATCCTTCTTACTCCACAGGGCAGCCACCCCTGGACACCCTTGCCTTTGTCTTGTTGTCTTGACACAGACTGTTTCTTCATGCTGCCTTCTTTCGCCTTCCTCTTCTACCTCCGAACTGCCTTCTCCTCTTCTTCATCCCTGTCTTTCCCTACCCTCTGTTTCCTGCTGTTGCTGATGTCTGACTCAGAGGTGTGGTTCCTTTGAGGTACAGACTCACACAGAGGATGCTAGGATACCAGTTCCAGCCTCCCCCAGCTTCTTCTTTCCTGGGGCTGGTCCTTCATGATGGGCGCTAGCTCTGGCCTGGTGTTCTGCTCACCCACTTTATGACCCCAGAGGTGTCTTGCTTTCATTTGCCCTCTGTTTGGCTGGGTTGCTGGGCTGCCATCTCTGACCTTATCAGTTAAACTCCCTATCCTGGGGCTGTTGGAGATTTGCCAGGCAGCTCTGATTCTGGATTGTCCCCATAACCTCTCAGGGCCTGAGATTCTGAGTGTTGAGTTGGTGGTGGTATAGCAGGCACTGAACCTCCTTGGGTGCTGAGCTGGGCAGGTTTGGGTGCCCCACCCAGGCCCTGTGTCTTTGGGGAGCAGGCATGCTGAGGTGGTTTGGGCAGCTAGCGATAGGTGATGCACACAAAAGTCAGCCACACCAGGGGCTGAAGGGCTCCTACAAAGAGTGTGGAGAGCAAGGCAATTCAGGGGAAGCTGGTGAGGTCCTCACTGATCTGTAATTGTTAGTCTGATGGAACAGATACTGTCCCATCCACAGAAAGCCTTAATCTACTAGAGGACTGAGAAGAAGAAGAAAAATTCTTAAGACTTGCTAGGACCACAGGTGTTAAGTGTTTGGTTGGGAAGGAGTATGGGAAGGATTGGTTTGCATGGGGCCAGGCATCTCTGATCCCCTTTAAGGTTTAACTTTCCACTTTTGATTTCTAGTTGCATTTGGCCTCCTTCAGTGGTGGACAAGTCCTGACGATGTCACTGGGGTTTGCCTAAAAGGGGTGGGGGCAGAGAGGAGGTGGGGATGGAGGGTCTGTATTGCTCATCCGTCACCTCTCCCCTTTCTCCTTCATCTCTGATGGTCCCATGCCTGGCCTAACCTCATGGCCTCCTCCCTGAAGCCCATCCTGAACCCTTAGTTGGGGGTGAGCTCTCCTTCCTCCCCTGGATTTGCTGAGTACTCGGTAGGTCACTTATGGCCCTTTTGTGTTCCCTTGGACTGGAATTAATTGTAGACAAGTCTTTTCTTCCCCCTTGAGATAATAACTAAGTTCCATTTTGGTTTGGCATCTCCTTGTACACAGTAGGTGCTCAATGGATGAGTGCTGAGTCAATCCTTGGGGAGATTTTCATCCTTCCTCTTCCCTCATGTTCTGATCTAAGACTTGAGATTCTCTTTTAGGTTCCTGGGTGATGGCGTGCCTCTGCTCCCTCCCACACTCTTCTTGTTCATAATAATAGTAATAACATTGACTAACATTTCATTTTTCATGTGCCAGACACTGTGCTAAAGGGGATTAGGGGTACTTCCCTGGCGGTCCAGTCGTCCCGTGCTTCCACTGCAGGGGGCACAGGTTCGATCCCTGGTCGGGGAACTAAGATCCTGCATGCTGTGCGGCACAGACAAAAAAGAAAAAAATTTAAAATTTAAAAATTTAAAAAAAAAATAAAGGGAATTAGGTACTTTGATTGTCAGCACTTAATAGGTGAGGAAACAGGCTCAGCGAGGCTAGTTAACTTGCCCATGATTGTATAGCCAGTAAGAGCTGGGCCAGGAACACAGAGCTGGCTCTTAACCACATTGCCATGCAACACTGGACAGCTGGGCTGGGCTGAAGTGTGTGCATTTCACCTGCTCTGCGGGAGCCAGGGAGCAAGGGTGGTGGCCTGGTTCCCATGCCCACCCCCCAACACCACCCCCCAGGCAGCCGGGATCTTTCTTCTGCACATTGCCTGAGAGATATGTCTGAGTGCTGCAGGGTGGGTGGAGGGGTACAAAAAGGAACAAGGAGCTCACGATCAAGGAGAGAGGTGAGACATGGGTGCAGATGGGCCAGCTTTGTCCGAGAGGCCCACGTCTGGGGTGTGTGCAGACGGTCACCTCAGTGTTGCGTCCTGCCTGCACCCCCCCTCATCCTTTTCCTCTCCACCCCACACTCTGCACCACTCGCTGGCCCCTCGGCAAGGGGTGAGTGTGCCCCGCCTGGTCAGTGGGCCCTGGGAGAGTGCCTAGCCACCCAGAGCACAGGGCTCCTTCCCACTGCTATGACTGCCTGGAGCTGCTCCACACCTGGGAACGGCTTCCTGCCTCCCCACCCCCACGAAGCCTTCCCCCTGCTCCAGCCTACGCAGAGCTCTCTTCTCCCTGAAATCCTTTTGCCCCCATGGGTATAATCACTGGATTTAACACTTCTCACTGAAGGGGCTCAGGTGCTATCAAGTGGCAGAATCTCAGAGCTAGAAGTGATTTCCAAGGTCCTCCGATCCGATCTGCATTTAAGGCTCGGGACCCTTTTGCATCATGCCTTGGAGGAGGCATGAATGCACCTCTGCTTGAATGCTCTTGGGTTGGGGAGCTTACAGCCTCACTAGGCAGCTGGTTTCTGTGCAGCTGCTCCAGGAGAAAAGTCTTCCTTTGGAGCCTCAGCCTGTCTTCCTGCCACTTCTGCCCGTGGCTCTTGGGCCTCTGGATCCACATAGAACAAGTTGCGTCTTTAGTCCACATGGCAGCCCTTCATTTATTCGTAAAGATCCCTCTTGCTCCCCCACTCGCCATGACTCCTCCCTTCCATTGTTAACTATCCCAGTTCCTGCAGCTGTGGCTCTCAGGACCTGCTTTTGAATCTACTCCCTCTATGGGTTGTATATTCCCCGAAGAAAACCTAGCATTTGTCTTTGTCCCTCCCAAAGTGTGATGCTCTCGACTGAACCAGATCCTCCAGAATGGCCCTATCAGTGCCAAGGACGGGGCGCTTCCACGTCCCCTGGTGCCAGGCACTCTGCACAGGTCTGTTAACTAGATGGCAGGTCACATGAGCTGCCGTGGCAGCCACAGCACATGGATGATTTGTGTTGAGCTTGCAGTCAGACCTAAATCCCCAAGTCTTTTTCACATTTTCCTCATCCTGTCCCTGGGCAGTTGCTTTTTTTTGGCCCAAAGCATAGGAAGAGATGCTGGGCAGGCCAGGGCTCTGAGCCAGCAGCTAGGTTCCCAAGGGAGACTTTGGACTAGTGCTCATTCTTTATAGCGATTCTGGGCCTTATTGCCATCCCTGTCCTTGTGCTTGTCAACCGAGGCGTTCTTGGGACGATTCCTATACCTGTTAGCATCCCTGGGCCCCACTGATTATGCCAGTAGCAGTTTCTAGTCTGGGTGCTGTTTGTGATATCCTAAAAAGGCTTCCAGGTCTTTCCAGATGGCCTCGAGGGTAGAGTGGTGACTCCCTTCCCTCCAGCATGAGAGCCTCAGGCCCCCTCTGCCCGCTTTAGCCAGAAGCCAGTCTGAGCAGCTTCTTCCATGCTGCTTCTCCCTTGAGCCTCGTCACCCTGGTTCTTACTTGACCGAGGCCCTAACGCATACAACAGCCTTGTGAGGTGAAGGAGCATGGTCATGCTGGATTATTGTGTGTTAGAGTTGTCTTCCTAACCAGATTCTGAACTCGTTGGTGCCTTTGAGGGACTGAATCTCCCTTTGTGTACCCCAACCTGCCACCCCACCGCCCCAGGTTTAAGGTAGGTGCTCAGTGGTGCTGATTGACTGATTGATTCAATTGGACGGAGGAGAATTACAACAGAGACCTGAGGGATGAGGATGAGGCCTCTCCCTTCCTTGGCATCTGTTAACTCTACCTCCATCTTCTCCCTTCAGGAGCCCCCCAAGCTTGCCAAAGGCGCGGCCAAGCCCAGCAGCTCGAGCAAGGATGGTGGCGGCGAGAGCGCTGAGGAGGTAATGAACGTGGGCATAGCCCTAGTTACGGTGCAGGCGCCAGTTCCACCTGCTTGATGGCCAGTGGGGTGGGGGATCTCAGGGGGCCGGAGATTATTGGGGCAGAAGGGAAGGATACTTTCATAGCCAGGGAGGGGCCTGGACAGCCCATCCAGGCTGCCCTCAGGCAGGCTTTCCCTTTGGCGGCTATGAACCAAATAAGCCCTCCAGTTTTTCCGATTCCGCTGGGATTCCTGTGAAAGTCAATTCTCTGTCTACCAAAGTGTTGAGAATTCCTTTTCTCTTAGGGCAAAAGGCTAGGGGCACTGAGTCCTGGGGAGGAGGGAAAAGTACACGGGTGCACATGGGTGCTCAGTGGGGTGACTTCAGTGTAGCTCTGGGTGGGGCAGGGGTGGGAAGTGGCTGTTGCCCTTGAGTCGGGCAGGGCTGGGCGCACCTCTCTTGGTCCCGATCAGACGGGAGCTGCTGAAGGACAGGCATGAGCAGAGGTCAGCACAGCTTGGCAATCTAGGGCTGTAAAGCAATAAATGGCAAGCAGAGAGCACACGGCGGGGTGGAGGGACTTAAGGAAGTCCAGAGTGTGTCCATGGAAGCTTGGGTGTGTGCTCAGTGGGATGCTTGGATGCTGAACGGTCCTGGGAGCACGCTGAGCGAGCGCCTGTGTTACCCGGAAGCTGGTGATCCTTGCTTTCTGCGCTTCCTCCCTCCTGTGCTAAACTGTTCAGAGGGATGGAGGTGAACAGGAAATGGAGCTGTCTAATTCTGAGCAGGTCTTGTGGATCGGGGGCAGGTCATGGAGAGGAGATCGATTGAAAAGTGTTTGGTTGGGGTTAACTCTGGATTTGGATTTTTCTGGATACTTCTGGTCCCTGTCACCTCCAAAGAGAGCCAAGCACTTTTCACACCTGCGACCATCATTTTACCCTCACTTGAGTGATGGGAGGAAGCAGGGTAGGTTTTCTCCATCTTATAGACGTGAGAGTTGAGGACCACAGAAGAGAAATTCCTCCTTCCTCTGCACATACACTGGCATCTGAACATGTCTCTAGGCCAGTCCTTGTCACTCAGTGCTGGCACTGTTGGTTCCCGGATGTGTTTCTCTCCCCCGGACTGTGAACTCTGAGGGAAGGCGCTTGCTTCTTCCCCACACCTGTGTGCTGACGCCCTTGGCTCACAGGAGATCACCAGGAGATGCTTCTGGAGGGCACACCCTCTGGGCTCAGTCTCCCCTTCAGGAGCCGTGACATGTGTGGGACCCACAGGGAAGGTGGCGGGAGCCGGCAACTAATACTCAAAGCAGCAAGAGACTTGGAAACAGGATTTAAAGGCACAGAAAGGAATAGCTTGGGGGGCCACTCCTGCCTTCTGCCTGACTCCCTCCTGCTCATTCAGTTACTAGACAGATTGGCTGTCATTTCCTGGAAGTAGCCCTCCTTGACCACCTGCCCCCATCCCCATGCCCAGGACGCGGTCAGGGCCCCTGGTACCCAGCATCACTCCACGGCAGTGCTTAACCACAGCTGTGATGAAACAATTCCGTGGGAATTCATTGTGTGTCAGTTGTCTCCTGTGTTAACACTTAGCTCCTGAGAGGCTCTCGCTCACACCGAAGGGCCTGGCCCACCAGAAGCACCAGCATTTGAATGCATTAGTGAATGGATGAGCAAACAAACCAACTTCAAATTAGACCTGGAAGGAACCTCTCCTTTCATAGGTAGGAAAACGAAGGCTCAAGCAGCTTAAGAAATAAGCTGAGACCAGCTGCTGTGATTTCTCCACCGCCCTCTGGAAGAGGAGAGTGTCGTGTTCACCTTGGACTCTGTTTTATGAAATGCCGCTCAGGGCTCACCTGTCTGAGGCAGCTGCAGGAATTCTCCATGATTTTGCAGAAATGCACCCAGGTGGCCCCAGGCAGTGGGACATGGAATAGTTGGGGGCCAGGCTGTGAGGCCCAGGTCATCAAAAGCTGTTTGTCACAGTCCTTCTCTTGCCCTTTTTCTTTCTTTTTCTTTTTTTTTTTTTGATGTGGACCATTTTTAAAGTCTTTATTGAATTTGTTACAATATTGCTTCTGTTTTATGTTTTGTTTTTTTTTTGGCTGCAAAGCATGTGGGATCTTAGCTCCCGACCAGGGATCGAACTTGCACCCCCTGCATTGGAAGGCAAAGTCTTAAGCACTGGACCGCCAAGGAAATCCCTCCCTTGCCCTTTTTCTAGTCCAGAATTTTGGGTTCTTACAGCCAAACTTACCCCGTGTCAAGCATTTGCCAGTCTTTCCAACTGATCTTAATAATTTATAGCAGCCAACATTTATTTTATTGAGCAGTTACTTGTGTATTAGTTTCCTAGGACAGCCATAAGCAATTACCATGAATTGGGTGGCTTAAAATACCAGAAATTTATTCTCTCATAACTGTGGAGGTCAGAAGTCTGAAATCAAGGTGTCAGCAGGCCATGTTCCTCTGAGGTTCTAGGGAAGAATCTCTTCCACGCCTCTCTCCCAGCTTCGGTGGCTTTCTGCGATCTGCTCCTTGGCTTGTAGAACCATCGTTCCAATCTCTGCCTCCGTCTTCGCTCAGCGTTCTCCCCTGTGCCTCTGTCTCTGTGTCCAAATTTCCCTCTTCTTATAAGAACACCAGTCATGTTGGATTTAGGGCCCACCCTAATCCAGTATGACCTCATTTTAACTTGATTACATCTGCAAAGACCCTGTTTCCAAATACGATCACATTCATAGATGTTGGGTTGATGTGAATTTTGGGGGGACACTGTTCAACCCAGTACAGTCTGTCCCAGGCACTGTGCTAAGTACGCATGCATTTAATCTTATAATCTTCTCATTTAATCTCTACAGCAGTCCCTGAGGTCATCTGTTATCATCATCAGCCCCATTTTACAGAGGAAACTGAGGCTTAGTGATGTTAAGTAGCTTTTACTCAGCAGTAAAACAGCAGAGCTGGAATTCAGCCCAGGTCTGTGGCCAGTCCTCCCGTGTTCTTAATGACCTAATAGACTGGTTCTAAGATTCTAGAAGAGTCTTAGAATGGAAAGGAGCCTTGAGAGATTAGGTCAGACTCTGCTACAAGGCAGGGGTCTTTCCTGGCCTGTCTTTGGAAAAAGCATTTCAGTGCTGTGGACTTTCCTGTGTGCTGTGCCCTGTCCTGAGTTCTGGGAACAGGGACAGAGGGAGGAAGAAACGATCCTGGTCTCTCCCACTTCAGCCTGACATCACTGTAGCCAGAGTTGTTACCCTAAAAACATTTTTGGTCCTATCAGTCCTTTACTTAAAAGCCCCTCTTGGCATCTCATTGCTCACAAATTCAAATACGCAGCCTCAGGCCTCCTGGGCTGGCCCTGCCCTGTTCTTCCAGCCCCTCTGGACTTTCCATCTTCCAACCCGACCAGCCTTTTGTGGCTCAGGGCTCTTATTGGTGTCATCCCATTGGCCTGGACTGCTTTATCTCTCTCTTTTCATTCTTTGCCTAAACCCGTGTTTATCCTTTAAGAGACAAATCAAAAGTCACCTCTTCAGGGAGGGCTTCCCTGATTCTTCAGGCAGAGTTTGTCACTCAGCCCTCTGAGTTCCTGAATCTTTTGCGGCGCTCTGGTTTTGCATTGCCCTGTACTAATGGCCGCTTTCGTGTCTTGCCCACTGGACTTTGAGCTCTTCGAGGGCAAGGGCCATGTCTTATTCCCTTTTTAATCTCTAATGCGTAGCATGATGTTTATTGAATAAATGAATTAAGAATGGGTATGGGGGGCTTCCCTGGTGGCGCAGTGGTTGAGAGTCTGCCTGCTGATGCAGGGGACATGGGTTCGTGCCCCGGTCCGGGAAGATCCCACATGCCGCAGAGCGGCTGGGCCCGTGAGCCATGGCCGCTGAGCCAGCGCGTCCGGAGCCTGTGCTCCGCAACGGGAGAGGCCACAACAGTGAGAGGCCCGTGTACTGAAAAAAACAAAACAAACAAACAACAACAAAAAAAGAATGGGTATGGGGTTGGCCAAAAAGTTCATTTGGTTTTTTTGTAAGCTGTTACGAAAAACCCAAACGAACTCTTTGGCCAACCCAACAGTGCTCTAGGTGTCAATATAGGAGAGAATGCCTCTCTGATTTTCAGGGTTTGAAACTAAAATGATCTTCACTCAGCTAGTTAATTCATTATGCAAAAGCTATAACATTAATCTTTGCGTTTTTCACTGATAATTTTATCTTTCGTCTTTCTACTACAGTACCTTCTATAGTGCTTAACTTATATTTCTACGTCCTACTTTATGTTTAAATATATGGGTTTAATGATTACCGGTGTCTGTGTTAGGGTCAGGTTGGAATGGAATTGGTTCAGAGTGGGCAAGTATAGTTGCAGTCTCCTGAGTGTGAGGGTGGTGTATAAATTCAAAGCCCCACTGGAGGGGCCTCCCTGGTGGCGCAGTGGTTGAGAATCCGCCCGCCAGTGCAGGGGACACGGGTTCGAGCCCTGGTTCTGGGGAGATCCCACATGTGGCGGAGCAACTAAGCCCGTGCGCCACAATTACAGAGTTTGCGCTCTAGAGCCCACGAGCCACAACGAAGAGCAGCCCCCACTCACCGCAACTAGAGAAAAGCCTGCGTGCAGCAACTAAGACCCAATGCAGCCAAAAATAAATAAATAAATTTATATTTTAAAAAAAAAGCCCCACTGGATTGCAGGAGGCCTGAATCTAGGAAGGCTTCTTGGAGTTTGGATCCTGTTGCAAGTTTAGAAGTGGGAGGAGACGGTTGTTCAGGCAGAGGAGACAGCCACTGTGGAGTCTCAGAAGTGGGAGCAGGCAGGTCACCAGCTTGCCTTTGGGCCGTGTCCACCCACGCTCTGATGGCTGCAGAAGGTTCTCCTGGGGATGCAGCTGCCTCTCATCTCCAGCCCAGGTCAATAAACGAGAAGTTGGAAGCTAGAGCTTTTAGGAGAAAGGGTTGAACGTGAAGTGAGTTGCTGGCACACACCTATACTCCCTTCTGACAAGTATGTTTCCAGGGCTCTGCTGGCCAGCCCAGCTGTCTCTCAGCTGCTCCTTGTATCTGGGGCCTGGGAGCCAATGGTCCTTATAAAACCAGGGTGGCCCAGTGGGCTGGGGGCGGGGCAGACTAAGCCGGCTCAGCTGCTCTCCGGCCACCCCAGCCTTCAATAATGCCATCCTGAAGGGGAAGGGACCTTAGGCATCAACTCATTGGGTGGCTTTTTAAACTATGATTTTCAGCCATGCAATCTCTGTTTTCTTAAAACCTTACTTGGGGGCTTCCCTAGTGGCACAGTGGTTGAGAGTCCGCCTGCCGGTGCAGGGGACACGGGTTTGTGCCTCGGTCCAGGAAGATCCCACATGCCACAGAGCGGCTGGGCCCGTGAGCCATGGCCGCTGCACGTCCGGAGCCTGTGCTCCGCAACGGGAGAGGCCACAACGGTGAGAAGCCCGCGTACTGCAAAAAACAAAAACAAAAACAAAAACACCTTACTTGGAGAGTGTTTGGACTACTGATCTAGTCCAACCCTCTGCTCGTTAGCAGAGAAAATTGAGGTCTTGCTTTTCCCTTTTTGGGAAGAAGGCCTCCTTTTTCTGGATGTCCCCTAAGTGTGAGATTCATGGAGATGCAGGGTTTCTGCATCTTATCTGGGAGGATGGAGAGAGACATATTTTTCCCGAGCCTTGTTCCTCAGTTGCCACTGAGCCCCTCAGCCTAGTAATTCTGATGTTTCTCCTTCCCACTCTGCTCCCACCACTGTGCAGGGCTTTGTTCTGAAGGTCCCCGGTCAGGACAGGAGGGACCTATGGAGATGGGCCTGGGCTTGGTGTCCCCCGCCCGCCCTGTCCCCCCATCAATCAAATAACCAGTCATTCACTGAATGCCTGTTAGGTGTCAGTGCCAGTGCTGAGGAGACCCAGAGGGGCACAAACCAGGGTCCTGGCTTTAAAGGGACTTGCTTTCTAGTGGGGAGATGACACATGAGCAAAGTGATCAAGAGGTGTCACTGGGGATGATCCCAGAGCCAATGGAATAGATAAGCAGTGTCAGAAGGTTGAGGGTGGAAGGTGGACATGCAAGTCCTGGAGTGATTGGAGAAGGCTTTTTCGAAGAAGGTGGGTCTTGAAAGATGCAATGCCTTCTTGGGTTCTCCCATTTTATTTTATTATGTTTTTGGCCACGCCATGTGGCTTGTGAGATCTTAGTTCCCCACCCAGGGATTGAACCTGGGCCCACAGCAGTGAAAGCATGGAGTCCTAACCACTGGACTGCCAGGGAATTCCCTTGGTCCCCCCATTTTAAAACAAGAAGGATAATGAACTCTAAGGAACATTTGAGGTGTGCTACTTTCAGGAATTTCCAGGCTGTATTCCTAAAATCCAGGGATGGGAAATAATAATAACAACAACAATAGTAGAAGATACTGCTTATAAGACACTTCTGTGTGCCATATACTGTTCATTTAAATCCTTATTACAACCCTGTGAGGTAGTACTATTGCCATCCCCACTTTACAGATGAGGCACAGAGAGGCTATATGACCTCCTGGAGGTTACTCGGCTAATAAATGGCAGAGCCAGTAGTCAAACCCAGGCAGTCAGGCTCAAGTCTGTGCCCTTGACTGTTGAGCTCCACTGATAAGGATTGGGTTGTTCCTGCGACAGGGAAATGGGGAGAGTCTGATGCACACCAGGCTCTGGCCCCCTGGCCTTTTGCCCCTCTCCTTCATCCTCTACCAAGGTGTGATCCATCCTCCGTATACAGGAAGAGAGACCCCAGACTTCAGGGTGCCTTGCACTGTCTAACCAGAAAAATCACACTGGTTGCGTGTAGTCATGGCAAGGGAGGTGTGTGATGACTGCTCTTGTCCCACTTCTTTGCATTCCCCTAGTCAAATTGGTGTCTGGGGCTCATTTCAGGAGGAGGAGAGGGCCAGATGGCCAAAGCGGTAATGAGCTACACTGAACCCAAGGCCTGCCCTGGGCTGGATCCAGCACTCCTCTCCTGCCTCTGACCCCCAGATAGGTCACAAGCTTGACGTAATTGTTTCTATAAAAAATTCAAGAGCATACAAAGCATAACATTTGTCTTCCTCCTTGCCCCTTATCCCAGAGAGTTTCGTATTCTCCCATTCTTATTTTATGAAGTAAGAGTTTACGGAGCGGGCTGGAGAGGAGGCGGGGATGGCAGGTGTGAGCACAGGAGGGCAGTTTTCCTGTGGTGTGGGGACCCGGCTGGACGTGACCTCACTCCTCTGGTCCTGTCGCAGTCTCTTCTCTGGTTGGGGGGAAGGGCTGTCCTGTGGCTCAGCCTCTCCCCTCCCCCAGCAGGGGATTACCTGGACAGTACCTATGAGTGGACAGCCCTGCAAACACCTGTTTGTATGCTTCTGAAAATGGGCTTCGTGGAGCTCTGACACCCGTGTCTGGGAGGAAGTAAAGAAGTAACTTTTGGAAATTAGCTGTATCTCTCCCATTATATTGTCTTTTTTTTTTTTTTTTTTTTTTTTTTGGCTGTGCTGTGTGGCTTGCAGGATCTTAGTTCCCTGACCAGGGATCAAACCCAGGCCCCGTGCAGTGGAAGCATAGAGTCCTAACCACTGGACTGCCAGGGCATTCCCTATTTCTCCATTATAAAAGCAGTGTCAGCTTGTAAAAAATTTAGGAAAATAGGAAAAAGTCATGTCTCATTCTGTCATTACAGGAGATAGTCATGAACACAATGCACTTGTTCTTTCTTTTTCTTAACTGGATTTTGGGTTCTGTGCATGTTTTAATATGGGTGAGCTCATTTTGATATACAGATTTGTATTATCCTTATTTAACTTAGCATATAGGAAGCAATTTTCTCTCATTCCATAGTTTTACTCTTTTTGTTTTGTTTTTAATTTTTATCAGTGTGGTGATAGGTGCATTGTTCAGAAGGTCAGATAATACTCTCAGGCTTGTAATGAGCGGGGCAGCCCCTGTCGCCGGCCCCTCTTCTCCTATTGTTTCGTGGCAACCACATTCACCTCCTAACTCTTTCCTTGCAGATTGACTTTTATACCTCCAAACAAGATCCTTTTACTGATTTTTTTTCCCCCTTTAATTTGTGAGCTTTAGATATCTCTTGACTTCCTAACGTGGAAAATTAAGGCCCGAGTGTCTTATACCTCCGTGCAGACTTTTCCCCTCCTCACAATACTTATCACCCGTTTTGGGTAAATTACTCTGACTGTGTAAACGTTTTTCACAGCTGAATCACGTATCATTACATTTAGTACATAGTTTTCATAAACATAATTTTAACTCCATGATTTCCATGTATTTATATACTTGCCATTATAAATAAGACCATAAAAAGTGTTTTTGCACAAAGCCTTTTTTAAATTTAGGATTTTGCTTAATCTATATTTCTAGTAGTTAAACTGCTGAGATATGGGGAGGAGTTTCTTTAACTGAAGACTATCACACGTTCAGTAAATGATAAAATAGAGTAATCGTGGCTGTACTGCTCGATGCATTTTTACATATGTTTATGCTATGAACCACCTCCCAGACTCAGTCAAGATACGGAATGTTTCCATTAGTCAGAAAGGTCCTCGTGCCCCTTCTCGGTCACCACCCGCATCTCCCCGACCCACACCGCTGCCACCCCCTCCCCGGCAGGAGAGCCACTTGTCTGACTTCTGTCACTGTCAGTCCATCAATCAGCTTTGCCTGTCCAGGAACGGGAGTGAGCATTTTGAAGGCGCTTGATGCACAGGCAGTGGGCGTCACTTTGGGAGACACGCCTTCTAGACCGCCCCCTTCCAGGGCCACATCCCGCAGTTATGTCTGACCCTGGTCTTGGCTCCTTCGGGGCGGGAGGCAGCTGCTTGCTGCCCAGGCCCACAGAGGCATAAACGGACCCTGGGCTGGGCGGTGGGCCAGGCCTGGGCTGGGAAGCGTAGCTTGGCGAGTGCACTCCAGTGACTCGCTCGTTTGACCAGGCCCAGCCCCAGCCGCAGCCGCCACCGCAGCCACCACCGCAGCCGCCATCATCCAACAAGCGTCCTAGCAACAGCACGCCGCCCCCCACACAGCTCAGCAAAATCAAGTACTCAGGGGGGCCCCAGATTGTCAAGAAGGAGCGACGGCAAAGCTCCTCCCGCTTCAACCTCAGCAAGAACCGGGAGCTGCAGAAGCTTCCTGCCCTGAAAGGTACTTGGGAAAGGTCAAGAGCGCTGCGGCATCAGACCTAGGGGACAGTGGGTGTTGGCAGAATGGAGGTTTGGGGGTGTTTGGGGGAGGGTGGAAGCTCTAGAGAATGTGAGGGGGAGTTGCGCTGGGGCTGGGGGTGGGCGTCAGGGGAGCAGGATGGTGGCAGGAAGGGATCGGGGAACGCCCTGCGAGGTGAGCAGGGCATAGCAGTGAAGGACCACAGAGGAGACCTGACCATGGCCCATCCGCCCCTAGACTCACCAACCCAGGAGCGGGAGGAGCTGTTTATCCAGAAGCTACGCCAGTGCTGCGTCCTCTTTGACTTTGTGTCAGACCCACTCAGTGACCTCAAATTCAAGGAGGTGAAGCGGGCGGGGCTCAACGAAATGGTGGAGTACATCACCCACAGCCGCGATGTTGTCACCGAGGCCATTTACCCTGAGGCCGTCACTATGGTAGGCACAGGGAAAGGGGAAAGCGGGCAGGGACGGGGGCCCCGGAAAAGCCCAGACCTGCCCAGAGAGCTCTCACCTGGGCCCTCCCTACCCCTCAGTTTTCAGTGAACCTCTTCCGGACGCTGCCACCTTCCTCAAATCCCACTGGGGCCGAGTTTGACCCTGAGGAAGATGAGCCCACCCTGGAGGCTGCCTGGCCGCATCTCCAGGTACCAGAGCAAAGAGGGCAGGGGCCTGGCTGTGGGCAGTGGGGCACTCTGAGCCCTGCAGCAAGGGGGCTCTCCCAGTCCTTGGGGAATGCCCCTAAGTGATGCTCCTTTCCCCCCGCAGCTCGTGTACGAGTTTTTCTTACGTTTCCTTGAGTCTCCCGATTTCCAGCCAAACATAGCCAAGAAGTACATTGACCAGAAGTTTGTCCTTGCTGTGAGTCCCTGAAGTTCCTGCCTTCCCCTCCTTCCAGTCCATGAACTCTAGCCCCACGTCCCCTGACTCCAGTCCAAGCTGCTCTTTTTGCTTCTGCTGAATATAGGTACTGTATTGGGTTTCAGCTGTGTCTGGTGCAAATTGACCATGGGGGTTAAACAAACCTACTCTGTCCATAAGAAGCTTCCAGCATAATGGAAGGAAACAAAAAGCAACACTGTTACCCCCCGCCCCACCCAATGGGGAATGCAGCACGTATTCCCAGACATCACCTGGGGTAGAGCAGTGCAACAGAATCACTCTTCCCAGAGACTTGTCTCCACGCACCCTCTTCAGAGGGCTTCCTCTGGCCAGGACCCAAGTCACCCCAGCCCTGGCTTTCCCCGGCTCCTGCCTCACTGCCGCCTCTCCTCCCGCTTGCTCCCAGCTCCTGGACCTGTTTGACAGTGAGGACCCTCGAGAGCGGGACTTCCTCAAGACCATCTTGCATCGCATCTATGGCAAGTTTTTGGGGCTCCGGGCTTATATCCGTAGGCAGATCAACCACATCTTCTACAGGTGAGGCCAGGAGCCTGGGCTCAGGAGCAAAGCAAGCCCCTCACTAAGATGGGGTGGGAGAAGGGTGGTAGGCGGGACTCCACAGAATGCTGGAGGGGCATCAGGGGTTATCAAGAGAGTCTTTGTTCTTCCCTCAGGTTCATCTATGAGACGGAGCATCACAATGGGATTGCCGAGCTCCTGGAGATCCTGGGCAGGTGAGAGGTGGGGCGGGGGCACACATGCCTAAGAAAAGGTCGGGAGGATTGATGCATTGAGCTTGGATCTGGCCCTTTGGTCCTGACAACCCTCCCTTAACTCCCAGCATCATCAATGGCTTTGCCTTGCCCCTGAAAGAAGAGCACAAGATGTTCCTCATCCGTGTCCTGCTTCCCCTTCACAAGGTCAAGTCTCTGAGTGTCTACCACCCTCAGGTGAGCTGCCTTCCTCCTGCTGATCCCCGGCCCTGGCTGCAGAGAAAAGAGGGAAGGGGAAGCATTCCAGCCGTGATGGGGCAGCAGAGGGAGCAGGGGGCAGAATTCCTCTCCACGCCTCCCCTTCTGTTCTGGGGTCTGGTTTCTGTCACCGACCTCTCTGTGACCTTCTGAGCCCTGCACCTCACCTCCTTTCTGTCTCAACCTTCTGCAGCTGGCGTACTGCGTGGTACAGTTCCTGGAGAAGGAAAGCAGCCTCACTGAGCCGGTAACTTCCCTGCTGGGCCCCAGGGTCCACCTCTCCCTGTCAGCAGCACTTGCCAGCAGCAGCTATCGAGCGGTGCCGTAAGCACGCACGGGCGATGTAACCCGACAGGTGGCATGGTTTCCTCTCTAAAGGAGAAGTAAAACCTTTGTGCACCTAGGAAGCATCCAAGCCGGAGAAACACGAGCACTTAGCTGAGGCCACCCAAGCTGTGCCCACCGGGGTTGGGGGGAGAGGGCAGGGTGGCTTCCTGGAGACCCAGACAGGTGTTGAGTGAGAATTTTATTCCTGTGTCCTCCTCTTCTCGCAGGTGATCGTGGGCCTTCTCAAGTTCTGGCCCAAGACCCACAGCCCCAAGGAGGTGATGTTCCTGAATGAGCTAGAGGAGATTCTGGATGTCATTGAACCTTCAGAGTTCAGCAAAGTGATGGAACCACTCTTCCGCCAGCTTGCCAAGTGTGTCTCCAGCCCCCATTTCCAGGTGAGACCCAGACCCAGAACATCCCAGCCCCTGCCTCCCAGAAAACTGAGGAGGGTCTTCAGCATAGCGAGCCATGTCCCCACCGAGTCTCGCCTGTCCCCACCAGGTGGCAGAGCGTGCCCTCTATTACTGGAACAATGAGTACATCATGAGCCTGATAAGTGACAATGCTGCCCGAGTCCTTCCCATCATGTTCCCTGCACTCTACAGGAACTCCAAGAGCCACTGGAACAAGTAGGGAACTGGGGTGGCACTGGGCACTGAGGATCTGGTCTTGGAATGTGGGAGGGTGTGGATGGACTCAAGAGCCAGTGGTCTCATCTGGTCCCTCAGCAAGCGGGGCTGGTGCCCACTGCATATTAATAGGGCCTTGAGGGACTGACCGGGGAGAAAAGATACCCACGTGAGAGATCTGTGCTACCCAGCAGCAGAGCAGTGGCCTCTGTCGCATCTCTTCTTGAGGTCAGATATTCTGCAGCTTTGGAGATGTAATTCCATGTTGTGAGAAGCTGATGTGATCCTCTTAGTATGTATTAAATCCCAGCATTGTTAAAAGGCTTTCCTGTTTAAAGCTGTGCGCTGGGAGGCCATTCGTGTGGGCTAGAAGAGTAGGAAGTAGTGGGGAAAGGGGAGCTCTTGGAGCACGGGGTGCAGGAAGGATGGGCAGGCAGACTCATTTATAAAGGGCCTGAACTGCCAATCTCAAGTCACGTGATTTGGCCAGAGCGATGAGCTTACACTGTACAGAGGCTGGTGGGATGGGAGTAGTACATGAGAAAGCTCTTAGCACAGACACCTTGTGGGAGAGAGCAAACTGAGGTCCCGGCACTGAGGGCAGGCTTTGGCCTCTTATACCTCGTCTGTCTTCCTGGTGGCAGGACAATCCACGGCCTGATCTACAATGCCCTGAAGCTGTTCATGGAGATGAATCAGAAGCTGTTTGATGACTGTACACAACAGTACAAGGCAGAGAAGCAGAAGTGAGTCTCTCTCCTTGGGGGTGTTCCTCTTCCACACCAGCCCCCTGTGCTTCTCTCTCAATCCCACCCCAATCCTGTCTTTGTTCCCTCAGGGGCCGGTTCCGAATGAAGGAGAGAGAAGAGATGTGGCAAAGGATTGAGGAGCTGGCTCGCCTTAACCCCCAGGTGAGGTGCTTCTGCCCTTGCCCTGAACTGAGGGGTCCAGCCTGGGTTGGGGGAGGGTTTGTCTGAGGAGGGGCAGGAAGCAAACAGGGTCCCCATACTTCCCAAGTGGCTCTCGCCACTTGTCTGCCTCCTTTCCTCTCAGTATCCCATGTTCCGAGCGCCTCCACCACTGCCTCCTGTGTACTCGATGGAGACGGAGACCCCCACGGCAGAGGACATCCAGCTTCTGAAGAGAACGGTGGAGACAGAGGCCGTGCAGGTGGGAGGGCACGGGGAGCAGAAAGACAAGACAGCGCGGGGAGGGAGAGGAGACAAGAGCCGCAGAGCCAAGGAATCAGGGCAGGAAACAGTGGGATTTCTCGGGACTTGGTCACCATTCCTCACCTCCTGCACATCCCCACACAGATGCTAAAGGACATCAAGAAGGAGAAAGTGCTGCTTCGGCGGAAGTCAGAGCTGCCTCAGGACGTGTACACCATCAAGGCACTGGAGGCGCACAAGCGGGCGGAAGAGTTTCTAACTGCCAGCCAGGAGGCGCTCTGACCTCCTCACCCTCCCACCACAGGGCCACAGCCCACTCAGCCCTGGGACACTGCCCCAGCCCTCCACCTTCTGCTCCCCACTGGCTGACTTGGGGCAAGGCAGGGCCTCTCTGCTCTAGGGAGGGGGATGAGGCACTTGAAGCGGGGACACCCGCAGAGCGGTCCCTCTTCTCCCCCGAAACGTGTTCATGCCTCCCTGCGGCTAGTACAGACAGGCTGAGCGCGGCAATGCTCAGCGCTCAGACAACTTGGGGATGCCTGGCCCCCTCCTGCTCCTTATCCCACAGCTGCCTGCGGCTGCTCTGAGAAATACACACGGGAATAACGTGCTCCTCTCCTCTCCCCTGCAGCCCCAGTTGAACTCCAGGTGTCTCCTCCTTGTCTCCCTCCCCTGCAGGCATATAGGGAGCAGCAGGAGATGATTCTCACCAAAGTTATGTCAAACCCCATTGGCCCCTGGAGTGAATTAGCTGGAGGGGAGCCAACCCCCAGCAGCACAAATAGGCCGCCAGCCCCAGCAGTGTGCAGGCTGATGGGGCTGCATTATGTCCTCTTACCCCTGCCTGATCAAGACAACACAGGAGAGCAAAAGGAGAAAAGCATAGGCTTTGGACAGTAGGTGATGAATATAGGGCCCAGCCCAGATGGACCAAGAGAAGGGGATGAACAAACACCCTACCCTGTACCCCCTCTTTGGTGAGCAGCAGCCCTGGGATCACTGACACGGAAGGGACCATCCTGGGGCTGACTGCTTTCCTGTGCTGTTGGTCCCCAAAGCTAGGAAGAAGGAAGCAGGGGGCAGTGCCCTAAGCATGGCTCCCCCCAACACCTATTTATTTCCCTGTTTGTGCTGATGCTGGGCAGGCTCTCACTTGTCCCTTTCAGGAACCTTGGAGGGGCGAGGGGCTGGGGGGGGGCCGGACCCGGGTTCCAGGGGCACAGGCAGTGCAGCTTTTGGCTGTGTACATAGGGTGCTTTATTCCCCACAGAGTGATACATGCTAAGGTGGGTTGGGCTTGGACCGTTGTCCCCATATGTACAGAACTGAATAAAGTGGGTCTCTGAGAAGAAGTCTGATTTGCCTTGACGTGGAAGGGAGATGGGGAGGATGGAGATGGACATTACAACCAGGATGTGTTCAGTCCTGTGCTGGTTCTGGCCTGGAATGCAGGGAGATAAGGCACCTCTCAGGGTGATCACTTCCAGGAAGGGGCAGCCTGCCGGGCTTGGAGGGCCTTCTGTACCACATCTTCCCACTGGGCATCTGATATCTCCCGAGCCCAGGCAGGAACCCCTGGCGCAGGTAGGCTTACACCAGCCATCGTCCTTTTCACCAGCTCCACGTGTTCTGAAATCACAGGCAGACCAGTTAGGGGGTAGAAACAGTAAGACCAGCTCCTCTCCCCGTTCGTTGAATTAACCCAGAGCTTTTGGGCTAGTGAGGTCACTGAATCTGTCCTGTTATTCCTAGGCAAGCCTGCCCATCCTCCCCCAGCCTAGAAGAATAGCATTTCACCTGGATTCTGAAGTCTGCAAAACCTTAGATTACAAACTTGTTTTAGGAACAGGGTGTTCCTGTGACTTCCCTCTACTGGCACTAACCAGTTCCCTTCCTCCATTATTATTCCAGAATAAAAGAATGATCTCTTTTACCTGGGTCCATAGGAATAGAGCTGTGGTTGCTCGATGCTATAGCTCCTTCCTCATCTTCATCCTCGCTTTCTAATGGTGGGTCTGGCAAATGAAGCCCCAGGGCCTGCAGAGCCAGAGACGACAGTTCAGGGCCAGTCCAAGGACTCCAGCTTCACCTGCTCAGGAACAATGCCTCCTCCACCATACCTGGATCCGATCCTGGATATCAGCAACTACATCTTCTCCATCCCCCACTGGTGCCAGCTCCACCTCCTCTTGTTCAGGATCTTGGTTCAGGGGCTGGTAGGAGTAGCCAGCTGGTCCTGCCCCCGTTTCCTCTTGCTCTTCCTCTGGTTCCTCACTGCTCCAATCCCCAGTGCCTTCTGTAGGGCCCTGGTGTGGCCCGAGTTCCTCAGTCTGATTGGGGAAGATACGTTCAGGACCCATGGTGTCTCCCCCTAGAACTACTGCTGCCATCGGGCAGGGGCTGCAAGAACAGGGCGGCAGGAGAATAGTGATCAGATGAAATTAAGTCCACCTTCAGCCTCTCATCCAGCTCCTTGTGGTCTCCTACGTCACGAAACATTTAAACGCCCCAAGTCTCCTGCCCCCCTCCCCACCATCCAAGCCTCTCCTGGGCCCTTCACCTCTTAAGCCGACTTATCTTCAACGGAGGCCCACCCGCCTTACTCCGCCAATTCTTAACAGCCCAGCCAGAGGCCATGCCACCTCCCAAAAGACATCCCTTCGAGGACGCCCCTCCCCCCCAGTCCACTTAGGAACTCCGGGTCGCCAAATAAGCTCCCCTAGACAAGGCGTACCCGCCCCCTTCTCTCCTCTCCAAGGGGTTCCCCTCTGTACCGCCTGACGAACGCCCTTCGGGTCCCAGCGGCTTCCTTCAAACGGCCGCAGTTGCGGCGGCCCCAGCCGCCCCACCGATTCCCGGCGCTGGCGTTTCCGCGCGCCTTACCCGCTCAGAGCCCGCTGCCAAACTCTCACCTTCACTTCCGGCGCGGCAGGACGTGCCGGGGTGCCTAGTCCTCCAACCCTGCCGCGCGCTCATGATTGACGCGAGCGAGGACGAAGAGTCCGCCCCTTGCCCCGCCTCCACCGTCTTCTTCCCGGACAACCAAGGACTACATTACCCAGTAAACCCCGCGATTTTTTTTAATTTTTTAATTTTTATTTTTAATTTTTATTTTTTTATTTTTTTTGCGGTACGCGGGCCTCTCACTGTTGTGGCCTCTCCCGTTGCGGAGCACAGGTTCCGGACGCGCAGGCTCAGCGGCCATGGCTCACGGGCCCAGCCGCTCCGCGGCATGTGGGATCTTCCCAGACCGGGGCACGAACCCGTGTGCCCCGCATCGGCAGGCGGACTCTCAACCACTGCGCCACCAGGGAAGCCCAACCCCGCGATTTTTGACACGTATCTGCACATGCCCAGAATCTCCTCAGGCTCCTGCCCACTCTTCAGCCCCTGACGTCCCTCCGGAACCCCATGAACTACAAGTCCCGGTAGGCTTCGGGCACTTAGCTCTGACTGCATGTTCGCAGACAGCTGCCCGCCGGAAGGATAGAGCCTGGTTGTGTTTATCTCGTTGGGGATCGAGTCGTCGGTTGGCGTGCAACGGGTTCTAGGCTGCAGGCAGCGCGAGGACCCGCGGCCCCGCCCCGGCCCGGCCTGGCAGGTAGTCCGGGGTGGGTTGAGGGACAAGGAGAACTATAGGGGCTGGGGATGCCCATGGTTAGCGCTGGAGTCGTGGGGGACGGGCCTGAGAGTGAAGGTGGGGGTGGGGAGGGAGCTAGGGGAATGATGGGAAAGGAAAGTGTTAATGGGGAAAGAAGAGCTCCGGGAGGATGGTGAGGAAACCAGTGGGAGAGGCCTGGTAGCCGGAGGAGGCACTAAAGGAAATTGGAAAGAAGATCGGGTTATGAGGAGAACAGGGAAGCTGAGGATAATGGAAGAAAAGGGCGGGGGTGTCTGGAGTTGTGCGGGAGGGGAGGTTGGGATGACTGTGAGACGACAGGGATAGCGTCATATACAGGGAGGAATATCTCTGGCGGAAAGGGGTCAATGGATATTAGCTTTTTTCCCCTTAGTGGAAGAGGGAAAATGGAGGGCTGTCGGGGTGGAGCTTGGAGTTGTGGGAGAAGGAAGAAGGAGAAAACGGCAAAGCTCTCAGGAGATCAAGAAGGGCCAGAAACGGGGAATGAAAATTGCAAGAGAATAGCAAGGGGGATAGGTACATGAAGGGAATTGAAGAAGCTTGAGGATGCGGCAGTGATGGAGGATGGGAGAGACCCAGGGATAAGAGGAGCCCCTGAGACCCTGGGGGCTTGTTCTTCACGAGCTTGAGTTTTTTTTTTTTTTTTTTTTTTTTTTTGGAGGAGAAGCTAAGGTTTTTTTCTCCACCTTTGGATGGAATTGCTTCTCTCTTGTCCTCTGAATTCTTTGCTTTACCTTGATATAGCTGAAGTGGGGAGTGGAAGCTATGAGGGAAGATGGACTCCGGTTCTTAAGCTCTTCAACCTCCTTCCTATCTGTCTTTACAAGCCCAGATCCAAGAGCTTTTGGATTGAGGACAGGAGTAATGAAGTGAGAGTGGTTTCCTGAGGGGCTATTTCAGGTTTGGCAGAGTGGCTATTTAAAGCATGGGGTTGGGGGTTGAGGGAGGCTGGGCAGGGGCAGGAGGGCTGGCAAAAGCCAGCTGAAACCAGTGTGTCTTTCTTGCGAGGGGCCTCCCTTACTTGAGCTTTTTCTTTGCTTGAGATTCTGCCTGGCTCTTCCTTCTGCCAGGGCTTCTTTTTTTTTTTTTTTTTCCCTTCTGCCAGGGCTTCTTGAACAGGGAGCAGATGATCTACCCAAACCCAGCAGGTGCCTGCCAGAGCAGGCAGTGCCAGCTGCAGGATTTGCCTGACAGAGCCTTCAGATGTACCCATTATCACTAGGTTAGCGGGTTGTCTTTAAGAGACCATGATCTCTCATGCCTGGGTCTTTTTCTTGTCCTGCCCAAGGGCATTTTGCTTTCCTTTCCCTTTCCAGTGCACACCCCCACCCCTGTCCCCTTTCAGAGACCCAAGTGGGAGAAGAGCTGCTGGAAATAGCTCGTTCTCTACCACAATGGCTAGGTTGGGCAAGTGGCAAGAGGAGAAAACCCTACCCCCTCAATCCCCAGCACACACATACCTTTCTGGCTTAAGTTCTTGGCAGCATGCCAGGCACAGCTGTCAAAGGAACTCCTCCTGCCTGTGAGGGGCCCTGGGTGACCCCGATGACAACAGCTCTGCTTGACAAGAGCCCCCTATGAGGGGCTAATCATCCATGAAGGTCCCTGTCAGGGATCAATCCCACCCCATCCTGGATAGAGGAACTGTTCCACTCTAAAAGCCTGAAAGCTTTTCTGCTTGGAGGCACTCATGCCAGCTTTCAGTGGACTGTCTGGGGTTGGCTGGGCTATTAATAGCTCTGAGTATTTTGAGATCCCTCTCCCCACCTCAAAGAGCACAGAGATTCTTAGAGAGGTGGCAGTAAGCAGAGCAGAGGCAGAAAGACAAGAGAACTCACTGACCTTTGAAGGGGGCTTGGAGCTTGGGCCAAGCCAGTGACAGGGTGCAGCCGCCATGAGTAGGGGACGACCACGTTGAGCCCTTGATCAGCAGTCTGAGCTGGCAGTCAGGTCAGAGTGGCCCCACCCTTTGCTGTTGGAGAACACAGGGCCAGGGCTAGCTTCCTGACCTCAGCAGCTCCCCTGGAGCAGAGCCAGCCACCTGAGCTGTAGAGGGGTGGTGTGGGAGGGCCACCAGGGTGACACTTAGAGGCAAGGCTAGTCCTGGGCAGAGTCTCGGTGAACCAGGCAAAGGCTTTGCCTGAGGAGCCCCTGGCCCTAACTTGTGTGCAGGTATCAGAGGCAGCAGGCCGTGCCGGGGGGGCATGTTGCTGTAACCAGTGGCCCAGGGGATGTTACGGTGGACGGTGCACCTGGAGGGCGGGCCCCGCAGGGTGAACCATGCTGCAGTGGCTGTCGGACACCGGGTGTACTCCTTCGGGGGTTACTGCTCTGGTGAAGACTATGAGACGCTGCGTCAGATTGATGTGCACATTTTCAATGCAGGTAAGCTAACTCAGGGATCATCCCTGGGTGCTCACATCAGGGAGGACAGTGGGTGGCTGAGTGAGGTTTGATGGTGGCCCCCACGGCCAGAGGGGGTGGGGGAAACTAACATGTGGTTTGGGAAAATGTGGACGGCCTGAAGAGAGGTTCCCAGGGCTGAGCAGAGCTGTGCCCACAGTGTCCTTGCGTTGGACAAAGCTGCCCCCAGTGAGGCCCGCCACCCGCGGGCAGGCTCCCGTGGTACCCTACATGCGGTATGGACACTCCACCGTCCTCATCGACGACACAGTCTTCCTTTGGGGTGGGCGGAATGACACCGAAGGGGCCTGCAATGTGCTCTATGCCTTTGACGTCAGTGAGTATGAGTCTCTGGAGGCTGTGTTCTGCCAAATGGTGCCTCGCGGGGCTGGGGGAGGTGTGGGCTGAGGGGGGCTGGGAATAAGGCGCCCCAGAGTCAAGGAGGGAGCACCAGCTTGCTTACTGGGCCCACCCTCTCCCCTCCTTCAGATACTCACAAATGGTCCACACCCCGAGTGGCAGGAACAGTTCCTGGGGCCCGGGATGGACATTCGGCTTGTGTCCTGGGCAAGACCATGTACATTTTCGGGGGCTACGAGCAGCTGGTAGGTCTGGGAAGAAACTAGAGGTTTCCCTAGGGTGGGAATGAGAAGGAGGAAGGGGAATTGAAAGTAGTGGAATGGGAGGCTTTGGTTTGCTTGCAGGTTCTGAGGTGGGAGGGACGGAGGGTCGGAGAGTGACCCCTGCTCCTCTCTTTTATTCCTTCCTTCACTTCCTTTCTCTTCCTTGTCAGGCGGACTGCTTTTCCAATGACATTCACAAGCTGGATACCAGCACCATGACATGGACCTTGATCTGTACAAAGGTTGGCCCTTCTTGCTCTCTCCCAGATCCCCACCCTCAATTTAAGGAACCATAGGGAGCTCAAACAGTGAACGCTGACCCCTCCCCCTCCCATCTCTGCTCCTGCCCAGGGCAACCCTGCACGCTGGAGGGACTTCCACTCGGCCACAATGCTGGGCAGTCACATGTATGTCTTTGGGGGCCGTGCAGACCGTTTTGGGCCATTCCATTCCAACAATGAGATTTACTGCAACCGCATCCGTGTCTTTGACACGAGGACTGAGGCCTGGCTGGACTGTCCACCCACCCCAGTGCTGCCTGAGGGGCGCCGGAGCCACTCAGCCTGTGAGTGTCTGTTAGGTCCCTGCCGAGTCCCCGTCCCCCCATTGCCCCTACATTCTTGACATTCCTCTCTCCTTCCAGTTGGCTACAATGGGGAGCTGTACATTTTTGGTGGCTATAATGCAAGGCTGAACCGGCACTTCCATGACCTCTGGAAGTTTAACCCTGGTAAAGAGCACTGCCTTTAAGGGAGGAACAGGGAGCAATTGAGGGGGCGTGGAAAAGAAAAGAATAATCCTGAGTGGGCGAGGGGCAGGAGTGGAGAGGATATCTGGGCTAGCAGGTGTTGAACCTCCATTTAAACTTCTCTTTAGTGTCGTTTACCTGGAAAAAGATTGAACCGAAGGGGAAGGGGCCATGTCCCCGCCGGCGCCAGTGCTGCTGTATTGTTGGTGACAAGATTGTCCTCTTTGGGGGTACCAGGTTAGGAGGAGAGAGGGGAGGGCTCCAGGAAGGGCCTAAGCCTGTGACTAACATGGGAGACATTTGAGCAAGAGGGTCTCGTGGGTAGTCTTCGCTCCTTCCTTCATCTCTCTTTTGATCCCTATAGTCCGTCTCCTGAGGAAGGCCTGGGAGATGAATTTGACCTCATAGATCATTCTGACTTACACATTTTGGACTTTAGTAAGTACACTTATTCCCTAAATGCATTTGCCCTCAGGGTCCCTGTCTTTGGGTGGTGATATCCAGGACTGGACCCTTTCCTCGGCTTTGACCATCTCCCTCTCCCTCACTTCTCCTTTAAAGGCCCTAGTCTGAAGACTCTGTGCAAACTGGCTGTGATTCAGTATAACCTGGACCAGTCCTGTTTGCCCCATGACATCAGGTACAGTGAATGGTTGGAAAGGAGGGACTGGTTGAGGGTGAGTGGGCAGCACAGGCGCGTGACCTGATTGGCTTGGTCTCAGTGTGCAGGAGAGAGAAGATTTTGTTCTGTAGTGTACTTGTGGTGAGGGAGCTAGAAGGAAATATAAAACTGTCAGCTGGGTAAGTTTTATGGAAAAAATGTCCAGTTTTCAAACCAAGCTCTCAGGCATCACTTCCTAATTCCTGAGCTTATACAGTTATTTTTGTTAATATGCTAAGAAAGTTTGATTAAATCTTAGAACCTAGCTGTGGAGGAAAAAACAAGTTTAGGAGCCTCTGGATCACATTAATTCCAGAAGTAAGGGAGGTCCTTCCTAGCTCCTTCCCTTATGAATTCCATTCTTAGGTCTAAATCAAGCACTGAAAGTTATCTTGTGTATAATTGTGCCCTTCTGGGTCATTCTGCGACACTTTCCTTTCCTTGATTCAGTTCAGCTTAATTCTTACTTGCTGAGGGTCTGTGTGTTCAGTATTTGGTGATAGAGTATACAAGGCTGAACAGATGGATCCCAGGCTGGCCCAAGATGAACACATGTGCAAGTGCCTAGTACCAAGTAGAGTAGAGCCTTGGCATAAGGAGGTACTTTGTAGAATGACAGTTGTCAAAAAGAGAGGAATTTAATTTTAATATGGTGGGATGGCTGGGGAAGGCCTCAGGGAGGATAGGAGAGCTGAATCAGGGCCTTACAAGGATGGGAGTTGAGAGCAAAAACCGACATTCCTGGTGGGGGGAAGGGGCATCCTGGTTGGATCTGAGCAGAGGAGGAAAGGTAGGTTGGGAAGTTTATTGAGATGTATACACAAATGTTTTTCTCCAGGTGTTGGGCACAAGAATATCAATATGTAAACATAAACAGGAAGTCCACATGAGCTTGCAGGTGGACTAGTGGGTGGTAGTGGATTTGGTGGTGGGTGGAGACCTGATTGTTAACCCTCATAGGGCTGTAAGGAAGAGGTGGCCGTGGGTGGTTGAGCTTTAGGAAGTTGAAGGCACTGGTGTGTTCATTGCTTTGTTTGAGCAATTCTGGACTTGGGGGTGGAGGCTTCCCCTTCTGTCCTTTCTGCCTGTCATTTTTGGCCTTCCAGGTGGGAGCTGAATGCCATGACCACCAACAGCAATATCAGTCGCCCCATTGTCTCCTCCCATGGGTAGGAGGAAGTTTCTGCCGCCTCCCTTCCTGAGCCTGCTGGTGTCTTCACTGCCCTTGCCCATCTCTCCCCCGCCTGCCCCTTTGGACCCTGGACTTGGTATACCTCCACATGGAGTTGTTGGACTAGAGGTGTTTTCTGTGCTGTGAACTTAGTGGGGAGCTGCAGGGGGGAGGGCTAGGTCCCTTCCTCCTTGGGCCGAGGGCCCCTTCCCCTTGGTGCTCTGTCCCATTCACCTCCCTCCAACTGCTCCTGGGCCTCTGCTCTGCCCCAGGTCAGCCATGCTCTGCTGGGAAGCGAAGGGAATGGGGAGGAGGGAGAAGCAAGCAGTGTCAGCCTCAGGAGCTTCCCCTCCCCACCCCTCTTTCCACCTCTTCCCGCTGCTTGAGCCCTGAGCATTGATTGGGAGCTGAGAGGAGTTGCAGCTGTTGGCATGAAATCTCCTTCTCCCTGACCTGGGGAGGGGAGGACCAGCAGATAATCCTACCGTTCCTTGAGCTGTTGCTGTACCCTGACGCTCTCAGCCAGCTCACATTTTATAAAAATGAATTGAAAGTCTCCAAACGTGTGCTCTCTTTTGTGTGGAATAGGCAAGGGACGGCAGGAGTTTGCAGTGGGGCCAGGGTGCTGAGGTTCTGGCTTCTCAGCCAAGAGCATTAGGAAACCAAATACCGCCACGGACTGGCCGGAGTTTCTCTTCGGCGCGGAGTGCAGCGCCAAGCGACAAAAGGGAGGGGGCAACGTTATTTACGGTGGGCGCCCTTTTCCGCCCAGAGAGGGCTCCCCGGCCGCCCAGCAGCGGCCCGCCCGGCGCTGGACCAGATCTGCTCTATTGTCACCAAGCTTCGCGGACTCGGCCTGCCGGAGATGCCGGAAGGAGTGGGGCGGGGCGGCCGCCGCCGGAGCGGAAGTAGCGCCATTAGTCGTCGGCGCCCTGCGCGAGCGGATGCTGACTGCAAACTCCCGGGAATGGGCGGCCTCTGGGTCTCCTCGCGGGTCTCGGGACGGCGGGGGCCTGGGGCCCGGGGACCTGCAGAAGGGTGAGGGGACGGCGCCGGGCCGAGGGGCAGCCGTGGAGGCGGGGTGAGGGGCCAGTGGCACCGCGTGTGGTGCCGGCTCGGAGCCTGGACACGCCGTGACCGTGAGACTAAGTTCTCTGAAAGATGCGAACACCGGGAGCGCCCCCCCAACGCACTGGAAAGTGGGGAGTGAGAGAGGATGCTTCCTGGATTAGGACATCCTGAGCAGTTTTTTAAAGGGCGAAGAGGGTTTTTCGCAGGGGAGGAAACGTTATGTTCAAAAGCAGAGTCAGGAAGGGGGATGGATTGTTGGAGAAGGCTTAGTAGGTGAGGATTCAACAAATTTTGCCAACATTGTTGAGCATCTGTTGTGTGCAGGCACAGTTCTAGATGCTGGAGATACAGTAGTAAATAAAGCAGCACAACACTGTCCTCATGAAGGTTACCTTTTAGGGGTTAAAAAAAACCAAGCAAATTAATAAAAGACAATAAAACACGGAATTGCAGATTTTTAAAGGGTAAATTTTTTGAAAAAGGTGATAAGAGCTTTGACGAGAACGCAGGGGAGGGGTTACAGTTTTATGTAATCACAGAAGGCCTCACTGGGTAGGTGACATTTGAGAAACCGTTTGAAGGAGGTGAGGGAGCAAGCAGTACAGCTGGAGGAAGTGTTCCAAGCAAAGTCCGGTGCAAAGGAACTGAGGTGGGAGCATACCTTCCTGCTTAGGAACTGCTTGGAGGCCAGTTGACTGGAGAGGGGTAGGAAGGAGGAGATGGTAGGAGATGAGATTAGAGCCGAAACCCGGGCTAGGTCACATGGGGTCTTCAGGCTATTACAAAGCCTAGAGCTTTTCCTCTGAGCAAGATGGAAGCCATTGGGGAGTTTTGAGTTCTGGAGTGACATAACGTGTAGGATATGTATGTGGAAATGAGGTGGGAGTGATAAGATCAGATTTGCCTTTTTCTCTTTTTTTTTTTGGAAAGAGAAAGTTATTTTATTAAAGAACTTAAAGTGAAAACTTAAGGTCTGAAGTAGTTTCCTTTTTTAAAAAAATTTTTATTGGAGTATGGTTGATTTACAACGTGTTAGTTTCAGGTGTACAGCAAAGTGAATCAGTTATACATATATCCACTCTTATTTTTTTATTTTATATTATTTTTGGCTGTGTTGGGTCTTCGTTGCTGTACGTGGGCTTTTCTCTAGTTGAGTGGTGAGTGGGGGCTACTCTTCGTTGTGGTGCGCGGGCTTCTCATTGCGGTGGCTTCTGTTGTCGCGGAGCACGGGCTCCAGGCGCGGGCTTCAGTAGTTACGGCACACGGACTTAGTTGCTCCGCAGCATGTGGGATCTTCCCAGACCAGGATCAAACCCGTGTTCCCTGCATTGGCAGGCGGATTCTTAACCACTGTGCCACCAGGGAAGTCCTATCCACTTTTTTAGATTCTTTTCCCGTATAGGTCATTATAGAGTATTGAGTAGAGTTCCCTGTGCTACAGTAGGTCCTTATTAGTTGTCTGTTTTATATATATCAATAGTAGTGTGTATATGTCAATCCCAATCTCCCAATTTACCCCCTCCCCAGGTTTTGCTTTTCAGATGCCTCTCCCAGGCTGAAGCGGGGAGCATAGCTTTGAGAGGAGTGAGACTGGAGGTTGGGAGAGCAGTGAGGAGGCTAGAGTACTGATTGAGGTGAGAGGTGCTGAGCGTATCCTGAACCGGAATAATGGCGATGGTAGCTGAGCAAGGGAGACAGCGGTCCTTATGGGGAAACCTGTAAAGGAGTGATTTAAAAGAGCCTTACATATACACCTTCTTTAGCAAGGTGAGGCCCCAGGTACCTGGAACCGATGGGGAGTTAGGTGTCAGTGTAGCGCAGTTACAAGCTGTGCTGCCCAGGACCTGCAGTGGTTGGTCTGAAGGGGATGTTGGAAAGGATCAGTTACCTATGAAGAATGAAGATGGGGTGGCACCTTTGCAGCAGTGGCAGATGCTGAGCTGAGTTGCGGTTCCCTCCCACCCCCACCTACCTTTCACAGGCACATCTCACATGTCATTTGAGGAGCTGTTAGAATTGCAGAGCCAAGTGGGCACTAAGACGTACAAACAATTGGTAACTGGAAACAGCACTAAGAAGCAAAGTTCCAGACCACCTGTCCAAAAAGCATGTGTTGCAGATAAACACAGGTGAGGAGCAAGGCCTGCCCCAGGAGTTGGAGGATAGCTGGGACCTTGAGTAGGTGTCTGCTTTCTTGGGTGGCAGGTGGGAGGCCTTTGACAAGAGTGGAGTTCCCTTGACCTGTTTAATTTCTCCATAGGCCTCTGGAAATGTCAGCCAAAGTCCGGGTGCCATTTTTGCGTCAAGTTGTTCCCGTCAGTAAGAAGGTGAGGAGGAGCCAGTAAGCTCTTTCTCAGTGAAAGGAGACTGAACAGTTCTTTTATATTCTCTCTGTTCGCTCCAAAGGTAGCCCGGGACCCCCGCTTTGACGATCTGTCAGGGGAATATAATCCTGAGGTGTTTGATAAAACGTATCAATTCCTAAATGACATCCGAGCCAGAGAGAAAGATGTGAGTAACGTGAGATGGGTCTGTGGGGATTCCGAGTGGTGAGACTAGAGCACAGGTCAGAGAGTCGGGCAGAGGGGAGCAGGGCGCGTCAGTTTACTAGCTGTGTGATCATTGACAAGTTAGTTAACCTCTTTTTGCTTCAGTTTCCTTATCACAGAAAGATAATTCCTATCTCGTAGTGTTTATGTGAGTTAACAACATATGCGAACTTCTTAGAATAATGCTTGGCACAGAGTTTCACCTAACATTTACAGAATGCTAACTGTCATACTCATTTTCCAACGTGGAGCTTGTGAAAAAGCAGCTGAAGAAGCGCCGTTCAGGGGAGGAGCGTGAGAAACTGCAGCAGCTGCTTCAGCAAATGGTGAGTAAGTCATACGGGGGAGGAGGGTGAGAGCAGGTCGAGGCAGGAGGTGATTCACAGTCCCCGCTATTCACCTGTCTCACCGATCTCATCTTTGCTCCTCAGGAGCAGCAAGAAATGGCACAGCAGGAACGGAAGCGGCAGCAGGAGCTGCACCTGGCCCTGAAGCAGGAGCGGCGGGCTCAGGCCCAGCAGGGCCATCGGCCATACTTCCTGAAGAAATGTGAGTGGGACACAGCTATGACAGGCTAGTTACAGGAACAGGGGTTGGGTGGCCATAGAGGCAGGATACTGCGTTAGGGGTCCATGAGCTCCCTAAGGGAGGCATGAAGGGTGGATCCCATGGTAAGTTGGAGGAAAGTAGAAATAGTAGGGAGTTGTTGTTTGTAACCATTCTTGTATCCCTAATGACCATGGGCAGGGAGTATTGTTTTTATCTCTGTCCCACCCCCACATATGTGGGTAGGGCGCAGAGAAGGAGCTCGTAGTTGGTTGAATTGAGAAGGAGCAGATTCATAGAAGTCAGCTTGCTTACACACACCGGTGAACTCCAGATGAGTCACATATCACTGCATAGTGGTTGAGAATTACTGACCTGGGGAAAGGGAAAGAAGCGAGCTTCCTCCTTTGCTTACCGGCTTTCTTTCTCCTTGTCCTCTAGCTGAGCAGCGCCAGTTGGTCCTAGCTGAGAAGTTCAAGGAGCTGAAACGAAGCAAGAAGCTAGAGAGCTTCTTGAGTCGAAAGAGGCGCCGAAATGCAGGCAAGGACAGAAGACATCTCCCTTTGAGCAAAGAGTAGTAAGGAGCTGTCCTCAGCTCTGCCACTGTCCCAGTGAGAAATGCATCTGTGGGGACACATTTGGGCTTGGCCCGTTCTACTCTTTCCCATTCAAGGGCAAGGGTCACAGCTGCCTGGGAGCCCAACTGGCTCAGATGACTAGAAGGCTCTTGGACTGCCTGAGGGCTGGACAAGAAGAGCAGCTCAGCCTTCTGCCATTCCACACTTCTGCTTGGATCTGGGTCATCATGTCCTCAAGTCCTCCCATTCTTGCCTTAAAATAATGATTCTGGTATAGAAGGAAAAGGACTGGTGAGTGACATTGAGGCCAGTTGAAGGCCATAGAGTCTGTGAGTGGCTCCCGGGACTGGGACTTTATATGTAGGAGCCAGTTCATAAACACTCGTGTCACTCATCTTTTTATTCTGCTTCTTTTGTGGGTGGCCTAGAATTACCATTTCAGGGGCCACGTGTTGGGTGGGCAATAAATCTAATGCTCCTACAAAGTGGGAAGTCAGATCAGAGACCCTTCCTATTTAAAGTGAACAGATGACACGATCATTCAAAGACGGAACCAATCCCACAACTCATCTACTTAGCTTTGGTCTTGGATGCAGGGGAGGTAGAAGGTGGGGACAAAAATATGATAATATGTAAGCACAGCTGGCTCTCAGTACTGTTTGGGTGGAGAATTCATATTGCCTGTGTGGACTGGAAAATCCTCGAGCTGACAATTCAGTTTAAAGTGATCTCAGGTTGATAGTGCCTTCAGGCACCTGGCAGAAGCAAATGCATTCCTCTCTTGAGGATTGTACTTTAAACCCAGGCCTCAAGGAATTCCTTCAGATAAAATTTCAAGGAATCTAAGCTTACAGTGAAAACAAAGCAAACAAGGAAAAAAAAAAACCCATAAGCAAGAGTCATTAGGAACAACAGGCAAGAGAATCAGACCAGCAAAGACTGAGATGTTAGAAGTATAAAATACAAAATATAAAATGTCTTACTTACATTTAAAGAAAAGCTATGACTGATGAAAAAAATATCAAAAAGGACCAGATTGATAAAAAAAATTTTTTTAATGAAAAATATACTATTTGAAGTTAGAAACTTTATGGTTAAGCTGCAGATTAGACACACCTAGAAGGAGAATGAACTGGAAGTAGATGTGAAGTTACACAGATGGAGCCCAGGGATAGAGAGAAATGGAAACTGAGGAAAAGAGGTTAAACAACACGGAGGATAGAGTGAGGAGATGTGAGACAAATCAGAGTTCCAGAAGCAGAGAGTATGTTAAAGGGGATGAGAATTATAATTGATAATTTATAAACCCTAAGAATCAGGAACACCAGTTAATCACAGACGGTGGGGTTGGGGACCTAGATAAATCACAAAAACTACAGAACATTAGAAAGATTAACATCTAAAAAGCAGCTATAGGGAATTCCCTGGCAGTCCAATGTTTAGGACCCAGCTTCCACTGCAGGGGGCCCCCTGGTCGGGGAACTAAAATTCTGTGTGCTGTGTGGCACAGCCAAGAAAATAATAATTTAAAAAATAAAAAGCAGCTGTAAGGGAAAGGAAGAGGTAGAATTAGAAGCTAAGACATCTGTTATTGCTTGATGCTTCTGGGATGGGGGAAAAGATGTAGTTCGGATGACAGAAATGCATAAAGTGCGCTTCTCCCAACGATTGTTAGATGAGGGCTCTAGCTACCAGGATAGTTCGCCTGTCCCAGGGGGAGTGAGGGAGCCAGTGCTACAGGGTCCCCAGTGTCACGTGTGTCAATCCTAGTTTAAAGCCAAAAGACCGATTCTGGCTGATAAAAGCAGAAATAGACTATTGAACTACTGGGCTCACAGAAACACTAAGAAGGCTGGAGAGAAGCTCCAAAAAAGGAGTGGGGGATAAAGTCAGAGCAGTTAAAAGCACTGTAAGCCCTACCTGGGAACCAGTGTCGACGTGAAGATGTCAGTGCCGACACCAGAGGTGCCACTTCCCCCTGCTCTGCGCTAGACTGAGGCATTCCTGGCAGAGGCATCGAGTCACCTGGCTGCAAAGGCGATGCTGGGAAAGCCAAGTGTCTGGTCTTTCATATGGTGGGAGGTGGGCTCTACCTTCTCCCTAGGTTTGTGGTAGGGAGTTTCTAAGCACAAGAAGGGGGTTCAGGTGAAGGGCAGTCAAGAAACCGTAATGTATGTCCACCACACGGCTGTATTGGTCCCCAAGCCTCCAAACTGCTACTTTTCCCCTTCAACGAGGAGCCAGAGGAGATGGAGAGCTCTGAGCTGCAGCTGTGGGTTGGTCTGGTTGATTTTGGTTTTTATTGTTAACAGCTTTGTTGAGATATCATTCACATACCATACAGTGTATCCATTTAAAGTGTACAATTCAGTGGTTTTTAGTATATTCACAGAATTGTGTGACCATCACCACAATTTTGTAACATTTGTGACACCCCAGAAAGAAACCCTGTACCTTCTAGCAGTCACTCCTCAGTTCTTCCCAATCCCCCCAACTCTAGGCAACCACTAAACCACATTCCGTCTCTAGATTTGCCGATTTGGGGACATTTCACATAAATGGGATCATTATGTGGTCCTTGGTGTGCAAACCAGCTAAAGGGATATAAGGAATTGAGGCTGTGAGGATGGTCTCACAAGGGGATCAGGGAAGCAAACTTTCATCCCGAGTCAGCCAGGAAGTGTTTGCCCTGTAGAGATGGAAAGTCCTGAGGGCAGGGAAGGAGGCTCAGATCTTTACTGGTGCGGGTGAGAGAAGGGCAATCAGGACTGCTCACCTGGGTGGCTGGATTTGGGTACCAGATCAGGCAGATCAGAGTCAAAGTGGGGTTAGACTGTGTGGAGGACAGTGGGCAATGTAGGAGCAGGACTGCGGACAGGAATGTGCAGGGTTTTGGCGTCATGGCTGGTGGGCTCTTCCTTTAAGGACTGTTGGAGGTTTGTCCATTGCAGATGAGCAGGTGGGTACCCTGTGGGAGACTTTGTGACTGAGCGGGACGAATAAGGGGTTGAGCAAACGCCGTGGATGAGACTAGTGGCCTGGAGCTCAGCCCACACCAGAGCCCGTGGGACAGCAGCAGTACAGGAGGTGGCAGTGGGAGAAAGTCCCACCTGGTCCCCACATGTGGTGCATGCTGGCCTGGCTACTAGAGCCCGGGGGCTCTCTGGGTTTCTGTGGGAAAGGATAGGCTCATAAAGAGCATAAGAACCCAGAGAAGCAAAAGGCGCTGGCCCCACAGAGCTGGCTCAAAAAGGAGGACATGGCCTGGGCCAGTGAAAGAGAGACAGGCCATGATCTCTGGCACAAAGGTGGAGGAGCAACCCAAGTGACAAAGTGCAGCAACTGCAGTGTGCCCACTGCTGCCCCAGCCTGCTGCTGTCTGTCTGCTGCCTCAGAATAGCACGGACCCACAGGGCGGCTCTGCTGTGAGAACCACCAGTGGCACCACAGGGCCACCACACTGCAAAGCAAGCAGGGGCCCTCTGTGTCCACACTTTGCTTTGTTGCCTCATCCTGGGCATCCTGACTCCCAAGCCCTGGCTGTTTTTTCCCTTACAGATTTTATTCCAAATGTCAGTCCTGGGTGGCACCCAGTTCCCTCCGGCCGATGTGCCCTCTCCCACCACCTGACTCTTCTGTAGCTTTCTCCTAGTCACCTAGTCATGGATTCAGGACGCCTGGGTCACTCCTTCCCTCCTGCGCTAAGGGCCCTGCCCAGACACAGAGCTCCACCCCTGGCACCCGGTCCCCTAGCCCGACCTACTCTGCCTCAGTGTGGGTGGGGCCAGGGGGGCCAATCAGCAGCACAGAGCAACAGGCCTGCCTCTGGAGCTAGCTGGGGTGTAGCTCTGCACAGCCAGAGGGGGGCAGAGGCAGGGGAGTAGAGAGGGGCAAAGAGGAGGAGCCCGTGGGAGCTGCAGATCCTTCTAGGTCAGCTTCTAACCCAGACCCTAGAGCGTCCGTGGGGAACACGTTAGGGTCCTGGGTGCTTGTAGTGGCCGCAAGGGTCCTTTACCTCACCGTCCCCTTGTCAGCCTTACCTCGGGACGGCGCTGTGCACCACACTGCTGAGCGTGGTGGCCAGAAGAGGGACTTGGTGGCAAAGCCTTCACCATGTCAAAGGCTTCCACACATGAGTCCCACAGTGAGTGTCCAATTCCACAAACAAGTGAAATGGAGCCCTGCTGGATGATCTGCCGAAGTTGCAAGCCATCCAGCGCGTGGCAAGGTGGGCTTGAATCTCCACCCTGCCAAGGTGAAAGCACTTCTGACCACATACCCTCTGAGAAGACCCATCCCCGGAGTCCACTTTATCCCCCGGCCAGGAGGGGGATGCTCAGTCACACCCGACTCTCTCTACCCTCCTCCCCAGCCTGCCATCCTCACCCGAAGAGAGACTCCTCGTGAGTCTCTCCTCATGAGACTGCCTCAGAGCGGAGGGCTCTTCCCCCCTTCCAGCCAGGAAAGCCCCTGTCCCTGTCAGCTCCCTCGCAGTCACCACACAGGCCAAGTAATCAAACTGCTGCATTTTATTCTGTAGAAAGCGCCGCCCTACATAACCCTGAGCCCGTCTCCAGGGCTACCGGAAGGTAGAGAAGCTCTGGGTGCTTGTGCAGGAGGCATAGGGCACGCCCCGGGAGCGAATCTGCAGGGTGTGGAAGGTGAGGGGTGGGTTTGGGCCCGAGGAGCCGGGGTTCAGGGACTCGGTGTGAGGCTCCATCACAGTCACGGGGACTGCGTAGGACAGCATCTGGGGCCGGTCATCCTGGCGTCTCACTGTGCCCTTGCCCAGGAGGTGCAAGACACAGGAGAGGACATCAGCACTGCTGCAGGTGGACCCCCTGCCAAGGCTGCTAACCAAGCCCCTGGGAGGACACGGGCCCTTCTGCCAAGCTTCCAGCACCTGGTATGGAGCGGGGAGGAGAAACGGTACATCAGACGCCCAGCTTACCGTACCTCTAGCTCCCAGCCCCGGGACAGCGAGGCCATGAGGGGCACCCCAGCCCCACTCCTCACCCACTAGAGGCTCTACAGTGAGCCAGGGATTTCAGATGTGGATCCATCTCCTCCTGTGGACTGCCCCCTGCCCCCGGCAAAGCCTCCTCACCCAACGCCCACCCCCGCCTACCCGGCAGACAAGCTGGTCGACGTGCAGGCCCTCGTCCCCGTGGGCCTTGAGGATTCGGACAATGAGGCAGTTGAGAAGGTTCCGTCTCTTCTCCAAGTTCCGGCCCTCTTCGTCCTCAGCTTTCAGGTATGTCTGAGCTGGGATGAGCCATACGTTGCCCCTCCGAGGCCTGGGTTCCTCGCTACCATCTCGAATCTTGAGCACCCCTGAAATAAGCGCTGGTCACTTGGTGGGGGGGGCCTCGAGGACGCTGGCCCCAGCTCAGGGCGGAGGCCCCGGGGCCCTAAGTACAGACCTCCTGGGGCATCTTTTGTCTCGTGAAGGTCCAGGGGGCCCCTTGAAGAGGTAAGAGGCCCAACTGCCTGATTCAGCATGTCTGGAGACAGCCCTGAGAGCGCCAGCAGACTCTCCACGGAGACGGCCTTAGGAAGAGAAGGGAAGCGTCAGGGCCTCCCCAGGAGGTGGAGCAGAGAGGGTGGAGGGAAAGAAAAGGAAGGACAGGTGGGAGAGAGCAGGGAGGCGTGAGGGGCTGGGCCACCTTCAGCTCATTGAGATGCAGCAGCAGCCACATCTGCACGGTGGACACATGCAGCGTCTGGTCCCCAAACTGCAGTTCAGCCCGGCCCAGCCATGTCCACTGCAGTCGCCTCTGCGGGGCCTGCTCTAGGGCAGGGTAGCTCTGACCTGAGTGTCAGGGAGGAGGAGGGAGTCAGGGGGGCTGGTGAGGACGCACCATCGGTGGAGCTTTGTCCCCGTTAATCTCTGCAGAGTCTGGGGCCCAGTGTTTCTGGACACTGTGGTTCCTGGTCTGAGCTTCCAGAGCTCAGCCCTCTCTGTGTCTGCCTCCTGGGTAAGGGGAGCCCACCCTGTGCCAGGCAGGCTGTGATCAGTGCCTTCGAGGAGTTCCCCAATTTTTAAGGGAGACAAAACCGTGAAGTGAGGAAGGACTGGGGCTCTCATCAAACTGGAAACGTCTCCCCCAGGAGTGTAGGAGCTCCCTGAGGGCAGGGTCTAAGTCTCACCCGCTTTCCTTTGTCGCTGCCCAGCCCAGGATCAGCCCCCACTGGGGAGCTTAGGTTACGATGACTGACCAGGAACGAGACACCCACCACTCTCTGGTGGTCTCAGGTGCCTCCTGCCTCCATCCTCCCCACCACCCACAAAGGGAGTCCTGGCTCTTATTTTAAAGACAGAAAAGACAACAGGCTGGGGATCTGGCGCCTGTAGCCCCACCCCAAACCTAAGCTCCTGCCCTTTTCCTCAAATCTACCCCGTGCAGGCTTCCAGCCCCAGGGGTCACCCCCAAGCCCAGGTTCTTTCCCGGTGTCCCAGCCCCCAGTTCTCTCGGCCCGCTGCTCACTCTTGTTGTAGAAGTTGGAGTATCGGTTCAAGGTGCCCCTCAGGTAGGCAGGCAGGCAGGTTCTGGGGTTGAGCGTGTGGCAGATGGAGGCAGTGGGCCAGCAGCGTGGTGACAGGACGAGCACAGACACTTCTGGCATCGCCCCTTCATAGTAAAGGTCCTCGTTCTCATCCTCCTCCTCCGCCGCCTCCTCTCCCGCCCCGCCGGCCGCCGATGCTGCCCCAGCTTCCAGCTCAGCTTCCTCTCCGGTCCCTCTCTCGTGCCCCCTGCCGCTGGCCTCGTGGCTCACCTGAAGACGACGGAACACAGGGCGCCCCAAAGCCAGCGGCTCCTCTGGTCTGCCCCGTGCCTCTCTCTGTGCCTCCCACCCTCCCACTTGCTAATTCCCTTCCCCAGCGCCCACCTGTATTTTCTTCTCTGTGTCCTCCAGCTTCAGGAGCTCCTGATCAAGCCGCTGGAGCTGGTACACGTGGAACTGGCGCTGCAGCTCCTCCGAGGTGCTCAGGCTCCGCAACATCTGCTGGGGGAGGCGGTTGGGGAAGCAGGGGCCGATCTGCTCCAGCACGGCCCCCTCCAGCCAGCTCGAGCCCACGCTCAGGAGACGGTCCGCCATGTAGTGCCTGCAGCGCGCACAGCCCAGGCCGAGCCTCAGTGTGGGGGCTCGGCATGGCCCCCTGGCTCCAGGACTCCAGCCTGCCAGGAACCCGGCCTCCCGGCCCCAAGGGCTGGCCCTGCCCGTCATCCTGCGTCCCCCCACCTCCCACTCCCTTGGTCCACACTCACTGGTAGTAATGCTCGAAAGTGGTGGCTATCTCCAGGCCAGAGAAGATCAGGACAGTTTCCAGGCATCGCTGCAGTTGGGCCAGCATCTCCATCCCCCGGGCCCCACCGATCCGGCTGCCCTGGATCCGCTGGTCGATGTGCCGTGCAAACTGCTCGCTTACCTGGGCAGTGGGGAGAGCACAGGAAAACTATGAAGGAGAGAACGGAGGAGGTGAGTGGGAACAGGGGGAGGGTCTGAGGAAGGAGATATGAATGGCCAGCAGGTTCATCAACTGGTCAGCGATTTTATAAAACTCTTATAAAATCATTAACAACTGCGTACATTAACAATACTAAAATGATGAAAACTGTTTTTTGTTTGTTTTTTAAAGAAGATGTTGGGGGTAGGAGTTTATTAATTTATTTTTGCTGTGTTGGGTCTTCGTTTCTGTGCGAGGGCTTTCTCTAGTTGTGGCAAGTGGGGGCCACTCTTCATCGCGGTGCGCGGGCCTCTCACTATTGTGGCCTCTCTTGTTGCGGAGCACAGGCTCCAGACACGCAGGCTCAATAGTTGTGGCTCACGGGCCTAGTTGCTCTGCGGCATGTGGGATCCTCCCAGACCAGGGCTCGAACCCGTGTCCCCTGCATTAGCAGGCAGATTCTCAACCACTGCGCCACCAGGGAAGCCCTGAAAACTGTTTTTTTCACATTTAGCATGTCTAAAATCAAACTAACAATAGTAACTCAATGCAAGGAGACACAAGCACACCTCAGAGATATGGCGGGTTTGCCACCGCAATAAAGCAAGTCACGCAAATTTTCTGGTTTCCCAGCGCATACAAAAGGATGTTTACATTATACCATAGTGTATTAAGTGTGCAATAGCATTATGCCTAAAAAACAGCGTACATACCTTAATTAAACAATACTTTATTGCTAAGAAATGCTGACCATCACCTGACAACACAGGGTTGCCACAAACCTTCAATTTGCCAAAAAATGCATTATTTGCAAAGCACAATAAAGCGAAGAGCAACAAAAGGAGGTATTCCTGTAAGTTATGTGCACAAAGGTGGTCACACCACGTTGTTACAGCCATGCTTCTGGCTCCCACTTCGCTGTTCTCTGCTTACCAGGGCACTCTGCTTAACTGTGCATCTTCTCTAGGAGACTGTAAACTTTGAGGGAAGGGATTTCGTCTATCTTCAGCTCTTATCTCAGTGCCTGACACATTGTAAGTGCCTATTAAATATTTGTGGAATGACAGGAATGGTGGAGTAAATTATAGTATTGATACATCTATTGGATGGAATTTATACCAAAATTTGAAGACAAACAGCAACACTGAAAATGGCTTTTCATGTAAGGGTCAAAAGAAAACAGGATAAAGCATTTTAGCTACTAGTGAATAAACTATGTGAAATCAAGCACACAAGTAGAAGAAAGTATGCCGAGATGTATTAGGATGGTACAAAGCGGGTCATTTCTTTCTTTTACCTTCCTTTTTTTTTTGCGGGGGGTGGGGGGTGGCTGTGGGCATGGCTTATGGGAACTTAGTTCCCCGACCAGGGGTGGAACCTGGGCCCACAGCAGTGAAAGCGCAGAGTCCTAACCACGGGACCACCAGGGTATTCCTGTTTTTTTGAATTTTTGATAACATGGTTCTATATTAGTATTGTACATGCTCCTTGTTGTGTGGGAATGGAAGGGTGGGCCATTCTGAGAAGGGGAAGGGAGAGTTTCGGGGGAGAGGCCCCAGGGGAGGGGCGGATGGGAGGCTTACGTGGGCAGCTCTGAGGAAAGGGAGCTTCAGCAGGGCACCAGCACAGCCGTTCTGCAGCGCCAGCAAGAAGGCTGCCCGTGGCCCAAACAGCTCGGAGCTTGACTTCTGCAGATTACTGAAGTGTTCGCAGTAGCGGGGCACAAAGTCATCATCCCGCCAGTGTGAGGTCAGAAAACTGCTGACCTGGAGGGTGGGAAGGGGCGGCAGTGTGAAGGGCAACCCAACAAACCAACGGCACGGTTCCGCCCTCCCGCCCCGCCCCCCCTCCGCAGCTCCTGCCCACCTGCTCCTCCACCACTGCCCGCCAGCAGCGGGTCAGGTTTCTCATGATGCTGCCAGGAAGCCCCCGGGTGGCCAGGGAGCTCCAGTCATGGCTTCTGTTTCTGCCCTCTGTGGAGACAGGGGAAGGGGCAGAGGCAAGGCTGTGGCAGCCCTCAGCTCCTGGGTCCCCATTCGAGGGTGAGCCTGGGGTTCTTTCCTGACATTCTGCCACCCAAAATGGTGCTCCCAGGTGGGGGTGACACAAACCAGAAGATGAACAGGTTGAGCATGCAGGGAGCGGGGGGGTGAGGAGGGACAGACACCTGTAGTATGTAAGTTGGGGGAGGGAAGGCCCCCAACCGAGCTCCCGCCTGAGCCCCCAGCACTCACTGGGCCGAGGAGCGGCCACCACCGGAGGGGCTGCCTCGCAGGGCTCCACATGCACCAGCAGGTGGGTGAGGCGGCGCACTCGTGAGGAGAAAGCTGCTGCGCGGCTCTGCGGGTTGTGGGCAGCCTCCCGACACTCCAGGTACTGGTCCAGCAACCAGCCCAGGGGGCTGACACCATCCTCATCTGGAGGCGGGGGAAAAACAAGCCAAGGCAGGGCATGTCTCCAGGGCAGTGGGGAAGCTGGGCTGGACAGCAGTGCCAAGAAAGAGCAGCAGGACAGAGCGATATGGCAAGGGAGGAAGCAAGGTCCCTCCTGACCATGTGGTGTCAGCTGGCAGCCGGGAGACACGGGAAAGGAAGCGGCCCCTGGGCTGTGAAGAGGGGGCTTGGGGGTACTGAATGAACGCAGGTATCCATAGGGCCAAGAGCATAACCCAGGTGGCTCTAGGCCAGAGCAAGAAGGGGCTGATGAGCAGGGCCGAGCAACGGGATAGTAAAGGGGCCAGGGGCAGGGACAGTTACCGGGGGAGGTGATGTTCTGCACCAGGGGGCTGACCAGGGCCTCCCAGCAGGTCTTGCCCAGTGCTCGGGCAGCTTCACTGTCTGGGAGGAAGCGATCGGCAAAATTCTGCTCCTGACGTAGAGCCCCGTTGAGTCTGGGGAGAAGAGTGGGGAGGAAGGTGTTGGAGGCTGGAGGCCTAAGTGACTCCTTAGGCCTAAGAGTCCACCAGCCTAAGATCGCCAGCTACCCCTCTCACGCACACAGGTACACACGCACTCACACACACCTAGAGCTCAGGTGCAGGAGGCTCCTGCGGTCCTCCGCGATGTCCTGGCTCCAAGCCTGCGCCCTGACCATGTAGAAGAGGCGTGTGTGGCGACACAGCTGCTCCCGGAACACCGGCCAGAACGTGGGCTTGGGGCCCAGGACCTCTAATCCCCGAATGCGCGTGTCGATGCCGCCCTGCAATGTGCAAAGGCCCATTTCCGCCGGCCCCATACTCTCCTCAGGAGGGGCTGGAGAGGTGGCCCAAGATCTGCAACGGTTACAGGCCGCAGAGCCTCCTGCCCACGGCTGCCCCCCTCCCCCGGCCCCACCTGCTGGCAGCGCTTTATGCGGATCTGGATGACTGGCCAGAAGCGGTTCAGGTTCTCCAGGAGGACCACCCGGCTGGCAGACGGCATCACGTTCACCTGGTGGCAAGGGGGTGGCAGGCAGAGAGCGCCGTCACACGTGTGGATGGGAGTGCTGAAAGAACCCTAGTCTGCTCCTGTTGCCTGCTGTGTCTCTCCCTCCCCCAGCCCTGGGGGGTCCTGACCGAGGGGTCCTAATGCCACCCTCACTGCTCAGGGCCTGATGCTGCCACACGGGCACAGGGATGGACTTCATCTACTATGGGGCTCAAAGCAGGGAGGAATATAGGCATTTTGGGGTCTGGGCAGGAGGGTGGATCCCTTGAGGGGTGGCCTAATGGCACAGGGGTCCCTACCGAGTTGAGTTCCGTGTTAAGGGAGGTGGCGCTGTCGCCCCCGAACACCACCACCCTGGCCGGCATGTAGCTTGAGTCTTCGCCAGCCACCAGCAGAGCCAGCTGCCTGGGAGCAGGGCAGAGGGACCAATCGGAACCGGATCCAGTCGTGTTCTCACAGACACAGCCAAGGGGACTCTGGTCACCTTCAGGGGGGTGTGGGTGCTTCCCCAAGACAAACGGCAGGGAAGTCACAGGACAGCGTGGGTGTGTGTCTAGGCACAGGCGTGGAGCACGTTACCTGACGAGGACGCCCTGTTGCATGTGTAGGGTGATGTAGTGGGAGCCGGTGCTGCCGCTGGACTCCCAGTAGGTCTTGGGGTTGCGGTCCGTCAGCTTGCTGGCCCGGTGCGGGTTGGAGGACACCTCCACCTTCTCCCAGCACTTGTCCTCCTTCACCTCCACGCTGGAGCCTGCGGGCAGGTGGGAAGGGGTGGCGGTCACAGCCCTGACAGGTGTGGAGGGAAAACACACGGAGGTGTGGGGACGCGGGGTGACGGGGGGACAGGCACGAACCCTGGCACAGGTATCTGAGGAACACGTCAAAGAAGGGGATGTTGATGGGGCGGTGCGTTCGTCTGTGGTCTTCGATCTGGCCCAGCACCATCTGCAGCCCGGATATCGGAGAGAAGGGGTGCGGGGAGGGGGCAGGAACATGGAAACGCACGTGGAGGAAAAACCCCAGCAGCAGCGGGACTAACTCCGTAACACTGGCAGAGCAGGAGCAGCTGGGAAAGCGGGGCCAGGAACCAACGCCCCCAGGTTCACTAGATTCACCTGCCTTCCAACTTCAGGAACACAGCCCCTTCCCCTGCCACTGCTTGGGTGTCACACTCTTACCCAGCTGTGAACCCAAAGGCTTCCCCCTGCCCTCCCTCCTGACCTGGATACAGCCTCCCAGGATGTTGGTGGTGAGTTTCCGGTACAGGTGCGCATGCTTCTCACACTTGAACACCATGTCTCGCAGCTCCTGAGCCAGCTCTAGCTTTCCCAGGTGCTTTTCCAGGGCTTTGGAGATGGCATCTCGGGCTCCCAGCTGATTCAGCACCACAGCATAGTCCCTGCTCACCGAGGCCAGGTGGTGCAGGAAGAGGATCAGCTCCTGGAGCACCTGGGAAGGAGGCAGGGGGAGGTGAATAAAGGGGACAGACCACAAGCGTCTTCAGTAGTACTGACTACACACCTACTGTGTGCTGGGTGCCAGGGCTACTGCAGTTCACAGAGTGAGGAAGTAAAAAGACAAGGATGAGGAGACATGAGGGCTCGGTGGAATTAGAGAACCAAACAAACTGCAATGGAAAAGCCAAGAGGTGCCCTGGACCCTGGGGGTCTTGACTACTGATTACGCTGGCAATAGGTGCAGGGGGCATTCCCGGTTGTTTCTTTTCAGGCCCAGCTGTCCCAAGAACCAGCTGTGGGGCTGTGTTATGAGATGCTCAGCCCCCAAGCACAGACACGTGACAGCAAAGAGGGGGCCGAGAGGGACCAGATGTATGTGTGGACACTCAGTAAGCCCACCACAGAGCTAAAATCTGGGTAGCCGCCAAAGGTGTGTGCTGCAGACACCCGCTGCCTCCATGACCCTAGTTCTCTGACCGCTTCCCAAGCCTTCTGTGCTCAGGAGCGCTCTGTGGCAGGGGACCCTGGGATGTGATGGTCCCCTCTGCCTCCTTCACCCCCCTTTCCTTCACAGGCCCAGCCAAACAGGAGCCACTGAGGCTCTTAATGTAATATAGATATCATCCTTTATGTAACAAAGGATATGGCAAATAAGATCCCCCATTTGGGTTATATCTGCAAAATAAAATACAGGAAAGATACATAAATTAATACAAATGGTTACCGTTTGTAAGGGGCATGTGGGTGGCATTGGGAGGACAGGGACTCAGGTGGGAGTGAGAATTTTGTTTCTACCTTGTTATATTGTTTTGATTTGTGAACTGTGTGAACATACGACCTATTTTTAAAACTACAATTCAATTTTAAAAATGAAACCCAAACCAAGAGCACAAAGGCTCCATGGTGCCCTCTTGAGCCCTGCCCAGGGGGTCTGCCTTGCCAGAAGCTGCCTGGTGTCCTCCCCCCTCAGCATCTCCTCAGGGCAGGACAGGGGTACCTCTCGGTCAGTGTCTGCGGACCGCAGGCAGGCCATGCAGGCGTCCATGGCCTCATGCCAGGGGAGCAGCAATGCCTCGGGAAAGTCCACCAGCCGCATCAGGATTCTGGGGAGCAGGGGGCAGTAGGAGAGAGATGTGCAGCCTGCCTCAGAGACCCCTCTGCCCAGCAGCGCCCCTCACCACCCCCTCACCTCAGAACGGCCAGGTGCAGGGCCTTGTTGGCCACGGGAGTGTCAAGGCTCCGCATCAGCGCGAGGAAGGGCTGGGGCTGCCGCTGCAGTTGCAGCAGGAGTGGCTTGACCTCACTCTCCCGGGGCCCCTCTGAGCTGAGAGCTTGCTCCAGATCCAGGAAGATTTTCCCAGCCAGACCGTAACCCTCCACCAGATGCTGCAGGGGAGTGTTGGGGCACTGAGTCGGGGCTTCTTTTGCTACAGGAAAGGGGAAGTCACAAGAGTTGGCCATTGTTAGTGACGTGAAAGATCATAAAAGGAGAGACATTCATAACTCTCAACTCTTGTTTCCTCATTTCTCCCCAAAATATTTTACATTTCTTCCCCCTAAACGCCAGGTTTTGGGGATCTCATAGCATCTCTTAATGTACTTTTTTTTTTTTTTTTTGCGGTACGCAGGCCTCTCACTGTTGTGGCCTCTCCTGTCGCGGAGCACAGGCTCCGGACGCGCAGGCTCAGTGGCCATGGCTCACGGGTCTAGCCGCTTCACGGCATGTGGGATCTTCCCAGACCAGGGCACGAACCCGTGTCCCCTGCATCAGCAGGCGGACTCTCAACCAGTGCGCCACCAGGGAAGCCCTCTTAATGTACTTTTAAGACAGCTTCATGACAAACTTTTGATTTTGTATTCTTAAAATAGCGAAGGAGCTTCCTATCTGCAAATAGCAGAGCATTTCCCTATATCTGGAAGCATGCAATAATCTGTTTTTCTCTACAATAGAAAAAATTCAATGTGAGGGCTTTCAAGGCTTCAAATTTCTTGCAATGTTCTAACTTGACACTCTCCTTCATACTTTGGAGGGAGGACAATGTCTGCTTCTCCATTCACTGCTTATCTCGAAATTTCAGATTCTTCCTAAAGTGCCATCTCTTCCAGACAGGATTTGCACAAAAACCAGCACAGACGTCTCTCCCGGGCTAATGCCCTCCCAGAGGTCAGTGTGCAGAGCTGCTGTCTGTTTGGCACCCCACCTTCCACTCTGGCTGCATCTGCTGATTCCTGAGGCTGGGCCTGGGCTTCCAGCAGGGATGGGTAGGCCAGCTGCCCTGCCAGGGCCTCGAGCCCGTATTTCCTGTAGACGTGGCAGTTGAGCAGGTCCCTGAGAGTGCTGTCATCGAGTCGCTGTGGCAGAGCCAGCAGCAGGTCCTGGGCCAACTCCATGGGCACGGCCAGCTCGGCCAGGATCTCGTCATCCAGAATCTGTCATCGGGGAGAAGCTCTCACTGCAGGCGGCTCTGCCGGCGCAGAGGCTCCAGAGGCACTTGCCAGGGGAAAGGAGTTCTGCATACACCTTCTCCATCCCCAGTCTCTCATGGGGGCTCCTCCCAAACAGCTCGCCAACATCTCCGAACATCCTAGACCCCTCCCCTGCAGCCTTTATGCTATCACCCTCCACTTCCCATCCCGAGTCTTCCAAATGCTCTGTCACAGTCCAGCCCTCCAACCTCTGTGTGTCTCTGGGCAGCTCTACCTCCCCATCAAGGTTCTCCTGGAGGATCTGGAGAACCTCCTGATGGTCGGGTCCATCCAGCTTCTTGATGAAGAAGAGGAGCTCCCACCACTCGGCCTGGCTCAGGTGTTCACTCTCCTCAGCGTCCTCATCCTCAGGCAGCACGCAGGGCACGGCGTAGAGCTCTGCCATGGGCTTCCACCGCCAGGAGGGCAGGGCTGTGGAAATGAGAGGGGCACAGGGACGTCACTGCCCGCCCAGCCAGACCGCCGCTCCTCTGCACAGAGCTGATCCCTGCTTCCCCTCTGGGCTCACCTACACCCACAGCTCCACTGACTGCTGCCCCCTGGTACTCATCAGCCTCAACCACGTCTTCGATGTCTTCTTCAAAGCCCAGAATCTCCAGCATGTGCCAGTGTACCCAATAGGTGCGGCCTGTTGACTCCCACAACACCTGGGGTATATGGGAAAAAAGAGAGGGAAGGGGAAGAGAGCTCACCTAATGACCGGCTGTGGCCCGATGATGAGGACACACAGCCCTCACAGCCCTCAGGGTGACCACCTGGCCAGGTGTGGAAAAACCTCTAAAGAGCAAAACCTGTGGTATATGCAGAACACGTACACGCACACAAAGGATGCCTTCCCCAAACGGGAACAGGCTCTCTCCCCTCACCTATCCTTGGTGGCTTATGCCCCACACTTCCTCCTGGCCTTAACCACACTGTCTTCCTGAACTTGACCTTTGGGATGGTCTTGCTGTATCAGTCTTCTTCCTGCGAGTGAGTCCTCCTGACCTCAGAGTCTCCTAAAGGCAGATTTTCTCAGCCCTCCAAACGGCTCCCCTCTCAATGGCTGACCCCCTTTTACCATATCCAGCTTACTGAGGGTTTTCGCTTTGAGTGGCCTGCCAGAGGCCCCAGCTTGAAGCCCCAGCTATGCCCCACCCAAGACAGACCCCCAACGGTGGCCCGCCACCGCGCTCTGCTCACCTGCACAGGGGGCACGCCACTGTTGCTCTGCCGGAACTCGCCCTCGTCCCCAGCACTGATCTCCTCGTAATCGTCCAGCATCCGCACTCGCATGCCCGGCTGCAGTGCGTCCCGCACGTACAAGGCATAGGTATTGCCACTTGCGAACTCAGAGCGAGGGCGAAACCGCCTTGACCTCCTAACGGAGGGCAGGGCCTGGGCGGGTGGGTGCCCCGGGCCTGCATCTGCCAGCTGGGGCTGGAAGATGGAACAGGAGGGCCGTGCCGAGGGCCCCTGTCTGCTCGAGGCCCAGTCCCAGCGCATGGCCTGTACCAGCTCCGAGATCAGGGTGCCCATGGCCATGCTGAACTCCAGCTCCAGCCGACCCCTCTCCCCACTCAACTCCTCGGGAGTGGAGCTCTGGGCTCCTGGTTCCACAGCACTGTCATTCAACTGATCCAGGAGGGAGGTGACGTGCAAATAGCGCTTCACCAGGGAGAAGAGCAGCCTTCCTGGGACCTGTAGGACACAATCTTTGGCCTATGTCCCCCTTGCTCCAGCTTTAGTGCCTCTTTCCACACTGTCCTCTGTGGACAGGTGCAAAGGCCTGATCCCTAGATTTTGTCCACAGCCACCTCCCAACACTCCGCACAGAATACCTGTGGCAGCTGAATGCCCTCGAAAGACATGGGATGTTCAGAGAGCGTGGCCTGTGCAAACAGTGCCAGCAGAGCACAGCGGCTGTCAAAATCCAGGTGTTTCTCAATGGCCTCCTGCTGGCTCAGTGACAGAAGGATCTGGGTCCGGGTCCCTGTAACCCACAACCCAATCAGTAACAGCTCCCTAACCTTGCCCTTCCCAGGCATCTCTCTTAGACGCTCTCCTCTCTCACCCCTTCTGCTGCCACACACTAAGAATGACATGATTTGCTGATTTGCTTCAAAAGCCAAAACTTACTATCTTATCCTATCCTGTTACTGTCTCATATGCAATAGTCTAATAGTCTAAACTCTTCCTCTGCATAGAAAGACAGTTAATAGGAAGTTCTTGAGGATTCAGTCTCCCCTTTCTGCCGAGATGCCCACACTCACCTTCCCACCTCCTTTTCTTCCAATCCTAAGACAAGGGCAACAGAATCATTTACGTACTGATGAGATCAGAGGCTTCTGTCACAGGGACCTGTGAGACGCTAAGCTGACCCAGTCCCTCTCCTGCTCCCCTTTCCTCCCCACACTGCCCCTCACCAGCATCATGGGAGGCCAGGGCTTGTATCATCCGGCCTGCGCTCCAGCGAATTTGATAGTCGGGACTACTGAGCATGTGCATGAGCAAGTCCAGGACCCTTGGGTCTTTGAAGACCCCTGTGAGGGGCTCAATGCTGGCGTAGGCGCTGAGCACATGGACAGTGTGAAGCAGAGGGGCGGGAGGAATGGTGCCCTCACATTCCTCCAGCTGCCGAAGGGCCCTCTGAATCAGAGACTTCACATCGGTTTCCATCTCCCCCAGCACAGATTTGTCCAGGGCTCCAGCCTCCCCTGCTGTCTCCTGGGAGGGCCCGATGACCTGGCCATCTTCGCCCAGCATCTTGTGGCAGTTGGCATAGATCTCGTCATTGGACATCCATAGCAGGATGTGCTCAGCCTTGCAGTCCACTTGGTTAGAACCCCCTTCCCCCTCATCCCCACGCCGGAGGATGAGCCAGCGGATCTGGTACTCAGGATGCCCATCATGGCCCACTCGCTGGCGTATCAGCTCATCAGGATAGGCGTGCAAGCCGGGCCCCAAGGGCACCCTGAATTCCCTGTAGCGGAGTTCCCCCACCATCTTGGCACCTGGCAACACAAGGAAAAGAGAATAGGCAAGCTAGAGTGAGAGGGGAGGTCAGAAAATCAAGGACACCCAGAAGTTGGGACAGCAAATGTGGCAACAGCTGTCGGGCTGGGTGGGGTAAAGCAGGGCCCAGGAGTTGCCTGCTGCATGTTGGGTGGGGCCAGGCCTACGCAGAGGAACACTGGGGTGTTTGTTCTGAAAGAACTCAAAATTTGGGGGCTAAAAGGAGGCTCCAAGGCCCTGCATGCAGCATGGAGCGAGTTGGTTTGGAGCAGAGGAAAGGGGACAGTGGAGGCAGGGCAGCCTTAGAATTAAAGTGAATCCCAGGGCCCTGGGACAGGAGCCAGCAGACCTGAGAAGGGGGTATGCGAAGCCCAGAGGGGTGGGTGTGTTTGGGGGAGTTGGGGATCGAGACCCCGAGTGAGTATGGGAAGGGGTGCTAGCTCCAATGATTGAAGCATCGGAGAGTGAGTCTGCAGGGGCAAAAGACCCAGAGACCTGGTGGTGGAGTGAGGGTGCAGGGCGCGACGGGCTGGGAGAAGGGGCTGCTGGTAGGCTGGAGGCGCCCAAGATTGGAGGCGCTTAAGCAGCAAGGCCAGTGGGGGCGACGTGAGGCCCCGAACAGGGTGCACAGGAGACCCGATGGGTGAGGGGCGCGAGGCTTGTAGGACCGGGTCGAAGACAGCAGAAGCCAGGGGCGCGCGGCAAGGTGCGGGGGAGGGGGCTAGGCCAGATAAACAAGAATCCCGAGGCGCGGCGGAATCGGGGGCGCGAGGCCCGGTGGGCGAGTGGGCGGAGGAAAACCCGGACTCGGGGCGGGGGGCCGCGGCGGGGCTGTGGCCACCTCAGAAGTCGATGGGGGTCCCGGCGTGAGGCCTGTCCTTCGCCGAGCTAAGGACGCGGCGCAGACTATGGCGGCAGCGCTGGCGGAGATTTGGGCCCCGCCTGGGCCCCCCGAAGGGGTCGAGGCGTAGAGGCGGGAGGGGGCGTGTTTCCGCAGGCCAGGCGGCCGCAGGGGGCGTGGCGCGCGGGATCGAACGCCCTGGGGGCGTGGCGCTGTCAGCTCCTGGCCTCCGCGCAGGTCTGCGGCCTCCGGGGCCTTGCAGGGCGGGGCCTGTCCCCAACTAGCGGCGCCGCCCGCCTAGCTCTGGGGGCCCGTCGCCCGCCCGCCCGGAGCCGCCGCTCATTTCCGCCAGGCCCAGCGGAAAGCTAGGGGCCCTGGGAGAACGCCGGGGCGGAGCCGCCGGTGCCACCTCGGCGACGCGCGGCACCTCCTCCTCCGCCCTTTCCGTCTCCCTCCTCCTGGCACCGGAAGCGCCTTCCCCGCTTCCCAAAGTCAGAATTGGAAAAGACTTTGGAGGTCATTTATTCCCCCCTCCTCCATTACATATAAAGGCACGGAGCAAGGTGGGGCGGGGGCACTGGAAATGAGAGGGGAACGGCCCGTTTTTGCCCCATACTTTCCTTTCCTTTCTCCTTCCGCCAACGGTTGTTTGCTTCTGTCCCCGCGGCCCACCCCACCCCCCATCCAGTATGTACCTCCTCCCTCCCACAAAAACCAGAAACAGATAAAAATGGGGGCCATTTTATTAGAGTCCAGGGATATCAGCTTTGGGCAGCAGCTGAGGGCAGCTTCACGTAACTCTTCATGGGGGGCAGTGGCCGGATCTTTCGGCCAGCCCAGCCCCCCTTGCGGTGCCATCGCCCACTGTTGGGCCTCTTTCCCAGCCAGCGGTTCCGCCCAGCTTTGCCGATGACCCGTTTGTTATGATCAACGTTGGATACTCGGCCCACTGTTGCTATGCACGTTTCCAGCACCTGACAGAGAAAGCAGATGGAGGGGAATGCACCGTGGGGGGAAAGAGCCTGACATTGTTGAGGGCATGGACTCTTGGGAGACTTCTTACACTCAAGGAGAGAAAGGAGAGGAGAGGGGGAAAGCACAACATAATTGAACCTGAGTGCAGGTCCTACAGTAGTTGAAAACAGAAGGCACTGTTCCTTACTCCATCATGGTGCCAGCCTGACAAGGCACGCCTAGTCACATGGCAGAAAAGGACAGACCCAGCTCGAGGCAGTTCTCAACATAAAACACCTGGGAGCTATCCTGGACAGGTTAGGTACATTCCAAAAATTCCTCCCTCGCTGATCCCTCCCACCTGCACCCCACACACACCTGCATCTGCCTTTTAGAGGGCAGCTGGATGATGGCTGTCCCATTCACCTTCCGTAGCAGCACACCACAGGTCCCTGGGAAAGGGAGAAACAGCTTTGCAACCCTCCACAGAGCAGGAGGTGGGGGGCAGATTTCCAAGGGGCCACACCCCACACACTCTGAGGAGGAGAAACACTGAAGCAGGATGCATGTAAGATTTTAGGTCAAAACACAAGCACCTCTTCAGCCTTGTTTTTCCTTCTTTTTCTCTGCCATTGGACCAGATGTGGGCCCATGGGTTCAGAGAGTTGCAACCTCAGGTACCCCTTGGCCTTCCAAACTGTAAGATCCCAAGCAGCTCCTTTCTTCTTACCTGCGGCTCGGATATACTGGGCCCCCCGGCCTGGCTCACTCTCCACATTGTTGATGAGGGTCCCCACTGGCAAGGCCCCAAGAGGGTGTGCATCCCCTTCCTGAGCAGCAACTAAAAGACAGAATTTCATCAGCACCAGAACCCTTGCAGCCTCCCAGGCCACACACATCTGGCAGCCATCTCTCACCTGCCATTCGGCCTATGTGGTCAGAGTTCAGGATTGTATCTCCGGCTTGCATGTTTTCTGTGGCAATGATCCAGCGTTTCCGGTTGCCCCCAGCAACCAGAGCTATGTCTGCTGACCTGTTCAGAGTGAGGCACAGGTAAGCAGACCATCTAGGCAGCCTCACATCTCCTGAAAAGCCACAGAGCAGTCATTCAGCCATACCACCACCTCACATCCCAAACTTGCCTACAGGGATCATAGCGGACAGTGATGACCTTCTCCTCAAAGGGTCCTGGCTTGGATTGCTGCTCAGGCCGGAACCGCAGAAAGTCAATCATTCGATAACGTTGCTTGTGGCCCCCACCAATACCGTGCACTTGGATTCGGCCTGTGGTCAGGACAGTGCAGGGACATGACCCCGGTCAGACGAGTCAGTTCCCAGCATTGGGAACAGACCCATCCTAGGCAGAGAGCAGCGCTCCCCAACATTATGACACAAGCAGAAAATGATAAAAATTTGCACAGCACAATGGGGTCAGGGTGAACACCTACATGGAGCTTGGTAAAAACATAATTATGATATTGAAATTGTATAAAACATCCAGATAAAATCTCTACAAATTACTGAATTCAGTAAGTTTACTGAGAGCCATGTAACTCGTGTTCAATTTCAACTATTGTCAATTTTTGAAGGGTGTGAAGAGAAATGTCATATAACTTCCTGAGTATGTCCAGTTTTCTTCAACTACCTACATTATCTTTAGAAGCACAGACCACTTGTTTATTGCTTTGTATTCTACTCTCTCACTCTTAAACACATACTACATGCAGAAGGAGTCCAATAAATGCTTTTTAATTACATTCCTCTGCCTGTATCAAAATACAGGCCTAGGATCCTACCATGTTTTTGCCCTTTACTGCTGAAATCTTCTTGTCCTTGCTCCCACCTGTGTGGTTTCGGCCCCCAGACTTCCTCATCTTCACTGGCATAACGGTATACTTGGTACGACTCTTCCAGGACACAAACTTAGCACTAAGGGCCACAGAGGTAAGGACTGGGCGGCAGGGAAGCAACATCGAGGGAGAGGGCAGCGGAAGGAGGACATTGTTTGTCACCTAGAGATAAACAGAAATCTCTTTCACTTGAAAGCTAATTGAAGGAAAAGCTTCAGAGAACCAAGGGAGAGGGCACAAAGTTTAGCTTGTAGCCTCCTTCCTCCTGGAAGTCCCAGACCAGCTATCCAAAAACTCCACCCATCACAGCTTGCACAAATACCAGTTCGAATGTTCATCTAGGTGTATGTGTGTTGATTACCTCTCCTCATCTGATCCTCTCACCTCTCAAGTATTTCTTCAATGGAATGTTCTCCCCTTGGTGCATCTTCTTCCAAATTTGGCTCAAAACTCTTCTTCTCTAAGAAACTTTTCCTTCCCTAAACAACTCCCTTCTCCAGGGCTGGTAACTTCCATACACCCATGTACCACCATTGGCATCAATACCTTCTGCCCATTTTGCTGCATGTTTCTGAGAGTTTTTCAGATATGAATGGAGGGGAGAGATCATTTATGTCTTGTTCCCTGCTGAATTCCCAGGCTGGTTTGGTTTTGAATTTTAAGTATGCATCTGCCAAACTCTACCATAAGTCTGAAAGGTCCGGGGAGGTAAGACTTAACTTCTCTTTTCTGTAACTCACCAGTCGCCCGCTAGGAACCTTGAGATATCTTCATGTTAGGCTCCTATTCTTGGTATCTTGCCCTGAATTCTCTAATCTCAGTAGTAACTCATCCTTAATGGTTATAATAATGGTTAAGAGCCTAGGCTTTGAAGCCAGATTACCTAGCTCCAATGGTTGGTGTATGACCTTCGACTACTTATGTTTTCTCATATGTAAAATGGGAATATAATAACTAATTTGTAAAGTGATTGAAAGGAATTCATTTATTTAAAACGTCTATTACTTATGCTTGGCTTATGAGAGACAATAAATGTTAATTATTATTGAAACCTGTACATTTGTCTGTAAAGCACTTTCACCTCCAGTATCTTGTCTGAGGAATCCAGGGACCCTGTGAGATAGCAACACTTACAGAGGAGAAAGCTTTGGTTGAGAGTGTCTTATCCAAGGTCACAGGCCGGCGTGACTCCTAACCAGACTCGCATCCCCCACCTCGCTTCTCCTGGAGCCCCCTCTCCGGCTGCCCGAACGGAAACAGCCACATTCCCGGGTAAGGTGGATTACCTGGGTGGCCAGGAGCAGGCTTGGGCCGGGGACGGCGGCAATCCGGGGCGTCAGGCTCAGAGAGCCAAGAGCGCGGGTCAGTGCCCGCAGGGCCATGAGTTGGGCCAAGCTCGGCTGGTCTCAGCACGCCACCATTACCTGTAGCCAGGCCGTCTGGTGATACTGGATGACTCTAACAGGTCCCCGTTCTGTCGCTCCTTAATGACGTAAAAAGAGGCAGTCAGAGAACCCGAGACAAAGCTGGACACACACCTCTTACGCTCCCTGCTCGCGGTAGAGCCAATCCCCGGGTGGCTCTTAGGTCGCGTGACTGTGGAACAGGCCCCGCCCCTTGGAGCCGTCAAAACAATTGCCTCGAGCGGCAGCCATGATGGATTTAAAGGCGCAGTACCGGCAAGAGCGGCAGCCAGACCGACGGACTGCGGGTGAGTCTTTGAGGGTACATCTGGGGCTGAGAGTTGAAGTCCCGCTACCTCCTTCCTGCACTCCCAGACAAATGAACAAATAAGCCCCTCCGACCGAACTTACACAACTCCAGTCAGCCTTAAAAACTCCGCCCCCCCCCCGCGATTCTTCCCGCCCCTCGGCGTCTAGACAGAGGGACAGACGGCCTGCCCCGCCCCCTGCGCTACAGACTGACTCAGTGACCTCGGGATTGACAGTCCCGTGTCCTCGTCCGTGACGCGGACCTCGGCCGTCCATCCGCACCACCTCCCGTCACCTCTGCCCATCTCACTCTATCCCCACCCTGGGCCTCAGGGCAGGTCGACAGCCTGGGACACTTCTCCACCGCATTCCCAGGCCCGGGAGACCAGCTCCCAGCGCCGCGTTTCCCTGTGATCCCGCAGCCGCTCAGCAGACTTGCCGTTCTTCCCTGCATCATCGGGCGTCTGGGAGGTACCCTAAGGTGACTCCTCTCAGAGCCTGTTAGTATGTGATCATGATAGACACAAAACCATAGAAATGACTGGGCTAGGAGTGACCAGGTCTTCCTCCTCACCCTTTCCCAGACACGCCCCTTGCCGCAGGTCTCAGATCAAATCTCACTCCCTTCTTGGGAGAAAATAGCTCCCCAGGCTTGGGGTGGGAGGTTGGCTTGGGGAAGGAGGAGGGACATTGGTAGTCTTTGAAGACCTGTAGGCAGGGGAGGGAGGGCGTTTGTCCTGGGTGGGGCTCCATGCCAGGTCCTCTGGGTGGCTGTGAAGTGGTGAGAGAAGGGGTGGGAACTCTGGGCTTCTGGACTTTGGGCAGGGCAGATCCTTCTGAGTTCCTGGCTGTTTGAACAGAGTTTCCTCTGAGCTCCTGCCTGAACACCACAACCAAGGGCTATATACAGGTAAGAAAACTTCAAAGATGAGAAACAAGGCCCTTTTGAGGGAGTAGGAAGACTGCCTGAGACCTGGGGTTTCAGGCTAGTGGGGAAAGAGGCAGAGCTGACCAGGTTTGGAGATGCTGGGCTTAGCCCCATGGGTGTTGCAACCTGAAGACTTTGAGCCTCTAGGCCCCTCTCATCTGGGTCTTGTGATGAAGGCTCCTCTCCTTTTCTTCTCCCTCTCTTTCTTGGTTTAACTTTGAAAACTATTCCTTCCCCTTTTTTGAAAACTCTGCACTATTTTCTGCATACCTCTGGTCTGCTTTAACTCCATTCCCTTTGCAGCTCTCTCAGACACCCTCTGTGTTCCCTATAGTGCTGTCTCTCCTCTCTTGATTCCTTTTCCTAACCCAAGCTCTCTCTCCAGCTCCTCTTCTATTGTGTTCCTTAGTTCTAAATCCCTCTGCTACTTCTCAGCACCTTTGTTCTTTCTACAGTTTTTCGTTCAAGTCAATTTGTCTCCCTCTCTCTTTCCCACGACCTTAGTTTGTGTCTAGTGTCATCGCAGGCTGCCTCCCCACTGGTCACTCTCTCTCTCCAATTAAACCACAGGGTCCCCCCCTACTGGTTCTCGTCCCTTCATTTGGATCCCTCCCGCCCAAGGCGCTCAGCCACTCTTTCCAATCTTTACCCCGCCTGAGCTCTGTTGTTTCTCTGTAGCCCGGGCAAGGTCCCCCAGCCAGGATGTCGGGCCTGGTATTGGGACAGCGGGATGAGCCTGCAGGGCACCGGCTCAGCCAGGAGGAGATCCTGGGGAGCACTCGTCTGGTGAGCCAAGGGCTGGAGGCCCTCCACAGTGAACACCAGGCTGTGCTGCAAAGCCTCTCCCAAACCATCGAGTGTCTGCAGCAGGGAGGCCATGAAGAAGGGCTGGTGCATGAGAAGGCCCGGCAGCTGCGCCGTTCCATGGAAAACATCGAGCTGGGGCTGAGTGAGGCCCAGGTGAGGGGGAGGAGGTGGTGCCACGTGGCCCAGGGTAGATGGAGGAGCAGTTGTCTGATTAGGGCTTTGAGGTCACTCGGGATCCCCTTGTCCTAGTAATTGCTTGCATTCATTCACCCAGTAAATATGTATTAAGCTTCTACCATGTGCTAGGCACTACTCTCCTGGACACTAGAGACACATCACTGAACAAGAACAGCCATAAACCTTTGCCATCTTGGAGCTTACATTCTAGCTGGGGGAGGCAGACAATACATGAATAACTAAGTGATTCAGTATGCCACAATGATAACTGTTAAGAGTAAAAGGATAAAAATAAAGCAAGGAAGGGGACTGGGGCGTATGGGGAGAGGATACAGTTTGAGATAGGGTGGGTCAATAAAAGCCTCATTGAAAAGGCACCATTTGAGCAAAGATTTGAAGATGAGGGAATGAGTCATACAGTAAATGGGGGAAGAGCATCCTAAACAGAGTGGACAGCAAGTGCAAAGGCCCCGACCTGGAGCCTTCCCGATGAGTTCACTGAGAGGCCAGTGTGGCTGCAGGACAGTGAACGAGGGCAAGCAAAATAGAAAATGAAGTTGGAGAGGTGGTGGAGGCAGGGGACAGATCCTGTGGAACTGTAGGCCATTGTAAGGACCTGGCTTCCACTTTGAGTGAGACGGAAGCTATTGGAATGTTTTGAGTGGAGAAGTGATGTGGTTTAACATTTTAAAAGGATCATTTGGCTGCAGGGTTGAGACCAGACTCTAGGGGAACAAGGGCAGAAACAGGGAGGCCAGTGAGGAGGCAATTCTCATAATCCAGGTGGGACTTGATGGTGGCTTGGCCCAGGGCGGTAGCTCTGGAGGTGGTGAGAAATTGGATTCAGGGTATGTTTTGAAGGTAGAGTCATCACTACCCACCCCTTCCTCCTGGCCCCTGCCAGTCTTGCCGGCTTCTCTCCCGCCTATCCCTCAACACTCCTATCCAGAGCCCGGCGCTCACAGGATTGCCCACCTAGGTGATGCTGGCTTTGGCCAACCACCTGAGCACAGTGGAGTCGGAGAAACAGAAGCTGCGGGCTCAGGTCCGGCGGCTGTGCCAGGAGAACCAGTGGCTCCGGGACGAGCTGGCGGGCACCCAGCAGCGGCTGCAGCGCAGCGAACAGGCCGTGGCTCAGCTGGAGGAGGAAAAGAAGCACCTAGAGTTCCTGGGACAGCTGCGTCAGTATGACGAGGATGGGCACACCGCGGTGAGCATGTGCAGGCGAGGCTGGCTGGGGGGCGGACAGCTGGGAGTCACCACAGACATGTGGGCAATTGCTCCATCACCCATAAGGGCCAGCAGCCCTGCCCAGCCTGCCCCCACCTGGCAGAATTCAGGTCCTGACACCAACTCCAGATGACAGCAAGGGAGAAACAAGAGTCACTCATTCAGTCAACATTTGATCAAATGACTACTCTATGTCAGGCGCAGTGCACTCTGTTGGGGATGAAAAGTAAACAAGGCAGGGTTCCTGCTCTGACAATAATAGGTTTTTTTGAGGGGGACAGATAGGCATTTGGACAATTCCAGTTCAGAATCCTGAGCTCTGCAATTAGGGAAAGCACAGCCCAGTTGAGCAAGTCCTAAAATTTGCTCTCAAAACGTGTGGAATTTAACCCTCACTCAACAGGCATTTGTATATCTCTGTGCCTTAGGCAATGCAAGAAAATGTGTGGCAGGTAGATGTAAGGAACTACAAAAGAGAGTTTCTGCCTTCTTGAGCTTATAGAGTAGCTGTAGGAACAAGGCTTACATGTGAGAACACGTATGTGACAACACAAACAGGAAGTGCCCAGTGCTGGAGGAGTGGTTCAGTCAGTGTGGGAGGGTCCCAAGGAGGTAGGTTCCTGGGGGCTGGAATGGTCTGAAAGATTCACAGAAGAGGCGGGGAACAGGGATGGGCAAGATTTAGGTTGGATTTTTAAAATTTTATTTTATTTATTTATTTATTTGGTTTAGGAATTGGGATGGATGTTGGTAATCTATGAGGGAGAGGGAGGAACTTTCTAGACCTGTGTGTGTGTGTGTCTGTGTGTGTGTGAGATAGATTCATAGATAAGGCGCCAGGGCTGGAAAGGTGGTCTGACTCAGGGAAAGTGGGATGATTTGTATGGGACACACTGGTGAATCTGGGCAGGAGAGTTGAAAGTGTTTGTACAAGGCTGCAGTGCCTGGTGGGGTGAAGCATTTTTGCCTGGTGTGAAAGGTTATTCAGTGAGGATTGGGCACTACATACAGAGTTAGTGGTGGCAGATAAGGGTGTCAGGCTGAGCTAGACACTTTGGGTACGTGTCAATAAGATAGGACACACTCCTGCCCTCAGGAGAGACAGGACAGACATGTAATCAGTGTAAACACACAGGGATCAACACGGGACTATAATTACAAGAGTTGAGGGGGAGAGAGGTGGAGGGTGAGGGTGCTTAGGAAGGAAGGAAGCTCTCTGGATGTGAAGGAAGGGAAAGTCATGACATTTTGGCCGAAGCATCTCTTGTTTTTGTTTCGTTGTTATTTTTTGTTTTTTGGGCTGTGCCATGCGGCATGCGGCATCTTAGTTCCTGGACCAGGGATCGTACCCGTGCCCCCTGCAGTGGAAGCACGGCGTCTTAAACGCTGGACCGCCAGGGAAGTCCCCATCTCTCATTTGTTATGAACAAGAGAGGCCTAAGCTTGGCGGGACAGATGCTGGCCTTCCCAGGGGCAGGGATATGAACAAGGGACTAGGCCCCACCTGTCAATGATTTCATGGTTTAGAGGGGGCTTGAAGAGGCTGCTGAGGCTATCTTGGCCCAGACATGCTGCTTCTTCCCTTCCAGGAGGAGAAGGAAGGTGATACCTCCAAGGATTCCCTGGATGACCTCTTCCCCAATGAGGAGGAAGAGGACCCCAGCAATGGCTGTGAGTTGGAGGGTGAAGGAGGGGCGTCAGGAGGCTGGTCGCAGCTGTGGCCTACCCTGAACACAGGATGCTCACCATCTAGGAATAGGTTTTCCACTTCCTCTGGAGATGGGCCAGGGACAAGTACTTTGATTTCCTCAGCTTCCCCCTTATTCATCAACATGTATTAAGCACTTAGCCTGTGTCAGGCACTGTGCTGGGCACCAGGGAGACGAAGATGAGCATGACACAGGTCTTGCCAGTAAGGAGCTCACAGTCGAGTGGAAGAGTGACCCTGGAGGGGAAGAGTATGAGCTCCTCAAGGGAAAGGACCAGGTCTTTCTTAACTTTGTATCCCTGGCAGCCCATCCCTCCTGCTTATTGAGTAGTTTGTTGAATGAATGGGTGAACAAATGGGATTGTGATGGGCACGGGGCAAGGGAATGGTCAAAAGAGTAGCAGCTGAGGCAGGTCTATGCAGGGAGCCTGGTGGGGGGTAGGCACAGGCACGGGACAAGTCTTGGAGTGGGGTGGGGAGGGCAGACAGCAAAGGGAGAGGCAGCGTCATCTGAGGAAGTCTCCTGTCTTTTTCTGCGACGGTGTAGTGTCCCGTGGCCCGGGTGCCCAGCACAGTGGCTATGAGATCCCGGCAAGGTTGCGGACACTGCACAACTTGGTGATCCAGTATGCAGCCCAGGGTCGCTATGAGGTAGCTGTGCCACTCTGCAAGCAGGCACTGGAGGACCTGGAGCGCACGTCCGGCCGCGGCCACCCCGACGTGGCCACTATGCTCAACATCCTGGCTCTGGTGTATCGGTGAGTACGGCGTCCTCCTCGCACGAACCTGCCTCCACGTTCCCGCCTTGATCCGCCTTTGGCTCTCATTCCTCCTCTCCACAGGGAACCTCTTCTCCCTCCCACCTGGGGGCTTTCTTCTATACCAGACTCTTATTCTTTCATACCTGAGCCCTTGACCTCAGAGAATACTCATCCCTCAGGTTTTTTGCTTCTCTCATCTCTCCTCTGGGGAGGGTCTCCTTCTCTGTTTCTGTCTCTTGCATCTTACGCCTTATGGCCTTCTCTGGGCATGGCAACTCTCAGCGTGTGTCAGTGAACCCCTCTCACTGCTCCCACCAGGCTTCCTGTCTCCTCATGGGGGGGGCCCCAATCCCTAAATGTACCTCAATTGTCCCAAAGGGAAGGAAGTAAGGAGATGGCTTAGGGCCAGAGTTCGGGCTAACCCCTTGCCACTTTTGTCCTCTTACAGGGACCAGAATAAGTATAAGGAAGCTGCCCTCCTGCTGAATGATGCCCTCAGCATCCGGGAGAGCACCTTGGGCCGGGACCACCCTGCTGTCAGTATTCCTTGCCCTCCTTCCCCTGTGCTCTCTCAGCTTGTTCATCTGCTTCCCTCAGCCCACTCCCTGGGGCTTCTCAGGAGGGAGGCATGAAGACTCATTTTTCCCAGGCACTGTCTGCTGATCCCAGTGGTCTCAACTCTCTGAGACCCAATGACTCCTTCTTATAATGAATATTTTCCTAAAACTTAACTCATAGATAATGTAACCAACCTACCCGTATAATTTCCTCAAAAGTTGAATGATACCCTATTAATATAAAAGAGAAACAAGGAAGGTAATTTATAATAAAATGTATAATACATTACAGTAAGATGAAAATGCAAAACAATAACAGTTGTGTTGAGTACAACAATGCTAGAAGACATAATGTAGTAGTCTGATATATAATGACTGAATAACTTTAGATTTAGAAGAAGTAAAACCAGTAAGTCATTCTACGTAGAGGTACGTATTAGAAAAATGACAGAGAAGAACTGGCGCATGCAAGATTAAAATCCAGTGTTAGAATAAGTAATAATGGACCAGATTTATTTGTCTGTGATAAGAGAGAGAGAGAGAAATAACCTTAAGTAGGGATAGCATGCCAAGACAAATGCTAGATTTGTCAAAGTGGAGACAATGAGAAATAAGATATTTTTGAAAATGAGCTGACTGTGGAAAAAGAATTCCCTGTGTTATGACGCATGATAGGCAGGGATGATGTATCTCAGAAAACATAACTCCTGTCTTGATATCCCACCAAGCATCAAAGCTTACATTCAGCGTTTGAAAGTCTGGCAGGACATTCAAAAGATGCCTGAGCTGACTTTGGGAAAAGAATTCCCTGTGTTATGACGTGTGATAGGCAGGGATGATGTATCTCAGAAAACATAACTCCTGTCTTGATATCCCGCCAAGCATCAAAGCTTATATTCAGTGTTTGAAAGTCTGGCAGGACATTCAAAAGTTGCCTGAGCTGTCCCACACAGGCAGTACATCCGTAGCATCCTTGCCTCCCCAAAGGCCCCCAATATTTATGGCAACCAAAAATACCCTGCCTCCAGAAATGTCTAAAAGTCTATTTAGAGGGTGATACCACCCCCATGGAGAACCTCAGAGCCACGGGGGTCAGTACTTTCCCCTCCGCCGCCTCTGGTTCGGGTGGCAGAGTCCACTTGTCTGGGCGTTGCGCAGTGCGGGGCCCTGCTGTTCAAGGTCCTTTGCATCCAGTTTCTGATGGGGGCAGGCCTGTCTTCCTAGGTGGCTGCCACACTCAACAATCTGGCTGTGCTCTATGGCAAGAGGGGCAAATACAAGGAGGCAGAGCCGCTGTGCCAGCGGGCCCTGGAGATTCGAGAAAAGGTGCCTGTGCCCTCTGCCTGTTCTTCCCTGTTGCGGTGACCCCTCGTCCACCATCTCTCTTCTGATCTACCCTTGCCCCTCACTTCTTTTCGTCTCACCCCCCATCTCTGCCTTATTCCCTGTTCCATCATTCCCTTCCCCCTGCTCCCTGCATGGGCACATGCACACACACACACATGCACACGCACACACACACAAGCACACACGTAGTCACAGCCATCTGTCTGTCCTTTGTACTCCTCCAGGTCCTGGGCACCAACCACCCAGATGTGGCAAAGCAGCTGAACAACCTGGCCCTGTTGTGCCAAAACCAGGGCAAGTATGAGGCTGTGGAGCGCTATTACCGGCGGGCACTGGCCATCTACGAGGGGCAGCTGGGGCCGGACAACCCTAATGTAGCCCGGACCAAGAACAACCTGGTGAGGGCAAAGGCGGTGGGAGGAGGGAAGGGGAAGCATCATAGGCTGGTACACTGACCTCATCGCCTTTGTGCCCAGCTCTGGGGCTGCCTTTGGGGCTGAGGGGTCTGCTTCCTTCCCATGGGAAGGCAGAAGTTCCGTAGCCTCTTGGGAGTGGAGTGGAGTGGGAACGCCCTGGACCCTGCAGCTAGACAAAGAGGTGTGAGGTGGATCTCTGGGGAAAGTCATAAAGAGACCAAGAAGTGGAAATCCCAGGCCTGGCCGAGACCTTATCTCTACCTCTTGCTCCTGTGTTTTTGCCTTCCCGCCCCCAGGCTTCCTGTTACCTGAAACAAGGGAAGTATGCTGAGGCTGAGACACTCTACAAAGAGATCCTGACCCGTGCCCATGTGCAGGAGTTTGGGTCTGTGGATGGTGAGTGGTGAGGGCCTGGGCAGGGAGCTGCAGGGAGGAAAGGAAATGCAGACCAAAGGTTGGGGGGTTGACCACAGTGGTTCCCAAGGGGGAGCCAGACCCCTTTAGTCCAGCCCTGTCGGCCTCTGGGTCCTGGCTCCCCTGTACTGTCCAGCTCCATTCTCTAACCGCGCCACCCCATCCCATGTATCACCCCCAGACGACCACAAGCCCATCTGGATGCATGCAGAGGAGCGGGAGGAAATGAGCAAAGTGAGTGGGGGGCCCAGCCTGGGGAGCCCGAGGCTACCAGGGCCTCTGACTTACTCCTGACCCAGCCCAGCTCCTCATTTCCCATCCAAGCACCAGCCCCAGGTGCATGGTGCCTTCCCCAGCCCAGCTTGCACCCCGGCCCTGTGCCAGCTTGTACCCAAGCGTCTCGGTACTCTCATCTCTGGCTTCACCTCCCCCTCTGTCCTCCTGCAGAGCCGGCACCGTGAGGGCAGTACGCCCTACACCGAGTATGGAGGCTGGTACAAGGCCTGCAAAGTGAGCAGGTGAGCTGCGGGTGAGCAGCCGGCTTGGCCTCCGATGCCCTCCATCCAAGCCCGGCTTCCGGCTTCCTGGACCTTCCCCTTCTTCCCTTGGACCTTCCCTCGGCCTTAGCTCTGCTCCCTCTCTCTCCTGCTTGTTTTCTGAGTCCATCTTCTTTTCCTTCCCTGGTCTCCCCTGTCACAGCCCCACAGTAAACACGACCCTGAGAAACCTCGGAGCTCTGTACAGGCGCCAGGGAAAGCTGGAGGCAGCTGAGACCCTGGAGGAATGTGCCCTGCGTTCCCGGAAACAGGTCAGAGACCAAGAGGGGAAGGAGGTCTGTAAGATAGGGCCCTGGGGACAGGATGGAGGACCACTGAGGCTGCTTGTGACTCTCTGAAGGGTAAGAGGAGAGGCTGAGGAGGAAGACAGGACAGGCAGGTGAGACTCTTTTGTGACCGTGGTTGTTTTTTAAGTGTGTTCTTACCCCCTACCTGCCCTTTGTGGTCAGGACTCCAAGTTCAAGGTTCACTTCATTAAATGGGACTATTATGGGAAGCCCTGCCTTTTGATAATGTGAAGAATCTTCTGAAGCGGGGCACGGGCAGTGTGGGTGAGAGGGTTGTGGTTGAGGGGAGCCCTGAATCGGAGTTTCTCAAATTGAGGGTCTTGACTCAGTGGGTCCTGAAATCAGTTCAGTGTGGGCCTCGGCTAAAGACGGATGTGTATCTTTATGTAGGAACGCATTGCAAATAGAAAAGGTGAGTGTCTCCTTTCCAGTATGTGTGTACTGGGAAGTCTCAAAGAAAAATGTTTTCTTTGTTGCGGCTGATGGTGAGAAAAAGTTTGGAAGCCCCATCCTGAGGAGTTCAGAAGTGGGAAGTCCCAGCTCCTTCCTTTTCCTTCCAGGGCACTGACCCTATCAGCCAGACCAAGGTGGCTGAGCTGCTTGGGGAGGGTGACAGTGGAAGGACCTCCCAGGAGGGCCTTGGTGGCAGTGTGAAATTCGAGGGAGGTGAAGATGCCTCAGTGGCTGTGGAGTGGTCAGGGGTAAGTCTGATCGTCGCCCCTTGATCTCTCCTGCCTCTCCTGCTGGTGGTGGTGAGAGGCTCTGAGCCTGTAGGATGCGTGTAGGATGTGCGTGTCGGAGGGGATATTGTCCCCATCCCAGTTCAGTTACCCCATCCCTCTCAGGGGTCTCTCTGCAAGCCAGCTGTTGACCAGGCTCTTGTTTTCAGTCGCTGGGCTTTTGGGGGAAGGGGGAGGTTGCAGAATAAACGGCAGGAGTAGACTCAGAGGCCAGTCTGCCTGGGACCCCTTTAGCTTCTGTTCCCCGTCCCTCTCTGCCAGGATGGCAGTGGGGCCCTGCAGAGGAGCGGCTCTCTGGGCAAGATCCGAGATGTGCTTCGTAGAAGCAGCGAACTCCTGGTGAGGAAGCTCCAGGGGACCGAGCCCCGGCCCTCCAGGTACACACTGAGACTGAGATATGGCAGAGTGGGCAGGGGAGCCCTGGCCTCCAACTCCGCTTGGCCCCTCACCTCTGGAGGAGAAGAATCTTGGAGAGAAACATGGAGGAGGTCACTGGGGTGGCTGTGGAGAGAGAGTGTGGGAAAAATGGGTGCCCCAGTGTGGGGACAACAGTACCTGAGAAGATGCTGGTGACTGATGAAGACGAGAGTGCGTGTATGTGTGCGGGGGTGGGGGGGGGCGGGGTCAGATGGTGGGGAGGCAATGATCTGAGTGTGTGTGGTGGTGCCCAAGAGTCCCAAGCGTTAGGGCCACCCATGGGAAGAGAAGAGGCCTCGATTCTTTCTTTTCCATTGTAGCGGCAACATGAAGCGGGCAGCCTCCTTGAACTATCTGAACCAACCAAGTGCAGCACCTCTCCAGGTGAGAGCAGTGCTCGTGTGAGTGTATTGGTGGGTGAGAAAGAAAGGATAAGCCCAGTGGGGAGAGGGGAGAGTCGAGAGTCATCTGGGATGAAGGCTTTGCCAGGGAATTGGAGGTGGGCAGACAGGAATCAAGCAGCTTGTTGGGGGTGGTGACCGCCAAGGGACAGTTTCGGGCCAGAGATAGTAGCAGATAAATTAATCAGGAGGGGAACAGGAATGAATGTTCTCTAAATGGGTACTTTGGAATTATGAATAATTCAGGAATGATTTGGGGATACTAATTGCTCTCCTCCTATAGCCACCATACTCCTCACCTTGGGGACTCAGCAGTAGATGAGAAGGGAAAAAGAAAGAAAAAGCATTAACTCATCTCCATTTGAGAAAACAGCAATGACATTTTTTTTTTTTTGGAGAAGAGTTCTCTGCTTTATTTCATTAGCGATGTCAGTGAGAAATTATGCAAAGGATGTATTGATGAGAATTAGTCTCTATAAGGTTACCCCGAAGCACTTTTACATCATGATATTGTAGAGATCGTATAAAGACTGTACAAGTTATATAACAAGAAATGAGTCTCTGTTAAAGAAGTAGCAATGACATTTTAATGGGAAATGACCACCTGTATCAACACATTCAAAGTATATGCCAATATTCATGTGGTTCTTCCAGGTATTTTCTCCACCAGATTGTGGCCTTCTGGGGAATCATAGCAAAGACTAAATAAACAAAGCCCAGAGCTTGGGGTTGAGGTTACAGGCTCCATCCTAGGTCCAGAGAGAGACTGCAGCCGTGAGATGGATAAGACTCCAGGGGACAGTCTTTGGGAGGCTGAGGTCCCTGGGCTGATGGCATGCTATTGTCTATTTCAGGTCTCCCGAGGCCTCAGTGCCAGCAGTATGGACCTCTCTTCAAGCAGCTGACATTCATCCCACCCCCCCCCAGGTCTGCTGGGTCCCCCACACAGTCCTCACAGCATTCCCTATTGCTCCTGGCTCTTCCAGCCCCAAGGTGGGACAGTGAAGGGGGAGCAGTTAACCAGAAGATTGCTGCTGCCCTTAGGGTCTCAGCTCCCTCCTCAGGAATCCCCCTCAGGAAGGACCCTCAGGACATCCTCTCCCCACCCTGTGGTCCTCTAGAGTAGCTAGGTCTACTACTAGGGGCCCCAGAGTGGGTAAGGAGCAGGTCTGCACCTCAGAGATGCAGCCTGCAGCTGGCTTTTCTGTCAGAGGGTTTGGGGCTGGCCAGCCAACCTGCCTTGCCCTGGCCTCTCTTGTTCCCTCTGCTGCCTCACTTCAGGTCCGTGTATTTCACTTTACCTAAATAAAAGAATCAGGTAACCATTCAGCCACTTGAGTCCTAACTGAAGAGGGTAGGAAGCAAGGGTGGTGTTGGGGCCCCTCACAGAAGGGTGAGGGGCAGTGATGGATGGGGCAATAGGAGGAATGTTGCTTCTTGGATCTCTCCTCTCTTCCTTCCCCTGTTTGTATCCTCTCCAGCAGGGCCTGCAGGCAGGCGTCTGGGGGATGGGGGGAGGCCCACAACCCAAGGAGAAGGTGCTGTGGACTGCGTTGTCAGGGACATGTGGCGGCCATGTGGCAGGACCCTGGAGTCCTGGCGCCACTGCTCCTGGCCTGTGAGGCCCTCTGTGGTGGCCCCTCCTCCTCCCAGCTGCTTGGGGGAAGGGAGGTCTAAGCAGGCCTGGGGGGCCCTCTGGAGCCAGAGGGGGATGAGGCACTTACTATCCATACCCCCTCGGCATATCCTGGAGGCCCAGCAGCAGCTGGGGCCCATCTTCCAAAGCTTGACTCCTCCTGACCCGCCTCCTACACCCCTTGCTGCTTTCACAACAAAGAAAGAATGTGGGGGTGGTGGCGCTGGGGGTGGGGGGCGCCTGGAACAAGGGCTGTACTGGGCCTCCCCACAGCTGGAGACTTGGCCATGCCCTGACACAGCCCAGACTGCCTGGAGATGGACTTGGGATGAATCTGTCAGTTTAACAGCCTTCAGCCTGGTGTTCAGAGAGCCCAGTCTCTCTCTACCTTTGGGTTCAGATTGGTCCAGAGCCAAACCAGACCCTAGCCATGCACTGGTCCTCCTCTTCTCCAGGCTACTTCTCTCCTGGGGCGCCAGAGTATCTCCAGTTTACCTTGCCTGGGGACACCAAGGACAGCCTTCTGTTCTGGATCTCTCTCCGGATTTCAGGTTGCTGAGAAGTGAGCCAGAACCCACCCTTTCCCCTCCCACCCGGAGAATTTGGGGGAACTGTTGGTCACAGCCCTCAGGAAAGCCCAGAAACCACGATCTTCCCCAGGAGCCACGGAATCACAAAAGTCACTTTAGGTCCCCTGAGTCCCTGCACACTAGGTGGTAGGCACAGCATCCGCTCCCCTATCTCTCTCAGGTCCCCACACTCCCCCGGGGCCTCCTTCTCTCTGTCCCCCATCCGTCTCCAGACCCCTCCCCCAAGTAGGAGCTCCTCCCCACAACGGCGGGGAGGGGGGCGTCGAGGGGGCGTCGCGGGGCGGGGCTTGGCGGCGGCGACGGCGGCGGCGCGCGACGGCTCGGACGGAGGTACCGGGCGCGCGCGGCTCCAGCTCGGGACGCCTCGGGCTCTGACTCTGGTTGCGGCTGCTGCAGCGGTACCCGCGCTCCGGTGCGCTCGGCCTCCTGGGCCCGCCGGGGAGCGCTGACCGCTAGCCCGCCGTGTGCCCGCCCGCCCCCTTTCCCGGGCCCGCCGGGATGGGAGCCGCGCGCGGAACCCCGAGCAGCCCTCGCCGGCTGCCTCTGCTCAGTGTCCTGCTGCTGCCGCTGCTGGGCGGTGAGTCCCGGCGAGCTGGGGGAGCGCGGGAGCCCCTAGGGCCAAAGGGGGCGCCGTGGAGGTGGGCTTGGACAACTGGAGCAGGGGAGACACACGGGCTTAGGGCAGGGGCTCGCTGGGCGGGGGACGAGGTCCCGGCGGCCGGGAGATGGCGAAGCCCCCGCTTACTCGGCCGGGCCCCTCTCGTCCCCGCGCCCGCGAGGACGCGTTTCCAGCCTCCCCGGAGTTTTCCCTGCCCGAGCCGAGAGTTTGCTCGGGAACTGCCGGGAGTTGCCGGCTCCCGGGCTCCAGTGGGGCGTTTCTTTGCGGGGGAAAAACGGCGCCGCCCCCCCACTTAGGGGGTGCAGCGCGGTGGCTGAGGGTGGGGGAGATGGAGTCCCCCCGGCAGGCTCAGCCTAGGTGAGGGAGGCCGGCCTGTGGCCGGATGCGGGACCGACCGGCGCGCGGAGCGCGGAGCTTTGTTACCTATGCCGGCCCGACGCTCCCGGCTTCCCTCCTCCAAGTTCCTGGGCCAGGCTGGGACCCAGACGGCCCTGCTGGTGAGGGCGGAAGAAGGGAAAGAAGGGTGAGGGTCCGTCCCATCTCCTCCAGCTCCCGGCCCCAGCCCTGAGCCCACTCCCTCCCAGGGTCGGATCTAGGAGCTGAGAGTCCCAGGCTGTCTCGGTGACTCATGTGTGAAGGCCGCTGCCAAAATCGGGCATGGCCGGCCTGCAAAGGTGCGGACGGGGTTGGTTCTGCTCCTTCCTGGATTTCCATCCTCTCTCTCCCCAGCAAGGAAAGAAAATCTCTCTTTCTACCGGCAGAAAGGCAAAAAGAGTTCATTCCGTCTTCTTGGAGGGCCTCAGCATTTTGATGAGGGTGTGGCCCCTATCTCTAGGGCAGACTGGACCCGAACCCTCCCTTCGCTTTATTTCCTGGCTTGGTCACACCTGAGAGTCACCACCGAGGTGTTGAAGTGCTTTAGAGGAAAGCCCCAAGCTACCCGCACACCCCAAACACTCTGGACTGGAAGTATGCCCCCCGCACCCCGTGCCCCCTTCCAAAACCCACGATCTTTGGTGATGATCCTAGCAGCAGCCCTCTCTGGGGCAACTCTGCCCAAGAGACCTGGTCCAAGCTTATCACTTTCCTCCTCTTTTGAAGAGTGGCCATGGGAAGGGTGGGGGTAGAGAATTGCCTTTTCTGACATCTCCCTGGCCTGCCAGCTGTTGAGGGGTTTGGTGCTGATGGAATGGAACATCTCCCACACCCCTAGTTGTAAAAGGAGAGGTAATTGTAACCCAGGACCGAGAGGTAAGAACAAGTTCCTGGGATTCGGAGGAGATGTTTCTGGAGCTGCCCCGTGTTCCTTCTGATGTGTGGGGTGGTAATGCTCACGGCAGAACCCACATCTGCTCCGGGAGGAAGTATGGAAGTTTTTTGCACAGCCAGCATAGGGGGCCCAGCCATATGGGCCGGTAGCCCAAGCTCACAGACTTCCTAGGTCTGCAGGCTGTTTGGGTTTTGGTGTGTGGGGTGCCAGCTATGGCTGCCCTCGCTGCTGATGTTTAGAGTTCTGGGGAAGATTCTGGTGGAGACGGGGCTCTTGTTCAACAAATGCTAAATTCCTAAATTCCTTCCGTGAGAAGACGACTCTGATGTTCAGCGATGTTAATCCGGTGACTGGCGTTTAGCGAAGGGGTGGGTTCTGGTGGGGGGAGTTTGGGCAGGCTGAGGGCTGGGGACTGGAGGTCTGGAATCTCCTCTGGGGGTGGGGAGATGTCTTGTGCTCAACAAAGGAACATTTTAATGAGAGCCTTAAATCAGTCCCATCAGATGTGTCTTAGTGTGGAACCTGCCCATGCGCTGTAAACTGTTTCAGTTGAGGCTGAGGCACTTGCTGTCTGTCTTCTGGTGAAATCCGGGGGCTCAACCCACCCCTGGATGGCATGACTTCAGCGGGCGATGATTTTTCAATAGAAAACGGTAGATTTTTCCATCTCATTGTGTAATTAGCTGGATTTGTAGTGAGACCCCTGCTATTAAGGCAGGAGTCGGGGACCTAGGCCGGCTAGGTTTGTGGATTAGGCCATTTTGAAGTTTGGGGAATTATGCTGTAAACGGCTGAGGAACTTTCCGAACTTTGAGATCCCCGTTGTGATAAACATGGTGGAGGAGGAGGAGGGGGCTTGACGTTTGAACCCTGGGATTCTTCGTCTCACCGCTGGAGTGGCTGGTTGGGGCCACCACCCATCCCTCTTCCCACCCCCGACACTGGGTTCTTTCCTCCAGGATCTTGTTTCTTTGGGGAAATGGAATTGTCACGTCCTGAGATGGCTTCCGCAGCCTGTAATTCAGCCCTTTTATCAGTGATGGGCTTTCTCAGATGTTGGGAAGTATGGCGGGAGGGCTAGAGTAATTTCTGCTCATCCCTTGCCAAAGGATCTAGTCAGACTCCTGGCGTTCAGAGCAGGGCTGAGTGGTGGAGAGAGCCCAGGCCATCGGGACGAAGCGTTTGCCCAAACAGCAACTCGAGGTTCTTTGACAGGCCCTGGCAGATTTCTTCACCTCACAGTTTGCCTCCTCTGTAAAGGGACTTACTTCCTGGAGTTGTGCTCAGGATCAAATGTAATGAAGTATATAAAGGGCCCCTTTCTTGTTCTTGCCTCTCTGGTGGTGTGCTGCCAGCATACCTTTCCAGCTTGACAGTCACCCCCAACAATAAATGTGTTCCACTCACTGGAACCCTCCATTCCAGCCCAGCTAGTCTCTTTCCCATCCGCTAAAACATACGGGGTTTCGCAGACCTTTCTTTTCTCTCTGGCCGGTCTCCTGGTATATGCCGCCTTCCCCATCTCTTTTGCCCAGCCCCACCTCCACTTCCTTCCTGAAGCTGTCCCATCTCTCCTACCAGAAGGTGGTTGCCTGGAGAACCTCTGGACTCTTAGGCCATCTTCCATATTTTTGCCCCACTTGGATTTTAACTTACTGAAGGGATTTAACTTACTGTAGAATTTATTATGGTGGTATCTTATTTATAGTAGATCCTTATCTAGGTTTATTAAAAAGTGAATGAAGCATTTGGGTACAGGGCAGAGTGACCAATGGCAAAGGTAAACAGCCCCTTTGCCTGCTAGGCAGTGGGGGGGTCTTTTGTGCCCTTTCCCACTTCTCTGGGTTGGGGTTGCCTGTCCCCTCTCCTTGTGCCTGTTCTACTGTGACCCAGTCAAGGGACCAGATCTTCCTTCCCCGTCTCTGGGCTGTCTGTCCTCTGCGGCGGTTTTATGAGTTTTGATGTGGCAGGGCTTCTGGCTTTCTCTAAGAGTGCGAGCTATGGGCATCCACCTCTGCATATGGAGCTGACCTGCCTGGAAAGGCCACAGCTTAACCACCATGAGCTATATAGGGGCCTAGATTATCTACAACTTTGCCACTCAGAACGAGGGCCAGGGACTTCCCTGGTGGCGCAGTGGTTAAGAATCGGCCTGCCAATGCAGGAGACACAAGTTTGAGCCCTGCTCCGGGAAGATCCCACATGCCGCGGAGCAACTAAGCCCGTGCACCACAACTACTGAGCCTGTGCTCTAGAGCCCGCAGCCACAACTACTGAACCCGCGTGCTTAGAGCCCGTGCTCGGCAACAAGAGAAGCCACTGCAATGAGAAGCCCGTGCACCGCAACGAAGAGTAGCCCCCGCTCACCGCAACGAGAGAAAAGCCCGCGCAGCAACGAAGACCCAACGCAGCCAAAAATAAATATAAAATAAATAAATAAAATTATTAAAAAAAAAACAAAAAAAAAACCAAGGGCCAAAGACCAGCATCATCAGCATTCCCTGAGAACATGAATCGGAGTTCCAGACTGCATTTTAACAAGCTCCCCAGGTGACTGCACCCAAGGTTCCAGAAGTCCTGCTCTAAGCATCCTTCCTTATATAGAAACTCGAGGTACAGAGCTTTCCCGTTGCAACAGTACGAATCAGGAGCCCTAGCTCTTGCACAGTATTTGAAGACTTAGCTTAAATAACTTTTAGTTCATGTGAACTCTCCGGTGTGATATTATACACTTAAAAATGACCTCACTTTGGGTTGAATTTGAATTAGATTTTGTCAGGAAACTTGTCCATTAAAGGTGTGACTCCAGAGGATTTGCAACACTAAGGGTGGAGCTCTGTTCCTCTGGGAGCTTTTCCTAGAGGAGCGTGTGTCTCAATTTATAAAGAGAGCCAGTGGAGAAATTGGATTTGTTAGGAAGAAGTTTGGTCTGTGGACGACTTTTCAGGAATATGTTTGGTTCATAAAGGGAGGCAGTGTCTCCACTGGGCTGCAACAGTTGTAGTTGTTAAAGTTTTGGAGGATTTCATATTTTGGAGTGGGGCGGGTTTGGGTGAGTTGTGTGTTTTTAAGCCAGTAGTTTCTGTGAGACTCATCTGGGAGGGAGGGTGGCCAGTTCAGACTCTAATATTTGAGCCAAGAGCAGTGTGGGACCAGGGATTCAGTCTTTGGTGTGTTCCTGATGGAGGAAAGGGTCATTAAACCCGGCTGGGTATCCTTGGCCTGTGTCCCTTAGCCTCCCTCGGCTCTCCCTAACCTCAGTACATGCCTCTCTGCTCTGTTGCCCGGCAGAGCCACGTGGTGGGACCACGGTTGCTGGCGCGGGCTCTGGCCTTGCCCTCGGGCTGCCAGCCTGCCTCTCTCCTTGAGTCCTGCGCTGCCCCCCACCCCCCAGCTGTCTGGTCCTTTGTCCCGAGGGTATGGGGGTTCTGCCATGTGGCTGAGGTAGAGTCCCGCCTTGGGGTTCTTGGCGTTCACTGCTCAGTGCACGTTCAGCCCCGCCGAGCCCCCTAGCGCTTTGGTGGAGCTGGCGCAGGAGCTGCTACAGCTAATCAGTGGTTTGAGGAAGCCCTCTGTAGTCTGTCACTTTTTCCATCCTCTTTTCTTCTCTGAGTTCAGGCCACTTCCCTCCCAGTAATGCTACACAGCGGCAGTGGGGCAGGGAGGAAGCTGTGCTGGAAGGGCTGACCTATGCGGGCGCCTTCCCCGTCTCGCAGCTTGGTTTGGGGTCCCGGAGCGCTTGTGTCCCTGGGTGCATTAACTGAGTGAACGCACAGGTGAGTGGAATGCAATCTACCGGCTGTCCTGCAGATCCTACGTTCCCTGCCAGAAACTTAGACCCTGATGTGCAGGACATGAACTGGCTGGCTCTGGTGTGTATGTAACTTTTGATAACTGGGTCCTGAGTCTTTGGGGTAGGGTTTGTGAGTCACACATTAAGAAGACGTGGGTTTGTGTTTCTCAAATACGTGGTCCAGAGACCATTGGGGAATATAGTGGGAGGGCAGGTAGCCAGAGGTACTGGTTAAAATTTGAGTCGCCTGAACCTTAACTGCAGGTCTGCCCATCAGAATCGTTGGGGGAGGAGCCAGAACGTGTAGTTTATTTTCCCATTTGTTAGATTACATTGTATTGTTTGAATAGCCAGTCCTCTCACATAGTTCAAGTCTCAAAAGGAAACTGCATTTTAAAAGAGCTTCCCAGTAGATTCTTATCTACTCTCAAGTTTGAGAACCACTGTGTAGCCATAAGGAGAATTTGTCTAAAGTGGCGGTGTGGTGATGAGAAAGAGGTATTAATGCTGAGAGGGGTTGAGGATGGGCTCAATTCAAAGCTTTTGGGTGTCTTCTTTGGGTGAAGCTGTTTCAGGTGGCGCAGGAGGCAGGAAGGAGACAAGATGATGAGAATCAGATGAAATATAATGGGAAGCAACACTTGGTAAAGTGCTAAATAGATGGAATAACATTCCAGAATGTGTAGGGAGGTGAGTCCATGATGCAGGAGCAACTGGGGGCAGTGGGAGGGCTTCAGAGAGGAGAAAGGATTCACTTTGCTAGTAGCTGTAGTCTGGTGATTGATCAGAATGACGGAAAGGCATTGGATCAAGACTGAAAACTTGGGTGGCTCTCTGCTGATACCACACACGATAAAGGAAGAGAAGTGACACCTATTGGCTCGCTGCTGCTGGTCACACGACCCTGAACTGTTTAATTAACCTTTCCGAGCCTCAGTTTTCTCCTCTGCAAAATGCAAATGATGCTGACCCCTGCCTTGCCCGCCTCCGGGAAGTTAGGGTGTAGCAGTCACAGCTGTGAAGGTGGTTGACCCGGGGAAGCAGCCCCTCTGGCCAGCCCTGCTGTCTCTTCCCAGAGACGGTCCTGACCTTCTGTCTCCCTTTAAGGTGTCAGACTTTCGTTCCACTCCCGTCTGTCTAGAATGGTTTGCGAGGGCTCAACCTGGTCACTCTTGACCGATAGCTTTAGAAAAGGTTTTCTCATTCTAAAGCACAGATTTTCTAAACGGGTCTCAGTATTCCAACGGCAGCTCGGAAATGTGGGCACAGCCACTTCGCGTTTCCTGGTAGGAACTCTTCCTCCCTCTATCCCGGTGGCAGATTCTCCCCGGGGTGATGAATGCTGGTTCAGGGCCACCTCCCTCGGCCTGCTGAGGTTCTTCCAGGGAGTGAGTAGGAAAGTGTGCTTCTTGCAGCCGAGGCGGACTTTTATAATACCCAAGGGAGGGTGTTTATCATCACAGGATGGCTGTGGGGGTCTCCCCCATCAGTTACTCTGTATAACTTGCAGGAACTCCTCCTACGGGAACCATGGGGAGGTTCCCGAGGTGCGGTGTGGTCTCCCTATGAGGGGGTTAAGGTGGCCAGAGTGGGCGCTGGCATGCACCGCTTCTCCTCCAGGAGACACTGACTCTTTTGTCCCCTTCTTGGATTGGTGGTGGTGGTGGTGGTGGTGGTGGGGCAACGAGGAGAATGCTTGTCTGCTCTTGGGACTTCTGGGATGTCCTAGCAGCTAGCTCATAAGGTACCTTTGCGCAAATTAGAAATAGGCACCCTTCCTCCAAGTGACTGCAGCCCTGCACCAGGACACAGGGCTTTGGCTAGTGGAGCACAGGCAGTATTTCAGTATTACCCCCTTGGCCGGGCATTTGAGCAGTGCACAACCTGTACGGTCGTACATGGCTGTGCCATTGGAATGAGAGCCTTGCAACTAGTTGCTCTTTGCTTCCTAGTTGGTAGGCCAAGATGATTTTGGCGACCTCTATTCTAATAATATGTTTCATAGGAGCCCTTTTCCCTACTGTTCTCCTGTCTCCTGTGGTGGGGGCGTGGGGCACTACTGCTCATAACATACACTAGGAGAAGCCTGGGAGGCTGGGCCCCCAGTGCTGTACCCATTCCATAGTATATGTCTGTGGCTGCTGAGGTCTTGGCCTGTTTCTGGGCTCCTTTCCCCGCCAGAGGATTTTGCTGCCTTGCAGATTCAGGCATCTAGCCTGATGTGATCACTGATGTAGAAGACTGGCTGTCTTCAGGGAAGAAATGCTGCTCACAGTTTATTTCCCATTTCATTAAGGAGCTTCATGCTCACCTCTGTCCTGTATCCTCTCTCTCTTGGTACCCCGGGGCCTCCCACAGCCCCAGGTAAAGTGTGTGGGCATTCCTGATTCCGAGGAATTCCTGCAGTAGAAGTGATGTCACTTCAGTGGAAAGGATGGGTCCTAGGTCTTGCTGGACTTTAGTTCTGGGTACCCTACGGGTGTTCCTCCCTCTTAGCCTGAGGAGACATTGTGAGGGGCACCGGGTTGGGATTTGGGAGATGTGGACCCTGCTTCCACATTTGCCCCAGATTGCTCGTGTGACCTTGGGCAAATCCCACCTACCTCTCGGGCCTCAACTTGAGAAGCCCTTGGAGGAGGACCTTGCCTGTGGTGACCGTTGAGGCCAGCGCAGCCTTACCATCCACAACCCCCAGCTGTGCTTCTGCCACACCTTGTAAGGTTGTCCTCCTCGCCCTCAGTGCTGGGAGAGCATTTGCGTCTGAGGACTGCGTTTTATCCTGGAGTGTCTAGTGCATGGGCACAGATGCGTCTGGACTCGATCAGCTGGAATTAGGGTGTCATTCCCTGGGTGCCGAAGGGAATGAAAGGTTTGGAGAGTTTGGGGAGGGAGTTCTTACGAGAAAAAAAAAACACGAGAGTTTTTATCTGAGTATGGGAAAGCAGCAATCTTTACCTGGTTCGTTTCAGTCTCAGTATTTGAGGAACCAGTGTCCGGGTGGGGAACCCCTTTTCTTCTTTTGCACAGAAGGGAGGACAACTGGAGGGAGGCTTGGAGTTGGGAAGAGGGGTTGGGTGTGCTTTGGGAGAGCCTCGTCCGTGATAACCGACAGCTGTACTCAGCTTTGCAGTTTACAGAATGCTTTCACTCGCACTGACTTTCCATCCTATCAAGCCACACAGGCAGGATGAGGGTGGTTGGGTTTTGTTTGTTTGTTTGTTTCCGGAGGAGTGGGGGTGGGAGGCATTTGAGAGGTAAAGAAGCTGAGGCACAAAATACGATCCGCTCAGGACTGCAGAGATGGTAAGTAATAGAGCTGTTTCCGTGCTCTCATATGTCCTTGTATGTATGTCATCACTAGAGGCTATGAAATGTTGCACATACGCCTTGGAACCAGGTAAATATTGGGGAGTGGATTTTGCAGCCGAGATAACTCTCTGGGTGGGCTTAGAGGCAACCCTGCTAGAGTCAGAGGGAGTGTGTCCATAACTTAAACCTGGAGAGATCTTTTGGGACACAGCATTCAGGATTGCTCATTTTTCTCCCCCACCCCCCGCCTTTTTGGTTGCAACAGTCAGGTTAAAGTTTTCGATGGCCCATTCAGAGGTTTGTGTACGTCTTAAAGTTTTTAGTGTTATGATCAGACTATATGTAATCTAGAAGTCCAGAACTCTATGCCTGCATCCCCAAGATTTGAGCTTTTCTCATGAACCCACGAGTCCTGAGTCTCCTCCGCCTGGTGCTTCTGGAAGGTCATGGGCAGTTACAGGCCCGGGCTTGCAGGTGTGCTGCCACATTCCAGACTGGTGTGCCTGCTGAGAGTTGCATACTGGGTTATGCTGCGGTGGAGACTACGTAGGTGGTAACAGAATCATCTCTGCTCTCAGTTTACTGCCTCTAACGTCTTTTGTATAGAGAGATGTGCCCGTGCCCTGGCACATAGTAGGGGTATGATGGATGCAGGTTTCCTTCCATTTCTGACTTTGGAGGCAAGTCTTAATTCTCAAGAGGTTTCGGAAGAGGTTGAACAATGACCTCGACATCCTGAGAGACGTAAGTTCTTTGGTGCCAGGTGTATCTCCCTTTGGCTCAGCCGTTGACCGTGCTTGGCAATCCTGCTGTTTGTTCTTCCGCTTCTGAAGTTCTCAGGTTGCAACACGGGAACTTACGCTCTATCATGGAGGGTGCAAAGTGACACTTCAGTGTTCTGATTCTTTTGTAGCTCATCTATTAAAAAAACCCACAAAGATGAGCTGTTTCCCAGCTGGGAGAAGAAAGAGTAGGCTCCTTCAGGCTGGCAGTTCCATTGAGAGGTGGTGTGCTAGGATGGCATTTGTGATCCCAAGTTCACGTCCAGCCACCTGAATAACAAAACAAATCACAGACAAAGAAAACGGTTGTCTTACAGTCTTATGGGGGGTGGGGGGGGGGTGGGGAAAGGAAATGCTGTTGGTCTTGGAGCTGCAGCTACTAAGAGCAAATCATTCTGTTTGGTTAATTTAGCAGATTAAACCAATTGTTAAACTGACCAATTTAAAAAATGCCCAACTTGCCAGCAGTTTTGTAGCCTGTGATCTGGGCTCCTCCTCTACCGTAGGGGTTCGGGCCTCCTGCAGGAGGAGCTTGGAGGGGAGGGGGGAATGCTGTGCCTTGGAACAGCCCTGGGGGCCTGGAGGAGGATCTCTGTCTTTTCTTTACCCCCCCCACCAAAAAAAAACCCTCCTTAAAACAAAAGGCTTTTATTTAGTAAACACCCGCTTGGCACCCAGCCCAATGCAGTGTCCTGAGTTGCTTGGTGCCGCAAGGGGGATGGGTGGGGAGTTTGCCTCTTTATTTCTGTGTAAGAGGTTGGGGTGGCGTCAGCTGCTTCTCAGCCTCTGTGCCTTCCCTTACTCTCTTTGCCTTTGTTTCGAGGGCCTTTTGAAGATGGTCCGAGAGATGCGCTGAGCTGGCCTGCTCTGTCTCCGGTGAGTCTCTACTTTGAGCCTCCCCATGAGACTCACTTTCCCAGGCCCCCCAAATTTGCCACTGGCGACCCAGAAAGGGGGCAGGAGAGCCTGGGCCCAGCCGGGCCTGGGCTTGGGTGGCACCTCCCTCTGTCCCCTTCCCACCCGGCCGGGATCAAAGCAGCCTCCTCAGGGAGCAGGGAAATGCCTCTCCCAATAGCCCCACCAGTGAGTAAACAGCCAGGGCCTCTTGCAGCTTTTGAAGCGCGGAGCTTCGGCCCAGAGGAATGCAGAACATTTCATTTTAGGAGTGGACTTAGGTTTCCAGCGCTCTTGGTATTTGCAAATTTGAAACAAATGCCCTCATTTAGCAGCAGGCAGGCTGGGCAGTAAACGGGGGCTGTTTAAGGGCGTTTATGACGGTCACAGGTATTTGTGGGAAGAGGAACCCCGGCAAGTTTGGGAGAGGACAGAGGGTTTATGGTTAGGTGGGTTGTACAAAGGCCCCAGCCAGGTCTCCGGTGGAGGGTTGTTGTTAGGTGGGCTTTGCCATAAAAAGCATTGCTGCCTCCTGCCCCCCAGGAAGTGTCTCCTTCTGGCAGACAAAGGGGTTTGGGATGGTGTTTAATCCCCAGGGTTGATGCTCAGGGCCTTGCCCCTCTCACTTGGCTGCCAAAGTATCAGATTTCCAATGAACCCTTCCTTCTCCCACTCCCAGAGCTTGAAAGGCTCATTAAATGTGCTTTATGTACAACAAGTTGGCTGAGAGCTTCCCCCCTTCATTTCCAGCCAGTTTTGTGAGGAAGGAGCTAGGAAAACCTGTTTTCCTTTTGTTGTTTTTGGAGGTAGGATGTGTGAAGGTGCAATTGCAAAAAGACCCTAATTTCAGGAATCCGCAAGCAAGTGTTGTTTGCCTTGAAGGGGCGGGGCAGCTTAACCAAGGCTGGGCTGTCTGAGGCCTGGCTGCCCCTCCCCAGCCCCCATGCCCCCCGCCCCCGCCCCGACCCCGGAAATTCAGAAATCTGTTCAGGAACTGAGTTCTGGCTTCGCAGCTTGCTCCCCGAGAGACCTTCGTTCACTTCGCCTCTCTGAGCCTCAGTTTCTTCTTTTGTAAGATGCGGGTGGTAATACCCATCCCTTTAGCGGTCTTGTGAGAATTAAATGAGCTAGTACTGTATTTCACGAACTCTAAGATGCTCTCTCTCCCCCTCCCCAGTTTCACTTCTTTGGTTGTGAGATAATTATGTAATGTTGTGTCTTAGTTTAACTGGTACCATTTCCTTTTGCTGGAACATAAATAATGGTGCATCTTAAAATCAGTGACATCTTTGAAATTCAGTGTATGCAAAGGACTTGTCTGTCCTATTGTGAATACTTGATAAAAGGTAGTTAGAATGTGATTTCGTTACAGACCTGTTTTTGCTTCCTGTCTATTAGTAACTTCCAATTGAAGCTGTCTTCCTTTTAGTCTGGCACATAAATAACAAAGGATGTTTAAGACAGAAGGCCTCATGCTAGGTAATGTGGGAGGGGAGGTCGGGGAACTTCTAAATCCTTAAAAAGCAAGCTATACCCAGAAGATGAGGTAGCTGTCCCTAAGAGGGCAAACAGTATCTTGTGGAAAGAAAATACCTCTCTTATGGTAGAGTCTCTAGTTATTTATTTATTTATTTAGCCACACCACCTGGCATACGAGATCCCATTTCCCCAACCAGGGATTGAACCTGGGCCTGGGCGGGGAATTCCCCTAGAGTCTCCATTTAAAAAGGCTAAGTTGAGGGACTTCCCTGGTGGTCCAGTGGGTAAGACTCCATGCTCCCAGTGCAGGGGGCCCGGGTTCCATCCCTGGTCGAGGAATAGATCCCGCATGCATGCTGCAACTAAAAAAAAAAAAAAAAAAAAAATCCCGCATGCTGCAGCTAAGACCCAGCACAGCCAAATAAATAAAATATTAAAAAAAATTAAAAAGGCTGAGCGGGGAATTCCCTGGCGGTCCAGTGGTTAGGACTTGCCGCTTTTACTGCTGGCGCCAGGGTTTGATCCCTGGTCAGGGAACTAAGATCCCACAAGCCATGCAGCCAAAAAAAAAAAAAAAAAAAAAGACATAAAAAGGCTGAGCTATTCCATGGGGGAGACTGGAGACTCACTCCAGGAATGGATTGTCTGGTAGGCAAACTGAGACAGAACCAGAAGAGGGTAATGAACAAGGCGAGGACACAGAGAAGCACCAAAGAGGGGGGGACACAGTAAATGCCAGGTGCTCAGAGGATGAAGACCTGAGGGGGGCATGCGGGAGACGCACAGGGGGTGGTAGCATGGGCTTCCGCTCAGAGCCGCACAGTTGCATGGGGTTGATATAAGCTTTGTGGAGACAGCTGGTGCTAATCATTCTGCTTGGTGCTACCCGAGCATTGGCTGGGTGGTGCCGTTCCCCCTCAGGACACAAGTGGCCCAAAGGCTGGGGAGTTCTTCCTTTGCTTGAGTTTTGGTTCATCTGATGGTGGGATGGATTGGCTGTCAGGTTGGGATTTGGATGGCACATGAAAAGACAAAAATATGTCCCTTTTGTATGTGTTAGTGGATATCGAGAGCAAAGCTTCTTTTCTTTTTTAGTAGATTGCTGTGTCGATATGTGTTTTAGGCACCTCACCTTACAGGAGTTTCAGAATGCATTCTTTCTGTGTGGTTGCCCAAAACTTTAACCCTTGGTAGGTGTGCCCAGCTAGGAAAGGGGCTGATTAAGGGCTCGCCTGGAGGGCAAGAACTCAGAAGTCCCAGGGTCTAGAGACTCAGCCCCTCCATGGAGTCAGTGCTCTTCTTTACTTCCTTTGGGAATGTTTTGAAGGAGAATAAAGTGTTGCAGATGATGTGCCTTGAACAATCAGGAAGAAGGGCATTGAGGTTAAGAAAATTCCAGTGCTCTTTTCAGGGCATTTTTGATGATATAAAAATGTATTTTGATAAAACTCTGAAACTTCTGGGGAAGCTGATCTTCCCATCGTCTGTCCTGGGAGGCAGGGGTTCTTTTTAAACCAGGTCAACAAATTCTTTGAAGCCCTTTTTGTATCTCAAGCGCCCAGAGCACTACCTGCGGGGCCCTCCATTGTCCTAAGTGTAACTAGTTGTCCAGTTTGAGAAGCCTTGAGAGGACTTGCCTGGACCTCTCTGGGGCTCCTGCCAGCTGCTGGCCTTGAGGGTGACGGCTGTGGCAGCTGCGTTAACAGCCGTCTGTTCTGGGCCAGGCCGCTGCCTCAGCCTTGGGGAGAGGTGTTGATCAGGCTGATGGGGCAGCAAATCCCCCTGAGCCCCAGGTTGGAAGTACATTAGTTAAACGTTGCTCTCAGACTCCTGACAAATTGTTTTCAGTTTTTGCTGCCAAAAGAGAACTCTGAAAACGCGGTGTAAATTGGGTTATTGACACTGTCTCTGTTATTGTGGCTTCCATGAGGTTGGTGGAGGAGGGCGCCAGTCCAAGGGAGCTTTTCAGGTTCCTCTGGTACCTGACATCAGGTGAAGAGGAGGAGGGGGTGGGCATGTGGGGTGAAGTGCCCTTGAATGCAGGAAGTGTGGTGACTGGACAGGCCTTTGAGGTGCCTGGGACCAGCCTCTTTCATTAGATCAAAGAAATACCTTTTGTTTTTCTGCTCACACTTTCCTCTGCCCTGGAGCCAGAGTCGTAAAGAGGTGGAGTTGTGAGGGTCTGCATCTGGTAGTTGGGGTGGTAGGTGGAGGCGGGGCGGTGGGGGGGGTGTCTTCCCTCCCGCTGTGCGCTTCCTGCATCCTGCTCCCACTGTCCTGGTGTGCAGGGGTCTGCCTGGGCTAGCCTGGGCACCCCGGGCTGTGCTGGGCTGCCCTCCCGGTAGGGCCCCACCTGAGCTGGGCTATAAGCTGGAGAAACCAGGCGCACGGAGATGGATTTCACTGCAGGCTAAGTGTTTTGTTGCTGAATCATTTGCATTCATTAAAAGTAGCGAAGGGTGGGCTTTCCTGGTGGCGCAGTGGTTGAGAGTCTGCCTGCCGATGCAGGGGACACGGGTTCGTGCCCCGGTCCGGGAAGAGCCCACATGCCGCGGAGCGGCTGGGCCCGTGAGCCATGGCCGCTGAGCCTGCGCGTCCGGAGCCTGTGCTCCACAACGGGAGAGGCCACAACAGTGAGAGGCCCGCGTACCGCAAAAAAAAAAAAAAAAGTAGCGAAGGGTGAGTGATAGTGGAGGCTGCTGCCTTAGAGCCTCATTAAGAATTCTTGGGGCCGGGGAGAAGATGGGCGTAGCTCATTCAGAGCTTACTTAACTTCTGACTGCCTTGGGCATAGGCCAGCTGCTAAAATATGAAAAATGGCTGCCCAGAAGCCCCCAGAGCTTGGCCAGACTGCCCTGGCCAAAGAAAACATACACTTACAATTCATTATTTAGCCTCCTCCTGCGAGTTTGCTCGTGTCTCTTCCTCCCCTGGGACCTTGCTGAGTTGGGGGCACAGGCGGGGGCAGGAAGGCTCCTATGTATTTTAAGGGGAAGCTTAGCCGAAAGCAAGTGCTGCCTCCATTCACCCCACCCACCCCCTGTTCCCTACTGACGGACTTTAGGCTGTCTCTGAGGGTTTGCTCTTGTAAACAGTGCCACCACAAATATCCTTGTATCTATCTGTACCCTTGTGCTTGTGTACCTGAAGGGTAAATTCCCAGAAGTGGAGCTGCTCTGTCAACGAATAGGAATATATCACAACTGGGTACAGCATTCTGTATTTATGTTATTTTTCTGGGGAGGGTGTTTATAGCTTTCATCAAATTTCTGAATCCCTGCTGTACAGTGGGCCTGTGAAAATCGCACGGATTAAAGTGTGAAAACTAGTAAGCATGGTTCAGATGTGAGACATTGCTGGGGTGACTGGAGAATTTATCATCCAACCTGGGGCATTGTTAATAATTATGCGAAGACAACCAGCATAAGCCAGGGTTGTTCCAGGTAACTTGGGAGGATGGCAGCCCAGTGCCCATCAAGATCTCTTCCCCTGATCTCTGGGACCATGTATGTTCTCTCTTCTACACCATGGAGCTCTGAATTACCTGCTCCATTTTCTTTTCCATTCTAGCAGCTGTGTTCTTTTTGTTGCTCCCAACTTGATGATGAGCTTAGTAGGGTGGGTCCAGTTCCTGACCTTTGTTTTCCCAGATGCTCAGTGGTTGTTCAAGTTGTTCTTGGATTGCCAAGACCAGAATTTGAGTCCTGGAAGCACTGTAACTTCTGAATTCCATTTCTCTTCTTTTCTTTTTTAAAAAAATATTTATTTATTTGGTTGCACAGGGTCTTAGTTGCAGCAGGCAGGCTCCTTAGTTGTGGCATGCATGTGGGATCTAGTTCCCTGACCAGGGATCGAACCCGGGGCCCCTGCATTGGGAGCGTGGAGTCTTAGCCACTGTGCCACCAGGGAAGTCCCTGAATTCCATTTCTTAATCTGCAGGATGACAATGATAATATCCACCTCATAGAGCTATGGTGAGGGTCTAATGAAGGAACGTTTGTGCAGGGGTGTTGCGGCATGGCCTTTGTTTGTGGGAGGCAGGCTTCAGGGACACACATATTGACATGTGTTGTCACTCCTTATTGACATAGACTTGGGAGCCCTTGAGCATTGCTGGCTGTAGATTTGTGTTTTCCACTTCTCCAGTTATTACCATCCCTTTAATTGCTCTCGTATCTATTCCCTCCCCTTTTATCCTATTGTCTGTGGCTTTGCCATTTCTCCCTTGGAATACTGCTGGAAAAAAGAAGTGAGTTTTTGAAGGCAGCATCTTTTTTTCCCTCTCAAAAATGTCAAGAAGTTATGCACTTCATGAAACCTAAGATAAAAACATCTGGTGAGTCTCAACAGACTGAGATAAAAAGCAAGCTGACCGAGAAGGATGAAGAAGTAATAAGAGGACTGGCTGAGATAATGAAGGAGTATGAGGAGACAAAAAATGCAATAGCAGAATTCAGTTTCCAGTATCCACTTTAAGGAGCTGAATCAGCACTGCAGTTAATCTAATCAATGTCATGCAGTTGAGGAGCTCTCAGATTCCAGAGGAAAATGTACAGTGAGATGAAAACGATGAAAAAATGTGATAATTAGAGAAATAGATTCAAGATTTTAAAAAGGAATAAACAAAGGATATACAAGTAGAATTAAAAAGCAGATCCTAAGAGGCAAATAAAACACAATACATATAACAAAGGAAGAATTGTAGTATTAAAACATAAACCAGATAAAAGCAGAGGTAAATATAGCAGTTAGTATGATAAACTTCAGTGGAATATGTCTCCCACAGAGGTAAGACAAAATTAAGGTTGAGGTAGAAAAGTTTCATGTTCTTTACATGAGACAAACCTAAAATACAGACAGAGTTCATTTTATTCTTTTTTTTAACTTTAGACCAATAGCTTAATTTATTTCACTTATTATTTAGGAAAGAATTTTAGGGTTGTTAATGTTCTTCTGAGTACAGCTTGGAAATTAATAAATTTGAAATGAAAAAATATAGAATTGGTAAGTTCCATTGCTTCAGAAAAAACAGAAGAAACAAAACTTTGGCCCATGCAGTCCAGAAAAGGAGAGACATGGTCAATAAGCAAAGCAAGAAAGGAAAAAGAAGCTTTAACCTCACTCCTGGCCTCACAACAATTTCTTGAGGCCAATTTCAACATACTAGGTACCTGGTAGATTCTGGGGACTTAGAGCAGGGAATGAGATAGAACTTACCATTTAGTGGGGAGGGCTTATGAAAATGTGTACTAATAATTACAGTTGTGGTAATTGCCATGGAGAAGATTTTTTAAGTTACAAAGGGTTACCATGTTCAATGCTGTGCTGAGAAGTCGATGCTAGGAGAGTATAAATTATTGAAATGTAATGAGCCATTAGGATGACTAACTAGACCAGTAACTATTAAAAGCAATTGAAAGATAGAAAATAAACAAAACACCCCCCACCAAACTGTTGTATCAGAGGGCCTTGAGGGGAAATTTTGAAAAATGTAGAAAATCGAGCCTTGTAGTGCTTTATAGGCAGTCACAGAGCCAAGGAACAGATGGATGGCCACCCCGTGCATGTCACAAAGTTGATACGACCTTGATCCCAAATGCTGACTGACAGTGCAGAAGAGGAAAATACACTACTTAGAAATATTGGTATGAAAGTCTAAAGAAAATATTGGCAAATACTACGTTAAAGATAATGTACCATAAATAATTAGGATTTACTCCAAAAATGGCATGGATGGTTTATTTTAATGTAATTCATCAAAATAAGAAGTCAAAGGAGTCACACAGTTATCTCAGTAGATGTGAAAATGACATTAGATACAAATTAACATCCATTCCTGTTTTTTTTTAATCTTAAACAACAGCTAACGTATTTTAAAATGAAATTATAGGGACTTCCCTGATGGCACAGTGGTTAAGAATCCGCCTGCCAATGCAGGGGACACGGGTTCGAGCCCTGGTCCGGGAAGATCCCACATGCGGCGGAGCGACTAAGCCCGTGTGCCACAGCTGTTGAGCCTGCGCTCAAGAGCCCGCAAGCCACAACTACTGAGCCCGCGTGCTGCAACTACTGAAGCCCATGTGCCTAGAGCCTGTACTCCGAAACAAGAGAAGTCACGGCGATGAGAAGCCCGCGCACCGAAACGAAGAGTAGCCCCCGCTCGCCGCACCTAGGGAAAGCCCGCGCGCAGCAGCAAAGACCCAACGCAGCCAAAAAATAATAAATAAATTTTAAAAAATGAAATTTTAATGCTATTCTCTTTAAAGAAGTCACTACATTAAAATAATAAAGTCTCTACTATTTAACATTATTCTGGAAATTGTAGCTGAGATAATACTGTAAGAAAACGAAAGTCAAAGTTAATGCTCTTTGCAGGTGGTGCCATTATTTTTACATGTGAAACCCAAGTATCCACTGAAAACCATTAGAATCAGTAAGAGAGTTGAGTCACTTGGCCAAATACAAAACTACACAAAACCCAGAAGTTTCACTAGTTATCAGCAAGTAACCTTTTCGAAAATACAATGGAAACGTTTATCCCATTCACAAAATCACAACAATAAGAAAACCCATAAAATACGCAGGCGTAAAGCAATAGAATGGAAACTGTAAGTTGAAGGAGTCAGTAAATAACACACTTCTTTCCTCTGAATTTTAAACCAGTGGATGTAGGGAGGAAAGAAAGACAGACAGGAACTAGACAGATGGAAATTAATGTATCACCTTTTTACAGATAAAGGCTAGGTTGAGGAACAAGGCTGTAATCTGAACAGGATAAGCTTGTCTGATTCATCCCTGAATTAGGGTGTGTGTGTGTGTGTCTGCAGGGGGTATATTCCCCCTCCCCCAAGTGGGCAGGAGAGGAAGGATCAGAGCCAAACATACTCGGGGAGACATCACGCCTCCCTGGAACTTCTGGGAGGAGGTGGAGTGAGACTCCAGTGGTACCCCCTCCACTGAAATGGAGAAGAGTTATTCCTCCTTAAAACTTCCTTTGCTCTCTGAGCTCACCAGGGCTTAATTGTTGAAGGCCCTGGACTTCTAGGAGGTGTGGGTGCCTGGGGTGTGGCTCTTCCTTTCAAGGAAAGGGCACAGCTCTCAGCTGTTCCTGCTTCCACCTTCACTAACCACACTGCTCCTTTGTGGGTGCTTCCAGAACACCTGGAGAACAGAGTAGATTTCCCCTTAAAAGACTCTCGAAGCAAAACAGGACAGTATTTAAATGAATTCCAAGACAGCTTTGCACCCAAGGGTGAAAATTCACTTCCTATCTATTTCCAAGCCCAAATTATGTGCAAACACATTTTCTTCTGAGTAGTTAAGTAACATTTGAGAACAGGAAGCGTCACTGCCCTGTTCACTGCTGTATTCCCAACACTTAGAACAATGCCTGGCACTTAGTAGGCATTCAGTAACTTAATGACCATTCTCGGGGGGAAAAGTGTAACATGAAATGCAGAAAAGGCCTTATATTAGTGATCTTATTGATTATAAATTAATAAGAAAAAGATAACAGTAAAAATAAACAAGGAAAAAAGTAGACAAGGAAGTTGAATAGAAAATTCAGCTAACCAGTGAACATACAAAAGATGGCTTTATGTTGTTAAGAACAGACTAAATGTCTTAAATGAGTTGCAGAATAAAACAAAGTATTATTTTACGTCTCTCAAATTGGCAAAGATTAATAAGTATCAGTGTTGGTAAGGAAGCATAAATTGGTACAGCCTTTTTAAAGAGCAATTTGTCATTTATCAAAGCCCTGAAATTGTGTTCTCTTTGGTCCAGGGGGAGTCCTGTTTCTAGGAAGTCATACTACAAGAAACATTCCCATTACCAATGTGCATAGGTGCCTGTACAGAGAGATTCAGTTGGGGCATTGTTTGTAATGGCAAAAAATTGAAAACCATCAGAATGTCCATGATTAGGGTGTTAGACAAATAGATTTTGGGTCACCGATACAGTGAAATAACATACGGTGGTTGAAATGAATGGGCCAGAACCATGTGAACAGACACGGAAAAATACCTGTGGCTAGCTGTAGGGCAAAAAAAGCAGTTTGCAGAATAGCAGGTGTTCATAGGTTGAATGGTGTCTCCTAAAAGGGTATGTTCAAGTCCTAAGCCCTGTGACCTGTGACCATGACTTTATTTGGAAATAGGGCCTTTGTAGATGTAATCAAGTAAAGAGATGTCATTAAGGTGGGCTCTAATCCTATGTGACTGGTGATACCCTTACAAGAAGAGAAGAGACACAGATGCGCACAGAGGGAAGAAGGTCCCATGATGACGGAGGCAGAGCTTGGAGTGATGCAGCCACAAGCCAAGGAGTGCCAGGGATTGCCTGCAACCACCAGAAGCTGGAAGAGAGGCGTGGAACAGACTCTTCCTAGAGCCTCCAGAGGGAACCAGCCCTGCCGACACCTTGATTTGGCACCTCTGGCCTCCAGAACTGTGAGAGAATAAGCTTCTGTTGTTTTAAGCCACCCAGCTGTGGTGATTTGTTACAGCAGGCCTAGGAAACTAATAGACCAGGTATGACGTTATCCCATGATCATGCCTTCTGTGAATGTACCGTGACAAAGAGCTTCTTCAGTCCATTTTCTAACCTAACAGCCACCTCCTTGGAAACGGGGACTCACTGTATTGGTGATTTTTTTTGGTCCGGGGACAGCCTAAGCAGGGTAAACTTGGATTTCACCTCCTTTGCCTTCTCCACCCCTCACAAACCAGTGTCCTAGTGGCCTTTTGCTGTGTTCCCCCTCATCATCCCTTAAACTCTGAGCATCCGGAATTACCCTGAGTTCGTGTTTTGTTTTTGTGCTTCTTGTTCTATTTGCCAAGCCCTGTTCCTTCTTTCTTTGTGTTTTTAATTTTTTTATTTTTTGGCCACTCTGTGTGGCATGTGGGATATTAGTTCCTTGACCAGGGATTGAACCCATGCCCCCTGCATTGTAATTGCAGAATCTTAACCACTGGACCGCCAGGGAAGTCCCCAAGCCCCGTTCCTTCTTAAAATCTTGTTTTGAAGAGCCTTCTTCCAGGATGCTTCTCTGCCCCCTTATACCCTCACTCTGAGTTAAAAGCCTGCCTTGTGCACCCACCCATCGTGCACCCACCCATCATGCTGTGTGATAATGTGGTAAAGCCTAGTGATTATGATAGGTTTTCCTTTGGAGCCAGATGACCGGAGATTTGAATCCTGCATTTGTCACTTACTAGCTATGTTACCTTGAGCAAGTGGCTTCACCTTTCTGTGCCTCAGTTTCCTCATCTGCATAACGGGGGTCGTAGTACCTACCTCACTGGGTGGTTTTAAGCATTAACGATGGGGTTAAAGCTCTCGCAATAGTGGCTGCCACGTAATAAGCGGTCAGTAAGCCTTCGCTGTTGTAATTATATGTTTACTTGTCTGACTCCCCCACTAAACAGAGATACTTAAAGGCAGTAATTATATTTTTCTCTCTCCATCCCCAGTGTCTTGCAGAGTACTTGGCACATGGTAGGCATTAAATAAATGTTTGTTGAATTAATAATGATAATTAATGTAATTGCCGACCAGGATCCCATATTGGGCTCAACTCTGTTTGGATTCACATCGTGCAGGGGCCAGTGAACCCACCACAGATCAGCTGGTATTTCCCAAGCTCCTCCAATGGGCAAGGCGTCCACAGTGGAGGGGATGGAAGAGTGGACGTCCAGCCCCTGACCTCAGGGAGCTGAGAATCTGGTGGAGAAGATGGTGGAAGCGCACGAAACATTAACAACAACAATATTAGGTCTTAACCGTTTGTGGGAGCAACAGAAGAATGTGCATTCACAGTTAACTATTTCAGCCCTTGTTTTCCAAATTCTTTCTAGAGAGCTTCTTTTTTTAAAATAAATTTATTTATTTATTTTTGGCTACTTTGGGTCTTCGTTGCTGTGTGTGGGCTTTCTCCAGTTGGGGCGAGCGGGGGCTACTCTTCGTCGTGGTGCGTGGGCTTCTCATTGTGGTGGCGTCCCTTGTTGCGGAGCGTGGGCTCTAGCCGCGCGGGCTTCAGTAGTTGTGACACACGGGCTCAGTAGTTGTGACACACGGGCTCAGTAGTTGTGGCTCACGGACTCTAGAGCGCAGGCTCGGTAGTTGTGGTGCACGGGCTTAGTTGCTCCGTGACATGTGGGATCTTCCCGGAGCAGGGCTTGAACCCTTGTCCCCTGCATTAGCAGGCAGATTCTTAACCACTGCGCCACCAGGGAAATCCCATAGAGAGCTTCTTTTTAATAATGAAACATAGATCTGGAGGCTTCGTCAGGGTCAGATTTGATTTTTTTTTTTTCCGGGTATACTTTCTCAGTAGGCACATAACATCTGGTTGTCTCTCTGGAATTAGCAGCCGTCAATAATCATTGCTAGATCCAGTATTTCATTAGGGACTATAAAATGGTGATATTCTGTGTATCAGCTGGAGACTTCTATAAAGATAAACCGCCCCTTATTAACTGTTTGGTTACCCTGAGGTATAGCTGTTCACGAAAGGGAGAGTAAATGCTTCTTGACCAGTTTTTAAAATAATGAGCCTCTTGCCAGGTGTCCTCGAGTGAGTGACATCGTCTTTAAACCCTGCATGGCAATCCCTGACGCACCGCCGTGATGCCCAGGGAAGACAGGGCAACCTGGAAGTCCAACTACTTCCTTAAGATCATCCAACTTCTGAATGATTATCCGAAATGCTTCACTGTGGGAGCAGACAATGTGGGCTTCAGGCAGATGCAGCAGATCCGCGTGTCCCTCCGCAGGAAGGCTGTGCTGCTGATGGGCAAGAACACGATGATGGACAAGGTGATCCGAGGGCATCTGGGAAACAACCCAGCTTTGGAGAAACCGTTGCCTCACATCCAGGGGAACGTGGGCTTTGTGTTCACCAAGGAGGACCTCACTGAGATCAGGGACATGCTGCTGGCCAATGACATGCCGCCTGCCGCCCTGCAAAGTCACTGTGCTGGTCCAGAACACTGGTCTGGGCCCTGAGAAGACCTCCTTCTTCCAGGCTTTAGGCAATACACTAAAATCTCCAGGGGCACCATCGAAATCCTGAGTGATGTGCAGCTGATTAAGATTGGAGACAAATTGGGAGCCAGTGAAGCCCCGTTGCTGAACATCTCCCCCTTCTCCTTTGGGCCGGTCATCCAGCAGGTGTTTGACAATGGCAGCATCTGTAACCTTGAAGGGCTCGACATCACAGAGGAAACTCTGCATTCTCGCTTCCTGGAGGGTGTCCGCGATGTTGCCAGCGTATGTCTGCAGATTGGTTACCCAGCTGTTGCATCTGTGCCCCCTTCTATCATCAGTGGGTACAGGTGGGTTCTGGCTTTGTCTGTGGAGACTGATTACACCTTCCCACTTGCTGAAAAGGTCAAGGCCTTCCTGGCTGATCCGTCTGCATTTGTGGCTGCTGCCACCACTGTTGCTGCTGCTGCTGCTGCTGCAGCCCCAGCCAAGGTTGAAGCAAAGGAAGAGTCGGAGGAGTCGGACGAGTATATGGGATTTGGTCTCTTTGACTAATCGCCAAAAAGCGGCCAACTCAGCCGGCTTTATCTGTGAAACAAGGAAATAAATGCTTACGTCTCTTACCAAAAAATAAAATAAAATAAAATAATGAGTTGGTTTTCTAGCATCCTTCAAAGGTGACCAATGGAGGACTTTGGGCTCTTTTTTTTTTTAATTTTAAAAACATTTTTTTAATTTTTAAAATCTTATGATTTGGCATTACCGGTGTCTTTTTAAAAACTTTTTATTGGAGTATAGTTGATTTACAATGTTGTGTTAGTTTTAGGAGTACAGCAAAGTGAATCAGTTATACATATACATATATCCACTCTTTTTTTAGATTCTTTGCCCATGTAGGCTATTACACAGTACTGAGTAGACTTCTCTGTGCTATACAGTAGGTTCTCATTAGTTATCTATTTTATATATAGTAGTGTGTATATGTCAATACCAATCTCCCAATTTATCCCTCCCTTCTGGGCTCTTTTTTTTAAACATCATTATGAACTCACAGATTTTAAACTTACCAGTGTGTTAAGGCCATGTAGTTCTTACCCTTATGAAGCTTAAAAGGTCCCTTCTTGGCCTCGCAGGAGCCTCTTCAAGCTGGCCCTGAACCTTTTGATGCGGCCCTGCTTGTCTTTGCTCATTTCCTCGTATGATAAGATGTTCCAGGTTCATTTGGCACATTTCCTGCCCAGACCTGGAATCAGGTACTTCTCCAAGGAAGAAGGGCATGAATTTTTTAGGATACTGGTACAATATTACCAAACCACTTTCCAGAAGGACATTATTATCATTTACACTCCCACCTTCAAGGCATGAGGACCGTTTTCTCCATATACTCAACCAGTGTTGAGTGTTATTTTAAAAACTTGGCATTCATTTGATAGGGCAGAATGATTTGCATTTCTTATTTGCATTTATGTTCCAATTTGCATTCATTAGGTTACTGGTGCATTGGAATGTTTTCTTATCTTTATTAATCATTTATATTTGTTTTGAGAAGACATGCTGTTTTGACCATGTTACTGTTAGAATTTTAGTAGTTATTATGATTGATTTGTAACTGTGTATCAAGGCCAGCAGCCCCTTTTCTGTCGATTGCTAGAAACCATTCTCCTAATCGGTCGTTTGCCATTGACAGTTGATTACAACTTCTATTTTATGTAGTCAGATATTTTCCTTTATAAAGCATTTTCCAGTCCTCTCTCATTGGGGACTTCCAGGATCAGAAAGCTGAACCCTAAGAGTTATCTCCAGGCATTAGTTCACTGTGCTGTCCTCACCTAACTACCGTTGGGTCCCTTGAGGCCAGAGTCCTGCCTCCTTCCAACATGGTCTGGATCCATATTTTCACCCAGACAGACTCGCTCTGACTCTTCTTCATATTGAAGGTGGGGGAGTGACTGAAACGATGAGCAACTGCTAATCCGGGCACTGCCTGGAGGTTCCCGGGGCAGTGGGCCAGAGAGCGCAGAGGTCCCAGCAGTCAGCTGTTTCCCTGTGGAGACCCGCTTAAGTGACCCGCCAGCTCCAAGGCTCCATGGGGCAGCTGTGGGACAAAGTTTTGGACCCCAGGGTCTGTTCAGAACCTATACACCCACATGGCAGAGATTGAGTGGGTGGCGAGTCAAACAGGGCAGCTGGCAGCTGCAGACGGTCTGCGTGAGAGGGATGCCGACCAAGGCCTGCACTGGGTGAGAGGTGGTTGTCATGGGACGGAGGCCCTTAAAAGATTAACAAAAAAAAATCTTGAACATAATAATGACGAGCAAGAATGGCTAAGAGCCCAAACTCATATGATACTTAATACGTGCCAGGCACTGTTCCAAACACGCTACATTGGTTAACATGTGAATTTACTTTTCGCAAGCCTAGGAGGTAGATACTGTTATTAGCACCATTTTATAGCTACAGAAACGGAGACACCGAGAGGATAAACAGCTTGCCCAAGGTCATATGCTCGGTAAGTGGGAGAGGAGAATTGAAGTGCAGACAGTCTGACTCCAGACTCTGAGCTCTTGTCGCACCTCGGTCCTGCCTGTACACTGTGAGCCAGGGCCTTAAAGTGGTGCAGCTCTTCAGACTTCCCAGGGGGCATTTCGTCCCTGCAGATTAAGGAGCAGCTGGCTTTACAGATGGGGAAACTGAGGCCTGAAGGACAGAGTGATTTGCTCAGAGCCGTCTGTGCAAGTCAGATGCAGGTCTTTCTGTAGGTGACACTCGTTTGGCATCAGAGTCAAACTCTTTGAACCTCCTAGGAACAGAATTGCTCTTAGACAGGTACAGACAGTGGTTGCCTTTTCCCTTTGAGAGGGCTGACCCCTCCGGGGTCTGGTGAACAGGGGGCGTCTTACTTAGGACTTTGCTGGGCTCCTGAGGGCTGTGGAGGCAGGCCTGCTCTCGGGATCTCATGGTCTGAGCCCAGGCTGTGGCCGTTTCTGGAAGTTGACGTCTTTGCCCTTGTGTGAGGAGCAACAGAGTGTGTTCCAAGAGCGCCAGGACTGCTGGGTCAGGGGTTCTGGAAGAGTTGGGTAGAAAGTGCCCTGCTGTCTTCTTTCTCCTGGCCTAATGGCTCAGACCATTTTTAGATGTCAGGAAGTGTAACAATATGGTACATTTATCTTGGTGAATAATGGATGAGCGCAGGGAAGGTACTGTATTTTTCCTGGTGAATTATTTACCAGGAGCCTCTAATTTGAGGCTCTCCACTAGGAGTGGTCTGAATCGGGTGTATCTAGAGTCCCTCCTGACTCCTCTCACTCCCCCGGTCTCCCAGCTACAGGTTTGCTGTAACCTTCCGTGTCTAGTGTTACACTGGGCAGCCCCGTGGCTGCCAAACTCTCTTGAGTTTGGAGTCCCTGTGGCCACTGGGTTGGGTGGCAGGAGGGAGTGGGGAGGACCCTCCCTACTAGAGATGCAGGGAAAGCCCTGTGGGGGGTTTACTTGGCCGGGGGTGGGGGGGAAGCTGGGGTCAATGTGGGGCTGGGGGCTACTCTACAGGCATGGGGAGCCTTTTGTGTGCCTACGTGTGTGTGTGCACATGTGTGTGCTCTGGGTCTTTGTTTTTCTTGTCCCTTTCTCTGGGTCTCTCTAGGACTGTATGTTACTCTCTGTCTCTCAGTTTGTCCGTGTCTCTCTGCTGATCTGGGTCTCTCTGTGTCTCTCTGTCCCCGTCCCTCCCCCCTCCCTCCCTTCCTCTGCTCCTCCCTCCCTTCCCCCGCCCACACCATCAATCTCCCTCCAGCCCCCTTTTTCTCATCTTCCTGTCTCCCTCTGTCTTTCACCATCAGTGTCTGCTTCTCTCTCTCTCTCTCTCTCTCTCTCTCTCTCTCTCTCTCTCTCTCTCTCTCTGCATGACTTTAGAGGCCTGTAAGAGGCACCTCCTGGGATGGAGGGGCAGCCGGTTCCAGACTTAAGTGAAGCCAGATCTTGGTACCTTCCAGACCCTGACTTCAAGATCGACAGAGTAGGCATAAAATAAACTTTAGGTCTTTGTCATTTTTTTGGCTATTCAGTTATTGCATCAGCCACTCCTAGGGGCTTTTTTTTTCTTTAGCTATTTGTGTGTGCTTTATGTTTTATAACACCACCCCGCCCCCCGGCCCCCAAAAATCAGTTATCCCTAGGCTTTAAGCATCTGGTAATGTGTTGCAAGTTTTTGGTGCTTTTAAAAATAACTTACAAGGAATTGTTTCTGTCTGTTATTCATCAGATTGTATTTTTTTCATCTGTTGTTACTGATTTGGAGATACATATTTTGCCATCTTTAGCCAGAATGCTTTTTCAGAACAGCTGATTTTTCAAAAACGACTCTTTTTTGGTTATGTTCTTTTAAACAATAAAGGAGCAAATCATCAGTGATGCAGTTAAGAAATAAAAGAATAAAATTGGTTTTGTCTTACTAGAGAGTTTATATTTTAAGCTGTAAAGTGAAGTTTATAAGGAGTCTGATGCTTTGACTCTAATTAAGCAGCTGGCCTGCCTTCCCCTCCCCCTCTCTGTCCCCTGACCACGCCCTCCCCCAACTGGGCAAGCATCAGTTACATCTGAGTGATGTCGGAGCAGTGACCATGGCCACAGTAGTCGATCCCCACCTCCAGATAGCTTCCCCCTCCGACATTTTTCCAGCCACACGTGGTAGCAGAGGTGGCTGAGGGGAGGGCCTTTGATGGCAGCAGCAGGTCTACCTTCAGAAGAAGGCAGTGGACACTGTGCAAAATCCTGCCCCCCCCCCCCCCCCCAGCAGCCTAGAGACGAGGAGGGCACCCTTGCCTCTTGAAGACACTGGCTCTTCCATACCGCCTCCTTCAGTCGGGATCTTCTCTTTGTGTTTCAGATTGAGGCTTAAAGCCTGGAGCAACCTTTTCCCTGGAGAGAAGGGTTGGTTTCCAGAAGCAGCTGTTGGTCAGACAGGTGGAGAAGGAAAGAAAGGAAGGCTGGGAGAGGGGCACTTGGAGGACTGTATCCGGCTCCGACTCCTGGGCCCTGCCTTGTGCCCTGGCCCCGAGGGGGTGGCCAGGCTGCCGAGGGCCACGTTCATCTCCTGCACATGTGTTCGGCATCGCTGCATGTCATCGGGTGTGTGGTACACGCAGCCCATTGCTGCAGGCCCTGGGTGGCTCGTGCTTTCCACATCACACATAGCAAAGCGATGTCCTCACATTCCCCACTCTTGTCTGCTCCAGGAAGTGGTTTGCAGAGCACTTCTAAATATAAAAGTATGAGACTGCCTCTTTCTCTTATCCCTTTGGAACCAGCTGAGGACCAACCTCTTTAGTCACTTTTGGGGTTTGGTGGGAGGAGGAAGGGGCACGGGAGAAGCTGGGGGGGGGGTGCGCCTGCATGTGTGTTTCCCCAGGCTCTGCTGATACCCGTATGCGTGCCGGGGCACAGCGTGAGGCTAGGTGCAGTGCTGGAGGCCCGGGCAGAGAGGAGGGTGTAGGCTCAAAGACTGATTTTCAAACTTTGGGCAGCTATGTTCAGCCACTTAACTTGTTTTCAAAAATTTCATTTGCTTCTTGCTTCCCCAGACCCAACAGTATGTTCTTCTACTGGGAAAAACAGCAGGATGTAGGTGATGGCCCCAGGGAAGGCGCTTCAAAACATAGTGCCGAATGGAATAAAGTGAGAGGCAGAATGAGAGATAATGCAAGATCATTTATATGGGTTAAAAATAGCTGCGCACGAAACAACATCACATTTGACCAGAGCACATACAAAGAGAGGACCTACCTGAAACAGGACAGAATGGTTGTTGGGGGGACTTGGATAAAAGGGAGTAAAGTGAAAGAAATGAAGAGCAGCTAGCGTGGCAGCGTGGAAAGAACACAGACGTGGGAGCCAGACAGATCCAGGGGCAGTTCCCGACCCTGCCATTACTGGGATAGCCTTGACCCCAGTTTCCTCCTCTGTGAAATGAGGCTGGTCCGTGTGGAGGGTTCTTTGGATGAGAAGTAATGCGTCCATGTAATAAGGGCCGACAAGAAGCAGACGGTCAGAGTAGCTAAGGCAGCGCTGACTGATGGAACTTTTTGTGGGGACAGAACTGTTCTGCATCAGCGCTGTTCAGTACGGTGGCCACTAGCCACGTGCGGCTCCCGAGCACTAAAAATATGGCTAGTGGAACAGAGGCAATGAGTTTTCAGTTTTGTTTCATTTTAATTAAGTTACATTTGAATAGCTCCATGTGGCTAGTGGCTGCCATATTGGACAGAACAGGCCGAAGGGATGTTTTACTGTCTTTAGGAGCCAGGGAGGATTTTCCCTCATTGAGTGCAGTTGAGGCCACTCCACCTAAAGGGCAGGGAATCATGTTCTCCTTGCATAGGGAGTTTAGGGTGTGTGCCTCAGAGATGAGTAAAAAGAGCTCAGAAAACAGAGTCTCCCAGAGTTTTCTGAGCCTGTCTTGAAAATTAATAGATGAAGTCAGGTCCAACCAGTCCCCAGACTGTCATTTAGTTTGCCCTCTGCTTGCACAAGAAGGACCGTGGGAGGCTCACCCCCGGGCTCACCCTGGCACTGTTCTTGCTGTGGTGTCCCTGGGCCCCTCCCCATTGCACCTGGGAGGAAGACCTGGTTGGGGCCTGGGTCTGGGCCCACCTAATGAATGGCTGTGGAACCTGCAGCGAGTCCCTTTCCATCTTTGGATGATGAGGGCGGACTCTTTGAGCACACCATCTGAGCATCCCAAAAGTCTTCCTGGGCCTGAGCTCCTGGATCATTTCCCAGTCTCGTGGTCCAGCAGCCCCATTGCCTTCCCGCAATGTAGATTATTTCTGCAGGCCGCTCACTGGCGTCTTCAGGAGACAGCTGGCTGCTGTCTCCCTCTCTCCTTGGAGCTGAGAATGGGCATAGAAGGTGCCCATTCAAGCTCACCTTGAGCTTGCAGTCTAGCTTGGAAGATATGGCTCTTGGTCACAGCACAGGCGGGCATATCAGGGGTGTCATGGGCAGTGAGCTGGCAGTGCAAATGTGTGCCCGAGGCAGAGGCGGGATCTCCTGGGGAGGCAGGATGCAAGCTGAGCCGCAGGAATGGGAGTAGCTCATCAGCAGTGATGCTGGGTCCTGGTTTGCGACTCCCAGCTGCCTCTAACTGCACACCTGCCATTTATAGCATCACTTTTAATCCCTCCCGGGGCTGGCCCTACATGTGGTGTGTGGGCTTTAGGGGCCGGCTGTGCAGCTGGAGGCTGGGGGGCAGGAAGGGGACTCTGGGGAGTGAGCCCTTTGTTTCTGTAACTGCCTCTCAGGCTCAGTGCCGGCGAATCCAGGACTAGGCCTTGGTGACTGTCCAGTCACATCCTTTCAGTTCTCTAATGTTACATATAATAAAACTACCTGGTGGCGGGTGGTGGTAGGTCAGGGTCACCCTACTTGTGAGGAATTGTATCGAGACTAGAACCCAGGTCTCTCTACCCCATGTTCCGTCTGCCTGATCACACCACGTCACTCTGGCTGAGCTTTTCATTTATTGCCGCTTCCTTGGAGACCTTGCAGCCATCTGAGGGTTACTAAGGGCGAGAGATGTGTCCTAGGTGTGGCCCTCTGAGCCCCAGCAGAAGACAGGCTGGTTCGAGGATCAGGTGGTGTGGCTGCTGGCTGAGGAACTTCTTAAAGCACGTCTCCCAGCCGGTGTATCTGCCCCTCTGGGCTCGGATGCCGCCTGATACTGGACACGAGGACCCGCTTCTGCCGTCAGAGGTTGATCTTCCCCCTCCAGGGCCTCCCAGGAGTGGGCAGGGCAAGGCTGAGCTGTGGTTTTCATCTAAGGTAGAAGAGCTGGCCCGCTAGGTTGTTTCTGTGCTAATCCCTGGTGATTTTGTTCTGTTTCTCTAATCCAGACGTGGGAGCCTCTCCAGATATTTACAGTTAAATCCCAGGACAGGAAAACTCAGCTGGGTCCCTGGCTCTGCTCCCTCCCGCATGGCTCCAAGCGAGGGCTGTGATGGCTTGTGGAGGGCTGCGGGGCTGCTGTCAGCGAACCTGGGGCCTTCTGCAGACACTCGGGAGAGGGGGCCGAGGTGGGGGGGCAGCTAGAACTTTGTGCTCTGCCTCTGGGTCTCTGAGTCAGCTGTGGTGGATTTTCAGCGACCCTCTGAACCCTGATTTTCTGGGGCTTATCATCATACAGGGTTGTTGGTGCTAAAACCACCTGTGGTATATTGGTGGTGGACTGGTGGTGGTGGAGGGGGACATTCCAGATCCCCAGATTCACAAACCCCACTGCAGCATTTTGTGTTCCCGCCGGCCCAGGTGAACTGGGGAGGGCTTGCTGTTCATGCAAACGACGTGTTCTTACAGAGACTCAGATTTGTCCCTCAAAAAAATGACGCAGGCCTGTGAGCCGTGGACCCTTGGAGTGTCCCAGAGCCGCTGAAAGTGCACCAGTTAGACCCTGAAGGCCAAAGTCCAGTGGTGCCTTGGCCCCTTGGGGAGGAGAAGTGGGGCAGGGACGCTGGTACCCCTGGGGCCTCTCATTTGGTGTCCTTAGAGTTTCCACATGGAGGGGACCTGTGAGCAGGGCCATCCTCGTGTGGGTGAGGAGGCCTGGGGCTGTTCTCTTTCCTGGAACAGAGCATTTGTGCCTCTTGGGTTGAGGGCTGTCTCTCCTGGCCTGTGTCCTGATGCTGTCACCCCACATGGGACACAGGAAGTTGGCAAACCTCTCCCTCAGGGGACCATATGCCCAATAGGAGCTGTCTTGGCCGGTGCTCTCGAGGTCATCCGGGAGGCAGGATGTCCCCACAGGGACGTGGGCCCTAGAACCAAGGACTGAGTCTCGGGGATGGAGGAGTCAGCTTCCTGCCTGTGGCTCATTGGCCTCGTGCGTGAGAAAGGTCACAGTCACTCGTGATTACACACATCCGTGCAGAATGCCCATGCCCGGGCCACCCAGGGTCATCTTGGTACCTCTGCCTGGTCCCAAGGCAGCTGTCCGAAGGATGGAATTTCTTTAGTAGGAGGGAGAGAAGGTAGATGGAATCAACTGGTCAGGTTTGGCAGGTTCTGGGACCTGTACAGATTCAGGGGTTGTCTTTCCAAGACCAAGAGGACTGGTCTCTGGGAGACAGGTAGTTGAGTGGCCCAGATGGTTACTTGGACCGAAGTAGCTGAAATTATCAGAGCAGAAAAACTTCCTGCTGCTCTCTGCTCTCCACAAAATCATGTTTACACATGTGTGTGCGCAGATGCACACGTATATACACGTGGGTCGACTGGGCCTGGAGCCCAGAGAGCATCAAGGAAGGTGGGCACCAGATCAGCCGCTTGCTGGTGAGTGGGGGGCGGGAGTTGGGCTGCTGCCCACACAGGCCTTTCTCAGGGGGCTGGGGCCAGGGCGCAGGCAGAGTGAGTGTCTGCATGTAGATGGCTGTCGAGGAGCCAAGGAAATGGCTTGGAAAATGTCCTTATTGGGTATTTGCAGCGCCAGCTCTGCTGGGGTCGTGCCTGATGTGGGCAGATGACTCTGCCTGCCGGTCACGGTGCCAGTGCTTCCTGAGCCCACCATGCCCTCTCTGTGCTTCGGGCTTTGCGTTTATGAACCCACTTAGCCTCACACAGCTCCTGAGTGGTAGGCTTGGGGTCCTCATTTCATGTCAAGGGAGAGGCCAGCGGAGGTGGCATTGCTAGGGAGCGGCAGGGCCACTGGCTGCTGCTATGCTGAGCGGCTTCCTTGAGGAGCACGTGGGCCAGGTGTTCCGTGAGGGTGCAGAAGGTGTCATGCACGGAGGACCGGACTCTGAAAGGGGGGAGGCTTTGGGAAGCCCAGGACCGGTGTGCTTCCAGAGCGGGCCTTCCCTGGACCACAGCCCTGGGGGCATCCTCAAGTCAGGTGGTGCAGGGACAGGGATGTGCTGGGGACTGTGCCACCTCGAGGCAGGTACCACCTCGATCCCCAGAGCCTTCCTCCTTCTCTGTCATTCAGCCGAAGCTTCTGAAGAGTCCCTCGCTTCCCAGCCCCTCCCTGTCTGGAGTCTGGCATATCTGCCAGGGGCTCCTCGGCCTGCCCGTTTCCCCTCAAACAAAACAACAAACCAGCCTGTCCTGCAGACCATGCAGATGGCCAGACTGGGCGCAGTAAACGTGGGTGCCACAGCACTGGGCCAGGCTCCTGCGTGAGAAGCCTGGTGGCCAGGGGTGTGTGCTCAGAGCAGGGGCCGGGGTCTTAGAGGAGGCCTGGTGGCTGCCCTCCCTGCCTTTTGTTACATCTAAAGTCTGCCCCAGCCAGGCACTAACCAGGACCTGCTGTGAGCTGACGTCAGGACAGAGGGCCCCGCGGGGCCGGCTTTGATGTTTCCCAGGCCCTGTCTTGGGGGTGCGGCGGGGGCTCTGAGTGGCAGTCTGGGAATGCAACGTCTCACCACAGCTCCTGCAGCTCCAGCCCCGGGACAGGACGGGATGCTGGAGGCTGAGCTGGGGTCCCTCTGAGTCATGCCATCTCTTCTCCCAGCTCAGGTTTCTGTGCCTAGTGCTCTGTGGTTCCTGCAACCCCACAGCCCCTTTCCCTCCATCCTACCCCCCACCTGATTATCCCTTTCCCATCTGGGGTCTGAGATGGTGCTGGGCCTTGCCTGGGGGGAGCTTCCTAGTATCCCTAAAACTCGAGTCCTTGGGCAGGATGGGTGACAGTGGTAAGGATCACGGTAGCCGCCCGCCGAGCGAGCTTATCCAAGACACTTCATGCGTGTTACTGCGTTTTTGAGTCACGACGGCCTCATGGGAGAGGCAGAGGAAGCTGGGGCACGGTCTGTGTTCCTTACCCAAGGTCAGGCAGACCGAGTGTGATGGTCAGGATCGAGTCGGACCTGACTGCAGACGCTTAACTAACGCTCCTGTGTATGGACGAGACTCCTGGCCCCCACTGTGTCTGGAGAAGCTGAGCTGGGAAGTGGGGAGTCACCTACACTTTGAGGCAGATGATCTCTCTCTGGTCTTTGATGAGCATCTTTAGTTCTGGGTCGAGGGCCCCAAGATTTGGGTGAGTCACGTTTGCAGAGGCCTGCTGAGGCCTCGGTGCGAGGCTGCCCATCTGTGTCAGGAGTGGTGGTCGGGAAGTGTTCCGGATGCCCCTGTGTCCGCCAGCTCTTGCCCCACGCTTCCTCTGAGGTCACCCCAGTTCAGCTAGTGTTCGCTGAGTGCCTCTGTGAGCCTGGCGTTGTCTGCAGGAGGTGTGTCTATCTTTCTACCTGGCTGCGGGGAGTGAGACCCATTCTGAGATCAGATACTTCCAGGATTGGTTTTGAGTTCCTGGACGGGGCTGGGAAGAGCGTGGGGTCTGGAGTTGGCCTCGTTGGATCATGGTCCTGGCTCTGCCACCAATTAGCTGTTTGATCTCGGGCAAATCCCTTCATCTCTCTGGACCTCAGTTGACCCACCCATCTGTACTACACAGGGTTGTACCACGTTGCTCAGCGGGGGCAGGACCGCACTCCTGTGCAGAGATTGGAACTGAGCGGCGTTGTTTGGGCTGTTAGGGTGACTGGGTGAAGATTTGCTAACTTGCACAGTGGGTGGGGTAGCCCAGCGTGGTGGAGAATTGTCCCATCCAGAGAGCCAGCAGGAACCCAATGAGAAGTAATGCGGGAGCTCCCAGCCCCTTTCAGCTCTGTGTGTCTTGCGGGCCGGCCCCTCTGGAACGCTGGGAAGCGGACCAACATCGGGTCAGCCCCTCCTCTGGCCCCAGCCCTGGGGGATCCTGAACTTGTCTTGAAACTGACTTTATGAGGAGACAGGTTCTTGTGCCCTAAAGAACCAACCCCCCCCCTCCCCCAGCTCCGCCCAGGGACTGGGAAGGGTGCTCTTTGGGCCAAGATCAGTCTCTAGTGGTTTGGGATGGGATGGGCAGAACCCCATTAGCCTCTTCCTTCCTGCCCTTGCTGGGCCCAGTTTGGCCAGAGGCAGAGCCTGCTTCTTCACGTAGCAGCCCCAGGTGGCCTGTTCCTTCTTCCTGGAGGGGTAACACATCCTCCTCTGTGCCATTACCGCCCCCCCCCCACCTGCCAAACTCCCCAGGCGGCTGGTGTCCCGGGCTCTGCAGCTCTGGGCCTCTGCAGGGCGCCCACACGGACCAGGAACAAAGCCCGGTGTATTATTCCTGGCTTGGTAACTATGCCACCTGCGTGGCCTTGCCCTCCGCCTCCCCAGCCCATCTGCCACTCTGCACAGGCTCTTCACTCTCCCCTTTGTTTGGCTACAGTTCCACCTTTGATTGCAGGGCCCCTTCCTCCGAGGGTGCCCCCCTGACCCCTGCCAGAGCTGAACTGTAGCCATGCAGGAGGAGGAGTGGATTCAGGTGAAAACCTGGGACCACTTAACTCACCTCTCACCTAGCACAGAAGAGCCAGCCTTGGCCACAGACGGATCCTTAAGGATGGAGAGAAGGACGTGGGGGTGGCCCTGGCATGTCTTTGGGAATAATGCCAGTTCAAGAGAATATTGGCTTCTCCTGTGATGGGATGGGTTCTCCCAAAGACGCCCCTGGGGAATGCTGGGCTGCAGAGTGGTCTGTGGATGGGATTCAGAGCCGCCTCCCTGACCTGTGGCCAGCTCTGATGCTGGACCCTCAGCGGGTATGTGAGTGCCAGTAATCCTTCCAAGAAGCTCTTTGGATCATGATTTAACTTTGCTCAGTGTCCTGCATTCTGAAGATGGTGGGAGGGTTGCTTGCTGATGTTCCCCGCTCCTTGGTCTGGCATTTCCTATGATCTGGTCCCATAGCTCCAAGGCCCTCTTCCTCTAGGGAGTGTCCCATGTGGCATTAATCCCCTCCTTCCCCTAGCCCTTGGGGCTCCCTCCCTCTTCGGTGTTCTAGAGGCACCGACTGCCCACATCATTCATTTGGCACGAGCTTTGCCTTATCCTGGGTCCGCCTCCAGACTAGCGTCTGGAGGGTACTGCATCTTTGTATCCTGCGGAGCGCCCAGCACAGTGTAAACGTTCCTCAGTGGACACTTGGCAATTGTGGTCTAATGATCCTTCTCACTTGCACTTACTGGACGTCTCCTGTGCACAGGACAGTGGGTGACCTGTGTTAGAACAGTGGCTGCAGCTCCCCCTGACCCTGCCTCTCCCGTGTTCCCCACCTGCAGGTGCCCAGGCAGCCATTGTCTTCATCAAGGAGCCATCCTCCCAGGATGCGCTGCAGGGGCGCCGGGCGCTGCTCCGCTGTGAGGTCGAGGCCCCAGGCCCAGTGCACGTGTACTGGCTGCTGGATGGGACCCCTGTCCAGGACACCGAGCGGCGCTTCGCCCAGGGCAGCAGCCTGAGCTTCGCAGCTGTGGACCGGCTGCAGGACTCGGGAGCCTTCCAGTGCGTGGCTCGGGATGATGCCACCGGAGAGGAGGCCCACAGTGCCAACGCCTCCTTCAACATCAAATGTGAGAGCCGGGAGCTGTGCCCGCCCCCTCCCTCTAGACCCTCAACTCCTGAGCCCTGCGGGACTCCTCCTTTGCCTCAGCTTCTCCCATTTCCAGTTGAATGGGGCAGGAAGAATGCAGTTGGGGTCAGCTCTCTGCTTGTGTGGATAAGAGGAAGTTAAAAAGTTTAAATTTTTCCAGAATTTATTTTTTTTCCCCTTCAAGTCTTGAACCCATTGATCTGCCAGATACTTTTGCAAATGGCAGGAGCGGTGAGGCAGTGTGCCCCAGTGTCTCTTGGCTCCAGAGCCTCCAGGTTCCATCGTTTCCTGCTTGTCCTCCTCCTCTGCTCTCTCACCCTTGCTCTGCCCCGCCCCTCACTCTGCAACCGCGGCCTCTGCTCCAGGGATTGAGTCCGGTCCCGTGGTCCTGAAGCATCCAGCCTCGGAAGCCGAGATCCAGCCACAGACCCAGGTCATGTTGCGTTGTCACATTGACGGGCACCCTCGGTAAGGAGACATGGAGGGTGGGGAGGGAAAGGGTTATTCTGGACTGACAGAGCTGTCTCCCCAAACTGTGGACTCTGCCACCGCCCCTGCCCCATGCTGCTCCACACTGGGCCCTGGTCACCAGAGAAGGGGCAGCCTTGTGCTGTGGAGTGATCCTGGATTCTGGGAGCTGAGAAATCTAGAATCTCAGCCAGATTCTGCCCCTGAATTGTGTGCCTCTGTGCAAGTCACGGTCCCTCTCCAGGCCTCAGTTTCCCCATTTGTAAACTGAGGGGTCTAGCCCTGACCCTCTGATTCTGGTCCTCCCTGCCGGCCACCTGAGACCCCCCTGCCCCCCTGCTACTGACCCCCTCGGCCCCTCAGGCCCACGTACCAGTGGTTCCAAGATGGGAGCGCCCTGTCTGATGGTCAGAGCAACCACACGGTCAGCAGTAAGGAGAAGAACCTGACCCTCCGGCCAGCCGGCCCTGAGCACAGTGGCATCTACTCCTGCTGTGCCCATAATGCCTTTGGCCAGGCCTGCAGCAGTCAGAACTTCACCTTGAGCATTGCTGGTGAGCCTGGGGCAGGGATGGAGAAGGTGAGTTGGGGATGGGGGAGGGGCCTCCCCACCTTGCTTGCTCATGTGTCTGTGCCTCCCTCACCCCAGATGAGAGCTTTGCCAGGGTGGTACTGGCCCCCCAGGACGTGGTAGTGGCAAGGAATGAGGAGGCCATGTTCCACTGTCAGTTCTCAGCCCACCCGCCCCCGAGCCTGCAGTGGGTCTTTGAGGATGAGACTCCCATCACTAACCGCAGCCGGTAAGGCATCGGGCAGCAGCTTTCCAGTATGGTGATAGAAGTTGTGTATGGTTCTCTAAAAGGGAATGAAGTTCTTATCACAGACATCATAGATCTATACATGTATTACTTCGACTTTCCAGCAGATGGCAGTAGAATGTCTTCCCGTTACAAAATGATTCCAACAAAGGGAAGGGTCTCCAGGAAGGGCATCTTTTTCCAGTTCCCGCAGACACACTGTGTGAGCCAGCGATGGCTCTGCTACTTTCTCTCCTCCCCTTCTGCCCACATGGGTCCTCTGGGATGGGGGGTAGAGACCCAAGGGTGGAGGGACACAGGGGACCTGGGGAATCACAGTCTGCACAGGAAGGTCCTGGAGGGCAAGGATACCTTACTCACACACATGCACGCACACGCACATGTTTTGGAAGAAGCAGACATTACTAGAAGGTGCCGGGAGGTGTCAGGCCCTCTATAGGGACTTCTGTCCTCATCCAGGCCCTATGAGAGCAGAGACCACACCACCTGTGTGGTGTCAGGTGTGGCCATGGTCCTTTGGAGGTGTGGCTCCCTAGGCTGTGGGCTGGGATCCCGCCTGGCTGCAGCCCTGAGGACATCATCAGTAGTCCGTCTGGTGCGTCTGAGGGACTTCTGGTGCTGGAGTTGCTGCTTTACCAGCAGGCATATCTTGACTCTGTCTCCACATTGATTGCTTGCTGCCTCCCACTTGCACTGCTGCTCGCCTGGCTGCCCCAAAGCTGTGTCTCTTGTAATTAGAATACACACCTCCACATACACGCGAACAAGCGCACGCACACACGTGCACACACAGGCACACACGCACACACCAGAGTGGCGTGTTGGCTTCCTTCTCTCTGCCCTGTTCCTGGTTGATTCCTTCCTGCATATCTGACCTGTGCAGGATGGGGTTCCCCTGGCTGCCCTCCAGAAGGAGGCCTGTGGGCCACTCCTTTCAAAGAGCACTCTCTCCCCTCCACAGCCCCCCGCACGTCCGCAGAGCCACGGTGTTTGCCAACGGGTCCCTGCTGCTGACCCAGGTCCGGCCGCGCAATGCAGGGGTCTACCGCTGCGTAGGCCAGGGCCAGAGGGGCCCTCCTGTCATCCTGGAGGCCACTCTCCACCTGGCAGGTGGGTCCCTGGGTCTGGGGTGCTGAGGTGGGAGCCGCCTTCAACGTTGTGGGCACGTAGAGATTTAGGCTCCTGTTTCCACTCAGAGCAGCTTGGAGGGCAGAGGGAGGAAGAGGATGCTGGGCTTGGAAGAGGAAATGCTGAAGGTCACGGGGAGGGCTCGTGCTGGAAAGGGCAAGGCTTGCTGCGGGAGAACGTCAGGTACCCTGGGCCCCACAGTAACCAGGCTGTCTGCTCCCATCCCTGCAGAGATTGAAGATATGCCACCATTTGAGCCACGGGTGTTCACGGCTGGCAGCGAGGAGCGTGTGGCCTGCCCGCCCCCCCAGGGTCTGCCGGAGCCCAGTGTGTGGTGGGAGCACGCGGGAGCCCGTCTGCCTGCCCACGGCAGAGTCTACCAGCAGGGCCACGAGCTGGTATTTGCCAGCACTGCCGAGAGCGATGCTGGTGTCTATACCTGCCATGCAGCCAACCTGGCTGGTTGGCGGAGACAGGATGTCAACATCACCGTGGCCAGTGAGCACCTTTGCCCTGAAGGGCTAGGCGAGGAGGGGAGCCCAGGTCCCAGGAGGTCTTGGGCTCTGGGTGTGATGGATAGAGGCTTCCCTGGTGCTCACCTGAGGCCCTGCCTCAGCTCTGAGCCCTGCCGGCTTGGGAACCAGTCAGCCGTTGGGAGGTGATATTGGAGTGGACAGTGGCGAGTCAGGCACAGAGGTTGTGGTGCCAGAAAAGTGGTCCTCTGGCTGCAGAGGACAAAGCAACAGAGTGGGAGTCTTGAGACCCAGGTCCCACTCCGTCCCCAGTGCATGGAATGACCACGGGTAGAAAGTCACCTGCCTTGCCAGGCGTCAGTTTCCTCATCCATAAAATAGGGCTTAATAACTCACTACCTTCCCTACTAGATGGCCAGAAAGATCAGTGAAGTAGATAAAAAAGATCTTTCCTTTTCTTTTTGGGGAAGGTGATGTGTCAGAGTTATAGGTAGTAATTATTTTATTCGTTGTTATACTTTCCAAATTTCTACAGTGAACATATGACTTGTGAAATAAATGATAAAGACCTATATACCCTTGCTACAGGCATAGAGATTTATTTCTTTACACCATGCCTGTGTCAAACGTTTATGATAATTTAAAAGGATATCCGAGACAAATTCATACACACACACATACCATTTTGCAACCTGCTTCTTCCATTTACCTCTACATCTTTCCAAGTAGGTAAATTGCAAAAATTCAAAAAGATTTCAAACATGAAAAGAGCTTTGTACACTTGGAAGTTGTGATGGTATTATTCCCATTAAGATACTAAAACCTAGGAGACATGCACTTTCGTGCTCAGGTACCTGGTTCGGGTGGGAAGCTGCAGCATCCAGGTAACATGCGCTCAGGACACTTCCACAGCGACGTGCAGACAAATGCAAGCAGCCATGATCAGCCTTTCTCCAGTCGGGGTCTGTTGTTCACCTGTTTCATTGGGGACGCTTTTATTTTTTTATTATTATTTTTTAATTTTGCATTTTATATATTTATTTATTTTTAATTATTTTTGGCTGCGTTGGATCTTTGTTACTTTGTTACTGTTTGCGGGCTTTCTCTAGTTGCAGTGAGCAGGGGCTACTCTTCATTGTGGTGTGCAGGCTTCTCATTGTGGTGACTTCTCTTGTTGCAGAGCACGGGCTCTAGGCATGCGGGCTTCAGTAGTGTGGCACGTGGGCTCAGTAGTTGTGGCTCATGGGCTTAGTTGTTCCGCGGCATGTGGCATCTTCCTGGACCAGGATCGAACCCATGTCCCCTGCATTGGCAGGCGGATTCTTAAGCACTGCGCCACCAGGGAAGTCCCGGGGATGCTTTTAAAAATACAGAATCTGGGACCACACTCCACATCTCCTGCCCCCGGCCTCTCTGGGGGTGGGCCCAGACAAAGAGTGTTCAGCATATGCTCCAAGTGAGGCATATGCGTGCTGGAGGTGGGAGTGCTGGCTTTGATCAGTCTTTTGACAGGCACCAACAGTGCCCTGTGCCTGCACTGCTCCCTGAAAAGACCTGTGGAATTAGAGAGAGTGCGTGACGCACGCAGGGCTGGACTGGTGCGAAGGGGTAGTGGGTACAGTTCAGAGGAGGAAGGACTCCATCCCTGCATTCCATCAACAGCTTTATCGAGTGCCTTCTTTGTGCTGGGCACTGCTCCCAGTACTGGGAATGCAGCAATGAACAAAGCAGACAAAAATCCTTCCCCTTGTGGAGCTCGTAGTCTAATAGCAACAAAGCAAGCAAGGAAAACAATTGAATGAACAAATATATGATTTTAGGTGGCAGCAGAGCCATGAAGAAAAATCAAATAGGGTAAGTGACAGAGAGATGGCATGAGGGCCAGGGGGAGTTTAGAGAAGGCTTCTTTAGAAGGTGGTATTTGAGCTGATGCTTAAATTAAAGAGGGAACCACGTGGACGGGCCCTGAGCAAGAAATGGGCTTGTAAATTGAAGGGACAGCAGTAGCCTGTGTGGCTTGTGTTGAATAAGTGATGGTGAGTGTGGTTGAGGTTGTCTGAGAGGCAGAGATTAGATCATATGAAGCTTTGTAAGAACATGGTAAGGACTTTGGTTTGTAATACAAGTGTACCAGTTAGCTACTGCTGTGTAACAAACCAGTCCAAAACTTGAAACAATAGCCACTGATTTGCTCATGATTGATTCTGTGGGTATGGTTCAGCTCCATGTGCTGTTGGCGGCAGCTGATACGTCAGCTGGTGGCTGGCTGTTCCCTAATGTCCTCCCTCAGGTGCCTCGCTCAGTCTGGCAGTTGAGGGAGGATATCGACCAGGGTGCCTTGGTTCCCTTCCACACAGCCACTCCAACAGACTAGCTCAGGCATCTCACGTGGAGGCTGGGTTCCAAGAGTGCAAAAGTGGATGCTGCAAGCCTTCTCAAGGCATTAGCTTAGACATTGTCCACTATATTCTATGGGACAGGGCAAGTCACAGGCCACCCAGATTCCAGGCAGTAGAGAAATAGACCCTGCCTCTTGATGGGAAAGTGGCAACGCCACATTACAAAGAGAAGCAAGAGATGGGAGGACTGTTTAAAGCCATCTTTGCAAAGTCTGCCCCACCAAGTCAGAGGATGAGAAGTCCTTGCAGGGACTGAGTGTGAGAGTGACATTTTCAAAAGGTGACTCTGGCTATTCTGAGAAGACTAGACTGTTAGGGGCAAGAGTCTAAACAGGAAACCAGTTAATAGATGACTGTAATCATCTAGGGGAGGTGTTTAAGGGGCTTGAACAGAGGTGGTAGCGGTGGAGGTGGGAGGTGGTGAAATTGAGGATACGTTTTAGAGCTGAGGTAGATGAGGTTTGTATAGAATGAATGTGATGGCGGGGGGAGCCGTAGAGAGAGAAGTCAACTAAGTTTTTGGCTTATACAGTCGGCTGGATAGTGGTGCTATTTACTGAGATAGAGAAAACTGTGATGAGCAGGTTTGGGGAGAAATTGAGCGTTCTCTTTTGCACGTATAAAGCCTGAAGTGCCTATTAGATATCCAGTTGGAAATGCCGGTAGGATTTGCAGGTCTTAAGTTCATTGGGGGGAGGCCAGGAGCCAGGCTGTGTATTTGGGACTCATCCACTTGGATAGTACTGAAGGCCGTGCACTGGATGAGATCATTCAGGGGATGAGCATGGCTAAAACGGAACAGAGGTTCAGGGACCGAGCCTCGGAACGTTATGGTGTAATAAAGAAAGCAAGGATTTTGGAGTCATGCAGACCAGAGTTTTCAATTCTCTCTCTATCATGGATTAATAAATCACCATTACTTCTTTGAACCTCTGTTGTCTTATCTATAAAATGGGTATAAAAATAAATACCTTGGGGGTATATTGTGATCATTAGCTAGGATAATGTTCAAAAGGTACCGGCACATGGGCCTTCACTAAGGGGTCATGGCTGCAGTGATTGCCGGAGCAGACAAGGGTTTCTAAACTCAGGGCCGGGGTTGGGGGGGAGGGTATTAGAATTTCTTGGGATTGGATCTGTTGGTTTTGTGGATGTGTTGGTCAGCCTTCTGTTTCCTCCCTGTCCCTCTAAGCTGTGCCCACGTGGCTGGAGAAACCCCAAGACAGCCAGCTGGAGGAGGGCAAGCCAGGCTACTTGCATTGCCTGACCCAGGCCACACCCAAACCCACAGTCTCCTGGTACAGAAACCAGATGCTCATCTCGGAGGTGAGAACGGGGATCACTGCTGGGGGGGGGGGGGTGGGGACACGGAGTCCTCTGTGCTCACCTCCAAGGCTCGCTTCCCCCCACCCCGAGGCTGTCCCCCAGGGAGATGATGGTGGGGGGTAGGCCGAGACCTGCTCTCAGGCACATCTTCTGTGCTGCAGGACTCGCGGTTCGAGGTCTTCAAGAATGGGACCTTGCGCATCAACAGCGTGGAGGTGTACGACGGGACGTGGTACCGCTGCGTGAGCAGCACCCCCGCTGGCAGCATCGAGGCCCAGGCCCGCGTCCAAGTGCTGGGTGAGCTGGCGCCTGGCCTCCTGGGCAGGAGAGGACCAGGGAGGGAGCAGCAGCGTCCAGAATCTTCAGGCCTGCCGCCTCAATTCCTCCCCTTTTCTGCTACTGAAACAGAAAAGCTCAAGTTCACACCACCGCCCCGGCCGCAGCAGTGCATGGAGTTTGACAAGGAGGCCACGGTTCCCTGCTCAGCCACAGGCCGAGAGAAGCCCACTATTAAGTGGGTCCGGGCAGGTGGGTACTGTGTGAGCATGGGGTGGGGGCAGCAGGCAGTCCACTGGTCAGATGTATGCCTGTCTGAGGACCAGCTGAGTGCCCAAAACTTTGGGATAGACAAGAAATGTAGGGGCCGATTTATGGTCCAGTTAGAAAAAAAAAAGCCAGACACAAAAGAGGTCAGGTTACAGCATTAGACAACATACAAGACGACTCAAGGCAACAAATGATTGGATTGGTCCAGACAGGGCCGTAAAGTCCTTTCCGTCTTTTCAAAATAGTCATCCTTTCCAATGTAAAAGTAATCCTTTAGAAAATTTTGGCAGAAAATAATGCATAATCCCACCATCAGTCATCTCTGGGTGTGTACCTTTTTGTGTGTACATCTTTTTGTTTTTACATAGCAGTTTTACTGTACATATAATTTTTACTTATTATACTTCCATGAGTTGAGTCATGCTTACTATAGAAATGGAAGATGCAGATAACTGTATGTAATTTTATCTTTTTTTACTTAACATTATCAAGCATTTCCCCGTGGTTTTGTACATAAACATTGGTTTTGATGATTGAAATAATATTCCAATGATTGGATTCACTGTAATTTACTTAAATATCCCCTAAATGTTGGACATTTGGGTTGTTAACCACCCTCCCTTCCTCCCTCCCTTTCTCTGCCTCTTTCTGTCTCTCTCTCTCTCTCTCTCTCTGTCTTTTTATTGCTGCAGTAAACATCTTGAGGCAGAGTTTTTTCTGGACTTGGGTTTATTTCGTTTGGGAAAGATTCCCAGAAATGGAATAATTATGTATAAAAGGGTATGCACATTTTTACAACCCTTGATGCGAATGGCCAAATTGTTTTTTAAAAGGTTTTTACATTCCCATTAACCGTGAGAGAGGGGGGGGTGTAGATTCTGAGCAGCAAGTGGGCGGTCTCTGCTCAGGTGTCTGGGGGAGCTGTCTGTGGGGGGTGGGACTCAGAATGGGTGGGACGATAGCAAAGAGCAAGAATGGGTTCTAGGAGTGGAGAGTGACAGGCAGTGAGGGTGAAAGCAAGGCAAATTCCAAGCCCAACCAGAAGTCCAGTTTGGTGGAAGTGGAACGTTATACAGGGCAGTAGAAGGACGTGAGACTGAAAAATTAGAAAAGGAGTAAGTAATAGGGACTCCCAATGCCTGGCTCAGGCGTTTGGATCTTGTCTGTGAATAGCCAGGAGCGATGCCATGTTTTTCAGTAGAGGTGAGTGACTGAGGGCTTTGCTGGCCACTCATGGGACTCTGGTCCATCCCATCATTCCCCAATGTTGCCCCTGTAGATGGGAGCAGCCTTCCAGAGTGGGTGACGGACAACGCTGGGACCTTGCACTTCTCCAGGGTGACCCGCAATGATGCCGGCAACTACACTTGCATCGCCTCCAATGGGCTGCAGGGCCAGATCCGTGCCCACGTCCAGCTCACCGTGGCAGGTGCGACCGTGCAGGGGGCTGGGGCTGGGGCTGGCGGGCCCTGTGGGGCAGCTGCCTGCACCCCGCCAGCCCCTTTGCTCAGTGCTCCCTGCCCCTCACCGGGCTCTTCCCATCCAGTGTTCATCACCTTCAAGGTGGAGCCGGAGCGCACGACCGTGTACCAGGGCCACACGGCCCTGCTGCGGTGCGAGGCCCAGGGGGACCCCAAGCCACTCATTCAGTGGAAGGGCAAAGACCGTATCCTGGACCCCACCAAGCTGGGACCCAGGTAGCCTGTCTCCTTCCCACACCCACCCTGCCTCTCCTGCAGCCCAGTCTCCCTGGAGCTGGCCTGGTGGGCAACGCTGTGACTTCTCTCCTGGCAGGATGCACATCTTCCAGAACGGCTCCCTGGTAATCCACGATGTTGCCCCCGAGGACTCGGGCCGCTACACCTGCATCGCGGGCAACAGCTGCAACATCAAGCACACGGAGGCCCCCCTCTATGTCGTGGGTATGGGACCCGGAGGGTGTCCTGCACAGGAAGTGGGGGCACCTCACTTCTTTCTCATCCTTGTGCTCATCGGCCCCTGTACACAGAAGGCACGAAACCATTTTTGCGGTGGGCGCGGGCATTCAGCTGTGTCCCCTCCACCAGGCCACCTCACCGTCAGTCTCAGCTTCCTTGCCTGGACCTGGGCTCTCTCTTAAACATTCCACGGCTAGTGGGTGTGTGCCTGTTCCGGGGAAGTCAGGGGATGGTGCCCTTGTCCTAAAATGCTTCCTCCCAGGTCTCCCTACAGGTCCCTGGGTGGGCAGGGAGGGGATCAGGCCAGGAAGCAGCAGCACAAGTTTCCTTTACCCTGGAGGCCCAGAGAGGATGGTGTGTCAGGTGAAACACCCTGACTAGGGTCAGGGACTTGGGGTTTGGGTCTGGCCTCTCTTGTTCACCACCTCTGTGCCCTTGCAGGTGTTATTTCCTCCCCAGGGGCTTTTTTCTCTGTCTGTAAGGTGGGCGTGGTTTAAATGAGAGGTTTCAAACTTTTTTTGGTTTAGCAGCAGAACTGGTTTTCTAGACAAAGTTTTATGTGGAACTTCAAATGAGTAAGGTGAAGTGACAGCCTCCTTGGTTGAAGCCACTGGGTGTGTGTGAGGGTTGGGGAATCCTGCATGGCCTCCCCCTTGGGCCTCTCTCCCTCCAGGCACCTCTTTCTCCATGGGACCCGAGGCCACTGAAAGCCCCTAGACTAGAAGATCCCTTCTGCAAATATGTTTCTCTTTTTTTAATTTTTTTTTTTTTTTTTTGGCCATGCCGCACATGAAAGATCTTAGTTCCCTGACCAGGGATTGAACCCATGCCCCCTGCAGTGGAAGTGCAGAGCCCTAACCACTGGACCGCCAGGAAAGTCCCTACCAATACTTTTCTTGAAGAACCACTCTGTGCTGGGCAATGGCTGGGATTCTAAACCAAAAGTTCCCAGATGCAGCTCTTCAGAGCCTGACTCATGATGTTAAGTCATTAAGGAAGCTTGTTAGCAAACAGTGTGGGTTTGTGGTGGGGCTGACAGATGTGCCTCTTAGGTGTGTCCCCGGCCGGCCTCGTGTCCAGATGCAGAGCCAGCTTGGGAATCACTGGCCTCAACTCCTGCAGAGCTCCCTCTGGCCTTGGTGGGGCCCTGAGGACCTGGCCCTTGTTGATGCCATTGCTGGTGGTGACCCTCCCTGGGTCGCTCTGGCTTGGTCAGGCCAAGTGTCTGGGAGGTTGTCTTATGTGTGCAGTAGGGAGCAGCCAGTAGAGAAGTAGGGCTGGGCTTGCTTCAGCGGCCCCTGCTCACACCTATCTGTATGTCTCTCAGACAAGCCGGTGCTGGAGGAGTCGGAGGGCCTGGGCAGCCCTCCACCTTACAAGATGATCCAGACTATTGGGCTGTCGGTGGGCGCCGCCGTGGCCTACATCATTGCCGTGCTGGGCCTCATGTTCTACTGCAAGAAGCGCTGCAAGGCCAAGCGGCTTCAGAAGCAGCCGGAGGGCGAGGAGCCAGAGATGGAGTGCCTCAACGGTGAGGGGCCCTGGAGGAGGGAGGCCCAGGAAGAGGGAGGCGGTGCTGTGCGCAGGTGCTGAGCGCCCTCCCGTGGCCACGGAGGACAGCGCTGTGGCGCTGGAGGGAACTGCTGGAGCCAGAGCAGAGCCGCTCCGCACCGACCCCCTCCCCTTCCCCCGCCGCCCCCCAGCCCCCCAGGCTGGAAGCCTGGAGTTGGCCGATTCCCTGGGCCTTGGCTTCTGCGCGACCTGGCTTACATCTTGCTCATTGGAGCCTCTTGGGCCAGCCTCCTACGTTTCCCTGCCTTCTCCCTGCAGTTCGAAACCACAGACATAATTTAAGTATATGTGTTCATGTTTCTTTGCACACCTTGTCTCCCACCATTAGTCTTTGAGTTTCCCCAGGGGCGATCTGTCTGCCTGTTTCCCTCCTCCTGCCATTCTCTCCTCCAACTGGGAGCCTCCTGGGGACATTGCTGGGTCTCCCCTCTCAGTTTAGGAGTTCAGGAGCAGGGCCTGGGTTTCCCTTGTTGTGATTTTCCCTTTGTGCCTGTAGGAGACCCTATGAAAGCAAAAGCCCTTATGTCACCATGCTGTCCAGGGACCATTGACTCAGCTAAGACTTGTGCAGTTTTTTCCATTTCAAAAGTTGTAATCGGCTGTGTCAATAAGTGGTCATACCCTAAGGGATGCCTGTCTCCCTCGCCCCAGCCCCATCAGTTCATCGGTTGGATTGTGTGTGGATTTTGTGTGGGACCCCAGGATTGGACCCCTTTGGTGGAAGTGGGAGATTGTGGAAAAGAACTGCAGTCCCCGCCATGGTGGCCAGAGTGTCAGGTCTTATCCCGACACCCTCCCTGCCCCTTCTTCCCAGGCGGCCCTCTGCAGAACGGACAGCCCTCAGCAGAGATCCAAGAGGAAGTGGCCTTGACCAGCTTGGGCTCCAGCTCCGCGGCCACCAACAAACGCCACAGCACAAGTGACAAGATGCACTTCCCTCGGGCCAGCCTGCAGCCCATCACCACACTGGGTGTGTTGCCTTGGCCATCATCACCCCTGCTTAACTACAGGCTCTGGTCTGTCTTGGGGCTGTGCTAGGGCTGGTGGCTCTGGAGTCCCTGAGGCCCAGAACATCAGAAATGTAGGGAGCTTTGGAGACGCCCGGTCCAGTGTGTCCCCCACCTGTTGTCCACACCCCACCTCCACAGATTTTGTCATTCCTGTGTATTATTCACTTGATGTTTTATTTAGATTGACTCTCCCTCACCTTTAAAAAGAAATCAACTAAAGTTAGCTTTGTTTTAGGCATAACTCTGAAAGTTACGGATCTGTGCTAGTTAAATGTTTTCTGAGCATAGCTTAGAATGCAGAACTAAGATCTATTTATGGTGAATGACCTAAAATTCTCATACAGACCACCCTCTAGAAAGTACTATTAATCTGACCCCTTTATTTCACTGTTAGCAACTGCCAGGCCCAGGGCAGGAGGGGAAGTGGTTTGCTCAGGGTCGCCCACACAGCTGGGGCCACCGCCCGGTCCAGGTGGGTGGAGCAGAGAGACTCCCTGCTGTGTGACACAGGCCAGGTGCCTCCCAAGTCAGGGGCTTTCTCTGCTCGGGGGGAAGGCTGCTGGCCGACTCAGACGTGTGCCCGCAGGGAGGAGCGAGTTTGGGGAGGTGTTCCTGGCAAAGGCGCAGGGCTTGGAGGAGGGGGTGCCAGAGACCCTGGTGCTTGTGAAGAGCCTGCAGAGCCGGGACGAGCAGCAGCAGCTGGACTTCCGGAGGGAGTTCGAGATGTTTGGGAAGCTGAACCACGCCAACGTGGTGAGGCTGCTGGGACTGTGCCGGGAGGCCGAGCCCCACTACATGGTGCTGGAGTATGTGGACCTGGTATGCTGCTGGCCGGGGCCCTGCTTGTCTCGGGCTGGGCAGTGCTCTGACCTGGGGGGCGGGGGGCACCGTGGGAACCTGCTGTCATCACCTTGAGATGCTCAGCCTCCTGTCCCCCCAGCTCTCCGACACCCACCTTTCGTTGACCCGCACCCCGTCTGCCAGCCCCAGGTCTGGGGGTGGGGCCCAGGTTCTTCCGGCTTCTCCCTCTGCCCGCTGCTCAGAAACTGGCTTTCCTTCTTTCCCTGCAGCCCGCACCACTTGAGGGACAGTGTTAACCCAGCCACTAGCCTTCTCTTTCCACCCTGCTTGGCACGCCCAGCTCCACCCCTCACCCTTCATTCCCTTGCCCATCTAGGCCTAATCCCCTTGGTCTTCGAGCTGCTGCTTGTCAAACTCCCCAGCTCGGGTCAGGAAGGGGGCGGAGTGACCCTCGTCTTTCCGTTAGCGAGTGCTCGTGAGCACTTTGTGCATGTTTTTGCCGCTGGTGTCCCCTCTTCGTTATGTCTGGAGGACACAGCCTTCCTGTCGGGGGTCCGTGAAGACCCCGTGAGGACGGAGGGTTGGGGGCTGTGGGGTTTTCCTCTCCTGGCTTCCTCAGGGCGGGGGCTTCCTCACCTGCCCATCTGGGGCCTCCCCTGAGGGTCGCAATGACCGTCCTCCTCCCTTTCCGACGTGAGAGCTTCTAGGAGGCACTTCCTATAGTTTTTAATTCCCACTGGACACTCCCTATGGGAGGGGGTCTGGGCTGGGGATTGGGCATTCAGGTCAGAGCTCCTCAACCCCCCCACCCACCCACCATCCCCCCGGGGCGGGTACCTTGTGAGCACCTGCTGGGTTGGATGCTTTGGAGACACCGGCTGGACTCTGACTTGACAGGGACGCTTGGCTTTTCCTCAGGGAGACCTCAAACAGTTCCTGAGGATTTCCAAGAGCAAGGATGAAAAGTTGAAGTCGCAGCCCCTCAGCACAAAGCAGAAGGTGAGGACGGGGGCGGGTCGAGGCCCCCAAGGTGGGCCAGGACCCGGGGCAGTTACCTAACAGCAGTGCACTGGTTGAAGGCATCCTGTGGGCCAGGCCCCGTGTAAGTACTTACCTCAGCGATCACGGTGATCCTCTGCGATACATGTCGCTGTCCAAGTTGTGGGTGAAGACGCCAAGGTTTAGAGAGATTAGGTGACTTGTCCCAGTCATGGAGCCTGTGAGTGCCTTTGTGTGGCCATGTTGCTTTCGGAGAGAAGAGCTGCCCTTCACCTTGGCCGCTGGAGCAGGCCTTCTGTCGCCTGCCTTGGACGCTGAGCTGGAGGAGCAGCAGGCAGCCTGGGCGTCTAGGGACCTTCGGGGCTGGGCGTGGCCCTGAGCATGTTTCTTCATCCTCCGCGTGTGAACTGGCCTCCTGACATGGTGCCCCTGCCTCCATCTCCGAGAATCCACAGGATTGTCTGCTGTGGCTGTATATGGAAAGCCACAGGACAGGACGTGCTTCTCCAGCTGGGTGGGATGTCAGGACCCCAGAGCTCACAAATCAGGGCACGCGTGGAGCCAGTGAATCTGGCATGATGGGCCCTTGGGGATGCAGAATTGAGACTGTGCATGTCCTTGGGGCACTTAGGATCTAGTGGGAGAGCTTGGGTAAGTGAGTATGGCGTGTGCCTTACAGACTTCAGGTAAGACACAGAAAGCAAGTGAGAGACATAAAATAAGAGACGTTGAAGACGTCCATGTCCTTTAGGTGGACAGAGAGTGTGGTTAACAAAGGTCTCCTGGTAGAGAAAGGCATTCGAGTTCAAGTCTCAAGGACAAGAAGTAGGTGAATGGTGGCTAGAAGAGGAGTTTAGGTATGTTGCTTTGGCTGGGACAGGGGCGTAGGCAGGTGACGGGAAGTTATTTCCATCACGTGATCCGAGGGACTCTCTTTGGCTGAGTCGTCACCACTGTTGCTGAAGATCTCTCCACACTTTTTTGTCCAAGTGTCTTGAACTTGATGGGGAAAATTTAGTAAGTTGGGTTTCATACTCTCCAAGGACAATATTCTGCATTGGATGGTGGGGGAAGGGCATTGCTTTAAAAAAAAATTGGAGATTTATGGACCGTACCTCAGACTTGCAGAATCTGTGAGAGTGGGGTCTGAGGATCTGCTTTTTTTTTTTTTTTTTTTTTTTTTTGCAGTATGCGGGCCTCTCACTGTTGTGGCCTCTCCCGTTGGGGAACACAGGCTCCGGATGTGCAGGCTCACGGGCCCAGCCGCTCCGCGGCATGTGGGCTCTTCCCGGACCGGGGCACGAACCCGTGTCCGCTGCATCGGCAGGCAGACTCTCAACCACTGCGCCACCAGGGAAGCCCGGATCTGCATTTTTTAAACAAGCTCTCCAGCTGATTCTTAAGCTCATTAAGGTTCAAGGAGCCCAGGAGAAGGATAGTGCCTTTGTAATGGTTTTGGTTAAAGTCCCCTATAAGAAATGCATTTTAGGGCTTCCCTGGTGTCGCAGTGGTTAAGAATCCTCCTGCCAATGCAGGAGACATGGGTTTGTGCCCTGGTCCAGGAAGATCCCACATGCCACAGAGCAACTAAGCCCGTATACCACAACTACTGAGCCTGCGCTCTAGAGCCCGCGAGCCACAACTACTGAAGCCCTTGTGCCTAGAGCCTGTGCTCTGCAGCCAGAGAAGCCACCACAATGAGAAGCCCGCGCACCGCAACAAAGAGTTGCCCCTGCTCGCCGCAACTAGAGAAAGCCCGCACGCAGCAACGAAGATTCCAACGCAGCCAAAAATAATAAATAAAATAAATAAATTTATTTAAAAAAATGCATTTTACATCATGGCCCAGCAAACACACACATACACACACACGCAACTAAATCTTTCACAACCCTGTATTTGATGCACTTAATATTTCGTATCCTATCCTTTTTTTTTTTTAACCCACTAAATTGGTTTTAAGACCCATATGGGTCTCAATCAGTAGTTTGAAAAACACTTCTTTTGGGGGATTCCATGAAAATGAAAATTCTTAGGAAAGCTATATTAAAATTTGTAGATGCTTTCTGGCGCTAATAATTTAGTGAGCTGCTGTGCCACTTTATATTCCTAGAGTTCTGGGGGAATAGAAGGAGAAAACGTTCAGGTTGTTTTCTTTTTTTTTTTTTTTTTGCGGTACGCGGGCCTCTCACTGGCGTGGCCTCTCCCGTTGTGGAGCACAGGCTCCGGACACACAGGGTCAGCGGCCATGGCTCATGGGCCCAGGATCTTCCCGGACCGGGGCACGAACCCTTGTCCCCTGTATCGGCAGGCGGTCTCTCAACCACTGCGCCACCAGGGAAGCCCAACGTTCAGTTTTTAAAGGGAGGTGGAGTGGTAAGCAGGGTGCTCCCTGGCCAGCTAGAGCTGGAATGAGGGTGCTGTGCCTGGACGGGGAGGAGCCTCAGGAGGATTCCAGGATAGCTGTGGGATCGTGATAGCAATCAAAGACACAGGCCCTGGGTGGTGGCATAATTGTAGGTGATGCTTGTTAGAGTAGCTGATAAGATAATGGAGATGTTGAAGTTGGAGCGCTGTAACCTGTGATTTCTCCGTGGATCACCTGCAAGCTAATGATGGGACCAGGAGCAGGGGCAGCTTAGCACACCTGGTGGACAACGCTTTGCTTTAAGCGGTCAGATGCCGGATAGGAAGCAGCAGCCTGTTTGGGAAGAGCAGGGAAGCGTCACGGTGGCTTAGCCAGAACTCGGGCGAGCCCCCAGGGTGTTAAAGTTGGAAAGGAGGGGTGGATCTGGTCTTTACCAAAGTGCAGGTGTTTATAACAGCATTTGAAAATTAATCCCGTGGCCATCTGATGGCGGCTTGCCCAGCAGTAAGGAAACACTTAACTGGCTTGGGTTAACAGAATTCCCTTTTACTGTCCTCGCTTAGCCAGTATTTCCAGAAGCACTGCTTCTCTGGAAAGATAGCAAGTTAGTCACTGGGCCAAGACCTCTGTCTTCTGTTCCCATGACTAGCAGCAGATTGTTTAGCTTGTGAGCCAGAGCAGAGAGGGCAGGCTGAGGGGAAAGCCAAGTCTGATGAGGGCTTGTTACAAAAGCCTTTGTCTGCCCCTTACAGACAACGGGGCAAGGCTGGACAATGCCCTGGCGTTTCGTTTTTTTTTTTTTTTGCGGTAGGCGGGCCTCTCACTGTTGTGGCCTCTCCCGTTGCGGAGCACAGGCTCCGGACGCGCAGGCTCAGCGGCCATGGCTCACGGGCCCAGCTGCTCCGCGGCATGTGGGATCTTCCCAGACCGGGGCACGAACCCACGTCCCCTGCATCGGCAGGCGGACTCCCAACCACTGCGCCACCAGGGAAGCCCGTGGCTTCACTTTTGATAAAGAAAATGCACCAAAAAGATGAGATTTCCCCTAACTCTTGGTAGTGGCCCGCGTTCAGCCCGTCTGCATATGCAGTGTCAGTCGCTATATTGGATATGTAATGGGTCCAGACTGGTTGTGGTTGGGATCAGTGCTGCCTAATAGAACTTCCCGAGGTGGTGGAAACATTCCATACCTGTGCTGTCCAGTGCAGTGGTCACCAGCCCCACGTGGCTACTGAGTACTTAGCATGTGGCTAGAAAGACGGAGGAGCTGAATTTTTTATTTTATTAAGTTTTAATTAACTGAAATAGCCACATTGGTCTAGGGGGCTACTGTTTTGGACAGCACAGGTGTAGACCATTGTTTTTAAACTTTTTTTGACTCAGACCCACAGTAGCAAAAAAAAAAAAAAAAAGAAAAGAGAGCACATTTTACATCACAATGCAACACAGACGTGCATATTTATTTATTTTAAATATTCTAAAGTATCACTCTTTTAAAATTAATTAATTAATTTATTTTTGGTTGCGTTGGGTCTTTGTTGCTGCGTGCGGGCTTTTCTCTAGTTGTGACGAGTGGTGGCTGCTCTTCATTGTGGTGCACGGGCTTCTCATTGCGGTGGCTTCTCTAGTTGCAGAGCACAGGCTCTAGGCGCACGGGCTCCAGTAGTTGTGGCACGTGGGCTCAGTAGTTGTGGCTCGCGGGCTCTAGAGCACAGGCTCAGTAGTTGTGGCACACGGACTTAGTTGCTCCTCGGCATGTGGGATCTTCCCGGAGCAGGGCTTGAACCGTTGTCCCCTGCATTAGCAGGTGGATTCTTAACCACTGCGCCACCAGGGAAGTCCCAGACGTGTATATTTAAAAAATGTAAAAAGTTCCATGAATGATAGTTATCCTTACCACGTGTGATACACTCTGATATTTTCTATTCCTTTAAAAAAAAAATGCTGGTTAAGATTCACTAAATGGGTTTTATGCCATACTAGTAGGTTGTGACCACAATTAGCAACTCTCCAGTGGAGGCAGGGGGGCCTGCAGGGATCTCACTGGTCAGAGCACACAGACTGAGAAGATCTGTTTTTGGAGTGACCCCTCTCCCAGTGTTTGGACTCAGCTCCTCTCCTGGCCTTTCCGTGACCCTGGGAACCAGGCCGGTGGAGCTGCTCGGAGCCAGCCAGGGATGCCGAAGGGCCAGTCCACAGCCAGCACCCCACCCCTGGGGTCACTGATGGCAGACAGCCCTTCCTGTGCCCCCATCCACAGTGAGGTGACCCAGGAAAGGCGGCTGCAGTGTTGAGGAAAGAGCCAGGCTTTGGCATTCGGCTGGGACTGTGGGCAAAGCTGAGGAGGAGCCCACCTCACAGAGAGCAAGAAGGGGAGCGGCTAGCTTGGCTCAGGGCCCGGGCACACAGTAGGTGCACAACAAGTGTTCCCACCCCCTTCTCTCTGACTGCTTGGTCTCCTCCTTGCCCTGGGTAATGTGGGAGCAGCCCTTCTACCACTCACATTCACCTTTGTTCCTTTTTGAACTTCAGGGACATAGAATCAGATAAACCATAATCTTGGTTAATCGGTGACATACTGTCATTGGTCCACACACAGGCTGCTTTTACTTACTTATTGTTATTTTTTAATGTGTTTATTGACGTGTGTATGTATGTGTGTATGTTTGTTTCATTTTGATATTTCAAACTTAAAAGACCGTAAGAATGGTTCAAGGAGCTCCTACAAACCCTTTAGCCAGATTCAGTTGTTTACATTTTGCCCCATTTGCTTTATTATTCTCTGTGTCTGTATATTATTATTATTATGCATTTTTCTGAACCATTGGAGGTAGGTTAGAGGCCGACTTTTGACCTTTTGCAATCAGATGTGTGGCAAATGATACCTTGTCAGGTCTTGATTAGTATTTTCTTGGTCACCCATGATACTGGTCCTTAGCCACGTTTGTCTCTCTGTGATTTAGTATGTGGTGGGTGGCTTCTCCCTTATGGATCCTGAAAGTGAGTCCGTGTGCTGGAAGAAATACACAGCTGGCCAGTAACTTGTTAAATAACCTTCCACGCGGACCTCTTTGCATTTCTGTTTGCCTTGTTTTTATACACAAGGAAATGCTACATGTCCTGTGTCCCTTGGTGTTGCTCCCAAGGATTGGATAAGGTGACAGAGGCATAGGGACCATTGGTCTTTACAGGCACTCTCCTGGTGCTCCGATTTTACCTCTGTTTGGCATGGCTCACCTTCCCCCAATTGGTGACACCCTTCTGCAGGTGCAATTCTTACCTCCCTTCTAGACTGCCCTCTCACCAGGAGCCCAGTCTTGCCATCCCTGTTATATTCCATCAGCACCCAATTGTATGTGGTGTATAGTAGATGCTCAGTTAATAGTCGTTCAGTGCATTGGTGTATATTTTTTAAATGTTAATATTTCTTAATTATAATTACACTTAATATGTTATATAATGTATTATATGTAATACATTCACGTGGCTCAAAAACTTTTAAAAGGTATCAGTGAAAAATCTCCCCAACTCTCTTACACTTTGGAAAATAGTATTGCATTATTTTGTAATGCTAGAGCTACTCAGAGTCCATGACCCCCCACGAGGTATCTTAGAGAAACTCATGCATATATACACTCATAAGAACATTCATAACAGCACTGTTTTTTTTTTTTTAAAGAGGGAGGGAGGGAGGAAGGGAGGGAGGAAGAGAGAGGTCATGCTCTTATTTATTTATTTATTTATTTATTTAGTTGTGCCGGGTCTTAGTTGTGGCCGGTGGGCTCCTTAATTGTGGCTTGTGGGCTCCTTAGTTGAGGCTTGCCAGCTCCTTAGTTGTGGCACGTGGGCTCCTTAGTTGTGGCATGCATGTAGGATCTAGTTCCCTGATCAGGAATCGAACCCGGGCCCCCTGCATTGGGAGCTCAGAGTCTAACCACTGTGCCACCAGGGAAGTACCCAGCACTGTTCTTTTTTTTTTTTTAATTTTATTTTTGGCTGCGTTGGGTCTTCGTTGCCGCACGCGGGCTTTTCTCTGGTTGTGGCGAGCGGGGGCTACTCTTCGTTGCGGTGCGTGGGCTTCTCATTGTGGTGGGTTCTCTTGTTGTGGAGCACGGGCTCTAGGCGCTTCAGTAGTTGTGGCACGTGGGCTCAGTAGTTGCCCAGCACTGTTCTTAATAGTGAAAATCTGGTGGGGGGCGGGGGAAACAAATTTCCACTGACATTAGAAGGAATAAATTATGATGTGTTTATGATGAGAAAGAACTCAGTACAATGATATCCCAAAAAAAGGATGAACCTTGCAATGTTAAGTGACAGAATCAAGGCACAAAGGAATATACGTATTTGTATGATTGCAGCTTTATCTGGCTCTAAAACAGGCAAAATGGAATTGTATTGTTTGTTTAGGAACATACACATCAGCGGTAAAACTGTAAAGAACAGACAAGACATTATTTTCATACAAGTCAGGATAGTGATTACCTCTTGAGGAGAGAGGAGAATTTGTGATGGGGAAGGAGCCAGTGAGGAGCTTCTGGGGGCCTATCATTGGTTTCTTTTTTTAACTTGGTGACTGTTACCTGGGTGTGGGCGTTATAGTTATTCGTGAAAGTAGACATATTTTATGAACTTTTCTATATGTAGTTTACACCAAAATATAAACCAAAAGTTTCCCTACCTTTTCTCTCTGGCCTCCAGCTACCCTTCTCAGAGGCAACCAGTGTGTGTGTGTGTGTGTGTGTGTGTGTGTGTGTGTGTCTCCGCTCACACATATATTTTATATATAGATATATATGATTGTTTATTTTGTTTTTTATGAAATGCAACTAGTAGAAAATATGTAACTTTGAAGTAAAAAAAAAAAAAAGAGGAGCAGCCCATAAAGATGTGAGCTATACTTACTGCCCAGTTATTTTTCACTCAGCAGGTGGTCACTATGTGGTCTCCCCACCCCACCTGCCACTCACTTAATCTAGCACCTGCTGTGCATGGGCGTGGGGCCGAAAACTTTATTTCATTCAATTCAGTTCTCCAACAACCCAGGAGGCGCAGGTCCTGTTATTCCCATTTCACAGAGAAGGGAACAGGCTGTTGTGCCTTTGTTTTGGGGCTTCCTTCAGCATCACATTAATGGTGCTGAGACCCCACCAAGAGCTGTGTCAAGGGCGGTCTGCCAGTACCCCAGTCCTGATGTGCTCTGACAGCCCCCTTTCTCGTTCCAGGTGGCTCTGTGTACCCAAGTGGCCCTGGGAATGGAGCACCTGTCCAACAACCGCTTTGTGCACAAGGACCTGGCCGCTCGAAACTGCCTGGTCAGCGCTCAGAGACAGGTGAAGGTGTCGGCCCTGGGGCTCAGCAAGGACGTGTACAACAGGTAGGGGGCACAGGTGGAGTGGGCGAGGGGCAGAGTGCAGACACAGCTGGTGGGGGGGTGGGAAAGGGCTTAGTCCAAAGCTGGAGGCCCCTGGAGGGGCAGAACCTTCCCACCCTCTCCCAAGGGTGCAGTAGGCATCCCAGCCAGTGGACCACAGCTCCCTCATCTTACACATTTTCTCTAGTGATAAAAAAATTATAAACCTTTTTCAAAAGTAACTAGTCACACTTTATGTAGTTTTCTATAGAATTTAACTATTCATATGGTTCTCTCTGTAACTTCCTGAACTCAGTAGTTATTTTTAAGGCTAAGACTTAAAGCTCAGCACCCGTAGCCAGAGATCGCGCTGGAATGTACATTACCTGGTGCCTCCGGGAGCTTCCCCTCGAGTCATCCCAGTTTTGACTCACCCTGGTTTGTCTGACTGTTGCTTTAGTCATGATTGGGTTATCACTAGTAAAGCTCTTTAAGATTTCTTTCCAGTTAACGTGTTCATTTTTCACACTTTTAAACTAATATAGAAAGTATGTACGATTATTAGCTTTTAAATATTGACATTAGGCGAAGTCTGATTCTTAAGGGAATTTTTTAACCGTCAGACCCCATGTGGATGCCTCCAGATTTCATCCAGTATACAACCCCCCCCCCCACCCCTTGCTAAGCAAAAATGTTTCCAATTTCCCTGAATGCCTTGATACAGAAAATCTGGGCTGTAGCTTGGGTATGAGACCCAGACCTGGGATAAGGTGGGGATCCCAGGCTGTGCCCCTCACCCCGCCACCCCCATGCCTGTGTGTCCTCTTGTCCCACAGTGAGTACTACCACTTCCGCCAGGCCTGGGTGCCGCTGCGCTGGATGTCCCCTGAGGCCATCCTGGAGGGCGACTTCTCCACCAAGTCTGATGTCTGGGCCTTCGGCGTGCTGATGTGGGAAGTGTTCACTCACGGGGAAATGCCCCACGGAGGGCAGGCAGACGACGAAGTGCTGGCAGGTAGGCAGCTCTGTTTCCGAGAGACAGTTCCAGATGTTCTCTAGGTGGAGAGCTTGCTCAGGGTCCCGGGGCCAGTTCAGCCCCCGCCCTCCTCTCTCAGGGCTGGTATCAGCACGTACGTGGATATGGCCACTCCACTTGTTAGATTACCGAAATACCTTCATACTGGTTGGTAAATAGCCCTTGTCCCCAGCGTTCACTCCAGCTACTCTGGTGCCTGCCTATTGACCCCACTTCAGCCCCTGTGTGTTGGCTGCTTCTTGTGCTGCTTGGACCCTGCCCCCGCCAGCCAGAGAGAGCTGGGATCAGGGGAGTCTTCCCCTTTGCTTGCAAGATGCTTTCTATAAACTCCCTGAATCCTTGCTCATCCACACTGGCCAGCGTCCCTCAGAGTCTCCCTCACGTGGCTGCCTGTGGGAACTGCAGGCTCCACAGAGTATTGGACAGGTGGTTAAATATTTTGACTAACCCTCTTCCCACCGTCTTTCTGCAGACTTGCAGGCTGGGAAGGCCAGACTCCCGCAGCCTGAGGGCTGCCCTTCCAAGCTCTACCGGCTGATGCAGCGCTGCTGGGCCCTCAGCCCCAAGGACCGGCCCTCCTTCAGCGAGATCGCCAACACCCTGGGAGACAACCCCGCGGATAACAAGCCGTGAGGAGGGAGCCCAGGCAGGCTGTGCCTCAGGATGGCGTGGGCAGGGGAGGACCTCCTGAGGGGTGCCCACAGCATGATGGGCAAGATCCTGGTCCTCTCGGGCCCTAGGGGCCCCGCCCGGGCACCACAGGCACTGCTGAGGTCAGGCAGGGCCTGGGCTTTCTTCCTCTTCCTCACTCTCAGCCCTTGGGGAGGCTGATTTGGACCCAGACTGGGTGACTGGGGCTTTGGGCTGGGCAGCTTTCTCTACCACCCCTTCCCCCGTCAGGGGCAGTGTGGGTGCCTCAGGTAAACCCAATTTCTGGCCTGGGTCTCCTCCCCTCCACCAGGTCCAGTTCTGCCACTCACCTGCCAACTTCATCGGGGGAGGGCTAGGCTGGAGGTGAGCTAGCTTCAAGGGGATTTCCTTAATATACTCAAGTCCTGGATTGTTCTGGTCTCTGGGGACCACTGTGGGGTCTGCACTAGGATCATGGAGGACCCAGCCAGTGAGTCCCCCCCCACCCCCACCCCCGCCATGGACATGTGCACGCTGACCCAGACCTGCGCCTCCTACCCACCCTTCTCTCCTTTTCTCATCCTAAGTGCCTGGCAGATGAAGGAGTTTTCAGGAGCTTTTGACACTATATAACCCGCCCTTTTTGTATGCACCGTGGGCGGCTTTTGTATGTAATTGCAGTGTGGGGTGGGAGGGCATGGGATGTAAGGGTGGGTCCTGGAGGAGATGGGACAGTGGGCCACCCCTGCCTCACACCTTTATTGTTGTTGTTGTTGTTTGTTTGTTTGTTTTGGTTTTTTTTTTTTACACTCGCTGCTCTCAATAAAGAAGCCTTTTTTACAACCTGCTTCTGATGCTCATTCCCTACTTTTTGCCCATAAATGATGTGCCTTCTTCCCTCGCTTATCGGAAGGAGCCATGTGCCTTCCCGGAGTCTTGGGGGGTGCTTGGGCAGGGATAACTGGCAGACACTGGTCCTTCTCTCTGGTTTGTGGAGCAGTTGAATACTTTTTTTTTTTTTTTTTTTGGCCACACTGCGTGGCTTGCGGGGTCTTAGTTCCCCAACCAGGGATTGAATCCGGGCCACAGCAGTGAAAACACGGAGTCCTAACCACTGGACTGCCAGGGAGTTTCCTCCTGGGGAAGTTGAGAATGTGGGCTCAGAGGAGGTGAGGCCACCTCTTGTTCATGTGACCCTGTGTTGCTCTTTGATGCCAACTAATTATTCTCTGCTGGCTGGCCTGGTACTCACACTCAGGTATTGAGCGTAGAAGTGTGAGGAGGGAACTAGTTAGAGTGGGATTGGAGAAGGAGTTAGTGACAGATTCAGGTCTCTGAATCCCTTTTAAGACTCTAGGAAGGTGATGGAGGAGATAAGACTGAGCAGAGATGCGCTTAATGCCTCACTGCTCCAGGGCTTTCAGCCCTCAGCTGGTTTGATTCCTGCCTCTTCATTACCTAGACCTTGTGTCATCAGTTACACTCTACCATATCGTAACTTCAGCATGGTTCCCCATCCTAAAGAGATAAGTCCTGACCTCTGGAATTGCCCTAGTTCCTTCTTTTCCTCACCAAATTTCTCAGTAATGAAAAGAACAGCTTTTATTAAATACTTGCTCTGTACCAGTCACTTTGCTAAGCACTTAGCATGCATTATCTTATTGAACTTCTGTGACCACTCTTGTTAGCCAGATATTATTGTTCCCATTTCACAGATTAGGAAACCAAGGCTCAGGGAGGTCAGGTAGTTTCCCTAAGGTTAAATGGTAAGTGAGCCACTGTTGTAGATATACAGTGTGGTACATCCCTCAGGTGTGTTGGAGTGTAAAAAAAACAAAAACAAAACCAAGAAAAACCCATAAGAACAATTTCTCTAGAGCAGTGCTTTTCAAATTGTGGGTTGTAACCATCATTTTAAAAATATGAAACAATAAAAAACTATCTGAATACATTGTATACCTTATGGGTAAGTATTGTTTTACAAAATTTTGTTTATTATATTTGATATGTGTTTGGGTATGTTAGCTTATGTCAACTATGGGGGTGGTGCTGCAGCATAAAAACCCCAAATCTCACAACAACAAGTTATTTTTCTCACAGATCTGCAAGTTGGTGAGGTTTGGCTGATCTTGGCTGGACTTAGCTGAGTTCAGGCGGGCTTGGCACCAGGTGGTAGGTCTGGTTTGGGTCTACTCTGCTGGCCCCCAGAGCATGCTCTCATGCAGTAGCAGGAGCACAAGAAGTCCCGCCAGATCATGCCAGCACATTTAAAAGCGTCGGTCTATTAACATTTTATCAGCCAAAGCAAGTCACATGTCAAAACCCAACATCAGCACTAGTGGGATGTGACTGCAAAGGATGTGGATATCTTATTCCAACATAGGGTGTAAAAATGGGATACAATAATTGAATTCACTCGATGTTGTGATGTAAAAATTATTTCCTCCTGTGGGATGCACTCAGAAGTACTGGGAAAGCAGTACTGTAGAAGGTCATTTATCACTAAGCCTCTTCTTAGAGGCATCAAGGAAGATGCCTGGTCTTCCTTGACCGCTCTGCAGTGACTAACACTGCTGGCCACATCTGCCTTTTCAAATTCTCCTCTCTTGCCTTTGGTGATGGTACGCCGTATCCACCTTCTCTGACCAGGCCTTCTCCATCCCTGGTTGTGGCTTCCTTCTTCTGCCTGCCCCAGAGATGGCTGTTCCACTGGCTTCTGTCCTTGGCCTTCCTCTCTCGACATTCTCACCCTCAGGAATCTCATCTTACCTCATGTGACTCTAACTGGCCCTTCAGTGTGGACAGTTCCCAAAGCATTAGCTCCAGTTCCAGCCTCTACCTCAAGCTTCAGACTCACACTCCCCTTTTTCTACAGGACATTTCTCTCTACCTGTTTCCCTGGGCCCAAACTGAACTTACCTCTCTCCCAAACCTGTTCTTTAAGCCAAGTTCCCTGTTCCCATTATTGGTGGAGAATAGTCACCCTTACTTAGAATCTCAACCCATCATGAGCCCTCTTCTCTGTGCACCCCCTTCCCATGCAGGCCATCACCAAGATCCATTTATTCTACCTCTGCCCTGTTTCTATCTTTGGTTAATTAATTAATTAATTAATTTTGGCTGTGTTGGGTCTTCGTTTCTGTGCGAGGGCTTTCTCTAGTTGTGGCAAGCGGGGGCCACTCTTCATCGCAGTGTGTGGGCCTCTCACTGTCGCGGCCTCTCTTGTTGCGGAGCACAAGCTCCAGACGCACAGGCTCAGTAGTTGTGGCTCACGGGCCTAGTTGCTCCGCAGCACGTGGGATCCTCCCAGACCAGGGCCCGAACCCGTGTTCCCTGCATTGGCAGGCAGATTCTCAACCACTGCGCCACCAGGGAAGCCCTTTGCTTAATTTTAAGAGAAAAATTTTCGCATAGAAGTAATACTGATCATGGAAGAAGTCAAGTGGTATAGACTTGCATAAAGCAAAAAATACATTCCTCTAGAAGGAACACACCCAAGCTCATTCTACAAGACCACTATCACCCTGATACCAAAACCAGACAAAGATTTCACAAAAAAAGAAAATTACAGGCCAACATCACTGATGAACATAGACACAAAAATCCTCAACAAAATACTAGCAAACAGAATCCAGCAACACATTAAAAGGATCATATACCATGATCAAGTGGGATTTATCCAAGGGATGCAAGGATTCTTCAATATACGCAAATCAATCAATGTGATACACCATATTAACAAATTGAAGAATAAAAACCATGTGATCATCTCAATAGATGCAGAAAAAGCTTTTGACAAAATTTAACACCGTTTTATGATTAAAAACTCTCCAGATAGTGGACACAGAGGGAAACTACCTCAACATAATAAAGGCCATATATGACAAACCCACAGCAAACATCATTCTCAAAGGTGAAAAACTGAAAGCATTTCCTCTAAGATCAGGAACAAGACAAGAATGTCCACTCTCGCCACTATTATTCCACATAGTTCTGGAAGTCCTAGCCATGGCAATCAGAGAAGAAAAAGAAATAAAAGGAATCCAAAAAATGAACTTATTTGCAAAGCAGAAATAGAGACACAGATGTAGAGAACAAACTCATGGATACTAAGGGCAGAAGAGGGGGGTGGGATGAATTTGGAGATTGGGATTGACATATATACACTACTATGTATAAAATAGATAACTAATAAGAACCTACTGTATAGCACAGGGAATTCTACTCAATGCTCTCTGGTAACCTAAATGGGAAAGAATTCTTAAAAAAGAAGGGATAGGTCTTCCCTGGTGGCGCAGTGGTTGAGGGTCCGCCTGCCGATGCAGGGAACGCGGGTTCGTGCCCCGGTCCGGGAGGATCCCGCGTGCTGCGGAGTGGCTGGGCCCGTGGGCCATGGCCGCTGGGCCTGCGCGTCCGGAGCCTGTGCTCTGCAACGGGAGAGGCCACAACAGTGAGAGGCCGGAGTACCGCAAAAAAAAAAAAAAGAAGGGATATATTTTTACGTATAACTGATTCACATTACTGTACAGCAGAAATTAACATGACATCGTAAAGCAACTATACGCCAGTAAAAATTAAACACATTCCTCTTGTCTGATGGAAAGCACGATGAGTGTTTGCAGTGTGGCTTTTCCTGAAATTTCCTGGGCACACTGACTCATGACCTTTCCATTCCCCCTAATGCTGCCATCACCATTGAGACCTCTTTTCTTCTATGTGAAGTTAAGAATCCCTGTGTAGAATTCTGCTCAATCTTATGTGGCAGCCTGGATGGGAGGGGAGTCTGGGGGAGAATGGATATGTGTATATGTACGGCTGAGTCGTTTTGCTGTGCACCTGAAACTATCACAACGTTGTTAATTGGTTATTTCCCAATGAAAACAGTTTTAGAGTGTTACAAATTTTTTTTTTTTTTTTTTTTTGGTGATAGCAATTTTTTAAAAAGCAATCTTGGACTTTCCTGGTGTCACAGTGGTTAAGAATCCACCTGCCAATGCAGGGGACAAGGGTTCGAGCCCTGGTCTGGGAAGATCCCACATGCCGCAGAGCACCTAAGCCCGTGCACCACAGCTACTGAGTCTGCACTCTAGAGCCCGAGAGCCACAACTACGGAAGCCCATGTGCCACAACTACTGAAGCCCGCGGCCTAGAGCCCGTGCTCCACAACAAAAGAAGCCACCGCAATGAGAGGCCTGCTCACCGCAACGAAGATTAGCCCCCGCTCGCTGCAACTAGAGAAAGCCCGCATGCAGCCACAAGACCCAACACAGCCAAAAAATAAATTAATTTTTTTAAAAAGTAATAAATTTTTGTTCCAATTTTATTTGGGTGATAAAAATCAGGAGAAAGAAAGTTCAGGGTGGGAATGGTGTAGAATGAGGAGATCTGGCTGAAATTCTGATGCCCTTCTGGAGGTCCTTCATGGTCTGGATGGACAGGGGGCTACTGCGATTGAGGCCTTATCGGAGAAGCACCAAACTCACATTCCAGGGAGGCCAGGCAGGGGACTTATCTGAGTTCAGTGGGCTGTGCAGAGTCTATAGTGAACCTGGGAGCAGATGCCTCTTCTCTGGCCACCATTCAACTCTGCTCCATAATATTGGGCTCCTGCAGGCACGTAGGCCCGGGGTTGCTAAAAATTCCAATTTTTTGAGAGAGGCCAGATAATCAGATTTCTATGTAAAATCTCCTGATTTTAAAATATTCTATGGTCCAAAGAAGACACACCTATGAGCCAGTTCATGATTGTAACTATCCACGTCAGCAGTTTTGTTTCCTGAACCTGCAGTAATGTGGTGTGGGTGGAGTGGTGCCCCCCTTCCCCCGCCGGTGATAAAGGGCTGTGAAGGAGCTGTGGCACTAATGCTGCTGTGCAATTGCCCTGGGGTTCGGTGAACTGGGAGAGACGGCAGCCTCTGTGAAGGGAAGCTGAGTACTTTTGTCATCCTGGACCCGCTTCCCTGCGGACGTGGCAGACGGCTGTCGGCCTCTGCTGAGTGGAGTGCCACCGCTTAGGGCTGTCCACCCTGCGTGTCTAAAGTAGGTTTTTCAAATGGAAAAGTCTTTAGAAGCCAGGCAAGAATGATCCCCAACGGCTGTGATTTTGACTGTGCGGCTTAGACAAATCCCAAGCAAATGTTTGTGGCCCCTGAAGCCCGTCTGGAACCTATTTATTTATTTGACCTGTTCTTCCTCTTGAGCTAACACATTCCATATGTTTAACTACCTGTTGTGCAGAGTAAATTAGGAAAAGAAAAAAAAAAACCTCTTTAGAAAACTATTGGGAAAGGGGGGAGAGGAGGGCTCTTAATTCCTGTATTTAGGGGTGTGATGAACAAGCCATGTTTTTAGTATGTATGTGTATATGCATGTATATATACACACATGATATCTCACAAATCACTTGAACATACTTTATTTCAGTATTTTTCAGTCTTTGGATTGCGATTCACAGTAAGAAATGCATTTGACGTTGTCATCCCATATACACACATTGAATCATATGAGACTGACAGTATCCTACCCTCTTGACCTATAAAATGGCAATTTTTTATGGTTCAAACTAAAAATAATGCAAAGAAAAGTTTTATGCAACAATATTTACTCTTGTCTCTTTTTTTTGTGAGACCCATTACTTTATTAATTTAAAAGCTGGTTGCAGTATACTAAATTGATTTCACTATCACTACCACTTTATTCACAACTGACTGCTTTATTTAATCTTCATAACAATTTTTAAGGCGGGAATCATCACCCTATGCCATCCCCTTAAACACAAGAGGCTGTTTATCCTAGGGACAAGGTGATTAACTCCCTAACCGCTTACTTAGACCACCACTGCACTTTAATCTATATCTCATCTAAGCTTTTTAAGGACCTCATACCGACAATGAGTAATGTGGAGTTTGGAGAGGTCAAAAACTTGTTTCCAGGCACAGGGCTGGGAAAAGGCAGCTTCCAGATTTTAATAATTTCTGTAATAGTAAAGCTCAAGCTATTTTCACTGCCTTGGAGCTAAGAACCAGACCCAGACCCTGAACCTGGGTTTTGCAGCACTCCACTCTTTTTTTTTTTCCTCCTATGGGCTTTGCTTGGCTTTCAAAAGAAGGGCGTGTGTGTGTGCGTGTGTGTGCGTGTGTGTGTGTGTGTGTGTGTGTGACGCATGCACTTGCTTGCTTGCTTAAACTTTCTGTCCGGCTACACTTTTTCCCAGGCCTTTGCACTGGTTGAGGGGTGGGCTTTATCCCCGCGACCACCCCCTCCCCCAGCCCAGGCCGCAGCTGGAAATCTTTACAGATCATCATCTCTCCTCCCTGCCCCCATTGGGGACCGGGAGGCCGACTGTCTCCCCCGGTCTTTTCCAGATGTACGTCTGCCAAAGATCCCCGCCCCCCCCCCCAAACCAGTACAGAGAATGATGAATGAGGACCGGGGAGCTGGCCTGGTGGGAAAGTGTCGTCGCCTTGAAAAGAGAGGGAAAGGGAAAGGAAGTGGTGGGGGGGAGGGGAAGCGGTGGAGCAGAGAGGCCGCAGGGCGAAGAATGTAGACAGCGGGGACACAAGCCCCCTTTGCTCCGCCAGTAACGTTGACTCCCTCGGGAAGGCGTGGGGAAATGCTCTAATCCCTGCAGTCCCTGGGAATTTGGGCTGCATATCATTTACTGCAATCCGCACAATCCACTCAGGGACTATCCCAGTGTTAGCTTCCAGCCCTTCCAGCTCCGGGTTCCCAGTACCGCTCCCTCTCCTCCGCAAGACTGCGCTCCAGTGCTCTGCCAGGCTTCCTCTACCGCAGGTTCCTCCCAATTCTCTACCATTCTCTGGTCAGGGGGGCGGAGTCGTATCGCCTCTCCTGTTCCTTTAAGAGGCGTCGGCTCCTCCCCTTTCGGAGTAGCCGTCTGACGCGTGATGACAGCAGCGAGTTCGGTATGTCTATGCAAATAAGCGCTCCCTGTGGGCCAATGGGGAGCGGAGGTGCTGGAACCGCGGACCAATGGGGCGGGGGTGCAGGGGCTCACCATATAAGGAGCGGCCTCGCCATAAAAGGAAACATTGTATCTCTTTATATGGGGGGAAGGGTCGGGGGATCCCTCGCCACCAGCGCGTGGTCCCGGCCCCCTCCACCCGCCGTCTCGGCCGCGGCCAGCAGCCCCTGCCCCCCGGGGGACGCTGACGGCCGCCGGGCGCGCCGCCCTAGAGTACGGACAGGGGGCGCTCCGCGCGGCCTGGGGCAACCCGGGCCACAGGGGCAGGAAAGTGAGGGCCCAGGTCGGCCCGGGCGTGCAGGGGCCCCGGGTTCGCAGCGGCAGCGGCGGCAGCGATAGCGGCACTAAGCAGCAGCAGGAGCGCCGGGTTGAGCCGGGAAGCCGATGGCGGCGGCGGCGGCGGCTCCGATTCCTCGCTGACTGCCCGTCCGCCCTCCTACTTTGAGCGCCATGTTACCGAGCCAAGCTGGGGCCGCGGCGGCGCTGGGCCGGGGCTCGGCCCTGGGGGGCAGCCTGAACCGGACCCCGACGGGGCGGCCAGGCGGTGGAGGCGGCGGCGGGACTCGCGGGGCTAACGGGGGCCGGGTCCCCGGGAACGGCGCGGGGCTCGGCCCGGGCCGCCTTGAGCGGGAGGCTGCAGCAGCAGCGACAACCACCCCGGCGCCCACCGCGGGGGCCCTCTACAGCGGCAGCGAGGGTGACTCGGAGTCGGGCGAGGAGGAGGAGCTGGGCGCGGAGCGGCGCGGCCTGAAGCGGAGCCTGAGCGAGATGGAGCTCGGCGTGGTGGTCGGTGGGCCCGAGGCGGCGGCGGCGGCCACTGGGGGCTACGGGCCGGTGAGCGGCGCAGTGAGCGGCGCCAAGCCGGGTAAGAAGACTCGGGGCCGCGTGAAGATCAAGATGGAGTTCATCGACAACAAGCTGCGGCGCTACACGACCTTCAGCAAGAGGAAGACGGGCATCATGAAGAAGGTACCGGGCCGGGAGGCTGGCTGGCCACGGGAGACCGGGAGGGTGGGGACGCGCAAGGGGAGCCCGGGAAGGAGGCAGAGCCGAGGCGGAGGTGAGAGGCGGCGAGTCCGCAGGAGGTGTGTGGGAGGGGATGGCTGTTGCCCCAGGAGGGTGAAAGGGGAGGGGCCGCCAGGGAAATGTGGGGAGAGGGGAGATGCCGGGAACGTCCGGAAAAGAGAGGAAAGGCGCCGAGGTGGGAGTGACGGGCGCCAGAGAGGAACGGGGCCCTCGTAGAGCGGAGGAGTGAGGAGTGGTAATGGGAGGCTGCGGGGCTGCCCGGGAGGTGGTTAATGAGACCCGGGGGTCAGTAGGTCCAGTGCGCTCTGGTGTTGGGGGGAAGGCGCCGGAAAAGCAGGGAGAAGAGAAGGTATGGGGGTGAGGAGGTTGGAGCTGCATAACAACAATGAGCGAACATGTGTGGGAGGAAGGTGGGAATCACTAGAGTAGTGCAGGCTGGAAGGATGGGCAGGGCTGATGACCGAATGGGGCTTAAGAGCCCCAGGTAAGGGAGCAGGGCAGGAGAACTGATGCTGCCCTGAACATCAGAAACCAAGTCCTGAGATGGCCATGTGTCTTCCGTGCATCCACTGGAAGCTGGCACACTCCCTGCAGGACAGGCTTCAGAACCATTTGCCCTTGGAACAAGTGGGATTTCCAGCCCTAGGGAAAAATCTGTGCACGGAGTTTGGGGAGAAGGTTTGCAGAGGTACCTAGAAATGCCTCCTCTTCTAGCTGATTATCCAGTGAAAAGGATGAGGAAAGGAGTTGTCCTGGGGTATAGAAGACATGGGAAGGGATGAAAGCAGAGGAACTGGGAAACAAGAATCTAGAACTCTGGGAACATTGGCCGGTGTTTATATTTATCCCATATAGAAACCAAGGCTGCTTCCAGTGGGTTGTGGAACTTTGTTGGGAGTGAGGATGCTACCTATGGGGCCATCCTTGAAGGTCTGTGAAGGTCCCTTTCCTGGGTTTATGGCAGGGTAGTAGCTGCTAATCTAGCTGCCACTCCCCTCATTCCAGACACTGTTGAATCATGACAAAGAAAGAGAAAAGGGGGAGCAGAGTATTATAGAGCAGGACAAAATGGCAACAGGTTAGTGCCTGTGCAGTTTCTGGGAAGAAACATGGGACATTTTAGAGCTTAGGTGGCCCCTTATCCCTAATATCTATGTGACTTCCAGTGTAGTAGCGACTTCATCCTGGTCCCTGTGACAGTGAAGAGGTAGTGGGAGCCATCTCTTTGTGAGGCTCTGGGCACCAAGCTGTAATGAGGAGCGGCTACCTGGGCCCCTCCATATCTGCTGAGGTGTTATATGTTCTGTCACCGGGAGCTGTGGCTATTTGCTTGGGGTATCTGCAGGTCAGTGAGGCTGTTCCTCAAAAGAGAAGCATGGGGTTTTTCTACTCTTCAGCTCACCTTCAGATATCCTTCAGATAAGACCCCTATAGAGTCACTGGAGAGGAAGGTAATTATGGGAGTGGGGGCTTGAGATCACTGTGTACTTCCCTCTCTTTCCCACTACCCAAGGAAGGTAGAGATCAAAAGTTTTGCTGACCTACCCATCTCCCCCCCCTACCCCCAGGCCTATGAGCTGTCCACGCTGACAGGGACACAGGTGCTGTTGCTGGTGGCCAGTGAGACAGGCCATGTGTATACCTTTGCCACCCGCAAACTGCAGCCCATGATCACCAGTGAGACTGGCAAGGCACTGATTCAGACCTGCCTCAACTCGCCAGACTCTCCACCCCGCTCAGACCCCACCACAGACCAGAGAATGAGTGCCACGGGCTTTGAAGAAACAGATCTCACCTACCAGGTGTCGGAGTCCGACAGCAGTGGGGAGACCAAGGTGTGTTTGGGTCCCCTGTCTGAGGGGAAGGAAGGGGAGGGACTTGACCGGCAGAGAGGGGAAGGGGTCTCTCTCCCTCGCCCAGGACAGGTGGATAGGTGCCTACTGATGTGGAGTGGAGCCGGGTTAGTGCCCCGCATCTTAGGGTACAGGTGTCCATCCTCTCTATTCTGACAGGAGGCTGGCCCCCTAGATAAGCGCGCGGCCTCCGTGCCCATATAAGGCCGGCTCCGGCTCCACGCCGGCCTCCCGCCTGCAGCCCGCCTGCCTGGCAGGGCCCTTGCATTCCTCCCGCCAGCTGTCTCCCTGCTGGGGGCGGGGGCGTCGCTTAGCCCTGCCCTCCTGGCCGGCTGGGTGGCCGGGGAGTAGGAAGGGAGTGCTCATGGGTTCCAGGGTCCTGGGAAGCCAGCACTGTCAGCAGGCAGGCTGGCTGACTAGGCTGGAGACTACCTTGCTAGCCAGCCGCCTGCCTCTTCAGGATGTCCGGGTCTGCGCACGTTAGGGAGTGTATTCGCCCGGCTGCTAGGGATGCCAGCCGTGGTTACGCCTCCCCCTTCCTTTTCCCGGTAAGGAGAGGGGGCGGAGCTTCCTCCCTTGCTGCTCTGGGGAGCTCCACCTTCTGTGTGGCCCTTCACTAACTGGCCAATCGGAGGAAGCAGCACTGTTTGCCTTAGCAACGCCTCCGCCAATCAGGGGCTTCAAGCTCCACTGCTTAGCAAACATCCCGCGCTGACCCAGCTCCAGTATCGGAGCCCCCTCAGTTCTCTGGGCCTGGTTCTCAGCTCGTGGCTTCCTCCTTCCCCTTCTAAGAACAAAGCCTCCCTGAGGGGCGAGTCAGTGCTCTAGGCTCCCCACTCTTTTAGCAGTAGGGCTAATATATTCGCATGAAATTTTGCTGAATGAATAAATCCTTTTGGTGCTTCCTTGCCAAACCCCCAAGATCGCTCTCAAACCCTAAATTCCCTGAAAAACTGTCGGTCCCTATCTCAGAAGCCTGGCAATTCAGATCTGGAAGGACCCTTTTAAGGATGACATAGTAGCCCAGCCCCCTCATGTTTACAGAAGAAGAAAACTGAGGCTCAGAAAGAAGAGGTTTTCCAAGGGTCACACAGGATATCATTGCCAGAGCTGGGAACAGACCTCAGGTGACATTATCATTGTCATCATTATAAGAGCAGCAAATACTGCTTTTTTTTATAAGCCAGGCACTATTCTAAGTGTTTTACATATGTTAACCTCTTTAATCTTCACAACACCTATGGGGTAGGTATTATCCTTCTTTTACAGACAGAAGACTAAAGAAAAAAGCTCAGCAGCTCAATAACTTGTCTAAGAGTCAGGCTGCAGGTAAATGGTGGACTTGGGATTTGAACGCAAGCACACTGGTTCCATTCTGGGCTGTCAATCCACACAGTTTCTTGAAGGGGCAGGGTCTGGTAGAGGCTCACCACTCCATCTTTACTCTGGGTGTAGGATACACTGAAACCGGCCTTTACTGTCACCAACCTGCCGGGTACCACCTCCACCATCCAGACAGCACCCAGCACCTCTACCACCATGCAAGTCAGCAGCGGCCCCTCCTTTCCCATCACCAACTACCTGGCACCAGTGTCTGCTAGCGTCAGCCCCAGCGCTGTCAGCAGTGCCAACGGGACTGTGCTGAAGAGTACAGGCAGTGGCCCTGTTTCCTCTGGGGGCCTCATGCAGCTGCCTACCAGCTTCACCCTGATGCCTGGTGAGTCACAAGGGGCAAACTGAGCATGCTAAGAGTGGGTTTAGGGCTGGCACAAGGAGAATGACTTTCCTCACTCAGAAGGAGGGTGAACAGGGGCCAGAGCCTGAGAGAAGCCTCTTATGTCCCATTGGTAGGCACTGGGTCCCTCCCCACTGGGACTTGAACTATCCTTGTCAGTAAGTTTCAGCCATATGCTCTGGCCTTGTCTAGCAAGCCAGCCCTGTGCCTCCATTGCCACAAGGACAGCAGACATTCTACCACTTCCTTACCTTGACTGGAAGGCAGGTCATGTCCTTGATGGGTCAGTGCCTGCTCCTGTGTCAACTGAAGAGGGTAGAGTCAGGGCCTAGGGCAGGAGGAGGAGGGAAGGGCAAGAGCAGAGTGTGGAAGCCCCTGGAGACAAGATTCTGGTCATGAAGGGCCTCTTTGGCTCCCAGGAAAGATAGTGATGGGAGTCGGGGATAGAATGCCAGACCTTGGGCCTGGGGGTGTTTGAGGGTGCTTGGTGCAGGTGGTGGCTGGGTAGGACAGAGCACGAGTAAGTCTCTGTGTCTCATAGGTGGGGCAGTGGCCCAGCAGGTCCCAGTGCAGGCCATTCAGGTGCACCAGGCCCCACAGCAAGCGTCTCCCTCTCGCGACAGCAGCACAGACCTCACGCAGACCTCCTCCAGCGGGACAGGTATAGCTCGAAGCTCTGTCACCTCCCTGCTCTGCCTCCTTCATGAGGCCTAGCAGCAGGTGCCCAGCAGTATCCATCCCATAACTAAGGTCAGAGAATTTCTTCACGTGGAGACTGAGGCTTTGGGGTTAACCCTTACCCTAATCCTTATGAGAAAGTCAGGTGAGGATGGTTGGGTTTTGACTCCTGCCCTGCAGTAGGGCTGTGGATTTCAGGAAGAAATTAGGGACCATTGAAGCTACACTCCTTACTTAGGTGAGAAGCCTGAAGCCCAGAAAGGAGAAGTTACTTGCCCAAAGACACACATTTGCTCAATTACCAGGAAGGACTTCTAGAGTAGTTATTTCCTTGTGGGAGGGTGTTCTAGGTTTTGAGTAACCATAATTCCCCTCTGTGTCTCTAGTCATTTCAGAAATGACGAGACACTTTAAAAATAAAAGTACTTTTAAGTACTTTAAGTTATTTGCAACCTTGTTACACGAAGTTTGGTCTGTGGAAAGAGGACCAGTATCACAGCATCACCTGGGAGCTTGACAGAAATGCAGACTCTTTAGCCTCACCCCAAACCTACTGAATCAGAATCCACACTTTTAACAAGTTCCCCCGGTGACTGTATGCACGTTAACATTGGAGAAGTGCTTATTTAAAAGCTGAATCTGTTAGCCACATGTTGAAGAAGAGGGAAGAGGAGTGAGAACAAGTGAAAAACGGGATGAGGGAGCTCTCTAAAAGAAGAGTATCTGAGTTTCCTTGGGTTGGGTCAGTCATTGTAATTTTTGCTTTTCCCAGGGCCTTGGGGTCTTGGAACAGAGCAGATAGATAATGGAATAGAACGATGTGATAGGATACACTTAAAGGTTGGTGTGGTTGTGTTCAAGAAAAAATAAGGATATTCTTAGTTGATGACAGGGAACCGAGGAATAAGTTTTATCTAGCTTTTCACCTGGGAAATGGCAAGAGGGCTCCGGAGGTCTGGGGTTCCCGGGGGTGGGATGGGGGATGTTAATATGGACCAGTGCCGACCTCCCTGACGGGTGTTTGTGTTTGCCAGTGACGTTGCCCGCCACCATCATGACGTCATCTGTGCCCACAACTGTGGGAGGCCACATGATGTACCCCAGCCCCCATGCAGTGATGTATGCACCCACCTCGGGCCTGGCTGATGGCAGCCTCACCGTGCTCAATGCCTTCTCCCAGGCACCATCCACCATGCAGGTGTCCCACAGCCAGGTCCAGGAGCAAGGTGAGTTTTGGGGGGGCAGGGCTGCCGAAAGGAGGGCCATTTCCTCCCTTACACACACACACACACACACACACACATTCACACACTCACACTCAAATGCCTCCCCCAACTCAGATGCACACACTCACACGTAACCCAAACCAGGTGCTCACACATATACCTACACATGTACACACACAGATGCTTGCACACATACTCCAGCACCCAGGCTGTCCACTTGGACACTCATGCACACTTGAACACCCACACCCACATACATACTTAGACACATTTGGACACTTACCTTTGGGCACTTACATCTGAGACTCACCCAGTCACTTGTGCATTTATCACCACACCTCCAAGATCTGGAAGCTTCTCTTGAGCAAGTGATTTGAGTTTCTCCTGTGGCTTTTTAATGCAGGTGGCGTCCCCCAGGTGTTCCTGACAGCGCCATCTGGGACAGTGCAGATCCCTGTTTCTGCAGTTCAGCTTCACCAGGTAGGTGGGGGCACCTTTCACCCCAGTCAGCCAGCCCCTTCTTTATCTTGACCTCAGGGGTTCCATTACTGGGTGGTCCAAGCCAAGATCCTTAGCCGAGAGGCCTCTCCATTTTCCTGGTCAGGCCTGTGTGTTGGGCAGGCAGGCAGGTGAGCAGGGGGCAGCCTGAGCTGGCTGGTCAGGTCCAGCCCCCTACGTCCTCCTCACACATCCCCTTCCCTCCAGATGGCTGTGATAGGGCAGCAGGCCGGGAGCAGCAGCAACCTCACCGAATTACAGGTGGTGAACCTGGATGCCGCCCACAGCACCAAGAGTGACTGATCCGCCCTGCCGCCCTGGACAGATGGCCCAAGGGACGGCACCACTTATTTATTGTTGCCTTTTCACGTTTTCTTTACACACATGTTGACGGGCCGCAGGAGGGAGGCGGGGAGGAGCAGTGGGCAGCCACAGGACTGAGCCCTCTCACTCCAGCCAAAGAAATGGGCCAGCCTGCCCTCCACCCCATCCTCCCTCACCCTCCCCTCCTTCTAGCTCCACCTCCCATCTCTGTTGATGGTGGGGCTGTCCTGCCTCCTCAGACTCCCCTTGCCAGCTTGGCTCCGTGTTTGCCATGAGTATTAGCTTACCCAATGGGACCGTGCTCCCCCTCCCACACACAGGTCTCTGTGGGACGAGGCACTGTGTCCCCCTGAGGAAGCAGTCGGGGTCCTCTCCCCAGCCTCCTTGCTGACCCCATGTCAGCTCTGCGTCTGCCACAGGCTGGGTCAAAAGAGCCCTAACCCTGCCCCTCAGGGAGCCAGCTGGGGAGATGGGGCTTCTTCCCTCAAGATTTGCCCGTGCCTGTGGCCCCTGCAGCTCCTGAGTAGCGGGGCCTGTGTGCGGAGCAGATTCCTGGGGTGACCTGCCCTGCCCAGCCGCTCCCCTCGGAACTCCGGGGGCTACTGGGTTGGAGGGAACGACCGGTGTTCCCTCTCCCCGTCTTCCCCCCCCCGTCCTCCCAGCTGCTTTACTTAAAGTTGATTTTGAACTTTTTATTTGAGGAGACGAAGTGAAAACAAATCTATAAATATATATTTTTAAAATATTTAACTTTTTTTTATGGCGTTTTTCTCGTCCCCCTCCCTGCCCAAGCTCCCCTTCCCTGGGGAGCCCTGGGGCTCCCTGGAGCTGGCTGGGCTTCTGTGGACAGAGCTGCCCCATGAGCTTGGGGCCCGCCAGTGTATGGGGGAGATGCTGGGATCACCCGGTCCTGGGTTGTTTCCAGGAGAAAACCGGGGGAGGGGCCCTCAGGCCATGCCCCAACGGGGTGGGGAGGGTGACCCACAGCTCTGGGCCTCTTTTTGTCCTTCAGGGCTGTTGCTAGGGAGAGGGAAAAGGGAGACCAAATGTGGGGATGGGGGTGGGAGGGTGTCAGAGGCAACCAACTTCATTTGTGCCACACGCATGGGCATTGCAGCCTTGTGTGCCCCCAGGCCTGCAGCTGCCTGGGGCCCAAGTTGCAGTGAGCAGGGTGGGGTCTGGGAGGGGGCGGAAGGCAGGAATGGGGGGGCAGAAGAAATGGGAGCAGCTCTTGGGCTGAGTGTGGGGATAGGGGAGCCAGAAATGGCAGCTCTCCCAGGGAGTGAGCAGCTACTGTAACTTTTTAAAATTAAGACAAAAAGCCTTGAAGAAAATGACTTTATTTTTCTAAGTGTAACCTCAGTATTTATGTAATTTGTACAGGGGCCGTGCCCCACCCCCTCTACCTGCTTCGGGGTAGACCTTGAGGGTGGGCCAACATGGGGGAGGGTCTTTTACCCTGTGTCAGAGCCTACCTTTACCACCTGTATCCAGAGAGGGAGCTTTTTCAGAACAGGGCAGCTGTGGAGTGGAGTTTTATTAACCCCTTAGGACTGCCTTCAGTAGGAACAAGCCTGCTTCTGTGATTAGGTGAAGGGGTGGGGGAAATTTTTACGCACAGCCTAGTTATCAAGGGGGTGATTTGCCGATATGTTTGAGAACCTCCGAACCTCTAACCCCCGTTGCTGTCTTGCCCCAGTTTGGGGTGCCAAGATGGAAGTCATCTTTCTGGCTTTCTCCTGGAGGTAGCTGGGGGCTTATGAGTGGCTTACAAGATTGGGGCATGGCAAATCAGGGGCTAGAGAGTGGGGGAGCTTGGGACTCAGGTCTGTAACTGCCCAGCCCCTTTTCTCTGCTCTTGTTTTCACTCCACCATCACTCACTCACTCCCCCCTCTCACCCAGGGGAGGAGACCTTGATGAATTCCTCCTCTCCTTCCCACAAAAGACAGACCCAGTGAGTGAATCAGGCAAAGTGCTTATAATGTGTGTTGTGTGAGCGTGGCCTTGGGAGAACATGTGTGCGTCAGGGATGAGGTGGCATTTATATGTGCAGCGACCCTTGGTGTTTCCCTTCCTTGGTGGCTCTGGGGGGTGTGTGTGTGCCTGAGTGAATGTGTGTGTGTGAATGTGGGGTGTGTATGTTAGTGGTTTCTACTTCCCTGGGATGCTGACCCAGGAATAGTGGACATGGTCACAGTCCTATGTACAGAGCTTTCTTTTGTATTAAGAAAAAATACTCTTTCAATAAATGTATCATTTTTGTGCACAGACTGTGGGGTCTTTGCCTTTGTTTTCCCATATTGGAGGGAGGGAGGTGTGAACATGAATCAAACCCCAAAAGTTGCTGCTCTGAGAAGCAAGCCTGTCTGTTTGATGAAATGCTAAGGGGTGCTTTGGGCTGTTGAAATTCTAGGATTATGCTTGAGGAACATTTCCGGGGGGGCTCGGGCATTTATCTTTGGCCCCAGCTGTGCTAGGTGCTTAGGTCAACACAGAGAGGAGCAATTTTAATTAATAGGAAAAGTGACGCCACCAATCCAAAGCATCGGGTTTGGGAAACTCAGGGCCACGTGACCTAGAGCAAAATAAGAGGAAAGCCCTAGGGTGGGAGTGTGAGTTTCAGTGGGGGATGAGGAAGGCAGACCTAGTGAAGGGGAGGGAGGGCTTCAAAGTTGATTTTGGATGGAAAGGGCTGCCTACGGCTGCTGAGAAAGGAGCAATGTGACCACTACCCCGGGCTCCGCGGGCAACCGCCCACTCACACCGCCCCCCCCCCCCCCACCCCGGCCGCTCGCCCCAGCGCAGCAGCCCCCGAGTACTACGCATGCTCCGCTTGCGCGCTGCGCTGCTGCCGCGCTTGGCTGTGGGCCGCGGTGGGACCCGTAGCCACCCGGCAGTGCGTGCACTCGCGACGTGACCCGGAAGGGAGCTGCTGAGGAGGCGGGGCCAGGACGGCGGGGCCAGGACGGAGGGACCAGGACGGCGGGGCCGGGACGGCAGGACCAGCGCTGTGTCCCAGCAGGGCCGAGCCGGGCGGTGGGAGGTGAGAGGAGAGTTCTGCGACGACCCGGTCCCTGCCTCGTTCCCTCCCCGGTCCCTTGCCCACTCTCCGTGGGGCTGACGACAGGAGCCAGGTCTTGCTGAGATTCGTTCGGACCAGTCAGCCTCCTGCGACCGCGCCTCTCCATCCTCACTCGGCCCCCCAAGCCCGTTCCTGTGGCGATACGGGCCTCCTCTACGGCCCCTGGGCCTGCAAGCTCGGGCCTGATCTTGCCACCTACGCCTACCTGCTGTCTCATCCCCGCATCTAGACCTCGACTCCACACCTCAGTTTATTGCTCCTGTTCTAAGCCCTCCCTCTCCCCCCATTTAGGCCTTTCCGATGGTGTTACTTCACCCTGCTCATCAGTTGTCCATCGCACATCTCTGGTTACCTCCCTGTCCTGCCCCCCATGCTAACTGGACCCCTACCCCCATCGAGGTCCACATCCCATGTTTCCCCTCCTCTTCACGCCTTCTGTTCTCATCTTCTATCCCTGTACCCCAACATGACCCCTGCCCTGATCGCCATTTCTTCATCTTGGTTTATCCTCCGTTCTTATCCTCATCATTCCCTGTTGTCCCCCACTGCTTCATAGTGTTCCCTGACCACTAGCATAGCCATCACCCCACACGTATTTATAATCCTTTCTGGCTTAACAGCGTTCCGTTTATCTGGGGACTGAGCCTACCTTCTCCTTCTCTAAGAATAATAATATTAGATTCTGTTTACTAAGCGCTCACTGTATGTTAGAGGCTGTTCTAAATGCTTTATGTAGCGATTTTAGTTTTTACAACAACTTCGTGAGTTGGGTATGAATATTATTACCATCTTTCAGAGGAGGGAACTGTGGCGTAGAAGTTAAGTAACTTGTCCAAAAGCATGCACACAGTAAGTGAAAGAGCCAGAATTCAGAGTCCCATTTATCTGACTCTGAATCTGTACTGTTGATATATTGCCTCTCTAGAATCTCTGCTGTCTCCTGACCTCATTCCCTAGCCTTCAACTCCACGATTACCATCTCTGTCTATAACTACCTGACTTAGAGCCTCACCGTACCTATTGCATAAGTGCAGGGTGGGACCTGGTTTTTTTCTCCCATGATTTTACTTGGCCCCCTAGTCCCCTCCCCCTTTCACAATATTTTCATACCCCTTTCCCATTCAGCCATCTGCACCTGGGGGCCTCCTTTCATCTCTGTTCTCTGTGTCTGCTGTGGCCCACCCTTTTATATCCACAGTCCAGTTTTACCCTGTCATTTATACTCCTTGTCCTGCCACTTCCCCATCCTGACTTTCCTGGCTTGTTCTGGCCCCACTGTCTCACAGGCTGCTGTCCTACCTGCTCACCCGTGTCATCCTTCTAAGTCCTGATCTGTACCCCTCAGCCACCCTGCTGTTCTGCCCAAATTGTCCTGATTAACTGTCAACTCTTCTTGTTACCTTGCCTTTTATTCTTCTCATCCTCTTTTGTAATTTCTTGTATTTCTTAAATCTTTTCATTTCCTTCTATCGCCGTTTTTCACTCCATTCTCCTTCTCTTATAAATCCCAAAGTGTGTTCAAGTGATTCATTCCATCCTATTCTTGGCCTTTTCTCTTTGGCCTCTAAATTCCATGCAACCTACCAATCACCACCCACCCTGTCTATGCCTCAAGATTCCACCCCCTTCATGTAGCCTTTTCCCTTTCCAACACAGCCTCTGTCTTTCTCCTTATGTGTCCCAGGAAGTCAGGATGGTGGGGGAACGGCGCCCTGGGGACCTCATGGTGCCCTTGGGGCCCCGGCTGCAAGCATATCCTGAAGAACTTCTTCGACAGCGGCCTGGGCATGATGGGCGTCCTGAATACCTGATCCGATGGAGTGTCCTGAAGTGTGAGGAAGTGGGAAGAGTGGGTGTGGAAGAGGGCAAGGCAGAGCACATCCTCATGTGGCTGTCAGCCCCCGAGGTCTACGCCAACTGCCCCATGTTGTTAGGTGAGCGGGCATTACCTAAGGGACCTCAGCATGAAACAGCTGGGGGTTCCGGAAGCTTTCCCCGAGATCCGGGAGGCCTGGATGATGTCGCAATGGGAGAGATGGAGGCTGATGTGCGGGCGCTGGTGCGCAGGGCTGCCAGGCAGCTGGCAGAAGGTGGGACCTCGAGCCTCACGGCCGCTGTGCTCCACACCATCCACGTGCTCAGCGCCTACGCCAGCATCGGGCCCCTCACTGGTGTCTTCAGGGAGACAGGCGCCCTAGACCTGCTCATGCACATGTTGTGCAACCCTGAGCCTCAGATCCGTCGGAGTGCGGGCAAGATGCTGCAGGCGCTGGCAGCCCATGATGCTGGTAAGAGACAGCCAGGGGAAGAAGGTAAACACTGGGGAGAATGAGGCTACAGGAGAAAGAACAGGAAGAGGAGGGATTTCCCAGCTCTGTAAGAATACCTAGTATTTGGTGGACATCAGTTTCATTGCAAAGGGAAAAATATAAATTAAGCTATCACAGGTGTGTAAACAGGATAAAATGATAGCACCTGGTTTATCTGTCCATTCTCAGTGCAGTGGCAGAGAAGAGAAGGGAATAAGTTTATATTTTTAAACTGGTTTGAGATTTGTTAGTTGGTTATGAAATCAGTTTGGTGGGTTATAACCAACATTTTTTTAAATGTAACATATCAGTACATGGCACTTGGTAGTGTAGGTTTTGTAACCTGAAGTATATGTTTCAGTTTCATATGTGTACACTTGCATTAGGTTACCATGTAAAATGCGTGTGTTCCTGTGAGTCTCAGTCACAGAGAAGTTTGAAGCCTCTGGGGGTAGGGGATAGAGTCTGGGGGAAGGCAGTGGGTAAGGAGTGGGGATGGAGGAGAAGATACAGATTGGGTGTGGATTACAGGGAGTCGGGCTCACGTCCTTCTGTCACTGAGCCAGCAAGATGGCATCGAGCAGCACATGGATTTTGACAGCCGCTATACTTTGCTGGAGCTGTTTGCAGAGACCACGTCTTCTGAGGAGCACTGCATGGCCTTTGAGGGCATTCATCTGCCTCAGGTACCCTGGCAGCTGTGGGGGAAATGCTGTGTACAAGGCCTATGGCATCATTTCTGAAAATGTGGTTCAGGACTGCGTCAGCCTGGGGAGCTTATTAAAATGAAGGTTCGTGCTACCCTCCCCACTCAGAATCTCTGAGATGAGAATCAGGAATCTCTGTTTTAGGGCACTCCTTGTGTGTTTCTTCTATAAATCACAGTTTGAGAACTACAGGTATGGGGATGAGGCCTTTATCTTTTTCTGGAGAGGGTGATATTGAGGGGAAAGGAGAGGGGCTAAAGCCGGGAGAAGAGGAGCCTACACCATGGACTGTGTCCTCCAGATCCCAGGAAAGCTGCTCTTCTCCCTGGTGAAACGATACCTATGTGTCACTTCCCTGCTGGATCAGCTGAATAACAGTCCAGAGCCAGGGACTGGAGACCGAGGCTCCCGACCCTCAAGGGAGGATTTTGGCCGGGAGAAAAGCCGGGGGCAGCGGGAGCTGGAGTTCAGTATGGCTGTGGGCAACCTCATCTCAGAGCTCGTGCGGAACATGGGCTGGGCCCGGAACCTCAGTGAACAGGCCGCATCGCCACCCCGGCCAACCCGGTCCATTTTTCAGCCCGGCATTTCAGGCCCCAGCCTTTTACTCCCCACCAACGTCGCCACCCCCAGGAGGCAAGGGCGGGCCTTCCGCCAGCGCGCTGAATTCTCTAGCCGTAGTGGCTACGGCGAGTACGTGCAGCAGACCCTGCAGCCGGGCATGCGAGTGCGGATGCTGGACGATTACGAGGAGATCAGTGCCGGGGACGAGGGCGAGTTCCGGCAGAGCAACAATGGCGTGCCCCCTGTGCAGGTGAGCAGAGCGCGGTGGCGGGCCACCGTTGGGGGTCTGTGTTGGGTGGGGCATAGCTGGGGCATCCACACAGGGGACTCCTGCAGGCCACCCAAGGAGAAAACCCCAAGAAAATTGGAATGGTTTAAAGGGGGTCAGTGATGGAGAGGGGGGCTGTTTGGAGGGCTGAGAAAATCTGGCAGGAGTGGGTGGGCTGTGAGGTCAAGGAAACAGTTCTTCCTTCCCACCCAGGAAGCAGAGCTGACATGTTCACACACCCTGACCCCCACCAGTGGAGCTGGCTAGGAGGGAGTGTGGGCGTGGAGGCCATCCAGATTAGGAAGAGATGAGAGGCAGGGCCTGCCTGGTATGGGAAGGGAGCCTTTTGCTGAACGGAGGTTTCCCAAGCCTAGCCAGGTGTGCCCCTGAGGACTGTGTGCCCAGGTCTGGGTCCAGCCGTGTCTTCTCCAGCCTGCACAGCTCAGGGTTCACAGGGCTGAGCCCTCTTGTCTTCTCTCTTTCTTTCTCCCTCCACGGTAGGTCTTTTGGCAGTCAACGGGCCGTACCTACTGGGTGCACTGGCACATGCTGGAGATCCTGGGCCCCGAGGAAACTGCTGAGGATATGGCTTCAGCAGCTGTGGCCAAGGGGGCGGGGACCGCTGTGTTGGGCACAGGTGAGCCATGGAGGGAGGGGACATGGACGTCGTGTCTCTGAACAGAGGAGGAGTGGCTGGAATGAAGCCCTTCCCGACCAGGAACTGCCCCACAGATTCAGAAATTCAGTCTGTTCCTGGCGGAGCTGAGGCCCCTCATGCCTGTCTCCTCAGCACTTCCCTCCTGGGACTGGAAGCCGGTGGATGGCCTCTACTCTTTGCCCTACCTCCAGCCCGAGCCTCAGAAGAACGAGGAACTGGGATACCTGACCCAGGCTGAGTGGTGGGAGCTCCTCTTCTTCATCAAGAAGTTGGATGTATGTGAGCAGCAGCCAATTTTCCAGAATCTTCGGGAGAACCTGGATGAGGTATTACAGGCCTGCGATACCTGGGGGGTTTGCAATGGCATTGGAGGCGGGATCCTCTAAGGTAGTTTGCCATATGGGACTGCCTAGGGGAAGGCTGAAGCGAGAGGTTAGAGAGCCCGGCGGGGGGTGGGGGGGGTCCCGCTGGAGGAGGAGGCAAATGCTGGGAGGGTCTAGTATGTAGCAGGTGTGCAAGGCACGGTGGGAGGTGGCCGCCCTTCTGTTCCTGTCCCCAAGGCCTTTGCGTCTGCTCCTTCCTAAAAAATACATACCATTCTGTTGCCAGACCCTGGGTGAGAAGGCCCTAGGTGAAATCTCCGTGCCCATAGCGATGGCTGAGGGTCTGCTGCAGGTTCTCAGTAATCGGTTTGAGGGCAGCGCCCTCAGCGACCTGCTCAACTCTCAGATCTACACCAAGTACGGGCTGCCACCCAAGGCACTGAGCAGCTCGTCATCTTCACGAAGTCACTCCAGTTCTCCAGTTCTGGAAGAGGAGTCCAAGTCAGAGGCCAACTTCTCAGAGGAAGAGGCTGAGTCCCCCAAAGCAAAGCCCCTTAAGTTAGAGGCAGAGCCTGCCAGGGGAAAAACTGAGCCCCCCATGGCACAGAGTGATTCGCAGCTGTTTAACCAGCTTCTGGTGACTGAGGGGATGGCTCTGCCCGCCGAGATGAAGGAGGCAGCCAGTGGTGAGTCAGGTGCTGGGAGGTGAGGGCAAAGAGGTTGGAGCAAGTCCCGGGTGGTCCCCAGAGAAGTAGGTAGTCAGGGCAGAGGGCAAGCCGTGGAGGGAGGTCACTTTTGTATGGGAAAATGCTTTGGAAGCGTGCATCCATTTTCCTTCCTTTGACCTTGATTATCGGTAATTGATCACTGCTCCCTTTCTTCAGTATCCCTGGAAAAGGAGGGTCCATATTCCAGAGTACTGTCATCTTCATTGCTTGACTATTAAATCCCTCACACAGAATTGGGAAAGTTCTAGGTGCAAGCTACAGTAGTGAACAGTGTGTTAAAATGTCAGTAGGATAACTGGACTCGACCTTTAAAGACTTCCAACGTGAAGGTGTCACAGTTTTTTGAAGGCACTGCCTTTCCCTCACCGCTTTCAGAAATGGCTAGAGCCTTGCGGGGTCCTGGGCCACGCAGTTCCCTGGATCAGCATGTGGCAGCGGTCGTGGCCACTGTGCAGATATCCAGCTTGGACACAAATCTGCAGCTTTCGGGACTCTATGCCCTCTCTCAGGCCGTGGAGGAAGTCACTGAACGGGACCACCCTCTGGTCAGTCCCGACAGATCCCTAAGGTTAGAACCGTGGAGAGGTGGAGGGGGTTATGGTTTAAGCTGTCAGTGGGGGAGGATGGTTGGGGAGGGAAGGAGCTATGAGATCAAGAGTTAGAAAGGCTAGGAGGAAAGAAGGGTCAGCCTGAGGGGTAGCTGAGCAGGAGGGTGGAATATTAACGATGGTTAATATTCTTGGAGCATTTGTTCAGTGCCAGGCCTTGTGCTTAAAATTTTATAAGCATTCTCTCATTAAATCCTTCTATCTCCAGAGGAGAACTTGATGCTGTTCTTATCCATTGTGTGGGTCAGGAACTGAGACTTAGAGAATTTAAGTAACTTGCCCAGTTTCACAGATAACAGAGCCAGGATTCAAATCTAGGTCCTTTTGGCTTTTGAGCTTGAGTTTTCTTTTCTTTTTTCTCCCCTCTTTTTCCCCCCTCCCTACTTTCTATCTATTAGAAAAATTTTAAATACTTCTTAGTTATACGAATAATATACAACTGTATTCTTATTTTAAAAGATCTAAAGCGTATGAAAGAACAGAATGAAAAGGCAAGGTCCGTTTTTACCACTGTTGTCATGTCCCAGCACATATCCTTCAGACCTTATAGAGATTGACATTTGTTAGTGTGTTTTCTGAGTTTGTGTTTTCGTATATGTGATCTCACTCTTCCTGTTTCTGCAGCTTTCCCCCTGCACGCAGTAGGTCTACACTCAGTATGTCAGTCTGCATGGTGCTACCTCGTTCTTCACTACTGCCTCGGACTCTGCAGTATGATTATACCCAAGTTCAAATATAGCGTTCTTTTTAAAAATTTTATTTTACTGAAGTATAGTTGATTTACAATGTTGTGTTAATTTCTGCTGTACAGCAAAATGATTCAGTTATGCATATATATGTTCTTTTTCATATTCTTTTCTATTATGTTTTATTACAGGATATTGAATATAGTTCCTGTGCTATACAGTAGGACCTTGTTGTTTATCCATTCTATATATAATAGTTTGCCTCTGTTAATCCCAAACTCCCAATCCTTCCCCCCCCATTCTCCTCCTCCACTTGGCAACCACAAGTCTGTTCTCTCAAATAGTGTTCTGTTCGATCTGTTTTTCCTCACATCTGCCAGTACTGGATATTAATCATTTTTTAAATCTATCAGGTTGGGAAAATTTGAAGTGATTGGTACCTCCTTGTTTTAATTTCTTAGTTCTAGAGAAGTTAGTCATATTTGCATGTATTGTATTTCTTCTGCTATAAATATTCTTATCCTTTGCCCACTTTCTTATTGGGTCTTAGTCTTTTTTTTTTAACGTATTTTTCTTAATTAGTTAATTTATTTTTGGCTGCGTTATGTCTTTGTTGCTGCTTGTGGGCTTTCTCTAGTTGCGGCGAGCGGGGGCTAGTCTTTGTTGCAGTGCGTGGGCTTCTCATTGCCGTGGCTTCTCTTGTTGCGGAGCACGGGCTCTAGGTGCACGGGCCTCAGTAGTTGTGGCGTGCAGGCTCAGTAGTTGTGGTGCACGGGCTTGCTCCTCGGTATTTGGGACCTTCCTGGACCAGGGATCAAACCTGTGTCCCCTGCACTGGCAGGCGGATTCTATTTTTTCTTTTCTTTTTTTTTTTGTGGTACGCGGGCCTCTCACTGTTGTGGCCTCTCCCGTTGCGGAGCACAGGCTCTGGACTCGCAGGCTCAGCGGCCATGGCTCACAGGCCTAGCCTCTCCGCGGCATGTGGGATCTTCCCGGACCAGGGCACAAACCTGTGTCCCCTGCATCGGCAGGCGGATTCTTAACCACTGTGACACCAGGGAAGTCCCTGGCCTTAACCTTTTTTTTAATTTACAGACATGCTGGATATTAATCCATTACTTCTGTTTCAAATATTTTGCTTGTCTTTTTCTTTCAAAATCATATTAACTTAATTTTCTGAATATAAAATACATGCTCACTGTAAGAAAAATAGAAAATTGTGAGGATAACAATATCTGAAAACCCTTTATGCAGGGATAGTCACCGTTAACTGTTTAGTAAACATCCTTACTCATATTTATTTATTCGTGTTCAGATGCATTCATATGTATGTTAACTTGTTTATAGTAAATCATGGCTACAGAGAGGGATATATATCTAAAGCACTTTTCGATTCACGTTGTAGTCATCATAAAGCTCATGAGAGAAGACAGAAAGCATCTCTACATGGGGAGGGGCTGTTAGCACTCTGGCCGCTGGTCCCCATCGGCACCTGGTCGAGTTAGGGCTCTATGGACCCCAGGACCTCTGGACCTCGAGACCCCAGTACAATGACAACAAAAAAGACAGAGCTAAACACAGAACTTTCTCAGTGCTTTTATTTGCCTTATTTCCCAGAATTTCTCTTTTTGTCCTCCTTTCCTTCCTATTTCCCAGGCCACCTCCTCAATATACATCTCTGTCACTGTGGAGAAAAATGTCAGTCCCGGCTTTTTTCCTCTTGTGATGCTCACTGTGATCTAGGAACTCTGGAGACACTTCTTCCTTCCCTTCAGATCAGCATTTCCACTGGACCCTTTCTCTAGCTTATATGGCTGGGCTCTTAATTTTGTGGGTAGTATCTTTAATTATGCTGAAGTTTCAGATTTTCATGTTGCTATATTTTCAACTTTTAAAAAATGGCTTCTGGGTTTTAAGAAGGTCTATTCCATTCTAGGATTATAAAAATATTTCCTTTTACTTTCTAAAAATATTTATGATTTTACTTTTCATGTTTATTTTAAAATCTGTTTGCAGTTTATTTTTGCAAATGGAGTGAAGCACAGCTCCAGCCTTCGTTTTTTCAGATAGATAGCCACATGTCTCTGCCTCACGTTTTGTATGGTCCTTCCTGTCCTCACTGTCTGAGATGCTACCCTTATCTCTCTTCTCATCTATTCATCTGTTTGGCTACCCTGTGTTGTTTCCAGAGTTTTAATTATTGTAAGTTTATATTTTGATAAGTAGTAGGCAAGTCTACAATTATTTCTTTCCAAACATTTCTTGACAATTCTTGCATTTTCTCTTCCTATACCTAAACCTGCCTGTCATTTTTTTTTTAAACCTTTTGGGCATTTTGATTAGCATTATACTAAATTTATAGATTTATTTGAAAAGATGAACCAGAGTTCATAACCTTTTTGCAGTACTCCCTACTTGATGAGGTGAAGAGCCTGAGACAGACTGCAGAGGAGAGGGCAGCAGGACTGGGACTGAGGCAGGGAGAGTAGGATGGAGGGGGGTGGGGGGTGATGGACTGGATCTTGGTGGACAGGGTTGGGCGGGCAGTCAGACCTGACTCTTGGGATGGGGGACCCCAATGTCTCTTCTCTCTCAGAGAGAAGCTAGTGAAGACGCTGGTGGAGCTGCTGACCAACCAGGTGGGAGAGAAGATGGTGGTGGTGCTGGCCCTGCGCCTCCTCTACCTGCTCATGACCAAGCACGAGTGGCGTCCACTCTTCGCCAGGGAGGGTGGCATCTACGCTGTGCTGGTTTGCATGCAAGAATATAAGACTTCTGTCTTGGTGCAGCAGGCAGGGCTGGCGGTGAGTGGACCGGGCCTGGGGGTAGAGAGTGATGGGCAGGGTGGGCAGGTTGGGGGCGTGGCTGATCTCAAGGAGGTTCTCTGGTGATTCGGACAAGGAGGAGACATTGGGATGGAAAGATGCAGGTGGATGGAAGAGATCCAGCTGGACAGTCTTGGAGGTTGAATGCGTATTTGGAGCAAGGGAGAAGGATGTTTTTGAGAATGACTCCCAGGTTGAAAATTGAGCAGCAGGGATGGATGAGGTGGTCACTTGCCAAGGGGGAGAATGTTGGAGGGGGAAGAGGTGTGGAGAGAAGGTCAGGTTGAGTTTCTAGGTATGCTGACTTTCCCATGGCTTTTTAGTTACAACTAGGTGTCTGATTAAAGACTATATTTCTAGATGTGACAGTATTTTTTAACCCTTTTGTCTGAGTGGTACCGGTACACAGAAATTACCTCCTCACCAGATGTGGGTAAAGCCCAGCCAGCATTGCCATTGCCTTGCCCCGCCCCCCACCCCCATCCCCCGCCCCCTCCCCGGGCCCAGAGAATGGTGAAAGGAGGCCCTCGTTCAGGGAGGAAGAATTGGCTTCCTGAGTACTCCAGACAGAAGGGCTGGCTGGTAGGGAGGTATGGGCAGGGGACAGGTAGACCTCGTCCAGAGCAGTTCTGAGAATGGATTCCAGCAGTGTAACGGCAGCAGCATGGACTGGAACACAGGTGCTCTTAGGGCAGGCTTCCCAGGGAGAGGCCAGGAGGCTCGTCCTTTATGGGGCCAGCCTGGTGCTGCTCCTCCCAAGAGCAGCCAAGCTTTCCTAGTTGAGGCCGTGTCTGCTCAAAAAATTCCCTGATCCTTTCAAACCGCATGACCAAAATACGACATTTGCCTCTAAATTTGAACGCTTGCCCTATAACAGAATTGCATCTTTTTGTATATAACTTACGGTCTACAGAATTCAGCTTGGGGGAGGGGGAGGTAGCTAAAGGGAAAAAGCCTCATTATGAGGTAGCATTTGCTTGAAGGGTCCAGCCCTCACAAGGGGGATCGTCCTGAGAATTATTTCTAATTTACTTCATCCTTAGAAGGTTTCTTCTCAAGAGTCAACCCTTTCACCAGCCAAGACATTCTCCACCCTGATGGTTTAGTGTTCATCCTAATTTAAGATTCTCTTTAGTACCAGCAAACAAGCTGGCATATTACCAGTATTTTTTCCTATAATTCCAGTTGCTCTGCCTGTGAGTCAACACAAGTAGCCTCGTCCAGGCAGGCTGGATACTGCCTTTGGAGGCCAAGGGACATAGGGGTGGGAGTGTTGGCACACAGGTGCTAGCGGCAGTTGTGGGAATGGCCGAGGTTGCGTGGGGAGGGGGTGCGGGGATCGAGGAGAAGGGGGACAAGGAACTTCCGTATTTGGGACCTGGCAGCAGAGAAACTCCAGAGAGGTAGGACGACCAGGAGGACAAGAAGTTATGGAACTCAAGGGAAGAGAGGTTTTTCAAAGGGAGGAGTGGCCAAGCGAGATGGAAGACAGCTTAAAGGAAAGCCTTGAAGGCAAGTAGAGGCTGTGAGAGGGCTCCGTCCTGAGGGGAAGGTGCGGAGGGGTGGCCACCCCAGCACTCGGCGAGCCTCGGTGCTGGCAGAGAGAAGTTACAGGCTCACATTACTGTGGAGCCTTAGGTGTTTTGGTTGGCTTTCTTTTCTTTCCTTTCTTTTTGATGTCCCATCACTACCTCTTTCATTTCTATTTGCAAACAGCTCAGCTGCCCCAAAGTTTGAGGCCTAGAATGATGGCCCGGCTCTCCCCTCCTTTGCATGATGGCTTTGCCCACTCCTGACTCTGCCTTCACATCCCCTCGCAGGCGCTGAAGATGCTGGCCGTTGCCAGCTCCTCGGAGATCCCCACTCTTGTTGCTGGCCGAGATTCCATCCACCCTTTGTTTGATGCCCAGATGACCAGGGAGATCTTTGCCAGCATTGACTCGGCCACACGCCCGGGCTCTGAGAGCCTGCTCCTCGCCGTCCCTGCTGCCGTGATCCTGATGCTGAACACGGAGGGGTCAGGACCTCCCCTTCCAAACTCCAAACTCCTGCTAAGCCCCAAGCCCTGCTGCTCCCCTGCCCAGGTCTCATGCATTCCACAGAAATTCCCCTCACGTCGTTGCCTCTGGATGAAATGTGGTGGCCCTCTCTGGCTGTTGTTAGAAGAGAGGCCAGTGGTTGAGGGTAGGGAGATTCCAGAGAGATCAGAGACACCTGATCTTCCTTCCTGGAGGTGGGAGGAGTGACCTGAGGTCAAGAGGCCAGATGTCTGGCCTCAGGGGGACCCCCAGAGCCCCTCCTTTCCCAGCTGCAGGGCTCCTCCCTCCAGGAGGCTGGCTTCCTGCTTCCATTGCATTCACTCTCTTTCAACTTCTTTCTGGGTCACCTCCCTCCTCCCAGGTGCTCCTCCGCGGTGAGAAACGGCCTGCTCCTCCTCAACCTGCTTTTGTGTAACCACCACACTCTGGGAGACCAGATCATAACCAGAGAGCTGAGAGACACCTTGTTTAGACACTCAGGGATAGCACCGGGGACAGAAGCCATGCCCACCACACGCACCATCCTCATGATGCTTCTCAATCGCTACTCGGAGCCACCGGGCAGTCCCGAGCGTGCAGGTACCATCGGGGAGGCGGTGGTTGTGCTGAGGAATCGGTCCCCGCCCGCGGCCAGGAGGGCTCAGGTTTACATCCTAGTACCGTGCTGGAAAGACACGATGAACCTTCAGGAAATGAGTGAGGGTTTTGGTGCTCAAGTTAGGTCTCAAGTAGAACTTCCTGACCAAGGGGAGAGGGGGACTGTAGAATAGGTACAAGGAAATTGCCTTCTCTAAATGGCTTTAAACGTAAAAGGGTGCCATTTCTCTGGGCTGGGTTTGGTCCGCTCTTATTGGACACTGGAAGGTTGGTTGAAATAACTTCTAGAGGGGCCTTCTGTAGAGGAATTGTAGCTTATGGTACAGAAAGTTGGTGACTAGAATGTGAACCTACTGATGCCATAGGGAAGAAACCTTTTGTATTTAACAAACAAGTGAAACCTGGAAGTATGGGGGCAAATCATAATAAGCACTGTGTGTCTTTTAGTCTGTACATCTGAAGCCACCATGCCAGGTAGTATAGGGATGTGACTGTAGTAGCTAATAGTTATTAACTTGTGTAATAACAAAGCTGACAGTTAATAATAAAAGGTAGTTGTGTGACTGTATGAGATTAAAACTGTGCTGTTTGACTTGACAGTTTTTGCCATACTAATTTTTTTTACAGATGTAGTTAGGTATATATTTGGTGCCAGAAAAGAAAATCCCCCACAGTTGAGTAGAAACTTCAGACATCCTCACAACGGGAGGAAAAGTGGGGGGCGGCGGTTATTTTCTGCACCTGCCAGTTTCTCAGTTTGACCAATTTGTATGACTCTCCTTCCTTCCCATTTTTGCCTCCTGTGTGTCTGAGCAGCAGCACTGGAAACGCCTGGCGCCCAGGGCCAGGATGGGTCCCCTGAGCTGCTGATCCGATCCCTGGTGGGGGGCCCGTCTGCAGAGCTCCTCCTGGACTTGGAGCGTGTGCTGTGCCGAGAGGGCAGCCCAGGGGGTGCCGTGAGACCTCTCCTCAGGCGCCTCCAGCAGGAGAGCCAGCCCTTCCTCCTGTTTCTGCGGACTCTGGACGCCCCCGGGCCCAACAAAACTCTGCTGCTGACGGCGCTGAGGTGAGAGGCCAGCTCGGGGGCACCTGTGCGTCGGGGGCAAGGGCAGCTGGCAGACTGCAGGGACTTCACTTGTTTCCATCCCTCGCCAGGGTCATGACCCGGCTGCTGGATCACCCGGAGGCCATGGTCCTTCCCTGGCACGAGGTCTTGGAGCCCTGCCTCAACTGTCTGAGTGGCCCTAGCAGTGACTTTGAGGTACCAGAGCCCTGGCAAGGGTGGGGGAGGGAAAGGCAGCTTCTGGACACCAGCTACCTAGTGAGGTTCTGGAGGGCACAGCACAGCCTTCCTGGATGAGTCTGGAAACTGGGAGGGGTGTGTAGGAAGGAGACCAGCGTCATCTGAGCGTCTCCAGAACTGAGGCCTTCTGGCTGCACCTGAATTTTAAGATTCTGGGTTTAGGAGAAGCCCACGTTCACCAGTCCACGCAGTCCTTGCGCTCCGCCTTTGGGGTTTGTGCCTTGTGGAACAAGGCTCAGACACCGAGGTTGGCTCCTGAGATAGCTTGGTCCTGGCAGGAAGAAGCCTGGGGAGCTGCGCCTGAGCTCTGCCCCTGCCACCTCACTCTGGAGACCTGGCACCCCAGTGTTCTGTGCCAGCCTGGCTTTGGTACTCTGCTTTCAAGTTCTCCAAAATCTCAGCCACCACATCCCCATTTCTAAACCCACCCCTCAGCCTGTACAGCCTGCCCTTTGTTTCCCTACGTTAATCTCTGTGGCTCTGGGCCAGATTGTTCAGGAGCTGCTCTGCTTCCTGTATCGCCTGGCCTCCATGCACAAAGACTATGCAGTGGTGCTCTGCTGCCTGGGAGCCAAAGAGGCCCTGGCCAAAGTCCTGGTCAAACACCCGGCTCAGCTGCTGCTGGCCTGTGAGCTGCGGGACCTGGTGACAGAGTGTGAGAAACACGCCCAGCTCTATAGTAACCTCACCTCCAGCATCCTGGCTGGCTGCATTCAGGTGAGGAGGTGTGTGGGTCCGGAGCTGAGAAGTAAGCCAGAAGCAGGGGAAGGTGGTTCAGTGCTTGTCCCTGTTTGGCATAAGTAGTAGCAAATCTAGGGCACTTGTTCCCCAACCTTTACCCCACATGGTTCTGTTCTGCCAAACTTTGGGAAGAAAGGGATTGAGTGTTCTGTTGCCCCTTGATTCTTCCTCCACATGTGTTTCCGTGTCTCTGCCCCCCTCCCCGCACCCCTTCTCTCTGATGTCCGGGCTGCAGATGGTGCTGGGCCAGATCGAAGACCACAGACGAACCTACCGCCCCATCAACATCCCCTTCTTTGACGTGTTCCTTAGGCATCTCTGCCAGGGTTCGTGCCCCCATCTACTTTCTCCTGCTGCCACCCCAGCATCTGTTCCCCCCTTCCCTTCTTGCTCCCTAGTCCCCTTCCTTTCTTCTCTCTCAACTAACCAGGCTTCCCGCCTGCCCGCAGGCTCCAGCGTGGAGGTGAAGGAGGACAAGTGCTGGGAGAAGGTGGAGGTGTCCTCCAACCCTCACCGGGCCAGCAAGCTGACGGACCGCAACCCCAAGACCTACTGGGAGTCCAACGGCAGCACCGGCTCCCACTACATCACCCTACACATGCACCGCGGTGTTCTTGTTAGGTGTGAGCGTGCCCATGTCCATGTGTGCATGTGTGCCCTCACGCGAATGTGCACACACACGAATATTCTGATATGCCCCAGTACACATCCTCAGAGGATTGCCCACATACACACAACCCCGACTGAACCTCTATGCCTGAGGGACACGCTGAAACCCATTTTGTGCAGTGAACATAGACACGTTGGCCTCATCTCCCTGAGCTAAGTGTAGACCTCCCCTCACTCCCCAAGCCTCTGCCGTACTCCCCCCTACAGGTCACATGTCACTGCCCTGTGGTTTTGGTTGAGGGAGAGCAATGACTCACTTATCCACTCCTCCCATGGGCATTTGTTTATTGTGTACTCTGTGCCAGGCACCCTGCAAGGGTCTGGAGCTGCGCGGACAGTAAGATAAGGGACCTGTCTTCAGGGAACTTACAGTCTTGTTGGGGAGCCAGGCTGGAAAATCAGTAAGAAATAGAGTAAGAAAAAAGTTACGGTTGATGTGTGCACTGGATCCTGATGCCAGCTGAGAGCTCAGAGGAGGCTGCCGGAAGGAGGGGCTGACTGGGTTAAGTTTGCAGTAGAAATTGATGTAGTAAAGAGAGGGCGACAGATACTCCAGGTCGAGGGACAACGTATGTGCAAAATGGAAGCAAGAAACAATGATGTATTGGGGGAACCTTAAGTAATTGTGTCTGGCTGGAACGAAGGGTATGTGTAGTGAAGTGGCAGGAGAGGAAGCCAGAAACGGAGGCAGAGCCGGACCACAGAGTTCTGATCTAACAACTCTGAGCTTTATTCTGAAACTTGAGGAGCCACTGAAGGATTTTAAGAGGGAAAGAGACAAAAGTAGGCTTTTTAATTTAGAGAACTCTGGCAACTGTGCGAGTTCGGGTGGCAGGCTGGGAGAGAGTTGGAAGGCATACTGAGTGATGAACGTTCAGTGAGGCAGAGGGGACGGGAATAGATGGCGAGGGGGCGGTGGACTGGGGGAGCTTGAGAGGTGGCATCTACAGCGCCTGCCACTGACTGGATGAGGGCGGCCGCGAGGGAGAAGCCATGTGTTCTAGTTGGAGAACTAGGTGGATGGCAGTTTTCTTTCCCAGGAGAGAGAAATAGGAAGAGGAGCAGGTTTCTACAGACAGATGACCAGTCTGTTTGGGCATGTAGGCTTGGAGGTGCCTGTGGGCGTGACATAGAAACGTCTGTTGGAGGCATGGCGTGAAAGCTCAGGTCTAGGGTAGAGATGTGGATTTGGAGTCATTAGGGTGTGAACTTTCAGCTGAAACTATGGGTTTAAATGAAGCCACTTGGGGAGAGGATAAATGTAAGAGCAGGGGTCTGGGGAAAACTGACGCTTAAGCAGAGGACAGGAGTCTGAAGAAGAAGTGGTGGGCTGAAGTTCTGAACCAAGACCAGGGCCCTGGTTCTGACTGATTCCTTTCTCCCCTGCCAGGCAGCTGACTCTTCTGGTGGCCAGCGAGGACTCAAGTTACATGCCGGCCAGGGTGGTGGTGTTTGGGGGTGACGGTGTCAGCTGCATCAGCACGGAGCTCAACACGGTGGGGACCCTGTGCCCCGCTTCCCCTTACTCTCCATCCTTCTGTTGGTCCCGGGGCCTTATCAGAAGGACCCAGTCCGTGGGGAGCTCCCACATCCCTTCCTCCCAGGCAGGCAACTGTCTCGTAAGCAGCGAGAATAGAATTAGGACTGTGGAGGCGTGTGGATCCATGGGCGCAGGGCGGGAGAGGTGAAGGGCACACGCTGTCACAGACTGGGTTGCTGTCAACAGTCCTTCCCGTTCCACTTCTGCAGGTGACAGCTCTCTCTACCTCTTCTCCCCTTGCCACCAGGTGAACGTGATGCCGTCTGCCAGCCGGGTGGTCCTCCTGGAGAACCTGAACCGCTTCTGGCCTGTCATCCAGATCCGCATAAAGCGCTGCCAGCAGGTGGGGCGAGGGCAAAGGCTGGGGGCTGGGGACCAGGAGGAAGCGCAGGGTCTCCGCGGTGCCTGGACTCTCCAGCATTCAGGCCAGGCTTAGGCCGAGGGTCCTCCTTGGTCTGCTCGTGGATGGCCCAGGAACCTGTTGAGTTCCAGAGATGCGGGAATGTCTCCAGGGAGCCGAGGGTATGAGACATGTGCACATTGCAGGGCGGCATCGACACCCGGGTTCGGGGCGTGGAGGTCCTGGGCCCCAAGCCCACTTTCTGGCCACTATTCCGAGAGCAGCTGTGTCGCCGTACATGTCTCTTCTACACAATTCGGGCGCAAGCCTGGAGCCGGGACATTGCAGAGGACCGCAAGCGCCTCCTCCAGCTCTGCCCCAGGTGAGTGGGCGGGAGGCAGGCAGGGAGGAGAGGGGATGGTTAAGGGAGCAGGAGATGTGCTTCAGGGGAGTCTGAAGGGTAAAGCAGCAGCCGGGATCGGGGACAGAGCAGAGGTGAGAAGTGTGTGCTGAGGCGGGGAGCAGGGTGAGGGACTGGCTCAGCTCGGGGGGACTGGGAGTTGAGCGTGCTTGAGTGGAGGCCTCGGGAAGTCTTTAATCCTTGACCAGACACTCTTTGTTCCCAGACTCAACAGGGTTTTGCGTCACGAGCAGAATTTTGCCAATCGATTCCTCCCTGACGACGAGGCCGCCCAAGCACTGGGCAAGACCTGCTGGGAGGCCCTGGTCAGCCCCCTGGTGCAGAACATCACCTCCCCGGGTAACCGTCCCCACCCCTGGCCCAACTAACCCGCTCCTTGTAATTATTCCCAGGGCTGACCTGAGTTAATGCTCTTGGTTCTTTTGGTTCCTGTCTTTATCCCTGAAGGCTTGTCACCTCAGTGTTCCTCTCCTTCCTGCCCCAGGGACTGCTCCCTGAAACTCTGGTATTTGAATTCTCACCCCCACCCCCACCCCCACCCCCACCCTGTTCCCATGTCCCCAGACTCCAGCTGAAGCAAAGCTTGGTGAGGGGAGGACGAAGGCCCTGCTGCCCCCAAATCCTTTTTGTACAATCACTCCTTCTCTGTCCTTCTCCTGGGCTGTCCCTTCCCCATCACCCATGGAGACCTGTTCCTGACCCACCTCCTTTTAGATGTGGAAGGTGTGAGCTCCCTGGGGTGGCTGCTGGATCAGTACTTAGAGCAAAGAGAGAGCTCTCGGAACCCCCTGAGTCGAGCAGCAGCCTTTGCCTCTCGAGTCCGTCGCCTTTGCCACTTGCTGGTGCACGTGGAACCTCCTCCTGGGCCTTCTCCTGAACCGTCCACTCGGCCCTGTGAGTCCGTCTGGCCAGTTGAACTAAGAATCTGGGCAGCGGTGATATCTGACTCCTCTCTCCTGGGTTTTACTCATCCTTTCTGCTTTGCCATGGGCCTTCCAAGGGGTCAGTTCCCAGGATGCTGGGACTCGCCCAGGGACTGAGATGAACCCCGTTCTTTGACCTCTGTGTCCACAGTCAGCAAGAACAGTAAGGGTCAGGACCGGAGCCCTGGGCCTTCACCAGTTCTTCCAAGCAGCAGCCTGAGGAACATAACCCAGTGCTGGCTGAGTGTGGTGCAGGAGCAGGTGGGCAGAGGGAGCTGAGGTCTGGGCGGGACCGAGGCTGCTGGGCTGCCCCTTGGATGCAGTTTCCCCTTTCTCCTCAGGTCAGCAGGTTCCTGGCTGCGGCCTGGAGGGCGCCAGACTTCGTGCCCCGCTACTGTAAACTCTACGGGCGCTTGCAGAGAGCAGGCTCGGAGCTCTTCGGGCCCCGAGCAGCCTTCATGCTGGCCCTGCGCAGCGGCTTCTCGGGCGCCTTGCTACAGCAATCCTTCCTCACCGCTGCCCATGTGAGTGCTGGGGACCGCCGGCTTCCCAGTCCATTTCTGCTCTGCCTTTTCACCTCCTTCCACCCACCACCCTTCTACTCCACTCCCTCTTCATGGTTTGCTGCTGCCCTTCCTGTTGCCCCCAGATGAGTGAGCAGTTCGCCAGGCACATCGACCAGCAGATCCAAGGTGGCCTGATGGGTGGAACTCCTGGAGTGGAAATGCTGGGACGGCTCCAGTGGCACCTGGAGCCCATCATGGTCCTCTCTGGCCTGGAGCTGGCCACGACTTTTGAGCACTTCTACCAGTGAGTGCAGGGCTGGAGAAGTAGGGCATGGGAGGCATAGAGTCTAGAGAAGGGGGAGACTTGAGTCTTAGAGGGAAGGTGAGGGAGGAGCAGTAGGGAGGAGAGATTAAGATGCAGAGATGGCCATGGCACCGGTGGGAAGGACAAGGTGAGGGATGGCCTGTGACCCAGGCAGGCTACAACAGAGGTAGTACCTACGTTCTGGAGTGGGGGGGCCATGCCGAGCCCCCACACTGAGGCTCGGCCTGGGCTGTGCGCGCTGCAGGCACTACATGGCGGACCGTCTCCTGAGCGTGGGCTCGAGCTGGCTGGAGGGGGCCGTGCTGGAGCAGATCGGCCCCTGCTTCCCCAACCGCCTCCCCCAGCAGATGTTGCGGAGCCTGAGCACCTCGGAGGAGCTGCAGCGCCAGTTCCACGTGTACCAGCTCCAGCAGCTGGACAAGCTGCTCTTGGAGCAGGAGGATGAGGAGGAACAGGGCCTGGAAGAAGAGGAGGTGAGAGCAAGGGAAAGAGTGGGAGAGCAGGGGAAGACTAGACCAAAGAAGGGGGCCCAAGAGCCCTTGAAATCCTTCTGTCTCTCAGGAGGAAGAGGAGGAAGAGAAGGCTGAGAAAGAACTATTTATCGAAGATCCAAGTCCAACAGTTTCTGTACTGGTCCTGTCACCACGCTGCTGGCCGGTCTCTCCACTCTGCTACCTGTACCATCCCAGAAAGTGCCTTCCCACAGAATTCTGTGATGCCCTTGACCGCTTCTCCAATTTCTACAACCAGAGTGAGGAGATAGGGGCAGGCATTTGAAGACTGGGGTGAGATTTGGGGTGGCATCTCAGAGAGGAAGAGGAGAGGATCTTTGGACAGGAATGTGTAGATATGAAGAAAAATAGTCTCTAGAGAGAACCATCTCCTAAGGAAGGGTGGAAAAGCGTGGATTAGATCTTCATTAATTTCTCTCTTATTTTCTTCACCTTCGTATGAATTTGTTCTATTTTTCTTTTTTTAACTTCAAGTTGCATGCTTACTTAATTTTTAGTCCTTTCAGCCTTCTGATTTTCAAATGAAACTATTTAAGGCTATTCATTTCCCTCGCAACATTACTTTAGCTGCATTCAGTAAGTTTTTTGGTTTTATTTTCTTTTAGAGTTTTTTTTTTGATGTATAATTAATATTCAGTGAAGTGCACAAATCTTAATTATAGCTTAATGAATTTAATGTCCATATGCCCTCTCATAACCACTCCCCAGATCAAGATACAGAACATTTCCAGCACCCCAAAAGGCTTCCTCCTTCATGTCCCCTTTCTAGTCAGCATCTTCTTCCAAGAGAAATTACTCTTTTTCCCTTTATCATCATAGATTTTTGCCTTTAAGCATCAGGTAAGTGGAATCATAGAGTATGTATTCTGCTGTGTCTGATATCTTTCACTCAACATAACGTCTGTGGGAGTTATTCAGGTTGTCAGTTATGTCATTACGTTGTTCTTTTGTATTGCTTAGTCATATTCCACTGCATGAATGATGGACATTTGGGATGTTGCATAAGTTTTTATCATGTAGTACTTTATTATTGTTTAGTTCTAAGAATTTTCTAATTTCCATTTTTATTTCTTTGATTTATTAGTTTCTTTGAAGTATATTTTAAAATATTTATTTATTTATTTATTTATTTGGCTGTGTTGGGTCTTAGTTGCGGCATGCGGGATCTTTCCTTGAGGCACGTGGGCTTTAGTTGTGGCGCACGGGCTCAGTAGTTGCAGCGTGTGGCATCTCTGGTTGTGGCATGCAGGCTCCAGTGTGTGTGGACTTCGTAGTTGCGGCACGTGGGCTCTTTAGTTGTGGTGCGTGGGTTTAGTTGCCCCGTGGCATGTGGGATCTTAGTTCCCCGACCAGGGATCGAACCTGCGTCCCCTGCATTGGAAGGTGGATTCTCAACCACTGGACCACCAGGGAAGTCCCGGAAGTATATTTTTAAGTTTCCAAACTTTAATTTTGCTTAGTTATCTATCTGGTTTAGATTTTAACCTTCATTCCCTTGTGGCCAAAGAACACGATTTCTCTGATTCTGAATCTTTGCAATTTATTGAGACTTCCTTTACGGCCTAGTAGATGGTCAGATTTTATAAGTGTTCTATGTGTGATTAAGAAGAATGTGTATTCTTCAACTGTTGGATATAGATTTCGGTATATTCCACTAAATTGACCTTATGTTGTTCAAATCTGTAACCTTATTTTTGTCTGTTTGCTCTGTTACTTAGAGAAGTATGCTAAAATATACCATTATAATAGTGAATTTTTAAACTTCTAATCATGTCAGTTTTGCTTTATATATTTTTTGACTGTATTCTCAGATACAAACTTAAAATCATTTAACAGTGCTGTCCAATAGAGCTTTCTGCAATGATGGAAAAGTTCTTTTCTGTGCTGTTCAGTATGACAGCCAGTTGTGTCTGTTGAGCACTTGAAATGGGACTAGTGTGACTGAGGAGCTCGATATTTAATTTTATGTACTTTAACCAGTTTAAAGTTAAAGAGCCACCTATGGCTAGTGGCTACCGTAATGGACTGTGCAGGTTTAGAATCTTCATGATCAGTTAAGCCTCATTATTGTGAAATGACCATCTTTCTTTCTAGTAAAATTTTTTCTCTTAAGATCTACTTTTATCTGGTACTAATAGTATACCAGCTTTCTTTTTCTTTTTAATTTTTTTGGGCATGCCACATGGCATGCAGGATCTTAGTTCACCGACCAGGGATGGAACCCGTGCCCCCTGCAGTGGAAACGCGGAGTCTTAACCCCTGGACCGCCAGGGAAGTCCCTATACCAGCTTTCTTTGATTAGTATCTTTCTAGTATATCTTTTTCTATCCTTTTACTTTTTTTTTTGAATTCATCATTCTTTTAGGTGTCTTTTATTGTGGTAAAATATGAATAGCAAAGTTTGCCATTTTAACCATTTTAAGTATAAAATTCAGTTGTTCCTTTACTTGAAAATTTTATTTGGAAATTCAGATTTACAGAAAAATTGTAAGAATAATACAAAGAGCACTCATATATTCTTTATCCAAGTTTACTTTTCGTTAAGTTTTCACTCATTTGCTTTTATCGTTTGCTCTTTGTGTACATATACGTATCTATAAATGTGTATATGTATGTATATGTGGTATGTGTGTGTGTATACTTTTTTCTCATGAACTGCTGCATATATGCTGGCTCTTTGCCCCTAAATAATACACATTTCCTCAGAATAAAATATTCTCTTATAAAACCGCAGTACATTTATTACTTTCAAATATTTAACATTCATATAATACTTTTAATCTACTTTCCATATTCCAATTTTGTCAATTACTCCAAAATCTTTTTTTTTTTTTTCCAGTCCAGGAGAGGATCCAGTCTAGGATCACCCGTTTTGTTTAGTTGTCATGTCTCTAGTCTCCTTTAGTCTGGAACAATTCCTTGGCCGTTCTTTGTCTTTTGTGACGTTGACATTTTGGGAGAATATAGTCCTTTAAAATTTTCTAAGTAGTTCCTATCTTAAGGTGGTATATTTCCTCATGATTAGATTCAAGTTATGTATTCCTGGCCAGAGTACTAACTGATATTATATACTTCTTAGGGTATTACATCTGGAAGCACAGGATTACCATCTGCCCCTTGTTTGTGATGTTAATTTTGACAACCTGGTCAAGAGGTTGTTTGATTTCTCCACTGTATAGTTAATATTTTTTCCCTTGCTACTATTAATAAGCAATCTGAAGGTCCTGCTGTATAGCACAGGGAACTCAATGTTATGTGGCAGCCTGGATGGGAGAGGAGTTTGGCGGAGAATGGATACATGTGTATGTATGGCTGAATCCCTTTGCTGTGCACCTGAAACTATTCACAACATTGTTAATCGGCTCTACTCCAATATAAAATAAAAAGGTAAAAAAAAATAAGCAATCTGTTGGCAGTATACTTTAAAACATGCCAATATTCTACTGTCATCAGAATTTCCCCCAGTAGCATTTTACTTTTTTTTTTGGCTGCCTCTGTGGCTTGCAGATCTTAGTTCCCCAACCAGGGATTGAGTCCGGACCCCCGCACTGAGAGCATGGAGTCCTAACTGGACTGCCAGGGAATTCCCTCATTTAACTTTTAACTTTACCATACTCTTATATTTTAGGAATGTGCCTTATAAATACCTAGAATTTGTTTTTATAATCAACCTAATAATCTCTTTTTGAATTGTCAATTTTTGCCTATTTATAATTATTATGAGTAATGACGTATTTGGCTTTTATTTTTAACCTCTTAGTTCACTCTTCTTATTAATTTTAAATTTTAGTTATTTCATATACACAAGAGTATATAAAATGTACAGGTAAAGCAAAAAAAAAAAAAAAAAAGGAACACCTTTATTGATGTGATTCTGCCCTGAGGTTTTATGCATTTTATTATTTTGGATTTTAAAAATTCCTTTTTTGTCTCTATCAGTTTTGGAAGTTATGCATTCTATTTCTATAGTTGATTGCCCTTATATTTTTAATGTAAACTTGTTACTATCACTTTGCATCTTCCTGAACAATAAAAGGACCATAGAAAATCTTAATTCCAGCTCTAACTCCCATCTTGTATCTTTTTTTACCTTCCAGCTGGTCATCATTATTATTGTTTTATTCAGTTTGGATTTGCCATCATAACAATTGCTTTAGTCACCATTCCTCTTGCATTTTTGAAAAATATTTTATTTATTTTTTTGGCTACATCAGGTCTTAGTTGCGGCATGCAGGATTTTTTTGTTGTGGCACGCAGGCTCTTCGTTGCAGTGCACGGGCTTTTCTGTAGTCGTGGCGTGAGGGCTCCGTAGTTGTGGCACATGGGCTCTGTAGTTGTGGTGCGTGGACTTTCTCATTGAGGCGTGCGAGCTCAGTAGTTGTGGCGCACTGGCTTAGTTGCCTTGTGGCGTGTGGGATCTTAGTTCCCCAACCAGGGATTGAACCCATGTTCCCTGTGTTGGAAAGCAGGTTCTGTACCACTGCACCACCAGGGAAGTCCCTCCTTTTGCATCTTGATCCTTCTTTCTGAGTTCAATTTTATTCCTAAAGTACATCCTTTAGAAGTTGTTTTTTTGTTTTTTTGTGGTACGCGGGCCTCTCACTGTTGTGGCCTCTCCCGTTGCAGAGCACAGGCTCCGGATGTGCAGGCTCAGCGGCCACGGCTCACGGGCCCAGCCGCTCCGCGGCATGTGGGATCTTCCCAGACCGGGGCACGAACCCGTGTCCCCTGCATTGGCAGGCGGACTCTCAACCACTGCGCCACCAGGGAAACCCAAGGTTTTTTTTCTTTTTAAATTTTTATTGGAGTATAGTTGATTTACAGTGTCATGTTACTTTCTGCTGTACAGCACATGAATCAGTTATACATACACATATATCCACTCTTTTTTAGACTTTTTTCCCATATAGGTCATAACAGAGTATTGAGTAGAGTTCTCTGTGCTGTATAGTAGGTCCTTGTTAGTTATCTATTTTATATATAAGGAGTATGTAAATGTCAATCCCAATCACCCAATTTATCCCTACCCCCTTTCCCTCCTGGTAACCATAAGTTTGTTTTCTACATCTGTGACTCTATTTCTGTTTTGTAAGTAAGTTCATTTGTACCAGTTTTTTAGATTCCGCATATAAGTGATATTATACGGTATTTGTCCTTCTCTGTCTGACTTAATTCACTCAGTAAGACAATCTGTAGGTCTATTCATGTTGCTGCAAATGGCATTATTTCGTTCTTGTTTATGGCTGAGTAATATTCCATTGTATATATGTACCACATCTTTATCCATTCCTCTGTCAGTGGACATTTAGGTTGCTTCCAGGTCCTGGCTGTTGTAAATAGTGCTGCAGTGAACACTGGGGTGCATGTATCTTTTCGAATTATGGTTTTCTCTGGGTATATACCCAGGAGTGGGATTGCTGGATCATATGGTAGCTCTGTTTTTAGTTTTTTAAGGAACCTTCGTGCTCTTCTTCATAGTGGCAGTACCAATTTACATTCCCACCAACACTGTAGAGGGGTTCCCTTTTCTCCACACCCTCTCCAGCATTTATTGTTTGTAGATTTAAAAAAAAAATTATTTATTTTATTTTATTTTATTTTTGGCTGCATTGGGTCTTCATTGCCACGTGTGGGCTTTCTCTAGTTGCAGCAGACGGGGGCTACTCTTCGTTGCGATTTGCAGGCTTCTAATTGCGGTGGCTTTTCTTGTTGCAGAGCACAGGCTCTAGGCACGCGGGCTTCAGTAGTTGTGGCTTGCGGGCTCTAGAGCACAGACTCGGTAGTTGTGGTGCACAGGCTTAGTTGCTCCATGGTATGTGGGATCTTCCCGAACCAGGTCTTGAACCTGTGACCCCTGCATTGGTAGGCGGACTCTTAAACACTGTGCCACCAGGGAAGCCCTGTTTGTAGATTTTTTGATGATGGCCATTCTGACCGGTGTGAGGTGATACCTCATTGTAGTTTTGATTTGCATTTCTGTAATAATTAGTGATGTTGAGCATCTTTTCATGTGCTTTTTGACCATCTGTATGTCTTCTTTGGAGAAAGGTCTATTTAGATCTTCCACTCCTTTTTTAAAATGTAATAATTATTTATTATTTACAGTTATAGGAAACAAATTTTAAACAAATTTGCATACATGTTTTGTTGCTGTGATATATGAGACACTGATCAGTAAAAGACTGACAAGCATAAAAATATCAATGTATTACATCAGGATAAAATTCTGTGGGGGAAGTGAAATGGAAATATAATTTCAAGGAGTAAAAGGAATGATGTAAAATGTCTGATTGTTAAAGAGCTTGTCTTGTACTTTTTAAATGGATGATGGTGGCTGTCACAGCATAGTGATTTTTTTTTCAACATCTTTATTGGAGTATAATTGCTCTACAATGGTGCATTAGCTTCTGCCATATAACAAAGTGAATCAGCCATACATATACACATATCCCCATATCCCCTCCCTCTTACGCCCCCCTCCCACCCTCCCTATCACACCCTTCTAGGTGGTCACAAAGCATCGTTCTGCTCATTTTTTGTATATTTTGGAGATTAATCCTTTGTCGCTTCGTTTATGAAGAAGTCTCTTAATTGATGGAATATTGTTGGAAGACTTTTATCAGTTTTTATTTCAGAATGGCTTATTTTTACCGTCATTTAAAAAATCATTTTATTATGAGAACTTTTATTTAATTAATTTCTTTTTGGCTGCATTGGGTCTTCGTTGCTGCACGTGGACTTTCTCTAGTTGCGGCGAGAGGGGGCTACTCTTCGTGGTGGTACGTGGGCTTCTCATTCTGGTGGCTTCTCTTGTTGCGGAGCACGGGCTCTAGGCACGAGGGCCTCAGTAGTTGTGGCTCGCGGGCCCTAGAGCGCAAGCTCAGTAGTTGTGGTACACGGGCTCAGTTCTTCCGCGGCATGTAGGATCTTCCCGGACCAGGGCTTGAACCCGTGACCCCTGCCTTGGCAGGTGGATGCTTTTTTTTTTTTTTTTTTTTTTTTTTTTTGTGGTACATGGGCCTCTCACTGCCGCCGCCCCTCCCGTTGCGGAGCACAGGCTCCGGACGCGCGGGCCCAGCGGCCATGGCTCACGGGCCCAGCCGCTCCGCGGCATGTGGGATCCTCCCGGACTGGGGCACGAACCCGCGTCCCCTGCATCGGCAGGCGGACCCTCAACCACTGCGCCACCAGGGAAGCCCGGCAGGTGGATTCTTAACCACTGCACCACCAGGGAAGCCCTATGAGAAACTTTAGACATACACAAAAGTAGACAGAATAGATAAACTTCGGTATACCAACATCTATCAATTCATGGCCGATTTTGCTTCATTTGTACCCCACCCGCTTTCCCTAGCCCTCAAATTTAAGGTAAGAACTCTCTTTTTAAAAGCAAGGACACTACAATTATCAAACTTACAGAAATTAGTAACAGTTCCTAATATTATCAGATATACAGTCAATATTCATATTTCCCAAATTATCTCGAGCTTTTAAAATTAGGTTGTTTTTTTTTTTGCCTGTTGAGGATCCAAGCAAAGCCCACGCATTACATTTGATGAGTTCTATCTCCTGCCGCCCTTAATGTATAGGTTCCTGCCTCTGTTTTCTTCCCCCTGCAATTGTTTGTAGAATAAACTGGGTGGTTGTCCACTGGCTGAATTTTGCTGATTGTGTCTACACGGTGTCCTCTAGGCACCGTATTCTGTCTGCTTTCCCGAAGACCGATATTTAGACGTAGGAGCTTATTCAGATTCAGAGTTGATTTCTCGGGCAAGGGCACTTCATAGGTAGTATCGTGTACTTCCTCCTGGAGGCTGTCTCTCTCTGTGATGTTAAAGTGGATCAGTGGATTTCACTGTTGTCTGTCCAATTTATACCTTATATATAATTTCCCATTAGCCGTTTGCTAAGACGCTCATTCATTCTCATTGCCATTAGGGTTTGGAACTAGTGGCATTCTGCTTTTGTCATTCCCTCTCCATGTGTTAGCCAGAATGCTTCCTCTATAAAGAGAAACTTCCTCTCATCAGCTTTTTGGTTGCCCTGAAGTACCGTTTATACAGGAAAGGCTTGATTCTCTTCTCCTCCCCCTTATTTTTAACCAGTTTTCAAAATAATGTGTTGGTTCTCTAGCTTCCTCCAAAGATGACTGGTGAGGTCTTTTTAAAAAAATATATCATTTTGAACTCATGGCTTTTAAAACATTTCATGTGTTTCAGTTCATTGCAGGTGTTATTTTTTTTTGATCTTCACATTGTCCCATCTTTGGCCAGAGAGCACCTCTCAGGCTGGCTCCTTTTGATACCCTCTCCCTTTGACAGCATCCTTGTTTTCTGGTCTGAGCAGACAGCCCAGGCTCACAGGAGAAGGAAGAGACCCAGCCCAGCGGGTCTTTAAAACTGTCAGCTCCCTGGGAGCAAAACCCAGCTCTCCTCTCTGGTGTTTCTGCTGTGGAGCTCGCCTGGCGCAGGGCTAGGCTCAGGGTGGGCTCCCAGGTCCCTGTGGCAGACACAGAGGAGGCTGAGCCCTGGATGCTGGAGGAGGCACCTCTGTGTCTGTGAATGCTGAGCCCTGCTCCCCACAGAGACTAGCAAAGTTTGGTAAATGGTGCACCCTCACCTCAACGCTGACCCCTTGTTTCCCCTACTCTGTCTCCACATTTTCTCTCAACACTTTCCCAGGTCAGAACCATCCAGTCCTGGATATGGGACCACATCGGCGACTGCAGTGGACATGGCTGGGCCGGGCTGAGCTGCAGTTTGGGGACCAGACCCTCCATGTGTCCACCGTGCAGATGTGGCTGCTGCTGAATTTCAATCAGACGGAGGTGCCTCAGCTCCTTGGCCTCTCGCTATCTTCTTCTCTTCTTTGTCTGTCACTGTTCTTCTCAAGTGTCTCCCTCCTTCTTTCTGTCCTCCCTCTTATTTTCCTTTCCCTCGACTGTCTTCTCCTGACTAGCCCTGTTTCTCCTGACCAGGAGGTGTCAGTAGAGGCTTTGCTGAAGAATTCTGACCTCAGCCCCAAGCTGCTGCTCCAGGCACTCCTGCCCCTCACCGCTGATAGCGGCCCTTTGACCCTGCAGGAGGGTCAGGACTTCCCACGTGGGGGTAGGTCTGGGGGGGGGCTGGGCTGAGCCTCTGCTCCGAGGGGGCGGGGCTCTCCGGGTGGGGGTGGTGTAGGGAATGAGAATGGGGTCCCCTCTGCCCCCACTTCTCTGTCCCTTCCCCTCCTCGGGCACTGACTGGGAGCGGGTTCCAGGTGTGCTGCAGCTCCGTGAGCCTGGGCTCTGGCCCCACGGGGAGGCCCTGTGGCTGCTACCTCCCCAGACGTACCTGAACGTAGAGGAGGATGAGGGCCAAACCCTGGAGCAGAAGAGGAACCTCTTGAGCTGTCTTCTTGTCCGTATTCTCAAAGCCCACGGAGAGAAGGGCCTCCACATCGACCAGCTGGTTTGTCTGGTAGGCAGACCATGATGGTGGTGGGAGAGGGAGGGAGTCGTGCTTGGGGGTGGGGTTGGAGGTGGGGGTCATCACAGGGAAGGTGAACTGTCTCAGCCCGAGACCTGGTAGGGTGACATTTCCATTTGGGTTTTCTATTCCCGACAGGCAGTTAGACAGAAGGTAGAGACCAGACATGAGTGCTGACCATGTGCCAGGCTGTATTCTAAGAGTTTACGTGATTAAGTCATTTAATCCACACAAAAATACTATGAGACAGGTGGTGGTGGAGTTATTATTATTATTACTATTATTATTACTATTCTCATTTGACAGATAAGAAAAATGAGGCATGAATTAGGCACTGATCCATAGTCACCCAGCTGGTAAGGGCAGAGCCGGGCCTTGAACCCAGGCAAGCTGGCTCCCCTGGGTAAAAGCGTCCCGCCTGTTTCCTCTCCTCCCGTCCAGGTGCTGGAGGCCTGGCAGAAGGGTCCAAATCCCCCTGGAAGCCTGGGCCGTGCTGTTGCCGGGGGCGTGGCCTGTACCAGCACCGATGTCCTCTCTTGCATCCTGCACCTCCTGGGCCAGGGCTACGTGGAACGGCGGGATGACCGCCCCCAGATCCTGATGTATGCCAGCCCAGAGCCCATGGGGCCCTGCCGAGGTCAGGCAGAGGTCCCCTTATGTGGCAGCCAGACCTCCGAGACCTCCAAGCCTAGGTAGCCACCCCTAGCTCTGTCCCCTTACTGCCACGCAGGACGGACGGCACTGCAGTGACATGGGAGGGGTCGTAGTGCCAAAGTCAGGCTCCCAGTGGAAAAATATTTCATTTCTTTCTTTGTCTAACCCCATTTTCCCTGTCCCTGTTATCTCCCCCATTTTGCTAGTCTTCATTCCCCCTCCCAGCACTGTCATCCCCTTCTTCGCCTCCTTCCCAAGCAGGGGCCTTGCTCTCCTCAGCCTCCTAAAGCCAGCCCTTAGGCAAGGGACCCAGACATGTAAACTCCTTTCTGGTGGCTTTCATTCTAAGCAAAATCGAAATATTGCGCAGATATGTAGTGAGTCCTAACCATGCACGTTGCTCAGTGAAATACACAAATTCTAGCTTTCAGGAAGTCTGTTCTACAGAGGAATTTGCCGTAGGATTCCCCCAAGTAGCTGGCACCCCTAAAGCTTTTTACATCAACTCCAGTTCACCAGGAGTTGTTACGGCTCTATTTTTATGCCTTTTGTTCACACTGTGTGTAAAACAAGTTCTCTAGAGTAATCTTTCTCCAACTTTCACATGCACACACGTTCAAATTCAGTTGAGCTCCCAGTGACACTTAGGCTGCTGGTCCGCAGACCGCACTTGGAGGCATAAAGCTGTAGATTGTTTCTCACCAGACACCCTGGTAGTATTTTGGGCGGGACCTGCAGTAGGATTGTCCCATCCACTCTAGGTCAATTAGCATCGTGACCCCTGCCCACTAGATTCCTGTAGTGCCCCCAGTCATTGCAACTGCCAGCCCCCCCTCTTACAAATGCTCCTGTGGAGGCTGTGCTCTGACGGTTGGATGGTTATCCTCAGGTTGGTTAAGCAAGTGTGGATGGAGATGAGCAAGCGGGGACTGGGGGACCAGGGTGGGGTTCAGCTAGCAGGTTGGTTAAGCAGGGCAGCGAGACTGACCGCTGACTCTTCTGTCCCTCAAGCCCGGAAGTTGTGGCTGCCCTGGCATCCCTACAGCTGCCTGCGGGCCGCACCATGAGCCCCCAGGAGGTGGAAGGGTTGATGGAGCACACGGTGAGGCAGGTGCAGGAGACGCTGAACCTAGAGCCAGACGTGGCTCAGCACCTTCTGGCTCATTCCCATTGGGGCGCCGAACAGCTGCTGCAGCGCTACAGTGATGACCCCGAGCCACTGCTGCTGGCGGCCGGGCTGTGCGTCCCCCAGGCCCAGGCTGCCCCTGCACGCCCGGACCACTGCCCTGTGTGTGTCAGCCCCCTGGAGCCCGACGACGACTTGCCCTCTCTGTGCTGCATGCACTACTGCTGTAAGGTAAGGCCCTGCCAGCTGCTCTCCTGCCCCGGCTCTCGCCCGACAACACAACTCCTTGGGAACTTCTGGGCTTCAGCCCCAGCACTGCCATTTCCCATCCTGGGCAATGTTGAATGAGTCTCTTAGTCTCCCTTAAACTGGTTTTGTCATCGTAAGTGGCGCCTTGACACCCTGCAGGTTGTTAGGATCTGGCGGTACGTGTCAGTGGTTCTCTCTTTGCTGCATATTGTAATCACTGGGAGCTTTGAAAAATCCCGATGCTCAAACTATGGCCCAGACCAATTAGAATCTCTGAAGGTGAAACCCAGGCATCTGGAGTTTTAAGAGCTCCTCAGGTGATTCCAGTGTTCGGCCAAATTTGAGAACTATAGGTAGGTAGGTAGGTAGGTAGGTAGATAAACACACACATATACAGAATCAAGGTACTTTCTAAATGAAAAGTGTTGTGAAATTGGTGATGACTGTAGTTTATGGTTTCCTTATCACCATTCAAGGCTCTTTATCCCAGAACATCATCACTTATTTTTACCATATATACTCTCATTTAATATAAAAATAAGAAGGAATGGTTTAAACCAAAAAATAGCACAAAAGCAGAGGGCAGCATGAGAAGTCAGGCTGCTGGAAAGCTGAGGCAGAGAAGGCTGTAGATGGAGAGGGAGTAGTCCTCAGAGGGGGAGGGGCTGAGGCAGGAAGCCGGGTACTGAGTGCCTTATCTTCCCTGCCTCACAGCTTGTGGGACCGGTGTCCAAACCCATCTACTTAGCAGGATGAGCTCCCTTGTTGCCCTGAATTCTAGTTGCCTCTCTCAGCAGCGCTGCCCCAGTGGTGGGTGACCGGGGCTGTGTGTGTTTGCATGTGTGTGTACTTGTACTTTTTTCTCCTTCCCTTTTGCTCGGCTTCAGGTTACTCTTCTCACATAGTTGCCTCTGCTCCCTTTTTCCAGGTTCTTAATTATTTCCTTTACGCTTTCACTTTTTCATTCAACTAATACTTGTCATGGACTTACTACGTGCACAGCTCTGGGTGCTGCGTGAGGGAGTGGGGAAACCCCAACTGGCAAGGACCCGAGAGCTAATACTAACCACAGCTAATATTTATGGGGGACTCACTCTGGGCCATTGTGCTGTTTTACACACATCATCTTGCTTAATTCCCAAAATAGTTCTGTGAGGTAGGTGAGCAAACTGGTGGGACAGCGGAAGGAGAGGCGATTTGGGAGATGGACAGGGTCCCAGATGGGTTGGGTTGGTGGACAGTGGCCTTTAATTTATGGGAAGCCCTGGTGGGTTTTAAGCAGGGAGATGATATGATCTGATTTCCATTTTTGAAAAGATCACTTTTTGTGGAGAAAAGACTTGGATGGAACAAGAGTGGAAGTAGGGACACTGGTTTGGAGACTGTTGTACAAAGAGGCAAGAGTTGGTGGCAGCTGGGCCTAGGGACAGTGAAGAGGGGAGTGGACGGATTGGGACGCATGTGGAGATGGAGCTGACAGGTTTTGTGGCTTAGGACAAGGGAATCAAGGCAGTTCCTGGGTTTTTTACCTGAGCATCTGGGAGGAGGGGATGTGTCATCTTTTACTGAGCTGGGGAAGATGTCTGGGCTGAAGGGCAGGTTTTTGAGGGGAAATTCCACCTGTTTGGGCCAAGTGAAGTCTGAGCTGCTTTTGCTTTGTTGGACACCTGAGTGGGACTGGGAAGCAGACAGTGGATCTTTGGATTTGGAATTAAGTGGAGAGGCCTGGCTGGCAACACCCAGGGAGAGAAGAGCAGGCCCAAGCTGTACCCCGACCCTGTAGAGGTGAAGAGACGGGGAGCCGGAAAATGGGACTGAGGAAAAGCAGGCTGATGGCAGAGGTCCCAGCCAAAGGGGAGCCAGTGGCAGTGCAGGAGCGATCAGACGGGAAATCCTGGGGTCTGGAGCAGTCGGAGGTGGCTCCCAGGGTGAGGCTTGAGTGGCAGAGGGCGGGAGGGGGAGTCCAGTCCACCCCTTGTGGGAGTGGAGTGGGCTCTGAACTGAGATGCTGGCCTTCGTCCTACAGGGCAGGGCTCCCACCCCATGGTGGTGAGGGGCCCTCATGGCCTGTGTGCTTGCAAGCGTGGGGGTCTGAACTTGGAGAAATTTCCCCTGTATGATCTCAAAAATGCAAGAATTTTGCATTCAACTTCCCAGTTTATCTGGGCTTGTTTCACTGTAGAAGGGGTTGGTTTTGTTTAGTACTTTGAGTGAAAATAGTCCGGTGAAGTGTTTCTTACTTATCCTGGAGCTTTGAAACCACCTGGGGGACTCTCCAGGGGTTGGACGCGTCATTTGGGGAAGCTCGGCCATTGGCAGTGTGAGGGAAAGGGTCGTTAATGGAGTCTTTTGGAGGCTTGGGCGCTCATGGTGTCAGGAGCGATGGGGGAAGGAAGCGCACTGATGGGACGGGCTCCCGCGGCAGTTGAGGGGTGAGGGGATGATGGCCTGGGCGGGGGCAGTGACGTGGAAGCAAGAAAAAGATTCAGGAGTTGTGACAGTTCCAGTGCTGGGGACTGGGGGAGCGGTGGGGTGGCTGATTAGGATTTGGGGGTGCAGCTGGCAAGGCTGCTTTGTGGAGGAGGCTGAGTCTGGGGAAGCGGGAGCATCGAGACAGGCGCTGAGGTGAGCAGTGGAGCCGGGAGGCGAGGCTGCAGCTGCGGCGCAGTGACCCTGGCCAGCCCCCCAGGCCTCCTTTCTCTCTGACCTTCTTGCTGTCTCCAAATCTTTCTTAGAACTTGAATCTTCTCCTTTTTCCTGATTCTCTTTTCCCATTCCCTTCACATCCATCCCAACAATAATTATAATTACATTACCATGGCCTGCACATCCTCAAAGTGAACTGTAATTTGGGCCAATCTCAGGAAGACTCATGGAGGCCGGAAAGCTTAGGGTCAGTTTCCGGGTTGACGTAGAAGCAGGCTTGTCTCTGGCCTCGTGCGCCGTCGGGGAGGGGTGCTCGGTGAGTCACGCTTGTGCTGCTCCCACGCTGCCCCTGAGCGGCTGCTCCTGTGTCCCTCCCAGTCTTGCTGGAAGGAGTACCTGACAACTCGAATTGAGCAGAACCTTGTGCTGAACTGCACCTGCCCCATTGCCGACTGCCCCGCCCAGCCCACGGGGGCCTTCATCCGCACCATCATCTCCTCGCCAGAGGTCATCTCCAAGGTACCGCCTCCTCGGAGAGGCTCCAGTGCACAGCCCCAGGGAGTGGGCTGACATGCAGTGTGAGGGGGGGTGGGGGGGGCCTGGAGGTGTGGCATCCGGAGAGCCAGGCCCTCACCTCGTGGCACCTGCGTCCCCACAGTACGAGAAGGCCCTCCTGCGTGGCTACGTGGAGAGCTGTGCCAACCTGACCTGGTGCACCAACCCCCAGGGCTGCGACCGCATCCTGTGCCGCCAGGGCCTGGGCTGTGGGACCAGCTGCTCCAAGTGTGGCTGGGCCTCCTGCTTCAACTGTAGCTTCCCTGAGGTGGGTGCCCACCCTGGCTCTGCCCTGGAGCCGGGATCCGCACCTCTCCCTGCCACCCACAAGGACTCTTCCCTGTCCTCCCCACACTGCCGTCCTTCAGACCTGACCTCCCCCTCCCTCCCCGCAGTAAGGGGTGGGCTGCGTCCTCACTGCCCCTCCTGCTCTAGGCACATTACCCTGCCAGCTGTGGCCACATGTCTCAGTGGGTGGACGATGGTGGCTACTACGATGGCATGAGCGTGGAGGCCCAGAGCAAGCATCTGGCCAAGCTCATCTCCAAGCGCTGTCCCAGCTGTCAGGCTCCCATCGAGAAGAACGAGGGGTGTCTGCAGTAAGAAGGGGGTACTGTGGGCACCGGCAGGGTCGGGGGGCGTGGGAGAGGGTGGGAGGCCTGGCGGAAGGAAGGGGCAGTGGGCCTACCCGAAAGCTCAGCAAACAAGGGCAGTTACTCAGCCACCTTCGCTGCACCCTCCAGAGTGTTCCCTGGATCTGAGTGTTCCTTCCCCCACTTTGAAGCCCACGCTGTATAGGGGAATTCAGAAGCCAGGGTGTGGTCAGTAAGGATTGGTAAGGTTAAGGAGACTAAGAGGGCATGAGAGGGACCAGGGCATCTTCAGTGGTGAGTCCAGGCCCTGGGCATTCCTGGTGTGGCCCTGGCCAGAGGCAGGAGCCCTCTGACCAGCTAGCTTCCTCCACAGCATGACTTGTGCCAAATGCAACCATGGATTCTGCTGGCGCTGCCTCAAGTCCTGGAAGCCAAATCACAAAGACTATTACAACTGCTCTGCCATGGTAAGGGGCCGGCGCCGGAAGGAGGGGCAGAGGCCCAAGGGCAGTGAGGATGAGATGCTGCTGCAGGGCCTGGGCACAGACGTCTCTGTGTCCCAAGCAGCCGAACAGCTGTTGGGGCGAAGGCTCAGTGGGGAGAAGACAGAAGCCACCTGGGCCTGCGGGTGCTGAGAGTTCTATCTTGGGAGGTCTGTGCATGAAGACCTTCAGCTCCGGAGTCAGACGTCTCACACCGAGGTGGCTACAGAGAGGCCGGGGCGGGCTGGGCGCTCCCAGGAAGCACCAGCCCAGAGCAGAGCAAGGGCTCTGTCAGAGCCTGGCTCCACTGTGTACTCAGTTAACCTGTCCAGGCCTCAGCGCCCTTATCTGTAAAAGAGGATGGTAGTCTGACCTACGTCACAGTTATGAGAATTGAGTGAGAAAACCTGGGTAAAGCATCAGAAGGCCTCCATGAATGGCAGTTGGTCTGATTATTAACCCCATCCTGTCCTGCCAAGCACCCGACAGCCCTCTCGGCCTGTCTTTACCAGGTGAGCAAAGCAGCTCGCCAGGAGAAGCGGTTCCAGGACTATAATGAGAGGTGTACTTTCCATCACCAGGCCCGGGTGAGCAGCGGGGGAGACGGCTGGGTCGGTGAGGAGGTCAGAGGGCTGGCCCAGACGGCCGGGCAGAGGCTAGAGGTCCCAACGGGACGGGTGCTCTCCTGACTGGGTGGGGCTGCGCGTGCTGGCACTGACCGCCTTCCCTGCGCAGGACTTTGCTGTGAACTTGCAGAACCGCGTGTCTGCCATCCACGAGGTGCCCCCGCCCAGATCCTTCACCTTCCTCAGCGACGCCTGCCGGGGTCTTGAGCAGGCTCGAAAGGTGTGGGGCGGGGCGGGGTGGGGGGGGCGATGTGCCCAGGGGTCTGGTGGGCTGGGAGAGGGAGGGAGGGAGGGAGGAAGAAGCTGGCGGGAGGCGGCCTCAGCGGGATCGGCGGCCTGGGCTCCGCAGGTGCTGGCCTACGCCTGCGTGTACAGCTTCTACAACCAGGACACGGAGCACATGGACGTGGTGGAACAGCAGACCGAGGCCCTGGAGCTGCACACCAACGCCCTGCAGATCCTCCTGGGTGAGGCCCCTGCCCACTCAGTGCTCTCTCCTGCCTCCTCCCCCAGCACCCACCCCCGACACACAAACGGGTGGGTGACCAGAGCCAGCTGCCCACCTTTATTCTGTCCCCTTCCTGTCCTTCATAGCCTTATCACCGTTACAAAGTTCCAGTCCTCAGGTACACAGTACACAGCCCTTCACCCGACCTTTGCTTTGGTTACGACCTGTCCCCACCTCTAGGCGCTAGGCCCCAGTAGATGTGGGTGGCACATGGTGGGCGTCCAGTATGCCTCTGTGGAAGGACGGGAAGAAGGGAGGGAGCCCCCGTGCCCTGCCCCCTCTGCAGAAGAGACCCTGCTGCGCTGCAGAGACCTGGGCTCCTCGCTGCGCCTCCTGCGGGCGGAGCACCTCAGCACGGGCCTGGAGCTGCTGCGGCGGATCCAGGAGCGGCTGCTGGCCATCCTGCAGCACTCCACCCAGGTAGCCGCCCACCCGGCCCGGCCGCCCTGAGGGATCCTGAAGGAAAGGCGTCAAGGGCAAATGGACCTGGCGTTCATCCCAGCTCCCAGGCCTGCCCCTTAGCCACCTGGCGTTTCCTGGAAAATGGAGTTGGTTATCCCAGATCAAGAGTATTTGGCCAGTTGCTTGCTCCCCAGAATCACTTGGGAGCTTCTTCAGAAGATTCTTCGCAGATGGGGATTTAGAATCCTGGGACTTGGGGCAGGGGACTGGCATCCACTAGAATAGGGGATCTGAGGTTCTTTCTGCTCTAACACTCTGCTGTCGAGTCTAAACTAGGAATCCCACCCTCAGGGAGCTTGCGGACTGGTAGTAACTTGGCAGAAAAGGCATGAACATACATGGGAGGTGGGGGTGGTGCCTCACCGCAGTATCCTGGGTCCCTGGAGACCACCTCTGAGTCACATTACACAGAGGCAGTGGCTTGTGGAGGGCGGTGCTGAGCGGGGGGCATTCCTGGCAGGGGCCGGGCCCCCCTTGGCCCTCAGAGGATGCTGGGTGAAGCGAGCCTGGGCACAGAGGCCCTGTGTCCTCTACTCTCCTGCTCCCCGCATCCTCCCGTTTCCTTTCCAGGATTTCCGGGTTGGTCTCCAGAGCCCATCATCAGAGGCCCGGGAGGCGAAAGGATCCAACGTGCCCGGCAGTCAGTGAGTGGAGGGGGCAGAGCCACGGAGGGGGCGTGGGAGGCGCTAGGATTCCTCGGGGGCTGAGCGTGGTGCTCTCCCAGGCCCCAGGGCTCCTCGGGGCTGCAGGTGGAGGAGGAGGAGGACGACGACGACGAGGACGATGTGCCTGAGTGGCAGCAGGATGAGTTTGAAGAGGAGCTGGACAATGACAGCTTCTCCTATGACGAGGAGTCTGAGAACCTGGACCGAGAGACTTTCTTCTTTGGCGACGAGGAGGAAGACGACGAGGGCTACGATTGAGGGGTAGGATGCAGGGAGCGCTGGAGCCGCCAGAGTCCTGGGGCCACGGGCTCAGGAGTGCACCCTTCCCCCTGTCGTGAGGGTAGGCGGTTACCAGTGTCTGCGGCACCGTCTTCTGTTCACTGAATAAACTTCTTTTTTTTCATATACTTCTCTGGAAGCAGACCAGACAGCTTCCTCAATGGGCCACTTCAACTTCCCCCTCCATCGCACACACCCAGCCCTCCTCCTCCTTTACTGTTTTCTTTAGGCGTCCAGACTTCCATCCTCAGAGAAAGCCCGCGGCGGACCTGTGTGACTTACACCGATAAAGGGAAATAAAGGTCCACGTGATAACAGGGCCAGGTACAGGCTGGCCCACTTGCCCCAGACCCAGCCCTGCATCAGAGACAGAGAGGAATGGCCACTCCCATGATCGATCAGCTTCCTCCACACTCCTGAGTGTTCCTGGGGGGAGCTTGAGGGCGTTAGGAAGTATCCTCGTCTTGGGGGCCTGTGGATCTTTAAAGGGTCTCTACATCTTGAAGTGAAGTGGGGTGTTAAGAGGATATTATGGGGGACCTGCCCCCACCCCACTCTCAACACAGACGGAAAGTTAGAATTGTAAACGTGCCATGAATCTAGTACTGGGGCTAAGGGGTAGGAATGGTACTAGAGCAAGTCTGGGGTCAGGAGAATGTAATAAGCTGGGGTGAAGTCAAGTGGTGGGGTCAGGGGAGCAGCCACCACTCAGGAGGATCCGCCGCCTCTGCCGCCTCGTAGCCCCACACCTGGACCTGCGAGCCTTCGGCTGCTCCCCGGATCGTGGCCGAGAGCACTGGGAAGGAGGAGGGAGGTGAAGGTGGCTGCCTCCCACAATCCCCCCTCCCCTCCCTTTCCTGTCCCTTTTTGGGTGGGCACTGTGCTCAGACCCCCCCCCCCCGCAAGGAAGGAGCGGAGGGTGGGGTCCTCAGAGAGCTGGGGAGGGAGGCAGGGGCGGCCACCCAGGGCTGGGGGTGCTCACTTCGGTCAGACTGCGGGCGGAACAGGCACAGGACTGGTTTACTGCGGGCTACGGCCCGGTCCAGCTCGTAGCCTATACCCAGAGAGGGCTGTGCCACTTCTACACAACCACTAGGAAGAAAGAGGAGACCAAGGCTCACTTGGGTTTGTAAGGGAGACATGAGAGTCTGGCTGTAGTGGGGAGGGAGCTCTAGAAAGTCCCTTCTAGGTGGGGAGACCAGGCGTGTCCAGGGGATCTAAGACCCCAGGGGAGTTTGCAGGCAGAGGGGGGCGCCACTCACCCTCTGCCTGCTGCAGCCAGGCCGGGTCCTGCTCGTGGATGAGCCTGTCGCCCCCAGCAGCCTCTTCTCCTGTGGTTGAGGGAAAGCTGGTCAAGGGCCCGCCCTGGTCCCCAGTTCCTCTCCTCTGATGTCGACCCCCCGCCCAGCCCCACCCTGCTCATGGAAGCGGGGAGACAGAAGAGATGAGCTCCAAGGGCCCACCCAACACTAAGATTCCATGAAAATGAGTGAGGAAATGAAACAGCCCAAAAGAAAAATTTACTCCTGTGCAGGGGGATGTGTGATTAGGGCCAGGGGAGTGATACAGATGAGATGAAGGGAAGGAAGGACTAATTCACCATGGGTCCGTGATTGGGGTGGAGAGAAGGAGGAATCGCATCCCAGGTGGGGGAAAGGCAGGCAGTAGCAAGAGGCTGGCCCCATGCAGGGAAACTAGGGCCTCATAGGCTCTCAAACTGTGCTGGGTATGAGAACCACCCGAGAACCTGACCAAACTACAAAGACCCAGGTGTCGATGAGCCCAGGCCGATCTCCAGGTGATTCTCATAGCCAGGTAAGTTTGAGAACCAGTGCTGGAATGCAGAGTGTAACCAGTAGGGGTGTTGGCAAGGAAGGCAGGAGAGGCGCTGGGGTCACAGGGCAAGGAGCCCAGCTTTCCAGCTTGATTAAAATCCACTAGGAGCACGAGGCTCATAGCCCCCCAGATCAGAGCAGAATAACTGGAGAACTTCAAAATAGACTCTAAGGCTTTATCCCAGAATCTGCATTTTCACCATGCTCCCGCAGATGATTGTTGAGCACAGTAAAGTTGGAGAGCCACCAGGCAGGGGGGCACAGACCCTGAAACCAAAAAGACTTAAGCTTCAGGGTCCCTGGCTTGCACAGGCTCTTCCAAAAGCCCCAGCAATTGTGATTTGTGATTTCGTCTCTTTAAAGAGGTTGCCCAGAATTGCATTGGGTCCCTCAGATCCTAGATCTGCCCCTGGTGGGGAAAGGGGAAAACACGTAAGGTTTTCTGAGAAGTACAAGAGTTCTGGCACCATTTCTAGAAAGTCAGCCAGATTCCGGGCCAATCACGCCGCAGGAGCAGCACATACTGGTAACAGTCTGATCAGAGGGCCTGAGAGAGACGGTGGTCGCAGGAGCTGGGGTCTGTCGGGTCTGAGGGAGGGCTGATACCTCGGCCCAGAGAGGGGTAGCAGGAGGGAAAGCTTTAGTCCTAGGTGGGAGAGATGCCAGCGGGTGAGGCATCTCGCTGAAGCAGCCCGGCCCACTCCCGTTCTGCTCCTCTCTACAAACGCCTCCGGAAAGAGCCCGACAAAGTTTTCCAAAGACCCAAAGGTCAAGATAGTAACTGAATGCGGAGAGTGGACTCACAGGTCGGACGCACGCGGGCAGCCTTTCCTTATCGGGCAGCGGAGGGGCCCTGCCGGGAGCTTCCCCGCAAGAGAGCGGGCCTGGGCCGAGGAGGCGGACCTGCCCTCGCCCTCCCGGCCGTCCGCGCCCCGCTCCCCGCGCCCCGGCAGCCTCACCGCCCGCGCCCTGATCGGCGGCCGCCAAGTGCTCGGTGAGCTCCGCCCCAAAGCGCCGCAGCCGCGACACGATCCGCCCGTACAGCTCCCGGTCCTCGCGTCCGCCGGGGATGCTCCCGCCGACGTACAAGGAGGGGCGGCCCGGCTCCCCGCGCTCCGGCCGCAGCCGCCGCACTTCCCTCCCCGCGCCAGGGGGCGCCCGCCTACGGCACGTGATGCGGCCAGCCCGCGGGGCTCCGGTGCAGGAGTGTCCACACTTGTGAAATGGAGACGTCAACTGTACCCACGTGTGTGAAGCCACCGCCTCCCGGACTTCTTTAACTCGTCCAGGCAGAAGGCGGGGTCCTCCCGATCTTATACACTGCTCCCCGCCGCCCCCAGGCCACCGCGTCTCTGCCAAAGGCAACTTCATCCTCCCAGCTCCTCAGCTCCCAAAGCTTGGAATCAGTTTTGACTCTTCTCTTTCCACCAAACCCTACCTCCAATCTATCGGCAACCCCTATGGGTGGCTTCTCCTTTCCAAATAAATACAGACTCTGATGCCCACCTGTTGGGGAACCAACCTTGGGTCGCCCCCCCCGGCCCCCCCCCCCCCCCCCCCAGTAAAGCCTCTCTGCAGACACCTGGTTGTGGTGAAGGAAAGGGCAGCGATTACTGCAGGGCTCCAAGCAAGGAGTTCAGGACAGGAGCGTTCAAAAAACCCAAACTCCCCTTTGGCGTTCAGGAAAGCATTTTTAAAGGCCAGGCGAGGGAGGGGAGTCCCAGGGTAGGAGATTAACTCGAGCACAATTCTCTGATTGGTTGATGGTGAGGTAACGGGCTGTGTCACGGGGGTGAACATTATCAATCCTCAGGTTCCCTCAGGTCTGGGGGCTACGAGCTCATGGTCATCAGGTAGTTAATTTCTTCCATTTGGTGGTGGTTTGAGCATCTGCCAAACAACTCAGAAAATGTGCAGATACCGTTACCTATAGGCACTTCAGAGAGCAGCTAGAGCAGAGGATATGGGAGCGGGGTCTGTCCCGGGAAGACCCCATAAGGTCCTGCGTGGTTACACCTCCACCACCTCTCTCAACAGCCTCCTCAGGGTCACCTCACTTCCCTGCTACACAGTCTGGTCTCCAGCGGGGGAACCCTGTGAACATATTCGTTAGGTCATGTCCTCCTCAGCCAAACCCTCCAATGGCTCCCGCCTCACTTGGGGTAAAACCCCAACCCCCTGCAGTGGCCCACCAGCCCCACGGGATCTGGGGACCGCTTACCTCTCTCATCCCAGCTCCATTACTCTCACTGGGTGTTTTGCAGCCACGTTGCCTTTCTGGCTCTTCCTCAAGCAAGCTGGACATGCTCTTGTCTCCGATCCTCTGCATTTGCTGTTCTCTGGAGCCCTTTTCTCCCAGAGAGCTCCCTGGTCACTCCCTTACCTCCTCCAAGTCTGTTCAGGTCACCTTCCCTGACCACCCTCTTCAATATGGCAGCCTCCCATCCCTATCACCCTCCTGTGCCTTGTCTTTTCTCCTCTCATTACCATATAACTGATTAATTTTGTTGTATGTCTTTCTACACTCAGTAGAATGTAAGTCCCCAGAAGGGCAGGCATTTTTCTCTGTTTTTTTATCCCTAGCTTCTAAAACTGTGCCTGGCACATAGGAAACACTTACCAAATATTTGTTGAATGAAAGAGTGGATTAAATGAGCAGCTGCATTTGATAGCACTTTGTAATCTGCTCAGCCCTAGACTAAGCTAATAGAAGCAGAGTCTGCAGGGAGCCAGGCAAACACACCATGGCTCACTGGTAATAACAATGATTTCTCCCTCATTTTATTTTGAAAATTACACAAATATAGGACAAAAACTTCAAGTGGAATGAGAGAGTACACAGTGGAAAGGGAGACCTGAGACCCCAATCCCATTCCCCAGAGGAGCGCATCATCGGAGGTTTCTTCTGAATTCTTCCTGATTAACTATAAAATATCAAAGCATGGGGTGACAGAGCAGACACAATAACCATTTTTTTTAAATGCAAAGACACAAAGAGAAGGCAAAGACATCTTAGGCTATCTCTGTCCTCTGATGGGCCCAGCTCCGAAGATACATGAACCATGGGGCAAACGTGTGTGCAGTGCTCTCAGCACCTTCGCACACACAGCCACAGGTGCATACTTAGGAGGCTGGCCTTAGGTGCCAGAGGCCTTGGGGGACAACTTCCTTCACTCTCCCTACCCTCGGTCATGCCATCCTCTGGTTCTCGCCACAGGTGAGGAACACACGTGCATGTATAGACACAGAGCACCTTGTTTCTGCCTCGGTGTCTTCAAGAAAATAAGCCGGCCTCCGTCTCCTTAGCTCCCACACTTCTGATGTGCCTAGCATCCCACCTCAGGCTGAAGGAGAAAGAGGAGAAAGATATTTTGTCTGTTTCTCTAAATGCGATATAAAGCCCTGCGATTGGTTCTGTGTCCACAGTTGAGCTGGGTGAGGATGCAGAGCCAGCCATGGCTGGCAGCTCAGATCCTTGCCTCAATGCAGAGAGGCCTGAGTCGGAGGGACAGGGCACTAAGTGATGGGTTGGGGGAGCAACGGTGGTGGGCAGGTCAGTGTATCCAACTTGTATAACAGTAAAGGGAGCAGCAGAAGACTATCTATTGCATGATTGTACTTAAGTGAAATGTCCAGAAAGGGCATATTTAGAGATACAGAAAGCAGAGCAGTGGAGGGCTGGGGTGGGAGTGGGAACTGACTGCAGGGTAGGGCCCAAGGAAATCTTTTGGGGTAATGGAGATATTCGAAAACTGGACTGTAGTGAAGATTGCACAACTCTATAAATTTACAAAATATTAAATTGTACACTTACAAACAGCAGATTTTATTGACATGTAAGTTATTCCTCATAAAGCTGTTTTAATTAATTATTTTTATAAATTTATTTTATTTTATTTATTTTATTTTTGGCTGTGTTGTGTCTTCATTGCTGCACGTGGGCTTTTCTCTGGTTGTGGCGAGTGGGGGCTACTCTTCATTGCGGTGCCTGGGCTTCTCATTGCGGTGGCTTCTCTTGTTGCGGAGCATGGGCTCTAGGCGTGCGGGCTTCCGTAGTTGTGGCACATGGGCTCAGTAGTGGCTCACAGGCTCTAAAGCGCAGGCTCAGTAGTTGTGGCGCACAGGCTTAGTTGCTCCGCGGCATGTGGGATCTTCCCGGATCGGGGCTCGAACCTGTGTCCCCTGCATTGGCAGGCGGATTCCCAACTACTGCACCACCAGGGAAGCCCTAACGCTGTTTTTAAAAAGGCAAAGATAAAGTACTGAAAATAGTAAGTAGTATCAATATAATGAGATTCAACAATTATCAATTTATGACCAATTTATGATCTTCTTTCACCTACATGCATATTCAACTTCCTCGCTGTCCTATTGTGATGCAAATTGGCTACGTGTTCAACACTGTCTTCATTCCCTCTGATAATATGTTTTCAAGTATTTTTTTGTTACATTTAAAAATCTGTATGGCTTGACAACTACTTAAGGGGAAGAGAAGATTTCTTTCTACTAAGTGTGATACTGTGATACTTTAGGCATTAAAGCACAGCTAGTTCTTCTTTTCTAGTTTCATATTGGCATTTTAACAGATGGAATTTTATTTTAACAGACGGAAGTAGCGTTTGTTGTAAGGTGTATGTAACCTATGTTAACTTCGTGGTCTGAAGTGTCTAGCTATCAAGCGGGTTCTTTAGTAGACCAAATCTTTTGTCACTGAAATGTTCTGAAGCATATACCTTGATGTTTAAAAGAAAAATATTAGTTAAAGCAACTTTTCATCTTCTGGGATCTACTTTTTAAAACTTCTATCCCCTGTAGTTATCAACTGCATGTGCCAGGCCTCTAGAAATTAGTATGTTAAACTGAAGCAACTTGATGGGGGTCACTATCCATACATAGGGTTTGTTTTCCAAAGAAAAGTATTGTTTAGAGTAGCAAGATTATAAGCCTACCTAGGCAGGTTGTAAAGCTGTTTGAAAAGTAACTGAGAGTAAGTTTTGTGAATGGAAATGTAGTGCTCAAGTCACATCCTCCTTTAAAAGTTGTAACAAATACAGATGAATTAAAAAGAAGTTATGTGAGAAAAAGCAAATTGAAGATCATATTAATTCATTTGTAATTTTTTTTTTGCTGCGTTGGGTCCTCGTTGCTGCGTGCGGGCTTTTTTCTCTAGTTGCAGCGAGCAGGAGCTACTCTTCCTTGCAGTGTGCAGGCTTCTCACCATGGTGGCTTCTCTTGTTTCGGAGCACAGGCTCTAGGCACGCAGGCTTCAGTAGTTGTGGCACATGGGCTCAGTAGTTGTAGCTCGTGGGCTCTAGAGCGCAGGCTCAGTATGAGTGGCGCACGGGCTTAGTTGCTCCGCAGCATGTGGGATCTTCCCGGGCCAGGGTTCGAACCCATGTCCCCTGCACTGGCAGGCGGATTCTTAACCACTGCGCCACCAGGGAAGCCCTGTAAATATTTTAATGTGTCTCTAAAAGATACTCTTTTTTCTTTAAAAAATATAACGATAATACTATTATCAGAGCTGAAAAATTTAGTAAGATTTTCTTACTTGTCATCAAATATTTTATCCATGTTCAAATTTGAATTGTTTTTATTGGTATATCCAATTATGTTATAAATGTTATGAATGTTTGTTTACAAGTTATCTGTTTAAAATCAGGAGCCACGGGACCTCCCTGGTGGCGCAGTGGTTAAGAATCCGCCTGCCAGTGCAGGGGACATGGGTTCGAACCCTGGTCCGGGAAGATCCCACATGTCGCAGAGCAACTAAGCCCGTGCGCCACACATACTGAGCCTGCGCTCTAGAGCCTGCGAGCCACAACTACTGAAGCCCACGCTTCTAGACCCTGTGCTCTGCAACAAGAAAAGCCACCACACCTAGAAGCTCACGCACCACAAAAAAAAGAAACCCCCGCTCTCCGCAACTAGAGAAAGACCACGCGCAGCAATGAAGACCCAACACAGTCAAATAAATAAATAAATAACTTGATTACAACCTATGAGAGACACACCTTGATTCCGGACTCACAGAAACACAACAAATATTAAAAATAAATAAATAAATAATAATAATAAAATCAGGAGCCACATCAAGTCCACACATTGTGATTGGCTGACATGCCTTTTAAGTCTATTTTAATCAACACGTTCCCCTTGCATATCTTCTCTCCTCCCCTCATCTGTCCTGCAGAGGTTCTTACAGTCTGGAGTTGACTGATGATATACCTGTAGTGCCATTTAAAGTGTTCCTTTGTGCTATAAATTGGAGTTGGATCTAGAGGCGTGACCAGATTCAGGTTCAATCTGGGGTTAGACTACGTCACAGGTGGTGGTGTGTGCTCCCATCACGGGGCACAGAATGTCTGGATGTCTCTCTTGTTTGATGTTAGCAACCATGGATGGTCAATGCCCAGAGCCATTCATTCATTCATTCATTGGATACACCAATAAAGATGTCTTAATATTAAAATAAAACTCACCAGCAGAAAGCCACCTTAAGGCAAATGAAGTATAATAAAATACTCTTATAACCACCACTCATGCATGTCAAGAAATAGAGCTTCTCCCACTCAGAAGTTTCCATGTGCCCAATCCCAATCTCAGCCTCCTCATTCCCTCCAAAAGTAACCACTGCCCATACTTTTACGGTAAGGACAAAAATAAACGTCCTTATGTTTCTTTATGGTTTTATCACCCAATGTGCATCCCTCGTCATATACTTTAACCTTCTTCATTGTTTTATAGGCCTTTTAAATCTCTTTTAAGCTATAGCTTTGGGGATACATGTTTTTAAGCATGTGTTTTGTGTGAGACACTCAGTGGGCACTCAAAGAACTAAAAAAAAAAGGAGTGAAGAGGAGTCTGAGACTTGAGACTCTGTTTGGCTTGGAGAAGGGCCAGAGTTAGCTCAAGAGTAGAAATCAAATCAATGTCATGCAGGGATGTGCGATGAGTGGAGAGATTCAAAGAAAGTAGAAATCAAGCATGGGGGGTATCCCTTCCCGTTTATCCTTGCACTCCAGCCGTTAACTCCCAGATCAAATATCACTTCCAGCCAAGAAGGAGTGGCAGGCAGCAGATTTACCCTCCCTCATATTTTGTTTTTTTGTTTTTCAAATGTGACTTTCCCTTCTCAGAATGTTGTAGAGAGAGCAGCGCTGAGATTTTCTGCCCCAATATGTACTATACCTAATATATACTATACCCACCTACTCAGGTACATTCTTAGTTTGATTTCCTCCCCATCCCAGTGTCTAGGCTGTTTTCTTGCTGGTGACGTCATTTATGAGGACAATTTTGTCAAAGTGGGGAACATCTGGGGTCCTAGTCCTTGTCTTTCCTGGGTCTGGAATCTATAAAGGCCTAAACAGGAGACTCAGCCTTAGTGCTCAGTTTTGTATTTTCTTGTGAATAATTATGAATTTTAAAATTTATCAGAAAATTTAGCAAGTATGAGAAAAGAATGAAGAATAGTTTATCAAATATCCTTGTATCCACTACCCAGTTTCATCAAATCTTAAAATTTTGTTATATCTATTTCAGATCCATATATATTATATTATATTATAAATACACATATATTACACTATGTATTGTGTATATAATATATGTATGTATATAGTATTGATATCTATGTATAAAAATAACCTAATACCTAAATATATAATATAGTAGATAATATATTACTTATATATATGATAGTCTATACACACATACACCTTAGATCATGCTTGTTATAGTTTTGTTTTTGTTTTTGTTTTTTTTTTTTTTTGCCGTACGCGGGCCTCTCACTGTCGTAGCCTCTCCCATTGCGGAGCACAGGCTCCGGACGCGCAGGCTCAGCGGCCATGGCTCACGGGCCCAGCCGCTCCGCGGCATGTGGGATTTTCGCGGACCGGGGCACGAACCCGTGTCCCCTGCATCGGCAGGCGGACTCTCAACCACTGCGCCACCAGAGAAGCCCGTTAGTTATAGTTTTATTTTCAAATCTTCTATATCCTTACAATTTTTTTTTACTTATTTTATTTATCAATTACTGAGGTAATTTTGTTAAAATCTCCCTTTGACGGTGGATTTAAAAATTTTTTTCTTGTAATTTTAACTATTTTTACTTTGTATTCTGAGACTAGTAGGTGAGTACAAGTTCAGAATTGTTATATGTTCTTGGTGGCATGCATTTTGTCCTTATGAAGTGACCCACTTTTTTCCTAATAAATTCTTTTGGACTCATATATTTTTACACCTTTTGTTTCAACCTTTTTGTATTCCAAGTGTGTCTTTAGTAAGCAGCTTATATCTGCATTTTAAAAAAGCCGATATTCTATTAATCAGTGAACTTCGTCAATTTATATTTATTGTGATTACTTATATGTTTGGAAGTTTTTCCTATTTTCCTGTTTCATCCTTTATATTACTATGCTTTTTCCTCACTTCTTTTTGTTTGTTTGTCATGCTTTCTCCTATGTGGATTTTTTAAAGTTTGAGATATAATTGACCTATAGCATCATATTAGTTTCAAGTATACAATATAATAATATGATACATGTATGTATTTTGAAATGATCACCACATCCATCACCACACATAGTCACAGATTGTTTTCTTGTGTTGAGAACTTTAAGATCTACTCTTTTAGCAACTTTCAAATATACAATACAGTATTGTTAACTACTGTCACCATCCCCTGGACTTTATTATCTTATTACTGGAAGTCTGTACTTTTTGACCACGTCAACCTATTTCACCTACCCCCACACTCCACTTCTGGCAGCTATCAGTCTGTTCTCTGTATCTATGAGGTCATTTTTTTTCAGATTTCACATATAAGTGATATGATATAGTATCTGTGTTTTTCTGTCTGACTTATTTCACTTAGCTTAATGCCCTCAGGGTCCATCCATGTTGTTGTGACTGGCTAGATTTCCTTTCTTTATGGCTGAATAATACTCCATTGCATATATATATATATATATATATATATATATATATATATATATATATATATACACACACACACACACACACACACACATCTCCACTGACCGGGCACAAGTGTTCCCTTTTCTCCACATTCTCACCAACACTTGTTATTTGTCGTTTATTTATTTATTTATTTATTTTTTGGGCCACACTGTGCGGCCTGATGGATCTTAGTTCCCTGTCCAGGGATTGAACCTGGGTCCACGGCAGTGAAAGTGCAGAGTCCTAACCACTGGACCACCAGGGCACTCCCTCTTGTCTTTTTGATAATACCCATCCTGACAAGTGTGAGGTGGTATCTCCTCATGTTTTTTTTTAATTAATTAATTTATTTATTTTTGGCTTCATTGGGTCTTCATTGCTGCGCACGGGCTTTCTCTAGTTGCGGCGAGTGGGGGCTACTCTTCGTTTCAGTGCGCGGGCCTCTCATTGCGGTGGCTTATCTTGTTGCAGAGCATGGGCTCTAGGTGCGCTGGCTTCAGTAGTTGTGGCATGCAGGCTCAGTAGTTATGGGTCTCGGGCTCTAGAGCGCAGGCTCAGTAGTTGCGGTGCGCGGGCTTAGTTGCCCCTCGGCACGTGGGATCTTCCCGGACCAGGGCTTGAACCCGTGTCCCCTGCATTGGCAGGTGGATTCTTAACCACTGCACCACCAGGGGAGTCCTCATTGTGGTTTTGATTTACATTTTCCTGATGATTAATGATGTTAGGCACCTTCTCACGTATCTGTTGGTCATTTGTTCATCTTCTTTGGAAAAATGTCTATTCAGATCCTCTACCCATTTTTAAATCAGATTTTTTCGAGTTGTATGAATTCTTCTTATATTTTAGATATTAGCTGCTCATCAGATATATGATTTGTAATATTTTCTCCCACTTCGTAGGCTGCCTTTTCATCTTGTTGATGGTTTCCTTTGCTGTATACCTTCCCATGTTTAACAACCAAAAAACTGGGAGGATACATGAAACAATGACGTTTGAACATTGGCCATCAGGCGGCCTAAGACAGTGACTCCTGAAAGACGAAACAAGCCAGGTGAGAGTATTGTCTGCAGGGTTTCTAGGCTGCAGGCAGGAGGGATCCAGGCTGAGCCTGGCTGTCTCCTTGAGCTGAGGAGATGGAAGGGGAGGCCAAGGCAGCTAGCTTGCGGGACAGAGCACAGGATAGGAGAGAGAGCTCTGAAATCTTCAGAGGGTTCCCTGGGACAGTCAGCTGAGGACTGATCAGCACATATGTGTGAGGAAAGTATCTGAGGTGGGAAAAGAACCATCTGAAATGAACAGAGAGAACAATCTTTGGAGCCTACACAAGGTGGAAATCATGCCTTTCCCTCCAGATGAAGGGGTAAAAACTCATAATTCTTGGGGCATTGGGTAGATGATACCAAAGCGATTGCCTCAATGGTGGGGAAAATTAGGCCCAGACTAGATGCTTCTCAGTTCCCTCCTAACGAAGACTTAAAAAGTAAGCTTTGAAAGGATCAAACTGTTTCTAAGTAAATTAATTGCATCCCAGAACAAAGCTCAAGAGAATTTTTTTTTTTTTTTTGGCGGTACGCGGGCCTCTCACTGTTGTGGCCTCTCCCGTTGCGGAGCACAGGCTCCGGACGCGCAGGCTCAGCGGCCATGGCTCACGGGCCCAGCCGCTCCGCGGCATGTGGGATCTTCCCGGACTGGGGCATGAACCCGTGTCCCCCGCATCGGCAGGCAGACTCTCAACCACTGCGCCACCAGGGAAGCCCAGCTCAAGAGTATTTACTGAAGCACAAAAATATCCAGGACACCACAAGGTAAAATTAACAATATTTGGCATGCAATTTAAAAAATGACACTATGGAAAGGAGCAGAAATGTATGACCTACAGTGCAAAGATGAACCGACTGAAATGGTTTCAGAAATGATTCCGATAATAAAATTAGTAGACAGTTCATTAAAAGAGTTATTACTATTCCATGTGTTTAAGAAGTTAGAAGGAAAATTAAATATGGAAGATTTTTAAAAGACCCAGGTCAAACTTCTAGAAATGTAAACTACAATTAAAAAAATACATTGAATGGGATTCATACCAGATTACATGCTGCAAAAGCAAAGATGAATAAACTTGAATAAATAGCAGTAGAAACTATCCAAAATGAAACACTGTGAGAGAAAAGACTGGGAAAAAAATGAGCAAAGCTCAGTGAGCTGCAGGACACTTCAAGCAGCCTAGTAGACAGAGTGTTTGGAGTCCCTGAAGGAAAGAGAAGAGCAGAAAAAGTATCTGAGTAAATTGTGGCCAGAAGTTTTCTGAACTTGATGAAAACTATAAATCCACAGATACAAGATGCTCAACAAACCCCAAGCACAAGAAACATGCATACAGGGACTTCCCTGGAGGCCCAGTGGTTAAGAATCCACCTTCCAATGCAGGGGACTCGGGTTCGATCCCTGGTTGGGGAACGAAGACCCCGCATGCTATGCCACAACTAGAGGCAACTAAGCCCGCATGCCACAACTAGAGAGAAGCTTGGCACGGAAACAAAGCCCAAGTGCTGCAACGAAAGATCCCATGTGCCACAACTAAGACCAGATGCAGCCAAATAAATATTTTTTAAAAACTTAAAAAAAGAAGAAACATGCATACAACTACACCAAGGCACATCATGATCAAGTAGCTTAAAAACAGTGATAAAGAGAAAATCGTAAAAGAAGCCAGAGGAGTAGAAAACATTACATACAGACAAAGCAAAGATAAGGATAACTGCAGATTTTTCATCAGAAGCAATGCAAGCTAGAAGACAGTACAGCAACATTTCTAAAATACTGAAAAAGAAAAAAGTCAGCCTAGAAGTCTAACCTAGAAGTCTACTCAGATCAGACTGTCTTATCTCTGCTCAAAGTTCTTCAGTGATTTCCTGTCTAGAAGTCTGAGTCCTCTGTACATTGACTCTGCGACAGAGATGCTCATGCAGTAGGCTTATTGGGATGTGCTCTGAGGATCAACATCTGGGGAGGACTGAAGGAAGCAGCACTGGGCAGAGTAGATGCTGAGTTTTGACGCAGCCTCAACAGAAACCTTGGCTCACCCTATCGGGGGTTCGCAAATGGGATGTTCCTTCAGAGTGGCCTTGAGTTGGGGTGATGGTGCCGGGCCTTTGTACTCACGGGTCTATCATCGATTGGCTATGGGATGCCCCAGGAAGGGCACATGATCTTGGGCACGGCAGCTCCCTTGGTCAAGGGCAATTCCAGACTGACAGTGAGCTGAGAGAGCCAGTCTGCAGCACCCCAGGCAGCCAGGGAAATGAGTCCCTGGATTCTGAAGGAGGATCTGATGGCTCACCACATTGTCCACTATGCTTCCAAAAACTAAATGGAGAGAATCTAATCTCCTTAGCACAGCACACAAGGCCCATCATTAATGATCTTGCACAAGGTCACCCCCAGCTCACCACACACTATCTTCTCAGCCTGGAAGTCTGTCCCACCCTCTGCCCTGGCCCCACTCATCTGTTGAAAAACTCCTACTAATCCTTCAAATTACAGTCAAGTGCACCTCCTCCAAGAAGTCTCTTCTGGCCACTTTTGCAGATTCAATGATCCTTCTTGCCAGCATAGAGGTTAGAAGTATGCACCCTGGGGCCAGGGTTTGAATCCCAGCTCTGCCACTTGTTAGCTGTGTACGTAACTTAAGGCAAATTATTCAACCTCTCTGCATCTTAGTTTCCTCATCTATACAATGGGTATAACACTAATACGCTACCTCAAAGGGTTGTTATGAGGGTTAAATGAGTTAATATGTGAAAGGTCAGAACAGTGTCTGGCAGGAGTAAATCGTTACTGCTATTATTATTGTTGTTGTCGTTGTGGTTGCTGTTGAAGTTACTCAGTGTGCATTTGTTGAAGACAAGAAGGATGGAAGGAAGGGACCTGAGAGAGACAAATTGCAAAAGTATGCTCAGGAATGTTGAGTAATCCAATCTGTCAGAAGGGTAATAATAGCCTCTCTGGGCCCATATTGGGAAGAATGTTTCATGTCACAGTAAAGAGTGTGCATCTAATTTGCTAAGAGAAACGAGAGTTTGTCAACAGATGGGAGAAAGGACCAAAGAAAGAAAGGGCCAGGCTGAGCCAGGAGGTAAGGTGTATATATATATACGGCGAGGTGAGAGTTACAGGTGAGGGATGGTGTTAGAAGAAATGGGGGGGGCTTATGAGAGGATGGGTACAGGTGAGGGGAAATGAGTTTAGAGGAAAGTAACATGAACGTATGGAAGATTATGTGGGAAAATCAGTTGAGGCTGATGGGAACAGGTGAGGAGTGATAGAGACACGCTGGGAGTGGAGAAGATAAAGCAGGATGGAGACAGGTGAGGATTGTGGGGACAGGTAAAGAGTGACAGGGCCCTGCTGGGGGATGGGGGTCAAGCGAATGGCAGAGACCAGTGAAGAGAATCTATGATCAGAAACAGGTCCATACGAGAGAGAGTCCTAGGGCCGCAGGAGTGGAGAAAGGAGCAGAGTAGACTGTGATGTCAGAGCAAGGGCGGTGATGTAAGAGCCGGGGCGGTGAGGAGGTGATGTCAGGGCTGGTGCTGATGCTGGCGGCGCAGTGCATTGTGGGCAGCTCCCCGCTCTGCCGCTGCCGCCGCCGTCGCCGTCGCCCGAGAAGGATCCGGGCCGGGCCGGGCCGGGATGGTCCCGGTCGGGAGGCCGCCGCCACCGCCGCCGGAGGGAGCGGGACTCCCAGCACCGCACTGAGCCGCCCCCGCCCCCGCCCCCTCTCCGCCCCGTCCCCGGGGGATGCGCCGCCTGGAGCCGCTGCCTCCGCCGCCGCAGCCGCAGCCGCAGCCGCAGCGGGCTCAGAGCAGGTGAGGCGAGGCGAGCCGAGGCGAGGCGGGGCGGGGCCGGCCGGCCGGGCGGGGGTCGGGGAGGGGTCTCCTTCCGTGAACCCATCGGGCCTCTGGCCTGGCTCACCTCCCAGCGCAGCCTTCTCCAGTTCCCCCTCCCTGTGCCGTCTCCGTCTCCGCCCGAGGTGGGACGCTGGCCTACACAGCCTGGGCCGCATCCCGAGGCCTGGATCGGCGCCCTGCCCCCAGCACACCCACCCTCTCCAGCCTGTCCTCCAGGGGTTTTGCTCCTCGCTTCTCACCTCTGTCCCCGTCCCTATGGCTTCACTCTCCTGGCGTCCCTGACAGTCGTTCCCTGCTCTCTCCATAACCTCTCTCCCTTGTCCTCCCACCAGCCTCCTTGCCTACTTCCTCATCTCTTCAACTGTGCCCAGAAGCCCCATTCATGGTCTTGTCCCCTCTTCACCTGTCATGATTATCCCTCACCTGTCTCTGTCTTATGCAACCTCCTCCTCTGATCCTGTCACCCTTGTCCCCTGCATTCCCTGTGCCCCCTTCCACACCTCTCTTCACCTGTTCCCATTACCCCTCACTGATCTCCCTCACCTCTCCTTACCTGGGCTCCCAGATTCCCACACACACCTGGCTTACACCTTGCATAGGTGCACGCCAACACTTACATGCACATGCCATGATGAGCTCGCAACCACCTAGATATACACCCCCAACATACACACCTGCACGCACACACACACATCATCGGTCCCACACTCTCATACACACACACTTGCTGACAGATATAAAACCTCCTCCACAAGCCCTCTCTCTCCACACACCCATCCCTCCACACACTAAAGGGTCCTGAGGGGGCGGTCATGGGGCAGTCAGGTCCCTTGTGTCTGTGTCATCCAACCCTAGCCTGGGCTGAGTGCAGTCCTCTGAGGCAGAGAGTGGGAAGGATGGTGGGCAGGGAGAGGCAGGGAACCCTCATTTATCCTCCTGCCTCCACTCCCCCTTTTCCCACCTCACCTGTTCCTCTATGCTTGCCCATCTATAGAATGGGGGCAGGACTCACATCTTCCTCATCAGTCTATAGAATCCACCATCACAGGACTGGAAGGCCCACCAGAGGTCACCCTGTTTAACTCCTTAAGGCTCCCTCCCTACTGGTTCAATCGCTTCTTCGATCTTGTCCTCAACTTGTCTCTCCGCCTTTATTTCAGAATCCCCCATCGCTCCCTCTCCCTTCATCCTGCCACTGCTCTCACTGCCCTCTGAATTCCTGATGCCCCATTTGCCACTTGGCAGAAGGAAGGCAGAGGCCTATTTGATATCCTCACAGTCCTGATACTCTGAAGTTGTGTGGATTGGAGGAAACAGTCAGCTGAGTCATTTGGCAGAACAAGAGTGACAGTGTCCCTCTCCCTGAAGATCCCTCACAGCACACCATGACCTGTGGAAGGTTGTTTCCACGCCTTCGCTATCCCACGCTGCCCCTGTACCTGGATGGTCAGACACAGGAGCCCTGGGGAATGAGTCCATCCCAAGTAAAGACAGGCTCATGGAGTTCCCGCCCCATCCACTGGTATCTTAGGCACTTTCCTCCTCTCCACCTCCCCCACCATATCCAGCCTGAGGAACTTCCTTCTATCTGTGACTGTCCTGGGTCACTGGGAGGCCAGAGCCGTGTACTTATAAAAAGTGTAGGGGGAAGGGAGAGAGGAAAAGATCCACTCCTGTACCGGGGTGGCAGAGATCTCAGAGATCTCAACCCTGCCCACACACGGGCACATCACACACCAACAGACACAAAACCACACATAAGCACACGTGGACGCAGATGTACAGACACAAAGACACAGACACATAGACACACACAAAAAGACACACAAAGACATATACACACTCACACAGAGGGTACACACACAGACGCACACATGCGCACACTGACATTCCCCTGGGTAACCCTGGCTGGCTTTCCCAGCCCTCACACTTGGGACACTCCCCCTGATATCCAACTTCTACCTATCCGAATGCGACAAGAGCTGTGTTTCTTCCTTAGCAGACACAGAAAAGTGTGGGCAGAGGCTCTCTCACCCACTGGCCATCCAGACCCACTGCCCCCTGGCACATCTGCCTTCTCTTAGGTCGCTTCCACTTCCCCGCTGTCCTCACCTCCCCCCAGTTCAGCCTGCCTCTCTCCCTCTGAGTGGCCACAGGGCTGCCATACCTCTAAAATCCATGTCTTGAATCCATCGCCTTATGTTCACCCCGTCACTCACGTCCTTGCTTCTCACCCCCATGGCCGTGTCAGTGGTTTGGGCTCAGCTCTGAGTACGGTGGCAGCCTCCTCACTCAGCACCGTCCTCAAGGGGCTGTTGGGTAGCTCCTCATTTTCAGATAATCACATCTCTCATGGTTGATTGGAGGTCTCTGTCACTCCGGTGTGTGTCTTCCCTGGGTCACCCTTTGGTTCAGCAGGTCTCCCCTTTCAATAAGCCTCAGATACACAGTTCCTTGGGAACGGTGTGGCACGGGAAATGTGCGGGTGTGGGGGCTACAGATCGAATCCCCAGACTGGTCCTTCTTGGCTCAGGTCTCCCCGGCCTAGGCACTGATTCCAGTCTGGTGCTCCCCTCGGTCAGCAAGTCTTCCCCACATTAGTTAGCATGTCTCTTTGGGAAACCCTTTCCCCACAGCCTGTTCACAAATCATTTTCCTCTCCTTTTTCCATTACATGTGTGTGCCCATTGCTGGTTTTCACATCTCCAGTTTGCAGTTTGTATCTCCCTTACTGTGAATGGCATTTCTGTCTTCTCCTCTGACCTCCACTTGATTTTTACACAATGTTTCCCCCATTGACCCCTGGAGCATCCACCCAGTGGGCCAGGGAAAGATGCCTGCCAGGAGAATGGAACTCCCCTCCTCCATATCTGCAAGTGGGTCCCGGGTCCTAGCCTGCCCCCCTCACAGTCCCTCCCCACTCCCCCAGGTAGATGGCCCCCTCAGGGCAGGCCCTGCGGACACCCCTCCCTCCGGCTGGCGGATGCAGTGCCTAGCGGCCGCTCTTAAGGACGAAACCAACATGAGTGGGGGAGGGGAGCAGGCCGACATCCTGCCGGCCAACTACGTGGTCAAGGATCGCTGGAAGGTGGTGAGTGAGTGACCCAGCAGGGTAGAGGGACGGGTGGGGGAGGATGGGAGGAGAGGATCTGGAGACCTGTTAAAAGAGGTGCCTTGCCGCCCCTACCCTAAGAGGGAGGTGCCCCTAAGCTCATCTGCATATGGCTTGCAGGTCATTATTTTGCCTACACTTGTGGACAATCGCTTTCTCCCAGTGCCCTCTCTCCAACCCCGCCGTCTCTCACCCCTTTCCCCGCTAGGTCAAGTTGGTCGGGCCCAGCCTGCAACAACTCCTGGTTGGATGTCAGAGCAGGAGCTGCAGAGCTCATTGAGGGGAGGAGGGCGGGGGTGGGGGAGGGGGCCGTTTCTCTGCTGGACCTTGGAGAAGGGCAATGAGTGAGCCCCTCCTCTTCCGCAGAGGACAGAAAAGCTTGGGTTCGGGGAGAGAGGACCTGAAGGCGACTCCCACCGCATCCGCACTCCATCTTCTCTATCCATCCTCCTCCCTTCACTGCTTCCTGCGGCAGGTGCAACATGCCGAGACTCCATCTCCCAGCGTGCCTTGCTCCTCCAGCCCAGGACTTCGGGCTGCTCGGTCTGCTGGGAGTTGTAGTCCGAGCTCTTCAGGGCTTTGCCTCTCGGATGGGAGGGCGACACATGAGGGTCGAGGCAAAGGCAGTGTAGTGTATGTTGAGCGGAACCTATGAAAAATCAATCCCTGTCCCACCGCCCCCCTTTTCTTTCCGATGCTTGAGGGCACTCTGATGTCCTGTTTTTATGGGGGCAGGATGATGTGGGGCAGAATTTGGGGTGACTATGTGAGCTTGTGGGTCTGCCTAGGGTGGGTGCTCGGCTCACCAGAGGTGCGGGGTTGAGAGGAGAGTGGGGCCTGGCTGCGGGCAGGTCTCCATGGCAACAACTACCCAGTGGGCAGGTCTCCTAGTGGCCAGGGAGAGGGGCAAAGGTGGCAACGTTGTCAGAGATGTCTCTGGGACTGGAGGAGGTGAGGGATGGAGCTGGAGGAGCCCCGAGAGCTGAGGGAAAGGGCTGTCTATGTCCCAGAGGGGGACTTCCTGAGGGGGAGAGGAAGGGGACAGAAACTGGGAGAGGAGGAGCCGGGGCAGTAATCAAAGGCATGAGGGTCTGGCAAAGGGAGGCGTGTTCCTCCACGACGCCACCCTCACCCCCTCCGGGTCCTGCTCAGGGCATAGTTTCTGGCAGATTGGAGGCAGGAGGACTTTTGCATTGAATAGGTGAGAAAAAGAGGGTATTCATGCACATAGTGAAATTGGGTTAGAAATTTCCTGTGCTTTTTGAGGGAGGGGGTGGGAGATGAGTGGGGAGAGAAGTGGCGGGGGGGGGAGGGGAAAGGGGCAAGCCCTCAGTCTTTGCCAGGTGACCTCGCTTTCCCCTCCCTCTCTGGACCCTGGAGAAATAGAGAGGGTGGGGTGCCAGATGCCTGCCCTCAGCCAGTCTCCACGAGGGACAGACAGAGAGTGAGGCACAGCTCAGGAACCAAGAAAACTGCCCAGATGGGCTGTGCCAAGAGAAAATGAGGGTCCATGGCATTTGGTGGAGTATTTAAAAATAATAGCATTTTTTTCTTCTTGAGGGGTGCCCCTTAGAATCAGAACGTCAAAGTATAATAACAATAAAAACTTAGCATTTATTTTGAGCACTTACTGTGGCCGGGCGCTATGCAAAATGCCTTACAAGCATTATCTCAACAACCTATGGAGTAGATACTGTTATTATCCCCGTTTCACAGTTGTGGAAACTGAGGCACAGGGATTAGCTAACTTGCCAAGTTCCCGTGACTAGTCGGTGGAACCAGGTTTGTCTGACTGCTGGGGCAACAGTCACTGAACTATGTTGCTTCCTAAGAATTAGCCCATCTGAGAATCAGGATCAGAGAACGGAGGGAGAGTTGTGACATATATTCTAGTCCAACTCTCATTTTACAGAAGGGGAAAAGCAGAAACTCACCCCAGTTCACCCAGAGCTGGGCCAAGAAACCTGGTTTCCTTTTTCCTAAGTGAATGCTAGTCCTATTGTGTCATGTTTCTTGAGGTCCTTCGGCAGGGGAGAGGGTCCAGAAAAAATTTAGGAGGGGAGGAATAGGGTCTGGTGCAGGGAGGTTGAGAGAACATTCCTGTCACTGGGCTGTGGGCAAAGCTGTTTTGTGACTTTCGTGGACCTTGGGCACTTTTGCCCTTACCGGCCCCTTCCAACATAATAAAGTACTAAAGATTGCAATTGTATGACTGCATTGCTATAATGAGGAATAAATTAATACTATATAATAAAATTTTTTTGACCTAAAAGTTCATTTCCCCCTTCTGATTGTAAAAGAAATGAAAACATTTTCATGGCCTCCTAAAAGTATTATTAGGGTGCCTGCAGTACTCCCCTGCCCCCAGAGGTTCTGTAATGGGTGGGTGGAGGGTGAGGAAGGAACTAAGGAAAGAGAAACAGACTCTGTTTGGAAGTGGAGGTGGTAGAGAAATACCCTTTGGCATCCTGGGAAACTGGACAGTAGGTGTCAGAAATGTCTTGGGTGCCCCAAGCCCTCCTTACCATCTCCAGCAAGGATTTTGGAGCCTGGCAGATCTGGCCTTGAATCTCAGCACTCACACTGTTAATCACAGTAGAGTCAATGGTTCCTATTATTTCAGTTAAGACTGTGGGTTCTGCATCAGATTCCCTGGGTTTAAGTGAAACCCGGCTTTGCAACTTACTAGCAGTGTGAACTGAGGCAAGGTACTTAACTCTCTGTGCCTAAGTTTTCCTTTTGTGCAAAATGACAACTCCTGTGACCTTCCTTACCTGTGTTGCTGGGAGCCTCTGGGGATGAGCTGAGATGATGTCTGTGAGTCTGGAGCACAGAAAACGAGGTGTTTCCTCCACGTTCCCACAAAGAAAACCATAAAGGAATCTAGACGATACTAGAATCTCCCCTGAGTTTCACGTTCCCAGAGGAAGACATGCCATTGCTTCCCTTGAGTCTGCATCTGTCTCCTCCTGTTCTGAAATTCTGCTAGAAGTCTGACCTTAACTTTCATCTCAAGTAGAGAGGGACCCCGGTTTATCACTGTTCTTCCTCCCTCCTCTTTCCTGGGCACAAGAACCCAGCCAGCCTTCCACTTGTCTTCCAAATCTTCCCTTCATCCCTTCTCTCTTTTTCTAGAGTGTTTACAACTGTAACCTGCTGGGAACTCGCAGTCCTCAGCTCTGCCCTGCCCCCTATCTCTCACCATTCCCATGTTTCAACCACCATTAAACATTTATTGGGCATCCGCGTGCTGAATAAATGCCAAGGGGCGGGCTCAGATGCAGGAGGCTTAGAGTCAGGAGTTTACAGATGCTCAGAGCAGCCTCCATCCAATCATGAGCAAGCCCAGCTGCGGCTGGCATGTTACAAGCCAACAGGACACAAGTGAGGACTCTGGAAGAGGTCAGGCCACCCATGGGTGGGGGGCTCCCTGGAGAGGGGAGAATTGAACTGTTTAGCTTTTTTTTTTTTTTTTCTGTTGAGGCATTTTCTTTGCACAGATGTGTTACATCCCTAGAAAAAGAATTCCGGGATTTTCCCTCCTGTGTTTTTTCATCTTGCTTCCTCACGGTTCATGATGCCAGCTGAGGTTATCAGTACAATGAAACCACACTGACGGGACGGAAGCAGATTATTCTGCCATTTTTCTAGCTCTTTGAGCTGCACATCAAATCCGGGGCTGATCACTCTACACTTGTTTAGCCTGCCTGTGAGGTTCACAATAATTTTCCCAGCTCTGTGAGCATCAGTGATTTCAAACTCGCCAGTGTAACCATGCTTCAGCATCCCAGTTAGAAACTGGACGGTGACTTTGGAGCAGCAAAGCCTAATAAGAACCTGGCATTTGCCTCACTTTTGTTGATGCTGTTGAGAGCATCAGCTGGGACCTTTGTGCGCACCATTATGACGACACGGAAAGCTGGCGGAAAGAGGTGTACATCTTTCTTAAGCCAAATGAGTCCCAACTCGGAACTCAGCACCTTCTCCCCTGTCCCCCCATCATTGCCAGCAGCACCCTCACTCTCCAAGACCCCTGGGCCCCTGACTTAATCCCGCCCCGTAACTCAGCTTTGCTCATCTCCCCTGGCCAATTCCGCCTGTCACAGTTCTCCCCTCTGCCTTTTCTCACTGCCTGCCCAGAACATCAGAGCTCCACTGCAATGCTCCCTGGGAACACACAGAGTCTCTTCAAACCTCCATCCCCACCATGTTCCCCTGGACAGGAGGCTCACCCTGGTTTGGGGCGTCTGACCTGGGGCCTCGGGAGTGACGTGAGCTTCAGCAGGGGGCCTGGGCAGAGAACACCCTTTGCTGAGTCCCCTCCCCCCGAACACTTCCCTCTAAATGCTCTCTGCCCCTGGTGTCGTCTTTCAGGAGACTGCCAACCCCAGGAAGGGCTGGCCTCCCTGGGGGAGGGACCCACCTGAAGCTGCAAGGTTCTGGAAATTAGTTTGGCTTCTGGACGGAGGCGGCTCAGTCTAGGTGGGGGATGGGGGGAGCGTGATATTTATTGTCCTTAAAAGGCGTGATATTTATTGTCCTTAAAATGGCCCACGATGGCCCATTATCTCTTCAGAATCCTGCATCGGCTTGTCTCCTTGTCTCTGTGGAGTCTCAGGTCTCATAACTTTCCCACTGCCCACTCTGACATCTAGCCCCATGCGTGTGTGTGTGTGTGTGTGTGTGTGTGTGTGTGTGTGTGTGTGTGTCTGTGAATAGTTGTACACCCATGGACTGAGCTCTCTGTCTCCAGCACTAGGAGAGGAGGTGGGAGCACGGGTGGGTGGGGTGAAGAAGGGAGCCACGGGGTCCTCCCCTTCAAGGACAGCCCCTGCCCCCATCAGTGAAGGAAGTGACCCAGTAATGGGTGGGGTGAGGAGCTGTTCAGCCGATCCCTGTGTCCCCTATTCCCCTTTCACCCATCTCTGTAGCTCAAAAAGATCGGGGGCGGGGGCTTTGGTGAGATCTACGAGGCCATGGACCTGCTGACCAGGGAGAATGTGGCCCTGAAGGTGGAGTCGGCCCAGCAGCCCAAGCAGGTCCTCAAGATGGAGGTGGCTGTGCTCAAAAAGCTGCAAGGTGCGGGTCCAGGGCAAGATGGGAGGGAAGAGGTGATGGAGCCAGGGGCTGAGAGGTGATGGGCGAGGGGATGTGGGAACAGAGTCCAAGAGTGATGATGGGCCTAAGGGCAGGGGGAGGTGGGAGAAGTGGCCATGGGGCCAGGGCTGGGGGAACCAGGAATCAAGAGTGCACGGGAAGCCCACCTTAGGGCTGGGAGTGAGGAAGAAGGAGTAGGAGTTGGGAGACCCCTGTCTGTGTCCCTCAGGGAAAGACCACGTGTGCAGGTTCATTGGCTGTGGCCGCAACGAGAAGTTTAACTATGTAGTGATGCAGCTCCAGGTGAGTCCCCGTGGCCCGTCCTCCCTTCACTCTCCCCCGGGAGCTCTGGTGGTGGCTCCTGGGGTGGGATGGAGACTGTGGCCCTGGGAGGAATGGGGAGTGGCCGCAAGCCTTTGGGGCGAGGCTGGGCAGAGTGTCATGGCGGTGGTGGTCGGGTGGCAGCTGAGCTGGGCCTGTCCCCACCCCCACCCCCACCCAGGGCCGGAACCTGGCTGACCTGCGACGCAGCCAGCCTCGGGGCACCTTCACGCTGAGCACCACTCTGCGGCTGGGCAAGCAGATCCTGGAGTCCATCGAGGCCATCCACTCCGTGGGCTTCCTGCACCGCGACATCAAGCCGGTGAGGGCTGCCCCCTCCTCTGAAGCACACACCCCGCCTCCTCGCCTTCCCTGGGTCCCCTGGTTTCTTCTCCAGGGCAGTGGTTGGGTGGGGACAGCCTCTTCTACCCGTCGCCTCCTCCTGCTCTCCATCCCAAGTTCCAACTCTTCCTCTCCCCTGCCTCTCAGGAGCACCCCTGCCTGCCCCTTGGGCGTGCCGGTGTCCTCCCCTCTTTTCTCTTCTCTTCCTTTTTCTCACCCCTGACCTGAATAGTCCTTGAACCTGGAAAGGTGAAGGGGTTGGGGAAGGATGGAAGGATTGAAGAAGGAAGGGCGACGAGGGGCTGGGGCTTGGTAAGAGATTCCAAGTAGCTGATTTTGTAACATCTTGGATCTTGGTGCTTGGACCCAATTTAAAGTGGTGAAAACTGAGGCCCAGAAAGGTTGGTTGAATGGCCCAAGGTCACACAGCAAGAACAATGCTGGTCTCCTGATGCCTCAGAGCAGGACGGTTACACCAAGCCACGCAGCCCTGCTGGGAGTTCCAAGGATTTGGAGCCAGGTGGCCTTGGCTGGGTCACCTCTTGCTGTGTGATCTTGGAGAAGCCTGCAGTTTGCCCTCAGTTTCCTCCTATCTAAAATGAGCATAATCACACCTGCCCCTCAGATAAGGTCCGTGGCCTGCTGTACATATTGATGTTTTACTCTCACGTGAGTGTATGTGGGGTGGAAGGCCCCTCACCAGAGCTGTTTCTTGGTGTCCCCTGAGGTGGGCCTGGAGCCCCAAGGTTCACAGCTACTGTCTTCCCCCAGTCAAACTTTGCCATGGGCAGGCTGCCCTCCACCTACAGAAAGTGCTACATGTTGGATTTTGGGCTGGCCCGGCAGTACACCAACACCACAGGGGACGTTCGGCCCGTGAGTACCGCCGCTCACGGGAAGCCTGGCATCCTCGCCCCACCCCCTGACCTGGGGACCCTTCACCAGTTTTCCCTGTAGCTGCCTAGACAGGCCTGGCCCTGTGTTCAGTGTCACCCAGTGCTGGGTCCACACTCGGCCTGTCCCCCTCTCCCCCTTGGCCTGGGTGGATGCCACTTCCACACCCTGTGGTCTGCCTGGTCAAGGGCAGACGCAGGGGCAACGAGCAGGGTCGGGAGACGGGTTTGGGACTGGGCTTGGTGTGTCAGGTTGCTCCTGACCAGGCCGACTCGGGAGTGCCGTGGCGGGTGCGGGGGGTGATGGGGGAGGAGGCAGTCAGGGCTAAAGTAGGCAGAATTAGGCTTGGTAAGCAGGGTTGAGATGTGGCCGAGGCCGGGGCAGTGGGTGACGTTCCTGGTGGTGTCCTCCCCTCTGCAGCCTCGGAATGTGGCCGGGTTTCGCGGGACTGTTCGCTATGCCTCAGTCAACGCTCACAAGAACCGGGTGAGTGGCAGGGCGGGACTGAGGGATGTGGGAACAGTCAGGGCAGAGGTCAGGGGCAGAATATGCTGCTGAGGAAGAGAGCAGGGCAGGCAGCTGTGTTGGGAGGTGGGGAGAGGCGTGCAGGGCAGGGGCTGGAAGATGCCCCTCCAGAGACCCTGATTGGAAGAGGGCTCGGCGGGCGTCTCCCCTTGACGTCACCTTCTTCCTTGTATTGGGGATCCCCTCCTCTCTGTCCCCATCACAAACCTCTGTGGTTGAGAAAGCACACACGGAACTTTTGACTGTGGGATTCTGTGTGTTGGCGGGTCAGGAATGGAGCCGTGACTTCAGGGAGACCCCAGCTCTGCCCATAGGCACCCTGACTGGTGTCCCTCAGTGAAGGGTCAGCCTCCACTCCCAGGGAAGGACCTGAGAGCCATGGGTGACCCCCTCCCTGCTCCCACCCCCAGGAGATGGGCCGCCACGATGACCTGTGGTCCCTCTTCTACATGCTTGTGGAGTTTGCAGTGGGTCAGCTGCCTTGGAGGAAGATCAAGGACAAGGTGAGGGCGGTACAGCTGGGTCTGAGGGCAGGGAGGGCGTGTGGGGCAGCTGGGGCTGCATCTCCCAGTGCCCTCTTGTCTCCAGGAGCAGGTAGGGATGATCAAGGAGAAGTACGAGCACCGGATGCTGCTGAAGCACATGCCCTCCGAGTTCCACCTTTTCCTGGACCACATCGCCAGCCTCGACTATTTCACCAAGCCCGATTACCAGGTGGGAGCCTGCCTGCCTGCTCCTGCGCCCCCGACGCCTCTCTATGGGTGACTGTCTCCAGCGCCACCCATCCTGCTGAGGCCCTGCGCCCCTGCCGGCTTGGCCCTGAGCACCTCCCCCGGTCTTCCAACCACACGAAAGAAACTGTTGTGTGCTCTTGTAAACAGTAGTCACAGCTAAGATTTATCAAGAGCTCACCCTGTTCTCAGTACTTTTCCTGCATTAACTCATTTAAGCTTTAAAACAAGCCTTTGGTGATATTGCGTGTTCTTTATGTTATTATTCCAGCACTTAACAATTAATGAAGCCAAGTGCTTTCAAGGACTTTACACTGAAACTCTGCAGGAGGCCAAGTGGGATGATTATCCCCATCTCATAGATGAGGAAACTGAGGCCTGACAGCCTGGTTAGGAGCAGGGCAGGGCTCAGGCACATCTGACTCCAAGTCCAGTGCTCTTTCCAAGGCGCCATCACTACACCCCTATGGGACCCACTGATCAGAGAATGTTCTGCCCAGGATCCACTCTGTGCGAGGCACGGCTACACACCGCAGGGAGCACAGATAGTGTCAGGCACACAGTGGGCTCGCAGTGAAGGGGGTCCTGCTAGCAGAGACAACCCTCTGGAGAGAGCTAAGTCAGAAGTGGAAAGGTCTGTGGGGCCGCCACCTCCTGAACCCAGGGACCCAGTTGTTGGCAGAGGTCCCTTACTCGGGAAGGGGGAGGCCAAGCCCCCCAGGCCTGGCTCAGCCTCATGGGTTGCCCCAGACCACACAGCTTCGAGCACACCCTGTGCTGGGCCCTGGGCTGGCTGCTAGAAATGTAGAGGTGGCAGATAGGCCTGTGAACAATTCAAACCGCTGCTCTGTGCCCAATCGTGTGGGCGGGGTATTCAGGGAAGGCTTCAGAGTGGAGAAGACAGTGGGAAAGGCACTGCAGGCAGAGGAAGCAGCCTGTGCAGAGGCATGACCCCAGGTGGTGGGTTTGGGAAACTACTCCTGCTGCTTCTGGTGAGATGTGGAGGTGGCAGAGGAGGCTGGGGCTGGAAATCAGGGGACAGATCTCCAAGGGCTTGTGTCCAGCCAGTGGAGCTTAAGTCAAGATGATAATTTGCATGCTGATTTGCATACTTTGTGCATGTTGTCATTTAAAATCAATGTGCCCTTCTTTCAATGCCCCCTCGTGGCCCATCCCTGTCCTGGAAGGCCCCTCTCTTCCCCCTGCAATCCCAGCAACTGCCCCCTCCTCCTGGCTAGCCCCTGGGTCACCTCTCTGTCCTCCCGCCACCCCCATCCCTGCAGTTGATCATGTCAGTGTTTGAGAACAGCATGAAGGAGCGGGGCATCGCGGAGAACGAGGCCTTTGACTGGGAGAAGGCGGGCAATGACGCCCTCCTGTCCACGAGCACCTCCACCCCGCCCCAGCAGAACACCCGGCAGACGGCAGCCATGTTTGGGTGAGTCTTGGGAGGGGCGACGGGGGGCAGATGACCCCTGCCCCGAGGTGTCACCTGAGAAACCAGTCCTCTCCTCCTCTTCCTACCTGGACACACCTGGCTGTCTCTCCTGTTCTTGGTGCTCAGAAGCAGGGTTCTTGAATCCCAGGGAGCTCTGCCACATCTCTCCCTTCAATCTGGAGATGGAGGGGGCATCCTTATTTGGAGTTCTTGACCTTACTGGGGAGCAGGGAGCCCTGAGTGAGATTCCCCCAGCGCCACAGTCTGTCTGTTTCTTGGTGGTCACACGCATCCATTCAGGGAACAGGTCTTGAGCCCTGGCACCAGGCCCTGTGGGGGCTCCGAGAAGAGATGTGCAGCCCCTGCCCTCCAGGCACTCTTAGTTGAGTCTGGGATGTTTGTAATGGATGGGTCAGCGATTTCAGATCTAACTGAAAAGCACAAAGATAGAGTGGCCCAGGGAGGGGCCCGAGTGAGAAGGGCTCCCCACCCAGCCCTAGGGGTGAGCCAGGGGACACACTGCAGAGACTCCACAGGACTTGCCAGCACGTGAGGTGCCGGGTCTGTAAAGATATTGGTCCAGGAACTCCAAAGTGATTCTTTCTTTAGACCCATTTCCTAGTCTCAAGGAAGCCAGCCAGCGAAATGTAGTGGGGAGCTGGCAGGGCCGGAGAGCATCGAGATCTCCTGAATAAACAGAGCCAGGTGGGGCCGTAATTGCCCTCCAGCCCTCTGACCACCTGAGCCACCTGAGGGTGGTCTGGTCCCAGAGGGTTTGCAAGCCAGGGATGGAGATGGGCCTACGGACGCCCCGACCCTGCCAGACCTTGCCTGTGCCCACTCTCATGGGTGGCGGGTGGTCTCCAGGGCCTGTGCTAGAGGAGAGGGCACCCCTGCCAGTCTTGCCCACGGCCCCCTCCTGGCCTCCACAGGGTGGTCAACGTGACGCCGGTGCCCGGCGACCTGCTCCGGGAAAACACTGAGGATGTGCTGCAGGGCGAACACCTGAGTGACCAGGAGAACGCACCTCCGATCCTGCCGGGGCGGCCCCCCGAGGGGCCGGGCTCCAGCCCCCACCTCGCCCCCCACCCCGGGGGTCCTGAGGCTGAAGTCTGGGAGGAGACAGATGTCAACCGGAACAAACTCCGGATCAACATTGGCAAAGTAACTGCAGCTGCGGAGGGGGACGCGGGTGGCCTTCCCCCTCCCACCTTGCTCCCCACCCGTGGGCCCCTCTCCCCAGCCGCCTGCCTGCTCGCCCTGCCTCCCTGGCCCGGCCCCATCCCAGGATCACCGGCATCCCAGTGCTCGGACCTCCCTCTCTCTCCTTCACCCCAGAAAACCACCTGCCCACAGCTGCCCTGTCAGCCCCACTCATGGAGCTCCCCTGCCCTGCAGACCCCCTGTGTGGTGGAGGAGGAGCAGAGCCGAGTTGCGGGGCTCCCCGGCTCCCCGGTGCGTGTCCCCCCAGACTCACCGACAACCCCAGTCCGTTCTCTGCACTACCGGAGGGTCAACAGCCCTGAGTCGGAGAGGCTGTCCACGGCGGATGGGCGGGTGGAACTGCATGAGAGGAGGTGGGTCTGGAGCCAGGGGGATGGTCAGGGGCCCCTGGTCCCCTCAACCTTCACACGCCTGGTCTGGAGGAAAGTTCAGATCCCAGGCAGAGGTGGGGGGACCTTGGAAGCGTTAAGAGGGTTCTACTTGGGTCTGGGGTCAGACTCAGTTAGAGTCAGTGACCAGCCTGGAGAGGGGGTGGGGGATGCAGAGGGTCCGGCTCAGACCACGGAGGGGCGTGGGGCTGGAGGAAGGTGTAGGAGGAGGTGAGAGCTGAGATGTAGGTGGGCGTGCTTCCAGAACCTCTTTCCCTGGGGACTAATCACAGATGCCTCAGAGCAGCTGGGGCCTTCTCCAGGCCCCTCCCCCTTCAGCTCTGGGGGAGGGGCCTGGAGAAGGGTTCGGGAGTCCCTGAGGAGAAGACAGACCAAGTTTTGGGGGTCAGGCCTCAGGGATCTGAATGTCAAGGAGGGACCTGGTTGGTGGGTGGCAGTGTTGGAGAGTTTAGACTTAAGGTGAGCCTTTAGGATGGGGGATGAGAGGGTGGCTGGTTGGCCTTGGGTGGCTGATGGCCGCTAGGGACCAGGGTCCCGTCCTCACCTTAGATCTGATGGGTGGGACAAACTCGGGTGGGAGACATGACCCCACCTCCCTTGGCTCCGGGTGGGGCTTCACCTCACAGCAAGGCGGAGGCCTTCTCTGTACCAGGAAAGAGGTCTCTTCCTGGGGCCCAGCCCTGGGGTAGGAGGTCCCTGCCTCCTCATGCCCCACTTCAGCCAGGAACCCCCCTCTGGACTCTGCCCCGAACTGCACGCCCCCTCTGGGATGGGCACAGTGCCCCTCTGGGGTGTGGAGACGCCCGAGTCAGGGCAGCCCTGTGCCAATCCCTGTGGCGACCCCAGGACAAAGAGACGCAGGCCCTGTCCGGAGGGAGCCGACAGCCCTCACACACACACTCACATCCACACACACCCCCACGCTCACACACACACACACTACACTCACACGCACACTCTCACACTCACGTCCACACACTCACACACACTCACCTTCACACGTCCACCGCACTCACACTCACACGCATACTCTCACACGCACACACACTCATTTTCACACGCCCACCACACTCACACCCTCATACACACACACCCTCACCCCACACTCACACTCTCACAGGTTGAACTACCCGGGCCAGAAGACCACATTTTCATCCATGGTCGCCCAGAGGGTTCAGGAAACAGGGAAGAGTCAGGAGGGGCAGTTTGGGAGGGATACGAATGGAGAAGGGAGGTGGGAAATGCCCTGAGCAAAGACAGTCCTGAAGAGCACATTGGTTTGGTTCAGACTGAACCCTTGTTTCAGGGATGCTGGGGAGAGGAGAGGGCTGAGGAGAGATTTTCTGGAAGCTTCAGGATCTCAGGCAGGGCAAAAGCATTTGGGGTGCTCTGGGGCACTTGGGAGCAGGAGAACCTATGAAGCTGGTGAGATCAGGGTGTCCCACCTCCCTGCTTTCTTCAATTCCCGCTCCCCCCACAGTCTTCGGCCCCTCTCCTCCTCTGGCTTCCTTTCTCCTTCACATCTATTTAGACAAACCATGCTCTTGGGAAAGGAAGTGACATTAGCCACTTACATGGGAGTATGAATGTAAGACCTGGGTGACCTCCCTCCGGGGGTTTTATTTTAAGCCGTATGAACAAATTGATAAAAATGTTGTGCAGATTGGAGTTGGCAGGTCCCACATAGGCTGGGGTATGATGTTGAGAAAGCCCCACAGGAGGCTTTGATCTCTCACCCTTCCCCTCACAGGCTCGATGCAGGGGGGAGGATGGCAGTCCGCCCCCTGTCCGCAGCCTGAGTGTGAGTGAGGCCTCTGTGGTTCTCAGGGGGGCACCCTGGCACCTGGGAGAGGACAATTCTTCCTTGTATAGCATCCTACAACCAGGAATACTCTCACCTTGGGGCTGGTACTCCCCAGTTGAGAACCTCTGCAAGTAACGTGAGATTCACAGCACAGGTTACGATAACGATGGAAGAGATGTCCCCAGGTAGGATCCGGGTCCCAGAAGCAAAGGTCAGAAGGGACCCAGCCCCTGCCTGGCAGAACTCGCAGTCTCCTGGGGTGGCAGATTCGTAAACATACACATGCTCCTCTCTGTGACGAGAGGGGACACAGGCAGCGCTGGAAAGGCAAATTAACCCCCATCAATGCAGGAGGGAACAGCTCCCTGCAGGAGGTGACATCGAGCTGGGGTGGACAGCAAAGCGTGGGAGGACAGGCTGTGTGTGGGGAGTGGCATTCGTAAAGGCACAGAGGTGTGAGCAATTCGTGGAAAAGCAGATGAATGTGAGATGGGTCTGGCTAGGGGAAGGGGGAAGTGGGGCCTTTGGCTGGTCGTCAGGGGCCTTGAATGCCAAACTAAGGCATGCGGACTTTGTCCTGGGCTGGGAGTCACTGGAGTTTGCTGGAGGTGGTGAAACCAGCCAGGTAGGCTTGAAGGGTGGTGGTAAAAGAGGCTAGAAAACCATCAGCAAACTCGAGGGCCAGGTGGGTGTGTTTGCCCTGGGTGCAGCGGGAGAGAGCCCGCGTTGGGTGGGAGCCCTAGCTGGGCAAACATCAAATTGCCTTTAGGAAAATCAGAAGATCCAGTTTCCTGGGCGTGGTTTGGAGGACAGTGTTCCTTGGGCACAGGAACCGGATTTTACTTTTTGCCTGTTTAGATTCCTGGAACACAGTAGGCATTCAAAAATGCATGTTGGGGCTTCCCTGGTGGTACAGTGGTTGAGAGTCCGCCTGCCGATGCATGGGACGCGGGTTCGTGCCCGGTCTGGGAATATCCCACATGCCGCGGAGCGGCTGGGCCCGTGAGCCATGGCCGCTGAGCCTGCGCATCCGGAGCCTGTGCTCCACAACGGGAGAGGCCACAACAGTGAGAGGGGTCACGTACTGCAAAAAAAAAAAAAAAAAAAAAAAAAAAAATTGTGTGTTGAATGAATGACTAAATGAATGAATGAGATCTTTGCAGGGACTGAGGTTGGAGGGTGGCAACCCAGGATGTGGCTGAGCCTGGCCCAGGGTGGGAGAAGTGCAGTGGTCAGGGGGTCTCAGGCATCAGCTTCCACCTTGCCACCTCCTTGGTGGTCCAGAGAGGCTGGGCACTGAGCCCCACGTTGGGTGGCTTTGCAGGTCACGAATGGATCTGCCCGGCTCACCCTCGCGCCAGGCCTGTTCCTCGCAGCCGGCCCAGATGCTGTCAGTGGACACGGGCCACGCCGACCGGCAGGCTAGCGGCCGCATGGACGTGTCAGCCTCCGTGGAACAGGAGGCCCTGAGCAATGCCTTCCGCTCGGTGCCGCTGGCCGAGGAGGAGGACTTCGACAGCAAGGAGTGGGTCATCATTGACAAGGAGACAGAGCTGAAGGACTTCCCCCCGGGGGCTGAGCCTAGTACGTCGGGCACCACGGACGAGGAGCCCGAGGAGCTGCGGCCGCTGCCCGAGGAGGGCGAGGAACGTCGGCGGCCAGGGCCGGAGCCCGCCGTCCGGCCCCGGGGACGCGGCATGCACACACTGGCCGAGGAGGACCTGCGGCTGTTGCCGGCTCAGCCCCTGCCACCCCAGCTGAACCAGGCCGATGGCCGGTCAGAGACATCACAGCCCCCCACGCCCGGCAGCCCTTCCCACTCGCCCCTGCACTCCGGACCCCGCCCTCGACGGAGAGAGTCGGATCCCACGGGCCCTCAGAGACAGGTAAGGTTGGGCTTGCACCCCACTCCCCACGCCCGACGCCCGCAGTCCTGGCACGTAGCCGGGAGTGCTCCTGTGTGCTCCCTGGGGGCTGCCGACTAGCACCAAACTGTTGCAGCTCTGATGAAGGGAGACAGGCTTAAGGGTCTGAAACCAAGCTTATGGGGGCAGCAAGGCTTCCCAGAGGAAGTACCTCCCGTTTCTGAGTTGAGTCTTGCATTCTGGGTGGTGTCAGCCAGGTGACATAGCAGGAGAAGGACCTCCCAGGCCAAGGCGACAGGGTGTGCAAAGGCCCAGAGGTGGCCATCAGAAAGCACTGCTCTGCTTGCACTTCGCAGCACATGAGGCTGCGCGGTGGGTCCTGGTGCCCTGTCTGGGAGGGCCTTGGGGTTGGGGCTGGATTCTGAAGCCTTGGTGAGCCACCGCAGGCTTTTAAACAGGGGTGCGACATGATGACATGGGTACTTTTGAAGGATCCCTCTGGCTGCTGTGTGGAAAATGGATTGAAGGGGCACAAAACTCTCAGCAGGAAGGCCACATGGCAGGCGCCAGCGGGAGAGTGTCCTGGTGGCTTGGACCAGGGTGGGGACTTTGGATTTGGGGCAAGGTGGATGCAGCCGAGAAGTGTTGGGTGAGGACTGAGGGAGCTGTGACGGAGCAGAGGGGCTCTCCACTGACGCCCGGTGTTCCGGGTGGGTGGCGGTGCCGTCACTGAGTGGCTTTAAAAGGAGTAGCACCTCAGCTTTGGATGCAATGACCTCGTGGTACCTGTGGGATGTCCACTGTGGAGACATCAGTGCTCAGCAGAGAGATCTCGGCAGGAGATACGGACTGGGGGGTCTTGTAGTCCACAGGAGTGGATGATGTCACCCAAGAGGACACCCGAGATGGTGGGGAGAGCCAAGGGTGAAGGCAGAGCTGGGAGGGGGGAGGTGAAAGGAAAGGGAGCCCTTGAGAAAGAGTGAGCTGAAGGGGTCAGAGCGTGGAACACCTGGGGAGAGGGCTCCTGGAAGTCAGCGAAGGAGCTGCTGAAAGAGGGTGAGGCCAGCAGGGGATGTCCTGTGGTCAGGGCAGGCTCCATGCGGGGGGTGAGCCCTGAGGACCAGGACGCTCAGACAGTGATGGGGAGAAAAGGAGCCTGGTCAGCAGGGACCCTAAACTGGGCGCAGGGGCGGGCATGCTGGGGGCCCTGGGTGGACCCGGTCAGACTGCCATGGCACCTTCTCGTGTGGGAGGACTGCGGGACAAGGCAGGACGGGCAGGGAGGGGCCGGATGGTGGTTGCATCATAAATGCCAGGGGGAGGGTCTGCAGCACGTCTCATGGTATTTTCTTCTGGCAAACATGGGGTGTCAGAATAGGCAGCAGGCCACTGGCCAGGCCTGGCTTCTCTGTGTGGGGTAGAGGCTGACCTCTGATCCAGGAATATGGCTCCAGCACTCACCCTGGGTGTTGAATGGGGTCTGTGCTCCCTCAGAGGACTGGGGAGAGCAAGGAGGTGATGCTAGAGGGCTCAGGGGCTGTGCCGCGTTCCACTGGACTGTCCCACGTCGGGGGCATGCACGCAGAAGGCTCTGGGAGATGCCAGGTGCAGGGCTGGGGCCAGTTCTGCTGTGTGCTCAGAATCGGGAGGTCTGGCCGGGAGATCGCAGGTGCTCTGGAGAAGGCAGCTCCAAGTAGGGCTGTCTTTACGCCCTATCCCTGTGTGTACAAGAGACAACCTCTGACCCAAGATCCTGAGGAGTGTTCATCCTGGCCTTGGCCTGGACACTGGAAAATTGGGGGCTCAAAAAGTGGGGACCATGAGCTTCCACCCAGAGGGGTCCTAGCCAGCCTGAGTTGGAGGCTCAGCTGTGGCAGGATGTGGGCAGCACGGTTGTGTTGCTGACCTGGACACTGCCCACCAGAACCAGCACTGGGAAGCAGGAGAGGGAGCAAGACCTGTCTGGGCTCCCTTGCTCCCCTCTCATTCATTCATGCACTCATTCATCACCCAGTCATTCCCTATTACTGAGCATCTACACTGTGCCGGGGACCGGAGGCATCAGAGATCAGACACACAATAGGTCGTGCTCTTGGGACGTGCAGAGTGGAGGAAAGGAGACGGGGGGTGGTGTTGTGGGGTGGAGAGGAAGCCCAGGATTAAAATCAGGAGGCCGAGCTCTGGACCTGGGCTCTTCCAGTCCCTTCCTGGTGACTGTAGGCCAACTGGGTCTCAGAGTTGGGGTGCTGAGCTATCTGGGAGGTTTTTCTCACCTTCAGATGCACCCCCCTTGTCCTAGGAGTCAGCCTCCCACTGGGGAATTCCAGCCAAGGGGGTGAGGAGAGATTTGGGGGAGCAGACTCAGGCCTGTCGTACAGTCAGTCTTGGGCTCAGGTCCTCCTCGTGACAAGGGTGGGCATTGCCTGTCTCAGTGAGCGATGAGCTGATGAGTCGTGTGAGCCTGGAGGGGATGTTAGGTGTGTGCGGGCCTTGGTTTCCCCACAGTGTACAGCATTCTATGGCTGCGTGTGTGCCATAGAATGTCGGTGTCAGCTTACCCAAGAGCGTGCAGCGGTGTGTGGGCGTGTCCATGTGTGTACACACGCATGTGGGTGCACATGTCAGAGTGTCTGTGTAGAGCGTGTAGTGGGTCTGCGAGTGTGTGGAGATCCATGGAAGCCTAGAACGTCACAGCTGGCAGGGTAATCATCACAGTGATAGTTCTAATGAGGATATAAGAGCTGGCACTGCTCCCGAAATTCCATATTCTACATGCGTATTCCTCACAACAATACCGTGCAGAGGCCATCCCCATTTACAAGGTAAGGAAACTGAGGCTCAGAGTAGCTAAGTCTTTAGCCCAGGGTCACCAGCTGCTAAGTGGTAGAAGCAGGATTTGAATCCAGGCAGCTGGCTCCAGGGCTGTGCCCGGAGCCACACAGTCTGAGGCCTGTGTGTTTAAGAGAGGAGCAAACACAGGCCAGAGAGAGCAGATGACTTGTGTGGGATCAGAAAGAGCCTTTCTGTGTGTGTGGGGGGTGTATGTGTGTGTGTGTGTTGCATGCACACATGTGTGTGCGCCTGCTGGCTGGACTGTGGCAGCAGGTGTGCCTGTGGGCGTGTCATTGCGTGTGGTGCAGCCTCTGTGTGTGTCTGGGTTTGAGCACATGGGGCAGGACATGTCTTGGAGTATTTCAGTACAGCAGGGTGAAGCTGACTCCTTCCTTCGCCAAGGGCAGGGGAAGAGGGAGGAATGGACTGGCACATTTTTTCCTTCTTTTGGTCTGGAAAGAGTCCTGAGCCCAGCCTGGGTGGGGGATCCAAAGCTGGCTGCACCCTGGAATCACAGTTTGTGGAACTCCCCCCATCCTGTAATGTAACTAGATTAAGCGGCTCAGGGCAGGCAGGAAGTCTCTATAAGGACCCCACCCTGCCGCCTTTCTGCAAGGAAGCCCTCCTAGTCCCAGCTCCGTCGGCTTGGTGTCTGGCGTGTGAACTTCCTCCTAACAGCTCCTAAGATAGGAGCACCTGCAACTCTGTCACCTAACCCCGTGGGGAGCAGGGACGAGGATAACGTGGAACCAGGCAGTTTTAGAGCATCTATTGTTCTTTGGTGTGCATAGCATGGTACTTTAATTTTTTTCTTACACACACCTCGTTTTCTTCTCTCCGGAATTCACGGTGCAAATTAGAAGCGACCGGGAAAGCCAGGGCAGAGGAGAGAGCAGCGGACAGAGTGTGTGATTTGGGGGAGGGATGTTTACCCTCCTTCGCGGTTGTCTCTGGCTGATAACCCAGGGGGTCAACATTCCCTGAGTACATGGACATTTGTTTGGCAGCCCCTAGAGCATTTCCCTGCCACGTGTGCGAGGGGCTGGGGGACAAAGATGAATCGGAGCTCGCAGTCAAGGGGGTGGGGTGGGGATGCAAAGGTGGAGACACGATGTTTACAGTCAAGGGACATAGGGAGATAACAGAGAACTTTCCTCTGCTAGGAACAGGGAGCCAGCCTGCCTGGGAAGCCGGGGTGGCCTCAGAGACATGACACTTCAGTGGGGCGCTGAGGACAGGGAGGTGGCCACAAGAAGTACCTGGCCTGAAAGGGCAGGAGCACGCTGGGATTAAATCCCTCTGGCAGCTGACCAAACTCTGGCTGAGATGCTGAACTTGAGCCACCCGCCTGTGCTGCTAGAGGGACTGTGGGCAACTGTGGGTACCTCTGGCCCTCAGTATCCCCAGGTGGGCCTTGGACCCCTAACCCTCAGTGCAGACAGGACCGGTTCAGAAGGATCCTAGACTTGACCACAAAGAAGCTGGAAGGGAAAGCAGAGTGAGGGCAAAGACAATCCTACAGAATATTCTGTCTCCTCGCCTTTCTGCTGGAGGTTCCATACCGGGTCCCTGGACCCCCATTCAATGGCCTCAGGGGCCCCCTCCTCCTCAGCCCTCTAGCAGCTGGCCCAGCCAGTCCTCACTGGCCCCGCCTAAAGATATGTAAACTGGCCTCAGTCCCAGGAAGAGCTAGGGTTCAGGATGGGAAACATCTGATGACAGCCAAGTCACCATTTCCATCCCCATAAGCCTGGGACACTGAGCCCCACTTTCCCTTTTCCCTTTGAGGGCATGAGGGCAGCAGGGCACAGGCGTGATTCTTCCCAACCGTGGCCAAATGAGGCGGCCACACCCTGCCATGTGGCTCGACCTTGCAGAGGACAGGGAAAAAGCCACCTTGGAGAAATGATTTCAGTCGACTCCTCCACCCTCCAGTCCTCTATCCCTTTCTTCATTCTCAAGAGTGATTTAAAGGGTGATAAAACAGTTCACATGACACAGCATTTACACCATGGCCAGCACTGTTCCAAGGGCTTTGCATATTATAACATCTGATCCTTATAAAGGTCCTATGATGTGGGAACCATAGTCACCCCCATTTTACAGATGAGGAAGCTGAGGCATGAAGAAGTAAAGTAACTTGCTTGAGGTCACCCAGGTAGTAAGTGGTGTAGTTGGGATTCAAACATAAGTAGTCGGACCTCAGAGTCCTACCCTCTGCTACGTTGTCGCTGAGACCCTGGCTGCCCCTGTCATGGGGGCAGGAGTGCCACCTCAGAGGGCATGTAGCTGGTGTTCTCTAGACCTCATGAAGGGCATGGAGTCCAGCCGGGAAGACAGATGGTGCACAGATGCTAATACATTTTAGAGCGGCCTTCCTGGGGGGCAGGATTTCCCCAGCCCAGAGGGAACCCCGAGCTATGTAGAGCTAAGCCAGGAAGGCATCCTGGAGAAAGTGAGTGACCAAGGTCTCTGCAAGGAGACCATGGTGTGAGGAGGAGGCCGGGAAAGGGCACTGGAGGCCGGAGCCTAGATTGTGAGGCAGGAAAGTACTACAGTCTGCACCCCTCTGCACCCTGCCGGACCCTGCCGACCTGCCCGGGACGCCGGTGCCGCAGGGGCTGTCAGCGGTGGGGTGGCCCCCCGAGACGGAGCTGTCGAGTCTGTGCCTGACGCCTCTTTTCCCTCCACTCTCTTGGTCTCTTTCAGTTGGAGGAGGACAGACTCTCGGGGCACTCCCTCCCGCGGTACAGCCCCCTGCGACGACTGGCGTCCTCCGTTTTCTCCTCCTCCACGCTGGAGACCGAGCATTACCCTCACCCTGGCGGCGGCGGCTCCTCCGGTTCCCTCATTCAGCGCAGCCGCTCGGCGGAGAGCAGCCCCGTGCGGGCGCCCCACCGGCGCCACGCGCCCCTGGCCGCCGGCAACCACAGACTCGTGCCCTCGGTGCTCCGCATCTCGCGGTCACAGCTGCAGCAGGTGTGGGCCCGCTTCACGCACAAGACCTAGGCTGGGCCCCCCCCCTCCTGGAGGGGGCAGGTGGGGGGGGGGTGGGGAGCAGGCAGAGACCGTGGTTCCTTCCCAGGACGCAATAATCACACACTCATACACCCTGTCCCTCCCCATCATGCAATACAGCCCCCTATAACGTTGGCCCAAGGTACTGTAACGCCCCGCCCCTCACCCCCCATCGTCTCCCTTTGCTTGGCGCCAGCCAAATGGTGCAGGGAGGGATGGGGCTGTTGGTGCAGCTTCTGGGACAGGACAAGGGCCCTGGGCTGGAGCCACTAGTGAGTCCAGAGTCCAGTGGAAACCAAGGTGTCAGGGAGAGGCATGCTGGGTCAGAGTCAGTCTGGAATGAGGCTTATTCTTTTTAATCTGTGATCTCTTGGCATAGTTGGGCCTGGTCCACCCTTGAGGGGAGTGCCAGGAGACTGGGTCCCTCTTGGTGTGCTGTGTGTCTGTCTATCCGCGTGGGGCAAGGTGTGTGGCCCTGTGTGTGAGACGGGGACCTGGCCAGCCATATTTGGGGCTTGGTGGGAAAGTGCCTCTACACTCAGTGGTATGGGAGGAAGCAGCCCTGTAACCCAGGGAGCCCTTCCCATGCCATTGTCACAGAGGACAGAGTCCTTGCCCTCCCACATCTCAACCCAGGAGGCCTGGAGCTCAATCCACTGTAGGCTGCCCGTCCCCCAAGGCATATGTGTCACCATCCACTGGTGGGATTGGTTGCCTGGCCCAGCTCCTTAGGAGCTGAGTAAGTATGAACAGGGGCCTGGGATCTGCCTCTCAAAGCGAGCTGGAGCCTCGGCGTGAAAGGACCCCGTCTAGTAGCAGCGGCAGAGAGGGTGGTTGTAAAGGATGAGGTAGGACCTGTGAGCTCAGGACAAACTCCAGACACAGCAGTCCCGCCACTGCCCCTCTCAGAGGGTGACTCATTCCTGTGGGTGCTCCGCCAACCTTTTTGCCCCCCAGGGGCGGTGGTGAAGACAGAGCAACAGGGCACCTGGTAGGCTGATCAGATGGGGATCTGGAGATGGGTGGGGGATCAGGATGCCAGATTGCTTATGCTCTTTCTGCCTGTTTCTCAGCACCCTACCTGGCACTGAAGGGACCCCCAAGGTTCTCTTTCTTCGTTCCTGCCCATGTCAGCCAGCACCTCTGTTCCCCTGGGGAATGCGGCAGTGGTGAAGATGGCTCCAAGAAGGGCAGTACCTGTATAGGGAGGGAAGGAGGGGAGGAGACCTGAAGGTTTGCAAAACGTTGACTGCAGTAAGGTTGCATCTGTGTGTGTGCTTGTGCGCATGCAGGGACGCTTATGAGTACGAGTGTGCTTATGTACGAGCATTTGTGCATGTGGCAGGGTTGTCACAGATAGATGCTCAGGCCGTGCGCTGCCATTTACATAGACCCTAACGTGAATGGCATCCACTGAAGGTGCACAGTGCTGCAGTCCTGTGTGTGTGGGTGTGTATGAGTGCACATGTGTGTGTGTGTTAGGGAGTCAGAAACATGTCTGTGCAGTCCTTGGTAGTTTCCTATGTACCTACTATCATCCTGGCTCCTCTTTCTCCCTCCTTCCTCTCTTGATGTCTGCTTCCCTCCCAACTCATCTCCCTTCAACTCCTGTCTCTGGTTGCAGTAGAGGCCTCAGGGACCCTGCCCCAGCCTAGGGATGCCGTAGTGGGTGGGCAGTGCCCCGAGCCAAACTGTTCTCCTACGTGGCTTGTCCATGTGAGCTAAGCCTGCACCCACCACTCTCCTTTCTCCAAAATCTGTTTCTTTTTGAGGATATCTGGGCCAAGAGCACCCTCTCCATCTAGGGATGAAAGCCAGACTCGGGCCCACCCCCATCCTGACTGCTTATTTTTGAACCTCCCCAAGTCCAAGCCTCTGTTGCCCTCCGGGATGTTTTGTGTGGCTCTGCATCCTGCGTTGGCAGAAGGTAGAGGAGGGTCAGGGTAGACCCTCAAGAAAAGAGGGAAAACACAAAGCACAAAGGTGAGGGGGTGGGATGGACAGTAGCCCTACTCCCCGTCTTCTGGCACTGCCCCCCTCTCTCCCTGCTACCCTCTGGCCCTCTTTCCATCCTCTCCAGCTAGTGACAGGGGCTGAAATGAAGAGGAGTCTGTCCACCAGCCACTCTAAAAGTCAGCAGCAGTGGGGTCAGGGCCCCTGTTATCTGGGACTAGATGAAACCAAGCACTCTGTTATCCGGCATTTCCTTCCAGAGGGGTCCACTACCCGACCCTGAGCACAGCTCCCACTCAGTGACCAGCACCCTGAGGTGCTCTAAGATCCCAAAGTGCCTTGTGACATATCAAAGACGGTGGCACTAGCTTCAGCCTCGTTTTAGCATTAAACACATATTTGTTTCCAAAGCTTTTGGAGGTGGGGAATCCTGTTTAGCAACCCCAAAGTGGCTGAATTTTCAAACACACACACACGCACACACACGCGTGCACACACACACACCAGAACTGATAGCTGTGGGAGAGGGTGTGTCCTTTAAAGTAAGATCTTGATTCAAAACATTTTGTCCTTTGGGGGACATCCTTTTACGTGTCCTCCGTAGTGGAGGAGATACTGTCTTATAAGCCATAAAGCTCTGAACTAACAGGAAGTGATCTTGATAATATCGAGATTATCTCAGGGCCCCTGCCCCAGCCTAGGGATGCTGTAGTGAGTGGGCAGTGCCCTGAGCCAGACTGTTCTCGTGGATGTCTCATCCATGCGAGCTAAGCCTGCACCCACCACTCTCCTTTCTCCAAAATCTGTTTCTTTTTGAGGCTATCTGGGCCAAGAGCACCCTCTCCATCTAGGAGTGATTACCTTTTGAGGGTAGTTCTGACTTTAGGAACATCTAAGGCCATTTGAAGCCATGTGTGTTGCAGCAAGTTCATGTGCAGCTCAGCCGGCCCTGCGTGGTTTGGAGCTGGGGCACCTGTCTCTAGGTCCCAGGCTGGGTAGGGACCTGCAGTGTCGTCAGGCTCCTTTGGGTTTCCCAAAGAAGAGGTCAGCGTGTTTCAAGAAATGATACCCTGCTTGGGGAAAGCACATAGCCTCCCCAAGGTCGGCTTTGAAAAGAAGCAGTACTCTTTGTTGTATTGGAAAACGATATTTTCATACTTTAAAGTCACACCCTGCATGTAGTGGTGGCTTCCAATTATGAATTAATTTATTTTATTTAACAGTCACTGGCACACAGAGCTTATTACGTGCCAGGCAGTCATCTAAGCACTTTACAAAAATAACTTGTTTAATCCTCACAATAGCCTAGGAAGTAGATCCCAGGATTATCTGCATTAAATGGATTAATCAGAATATCTACTTTACAAAAGCATATTAAAAACCCCACCAATGCCGAATAACTGAGGTCTTGTTTGACGGGAGTTTTAAAGCATTTTAGTCTGTGTATTGGTCTATTTACTATTTACTGTCCTTTCTGGTTGGCCCCTCCTCGCTCTATCTAGGAAGAAGGAAGTTGTCTATGAGTCAGACTCTCCTTCCTTCTCCATCCCAGAGTCCAGGTGGGGGTCACTCCAGAGTACTGGGGTTGGTTGAAATGGCTGGACCCTGTCTCTCCAGAGACCCCAACCTCTCAATCCCACATGGCCCCAAGCATCCCATAGCAGCTCTGGGGATTAGATGGGTGGAGTAAGAGTTCTGGTGAGAAAGCAGGTGCTCAAAACCCTGTCCTCAGTAGTATTGGTGGAATCCTTGGGGTCAGGCTCACAGGCAGGGCAGGTACTGGCATTGGTGACCACTGACCATGGAGATGTGATATGTCACCAACTCACATGTCAACAGGAGCCAAGCAGTGTCAGGGAGAGGGCGCTTGTGGGGATTGTGGTAAACAGAAGGACCACCACCAGTCCTCAGCTCAGCCAACTGTTGCCAGTATCTTCCAATTTTTAAGTGAAATCTCACAATTTTTAATTAGTGGCATCTAGTTTTTTAAAAGCAACAACTTTTTAAAGAAAAATCACTGTGTGAGCTGAACAAAACCGGTTTACAGGCAGAGACCCTGAACTCAGTTTGAACCTCTCTGAGCCTGAGGACTCACTCACGCCCCCAAACCTATCCAAGGCTGTAGCGCTCAAATGGGGGCAGTGTTCTGCCCCAGGAACTCAAACTGGGTGGGCTTCTTAAGACAAGGCAGTTCGTGGCCAGCGGGGCTGTGTGCCGGGTGCTGTGTGTACATGTCAGTGAGCTCATGGTGTGTGTGCCTAAGTGTGTGTGTGGGCCGGTGGGTTTGTTCATGGCAAGTGGGGTCCTCCTCAGAGGACCAGTATTTTCTCTGTGGGACAGGAAACTGAGTCAGTGAAAAATGCTCCAGTAAATTCTCAGTAATGAATAGACACCCCCCACCCACTTAAGGCAGCTTGGGTCACAGCAATAACCATTCAACACTCGCCCCTGCCGCTAGCATCCCGAACCCAGCAATCTCCTGCGTTTCCAGTTGTGGGGAAAAGGGGAATAGCCCTGCCCAGCACAGGGGGGAATGGCGGAAACTCTGAGCCATGCTGGCACCTTAACCCTTGCTCCCCCAGCCAAGAGGGGCAGGCCCCTCCAATCCCAGGAAAAGCCAGGGCTCCTCTCTGTGGAGGGGCCCAGGACCCTCCTTTGCTATTTCTCTCCTCTGCCCTGCTTAGATCTCCTTTTCTGGGGAGGGGTGGTGCTGTCTCCCCAGGCAGTGGTTGGGGGGGGCCTGGGCTACTGGGGTGTGCAGAAAGAGCTGTGGCAATGTGTCTATATTGGGTGGCCAGGGGAGGGGACCATGCTTAGGGAGGATATGGGGGCCCCTGGCTGTGGGAGCATGATGCTGTATCTCCTGCTGTCCTTCGGTTGATTTGGTACCTGAGGATGGAAGAATAGACCTCTAAGGAGGGCCCGAACACCCCACCCCACCCCAAACTCCACTGAGATTCCAGCCCATAGGGCAGGAATCAGCCCACCCCCATGGGCAGTCCTTGGTAACAAGGAGTGTGGCAAATCACTCTTCTTAAGTTGGGGGGCACGTCCCCAAAGTTTGCATTATTCCCATTAGGGACAGAGGTGCCCCCTGGGACTGGTGGGGTCAGCCTCTGAAAATTTTAAAGCATCCTTCTCCCTAAGGGAGAGGCTCCCGGTCTGAGGACCACATCCCTCAAATATCCCAAATGGTTTCTCACACCACCCAGTGGGCTTCCCAGCTTAGGGAGCCCCTGGGCTTGAATGGCCCCAGCCCCCCAAGTGAGTAGTTAAGAAGCAGTGGGGGAAGAGGGGCAATGAAGCCCAAAGGACTATGGGAACCTTTCTAGACCTCCTCCGCTTCCACTTGGTTCCGCCGTGCGTCCCACCACGTACCCTCCCTTCTACCTGCACAGGCTCTGAGGGTGGGGGGTCTTGGGGTTCACCTTGCCACGACTAACAGCCCCCCCCTCTCGCTCACACACACACACACACACGCACACGCACACACACACACACACCCATACACCCATAGCTGCAGGTACACTTCATGCACTCTCCGGACAGCAAACTAGCAGCCCCCCGCCCAGGAGAGCACGAGGATCGTGTTTCCGGGCCCCTCTCACAGGTTTATCACTGTATCGGGACCCCCATCTACCACATTCCCCTTTGTCCGCGACCCCTGGACCCGCCCCCGCGGCCGTCGCACCACGAATGTACGTTCAGTCTTTTTAACTAGCTGCTAAGCGGCGTGATTAGGGTACCGCCAGGCCTCCGAGCCCCAGGGCTCGAGACCCGCCCCTCACGCCGCCAGAGCTGCCCTCCCGGGCGCCCCGACGTGTGCGCCCGAGGGGGTGTCAGCCTCTGCGCCCCGCTCCCGCCGAGCTGCCTGCTGCTAAAGTCCTCCCCCGGGTTATCGCCCCCAGCCGCCCGCCGCCCCCGCCCCGCGCTGTGCTTGTGTTAGCTTCCCCTCCGCAGGCTCTCGGTCGCAGGGTCCCTGGCCCAGGGCGGGGCGGGGCTGGAGTGGTAGCTCGCCCCTCAGCGCTTCAGGGCAGGATGCTGACGAGGGCTGGGAGTGGAAGCTGGCCAATTCTCCGGGCTCGAAGAGCCCCTGTCGCCCACCCCTGATTCCAGTTACCTCACCGCCTACAGAGCTGCCCCCTCCCCCCGCTAAATAACTGGCCTTGCAATTGGATGCCAAAGAGCCCAGAGTTGAGGGGGACCCAAGCTTTGAGCCTAGGTCTCTCAGAGCCACCCAACACCCCCTTTTGGCCCAAGCCCCTGCGTCCATGTCTCCTGCCCCACCCCACTTACACCACTGAGGGCCCTGGGGGTCCCCAAACATGCCCCCACTTCCAGCTCTTCTCTCTTCCCGCCCCCGAAAATAAAACTCAGGGACCAACATCTGCTTCCTTTGCACTTGCTCCGTCGACCCCTGCCCCCACACTTGGAGGGGCTTCCGAGGGTGAAGAGGCGGGGTTCGGGGCCCATGTGGCTGACAGTACTGAGCGAGGAGAGGGCTGGCCCCTGCCCCCTAAGAGGTGAGACTGGTGGAATGGGGGAAGCTCAGCCCTGGGGCCCACCTGAGCCCTTTCCCTCCAGGGACCCAAGGAGCCCCCTCGCATTGTTGGGAGACACTTCCTGATCGAGGTGGGGAGGGGAGCGAGGGATAGGAAGGGGATTGGTGAGAAGACCTCCCTCCCGGAGGTCCCGAATCCCAGCCTGTTTATTCCTGGGCTTCCCCACCCCATCACACCCCCCCCCCCCGCATTTTGTACTGCAATAATACTGTATTATAAGCTTGCACTATTTCCCGACCCCGGCCAGCATAAGCATGCGCAAAAAACTCAAAACCACACACACACAGGAAGATGGGACGCTTTTTGTTTTTCTTTCTCTCTCTCTCTCTCCGGGGTGCGTCCTCAGTGTACAAAGCGGCGTCGGGGGCGGGGGCGTGGTCCCGGGCCCGGGTAGAAGAGCATGCACTGAGACCCCGCCCCTAGACTGCGAGTACTGTACAAATCCAACACTTGAAACTGACACGCACACGCGCGGCGCCGCCGGGGAGGGGGGTGGGACACGGCCACGCACCCCCGCGCACACGGCCACGCACAGGCGGGGGTGGGGGGCGCCCCGCCTTCAGGCGTCGCTGTGCGAGGGATCTTGTGCCTTTTAAAGTCCCTGTATGTTAATGCAGACAATCCGGAGAGCTTGTGTACTACCAAATCCTGATTAAAGACGCCTTCCAGGAACCTGCGCTGCGCCTGCTTTCTTTCACCCTCCTCCTTCCTAACCCACCATTCGATGCAGAGCCAATTCTGGGGTCGCCGGGCTGGGCAGAGGGCAGGGTCTAGTCTTCTGCTGACTCAGGGATGGGGTGGGGGGCAAACTCCAGATCAATGGATCCAGTCCCATTCCTCTTACCTCCGCTAAGACGGGCTAGATCGGGAAGGGACCGGAGGTTTCAGCCTAGTTGGACTTGAGCAACCCTCAGGAGGCGGCTGGCTGTCTCCTTTCATCCGCAGGAGGGCTTTGGGGGTGGACTCTGGTCTTTGGGGCCGACTCCAAATCGCCAACTTGCTGGAGGGGGGATGCAGAGTAGGAAGGTGGGCGTACTAATCAATTTACTATGGATCAGACAATTGAGGCCAAGTGTGTGCTGGGGGTGGGAAGCCAGAATGCCAGAGAGCCCTGTGGGAGGGAAGGGCACGGGAGCCTTCCCCCGCCCCCTGCTTTAATGGGGGGTCTGAAGTAGCCCTGGCCTGGGGGAGAATGGTCTGTTGAGGGGGATCAGTGAGAGAGTGGACTGTGCAGAGCCAAGGGAATGCAGGGATAGAATGTGGGTTGAAGGAGAACTAGGACAAGGAGAGGGGTGGGACTCAAAGGAGAGGATCGCAGAGACTTTGGAGACTGCAGAGAGAGGGTGAAAGTGGAGGGGGGCTCACCCTCTCTCTGTCCCCCACCCCACCCCTGCAAGCCTGCAGCCACAGCACCAAAAGAGGAAGATGCTTTTCTCGGGGCCTAAAGCAAGTGTGTGGGTAGAAGAAGGGCAAGCTGCAGCTGCATTTCTTGACCCGCAGAGCATTTAGAAGGTCCCCATGCTGTCAGATCCTTGCCCTGGGGCAGCCAGGGAGGGGTTGGGGACACTGAGATCTGGGGGTCAAGTATGTGAGGATCTGTAGAGACCTAGGGTAGGCAGCTGCCTTCCCAGGTCATCTTACCCCTTCCACCCAGATGACTGCCACAGGCCAGTGTGCCCGTGGTGGGTGGCAGCCCTGGGCGTGGGGTGGAGGAGCAGAGGGAGGGCTCTTGGCCTGGCAGATGTGGTTTGAGAATAGAGACCCAGACAGACAGATGAAGAATCTGGGAAAGGCAGAGGTGGGCAGAGGAAGCTACCCTGTTGACTTCTCATCTCCAATTTTCAGTCTGGGAAATTATGGCAATTGGGGGGGGGTCCCCTGGGGAGGAGGGGAGATGGGAGGTATGCGCTGGGCAGCCGCTGAGGGAGGAGATGGGGCACTGCTGTGAGAGGCACAAAGCCCTCCCCACCCTGCAGTGAGGGAGAGGCGGGGTGTCAGAGTTCACACTCCTCTTGTCCATCGGCAGCCCCCCTTCTTTGCCCTTGGGACTGTGGGCTGATGTGCAGTGCACAATGTCTGGGGCTGGCTAGGGTCCAGGCAGGAGAGTTGCTCAATGCACGCTGTGTGGGGATGGGGGTATGTGGAGTAACCTGTCTCCAGCGTCAGTAGCAGAGAAGTCAAGGCTGAGGAGAGCCCAGTTTTGTTGGTGGCAGGGGCAGTTGGGAGTCTGGTCCGTCTACCTCTGTTCACTTCTCCGGCTGACTGGAGTAAACACGGGCTTGGGCTCAGTTCTGAAGCTGGTGAGGCCACATGCCGCTGCTCTGGGCTCCGCGGAGGCAGGGGCAGGGCTGAGACTTTCATTCTCTCTGTCTCAGCTCCAAAGGCCTGCCTCTCCTCCTCCCACACTATTCACCCTCACCACATCTGCCTTTGGCCAAACTCCATCGGTTCACCAGGGAGCTTTGAAACAGGTTTCTGGGCCTCAACTCTGACCTACAGAATCTAGGGAGTAGGACTCAGGGCTCTGTTTTTTTAAAAAGCACCCCCAAGTCACGTTGTGCCAAGCATGCTGGAGTACCACGATAAGCAGACTGGAATCATAAAGGGCCACTGCCCTGGGAAGGGAGCAGGAAGGTGTGAGCTTCCCCAGACCCCGACTTCCGCTTGGTGACACCCAGCACTGTTTCTTCCCTCTGAGATAGACTGGGAGAGTGTCACTGCTGTCCCCCTCCCATGGTGTCCTCAGGCCTATGGGGCCAATCACACAGAGGCTATCCAGTGACCGTTGGCTGATTGAATGAGCACAGGATCACATGGGCAAATGGATGAATACTCATTGGGCACAGGCATCCAGGAGAGGCCAGAAAGGGTGTGGGAGGACCTCCCGCTCTCTGAGGAAGGAGGAACTTGAGCCCAGCCCTGGCCCTCCCCAACATGGAGCCAGATGGGGAGGGGCTTTGAAATAGAAAACCCAGCATGCCCAGGCCAGGGTGGGCTTGGCAGTGATCCTTAGGGCAAACCTGTCCCTACTCTGAGGTTCACAGCTCTGCTAAAGGGCAGAGGGTCCTGAGTTTCTCCACGTGGGAGGATGGGAGGCCGGTGAGGCAGTGGAGAGAGTTCTGAGCTCTGGGCTGCCCTGGGTGGTGTGCTTTGTGACTTGGGCATGTTGATGCTTCTCTCCAAGCCTCAGTTTCCCCGTCTGATATCATCAGCGATGCCTGATTTCCAGCTCTCATCCCTCATGTGATGGAAGGGGAGGGCTTTGAGATGAAAGGAGAGAGGGTTCCAGCTATGATCATCTAATGTGGGCACTGTGAGGAGAGGATCCATCCTACGGATGGGGCTTTTCCTGAGAGATCCAAAAACTGGCCGGATGGCAAGGGAAAAGGTGATTCTAACAGGGCTGCCCGAAGTGTCAGAGATGGGACAGGGAACATAGGCAGAGGTTCTGCTGAGAAAGAATGGCTTGGTGGGGCTGAAGGACATCCCTGCTGGGTAGGATGTATCTAGTGCTGGGTGGGTGAGCTCTGAGCCAGACAGGATAAAAACATAATCAGGACACACCCCCGAGTGTGCTGGGGTCCTGTCCAGTGTCTGATGCTATTTTGTCTTGCATCACTCCTCCCCACTCCATCAAGGCCTCACTGATGGTCTGACTGTGAGGAAGATTATGGCAGTTAAGGAGGGGAGAAGTCACAGCCTCGAGCAAATCTTGGGCTTGGGGATTCCTTCCCCTCCACCAGCCTTTGGGCTGACTGCACAGAGACCTCAGCTGGGAGAGCCCCTTCTTTCCCCACCCCCACCCCCCGCCCACAGGTGTGGCATCCAGGAGTTTCTGGGGTTGAGGAAGGAATCAATGATCTTCAAACCAGAGTGAGCAGGGTGGGGGTAGGAGGTGGGGGGCAGGGTGGGGAGGGAGCTAACATTTATCAGTCAACCGCTGTAAGTCAGCCTCATGGCTAACATGACCTCATTTATGGTCACAGCCTTTGTGGAGAATGCATTATCCCCATTTAATTTCCTAATCTAAAGATTTCACACTCCATGGAAACAAGGACCAGATCTGTCTTGCTGATCCACAAATTCACAGCCTCTAACACAGCGGCCAAGGCAATAGACATTCAAGGACTTCTTGAATGAATGAATGAAAAACCCTTAAGAGGCTCAGTGTTTATCAAGAAAGAGAGCCATGTAAACACGTGTTTGTGAAATAGAGGGTGGAAGGTTCTGTAACGGAAGGATGTGGGAAAACAAGTAGAGTGATGAAGTCGGCTTGGTGGGTGGACAAGAAGCTTTTGGGGAAATGAGCTGTTTTAGCTGGGTCCTGGAGGAAGAATAGGAATTTGTCATGTCAATAGAGAGAGTGAGAGGACCCCCTGGGCAAAGGAAACTGCCTAGGGAAAGACCCAGAAGTGTGAGATGCATGAGGCATTTAGAGAACTGCTGGAACGTAAGTGGGGGACCAGAGGGTCCTGCTCAAAGTGAGGTTGGAGCACAAGGTAGGAGTCAGATCATGCGGTGGGGTGGGGACAAGTGGGGGGGGTGGGGATGGTCATGTGCCAAGCCAAAGACTGAAACTGTCTCCTGAGGACTGTGGGACCCACCATAGGTTTCTGCAGGTTTGAAGCAGACAGAAATGGGATCAGATTTAAGTTTCAGGAAGATCACTTGGGCAGCTGTAAAAAGAACGGATGGGCAATGCAGAATGGAAAAAGGCTGATGGCTGGGGAACCACGAGGCAGGACAGGGCTGTGCCCAGGGGCATAGGGCAGCAGACACAGATGTTCAAGAGGAATGCCTGGCAGGACTCCCTGAGAGTCTGGATGGCACCTGAAGGTGCTGGAGCCCCTCCAGGGCTTCTGGTCTGCATGGGTTGTGTTTAGGAAAACAGAGGCCCTGTGTGTTCAAAAGGCTAACAAAGTGCTGGATACCATCAGTACCATCCCACCAGGAACAAAGCCATGTCCGCCCTAATGGGGCCTGGTGCATTGTGGGTGCCTGGGGATGTGTGTGATTGACAAGGGCAGAGCTAGAGAAGACACAGCAGCTGAGGTCCTGGTGAGATGGTCAGGCCTTTTGAGTCTGGAAGGAAGGGGGCTAAGGGCAGATGTGGCAAGAATCTAGAAAACCAAGGACATGCCATCACATTGGCAAGAACTCTGCACAAAGCTTCAAAGGGTAAAACTTAATCAAGTGAAAAGAAACTGCCTTTCACAGGCTGGCTGTGAGTTGTTGGAGGAAGTGTGGACTCAACACATACCTACAGAGGACTGGAAAATTCCTGGCTGACAGGCAGGTGGGAAGGGGGCTGGAGCTCCAGGGGCCCAGCCCGCACGTCAAGGGGTGGAGGACAGCCTGAACTTTGCCCTTGTCTGACAGGTTCTGGTGGCCCTGGTGGCCAGCTCCCTGGCTGCAGAGGAACTGTGCCCTGTGAGGAGGCAGTGAGGGCTGACCCAGACACTTGCTGCCTCTCTCTGGACCTGGTTTCCTACATGGTGGCTATGATGGCTTGCAGTTGTCATTTTCTTCTGTTGATTGAACTAGAGCTGCCTCTGGGTTTCAGGATACACATAGGATACAGAAGAGTGGGGGTAAATGGAAGGCTGGTAGACAGAAAAGCCACCAGGATCAAGGCCTGGGACCTCAGGGGACCTGGAGCACGAACACAGTTATTCATCAGAGATTTATTGAGCACTTACTAGGTGCCAGGGACCATTCTAAGCCCTGGGGACAGAGCGATGAGCAAAACAGCCCCAGCATGTGCTCTAGTGGAACTCACAGTCTCGTGGGCCTCCTAGCCTGGGAGTGCAGTCAGGCCTTCTCCGGCCCAGGATGGGGGGGTGACCTCAGTGGGTCCCTGTGTGTGCCCCTTGCAGGTATTCTCCGTGGCGCCCCCGTTTGAGGTGAATGGTCTCCCGCGAGCTGTGCCCCTGAGCCTGCCCTACCAGGACTACAAGAAGGATCTTTCCGATTACCGCGAACGGGCTCGGCTGCTCAACAGGGTCCGGAGGGTGGACTTCTCGCACATGCTACTTGCCACCCCGCAGGTCCCGCTGGCTCCTGTTCAGCCTCAAACGAATGGGAAGGAGGAAGAGGAGGAGGAGGAAGAGGAAGAGGAGGAGGAGGAGGAGGAGGAAGAAGAGGAAGAAGAAGAAGAAGAGGAGGAGGAGGAGGAAGATGAGGAAGAAGAGGAGGAAGAAGAGGAGGAGGAGGAGGCAGTGGCCCTGGGGGAGGTGCTGGGGCCACACAGTGGCTCCAGCAGTGAGGGCAGCGAGAGGAGCACGGACCGGAGCCAGGAGGGCGCCCCGTCCACGCTGCTGGCCGATGATCAGAAAGAGTCCAGGGGCCGAGCCTCCATGGCTGACGGGGACCTGGAGCCTGAGGAGGGCTCCAAAACGCTGGTGCTCGTCTCCCCTGGCGACATGAAGAAGTCGCCTGTCACTGCCGACCTGGCCCCCGACCCTGACCTGGGCACTCTGGCTGCCCTCACTCCTCAGCACGAACGGCCCCAGCCCACTGGCAGCCAGCTGGACGTGTCTGAGCCAGGCACCCTGTCCTCTGTCCTCAAGTCTGAGCCCAAGCCCCCTGGGACCGGGACAGGGCCGGGGGCTGGGGCAGTGACCATAGGGGCAGGGGGAGTGGCAGTCACCTCCTCACCCTTCACCAAAGTCGAGAGGACCTTTGTGCACATTGCAGAGAAAACCCACCTCAATGTCATGTCTTCTGGTGGACAAGCCTCCCGGTCTGAGGAGCTCAGCGCTGGGGGGGAGCTGGGCCTGGAGGTGCCCTCTGATGGAAGGGCTGCGGAGGAGGGGGCCTCCGTGTACCTGGAGAACGGCATTGCCCTATCAGGGCTGGTGAGCTGTGTCCTGTCCGCCCCCCCCGGGAGCAGCCCCTTGGAGGTGACCACAGACTCACTGCCCAATGGCCCAGCCCTTGCCGATGGGCCAGCCCCAGCGTCCCTGCTGGAGCCGGGTCCCGAGAAACTGGCCACCATCTCCCCCAGTCGCCAGGCCAGGCCAGGCCCTCGCCCCAGGAGCCGAATCCCTGTCCTGCTGTCTGAGGAGGACACAGGCTCGGAGCCCTCAGGCTCACTGTCGGCCAAAGAGCGGTGGGGCAAGAGGGCGCGACCACAGCAGGACCTGGCGCGGCTGGTGATGGAGAAGAGGCAGGGCCGCCTGCTGCTGCGCCTGGCCTCTGGGGCCTCATCCTCTTCCAGTGAGGAGCAGCGCCGTGCCTCTGAGACGCTCTCAGGCACAGGCTCCGAGGAGGACACGCCTGCCTCTGAGCCCGCGGTGCCCAGGAAAGCCGGGCGGGCAGCTGCCACCCGGAGCCGGATCCCCCGTCCCATCAGCATCCGCATGCCCACGCCTGCCGCAGCCCAGCAGCCCCCTGACAGACCCCAAGGCGCGGCCCCAGCATCTGACACAGCCATCACCAGCAGGTGAGAAACTGCTGCTAGTCCCAGGGCAGGCAGAGGGTGACTACAGAAGGCCTCCACCAGCAGATGCTTCCCTGGAGCCAAGGGCCATTGATAATTCAGGAAGGACCCTCAGCCACACCCCCTGTCCACCACCTCCCCAACTAAGTCTCTCTTCTGACTCAGGTCCCAGCCCTCTCACTGGGCTCAAGGGAGTGGCTGCAGTGAGTGTGTCTGGAGGGGTTCCAAGGAGGCCAGGCTTGGGAAAAGGTTGATGGGGGCCAGTGGGGTCCACACACAGCCTCTGGCGCGCCATGGGGCATTTGAGGCCAAAGGATAAAGGCCAGAATAGTTGGGAGAAAACATTATTCATATTAATATAAACATGGGTATATAATAGAGTAGAATGTAAAATCCATGCGAATTTTAAAGATAAAACAGAGACATCAAACAAAGCCTGGAGCAAGCTCTTTTGGTAGCAGCCTGGGAGTGTGTGGCCCTTAGAGGTCCCGTTCTGGAGGATGGGGCACCATGCCTCAGTTTATCCATCTGTGCCAAGGTCGCCTCAGTTTCATCCAGCTCTGAGGATGCAGGACTCTGGAGCTCAGTGCCCAGGGAGATTCTGAAAATGTCTTTTTGTTTCTTTGCCCTCCTCTTGTCTCTTGCCTTCTACCCTCCGCACCTCCCGCAGGCTCCAGCTGCAGAAGCCCCCAGGGACGGCCATTGCTGCTGACCTCCGTCCCAAACAGCCGTGGCCCGGGCCCAGGGCGAGCCGTGGCCCGGGCCCAGGGCGAGCCCAAGCCGGCACCAGGCCCCCAGCCCCGCGCAGTCCCGGCCTCCCCGCCTCCTCCGCGCACCATCCCAGCGCCTCCCCCCGGAGCCGGTCCCTGTCCCGCAAAGAGAGCCCCTCCCCCTCGCACCAGGCCCGGCCGGGGGCCCCCCCACCCCGGGGCGCCCCGCAGGCCCGGGCCCAGCCTGAAGGCACCCCCTCCCCGGGGGCCCCCAAGAAAGGACCCAGAGGGAAACTCCAGACTCAGCGCGCAACCAAAGGCCGGGCGGGGGTTGCGGAGGGTCGGGCTGGGGCCAGATAATGACGCGCGCGGCGCTCCGTGGCCCCTCACCCTCACCCCGGCCCCCCACCTGCAGCCGGCCACACTGGAACAGCTCCCAGCACAGCCTTACGCGCCTGACGCGCGCCACCCGCGGCCCCAGCTTCCTGCCTGCACCCGCGAGGACGCGCGCCAGCACACGCCGCGCCCACCCGCCGGCCCTGCGGAAGGGGACGCGGCGCCGCGGGGGGAGTGTCCGCCTCCCCATCCTCCCCTGTCTCCGCCCCTCCCCCTGCTGCCCTTCAGGTGGGGCAGACTCACCCTACGCCCCGGGGAAGGCTCAGCGACTCTTCACCAAGGACTCCACGAATGGGGACGCCCTGCTAACCACCAGGCCTCTGCTGCTCTCCAAGCCCCCCCAGGGAACTCTGCTTACACATCCTGCGGCGCCTTTCCCTCCTCCTGACCCTCATCCAGCCAAAGCTACACGCCCCAACCCTTTCGGAAAGGCAGCCTCAAATTCCAGAAGTGGGGGCTCCAGCCTCCCACTAGGGGTTAATCTCACATCTCCTGGGAGCTGTGGTGGTTGGAAAGGGCTCTTCTCAGCTGCCAGATGGGGGTTGGGGAGGTGAGACCTAGGAGCCATTGGTCTACTGTGGTGTGAGGAGGCAGGTCTGACCTGCCCCAAAGTCAGTCATCCTGGACACCCCTGTAGGAGGCAGTGGACAGGTGATGGGGGAAGGGTGCTCCCTTGCGCCTCTAGGGTGCAAAGACCCCCTCCCCCTTAGTTTGTGTGGGACCTCAGTGGGAACCGTCGAGTGTGTGTGGGCTGCCTTCCTGGGCAAGTGTTTCCCAATGGGAAGTTAGAGGGGGGCTTTAAAAAAGGTTTCACCCCTTCCCTTTGTCCCCGGATCTAGTGCTCAGGATCCCTCACCATCAGGAATTCCTTCTTGCCATCTAACCTCAATCTTGCCTACTGCAGTTTCAGCCAACTTCTCTCTCTCCTGAATTCAGTGGAGGTGGAGAACGGCTGGTTATCATCTTCTCTGCACTGGCCCTTTGGAGGTTCAGGGACTCAGTTCTAGCTGGGTTACCATCCCTGTCCTCCTGCCTGTGGGGAGTAGGCTGGATCAGACCATCATCTCCCCCAGTGGGAGAGAGAGCAGAAATAGGCAGACAGACAGACAGCTGGCCCCTGGACTCAAGGCAGAAAGGCCCTTTTAACTTCCAGATTGTATGCTTGTGTGATAGGTCCAGCCCCAGTCCCCTCCGCCTCCAGCTCACCCTTCGGCCTGTCCCCTCTTGTCCTAATCCCAGCCCATGTGGCCGAGCAGTCCCTGCAGCGGGTGAGGCCTCTGCTGCTCCGTGAATGGATATGGGGCCTCCTCCTGGGTCTGGCTCCTGCATAGTTCATCCCAACTCATCATCAGCCTCAACTGCCTACATCTGGGCCAAGGGGCTGCAGGAGGGATAGCCAACCCTGCCTATCTGGGACAGGTCCCCTGCAGGCCTTCTCCATCCTCAGCACACACAGCCTCTGTCCCCTGGCCTGGCCCCTCTGTTCTTCCCTGGGTCATAGACAGCAAGGCAAGACAACCAAGGGAAGAGGAAGAAAGGTCCCAGCCTGCCCCAGTGATCTGGCAGCATCCAGCCACCATCACTTAGAAGGATGCCCGTGAGGAAATTGGCCCCGAGAGAAGCCTGGTGGTGCCAGCTGAAGCCCCTGATGGAGAGTCGGCAGCTTGGGCAGCTGCTTCTATGCCAAGGTGGTGGTTTCTCTGCAGACCAGCCCAGGGGAGGACTCCAGGGTGGATGGCCTTCGAGATTCACCCAATGCTGACGCAGAAGCTCCCAGAACACTCAGGAAACCTCTCCGGACAGAGCCCTCTTTGTCAACCCGAGACCCTCCCAAGGCCTCTGCTGCCCTCTGGATCCAGCAGAGGGGGTGGAGGAAGGGCCACTCCCTCCCACCTAGAGCTTCTCCGAATGACAATCAGCTCGTGCCAGGTGGGGACCCGGGCATGACCCCTGGTGCCCAGGTCCTGGGCCTGCTCCTTGCCACCAACCGAACTGTGAATGTAGGGCCCCCAGCCTCACCCCTGCCCCAGGACCAACAACACCCTGGTTTGGTGTTGGGAGGGAAAAGGGGGCGGCCTGAGAGAGCCCCAGGCCCATCCTACCCTCTCGCTTCACCCAGCACTGGAGCTGGGCAGAGACACAAAACCCTGTCTGCCTTTGGGATTCCGGACCTCCCTAGGGCTCCCAACTGACCTCAGGCCTCTGCGTCATTGAATGTCACTGAGGTGGGGGGAGGAGAGGAAGGGGCGAGTGTGCGAGGGGGCTAGGGGACTGACTCTGCTCTTCTCCCTCAGAAGGATCCAGGGCAGAGGAAACCACACCTTCCAGTGCCCCCACCCCCAGCCGCAGCTTCTTCCCCCTTGGGCACCCATTCCCTGCCACCAAGCCTTCCCAGTCCTGAGCGCCTTCTCTATAAAAGAGTGTCACACCACCACCACCACACCCCTCCAGCATTTCCTCATCACCACAGCCTGTGTCACTGGCTCGGATGCAGGTCTGCTTACCCCAAAACATGCCTCCCCTCCCCAGCCGCACTGTGCACGAAGAAGGTGCAGGCGAGGAGCCGGGCCCCAAACACGTGGGCTGCCCCCTTCCCAGATCCTCGCAGGGGCCTGGCTTGCTCAGTCTTCTCAGCTCCGGGGACCAGCCCTGGTGGTCATGGGGTAGGGGGCAGAGAGTTGCCCTTGCCCTCCCCCTGGGGAAGCCACTGAAGAATGTTTACATGCCAAAAAGAATGTAACACCCTCCCCCACCCCTCCTAGTCACTGCATGGCCTCTGCCCACCTTGCACCTGTCCACCCGCCACCCCCACCCCCTGGAAGCCCCTGTCATGATTAGATCGGGTCTCGGAAGGGAAGTAGCCATCACACCATTAAAAAGCCTGTGGACCTTTCTTTCTGTTGGCCTGGACTCTTTTTCATTTGGGAGAGAGGGCAAAGCCCAGGCCCTGGGGCTGGGGGTAGACAGGAGAGAAGAGAGCAGGTTGGTGGGAAAGTGGGGAGGGACTGTCATGGAGGCAGATTGTCTACAGAAAAGGATATGGAAGCTCAGGATGGATACTGGAAATTTGCTCAGGCTTACGCTGGTGGAAGGGGATGGTCCTGCTGTCTCTGACAGCAAAGCTCAGGCTCTCTTGGCTCCCCTGGCTCCCAGAGACTCTAAGTCTAGCTTTGTGCAGAGAGGGAGGGAGGAAGAATTTTCATTGCCCCCCAGATTAACAGACAAAAATACAAGTGTTTGGAAAACCATAAAGTACAGCAGCTTACAGGCAAGGAAGATAAATGGTCATTATTCTAACAAAACCTATGTAAATCACAAATGAACAGAGCCTCCACTCCTAGAAATGTATCCTATGGATATACTTGTAAACTTGCAAAATTACATGTGTCCCAAGTTATTCATGGCAGCATTCTTTGAACTCTGCAAAGCCTCACCTGCAATTCCGAAAGCCAAAAGTTTCTGAAACTTGGGAGTCTTCCCATTAGATTGGCATAAACTCATTTGGTAACAAAACCTGCCAAGACCGTTTATAGTCTTTATTAATTCCATTTATCATACATGTTTGCAGTGGAAATATTCATGTGTTTGATTGCACGGCGCTGCGTTAAATCCTCCTAGGGTGTTTCATAATATATGGAATATGCACTGAGTTGCCTTTCTAAATATAAATACATTCTGGATTCTAAAAGATTTTCGATGGTTTGGGTAAGAGACTGTAGACCTGTGAAAGCAAGTGCTCAGAAGTCATCTAAATGTCCGTTAATTGGGGCCTGTTAGTAGAACATGGCCACCCGCGTGACACCGTGGGGGACTGTGAAGCTCTACCATGAAGGAGGCGGCTTTTTGTATACAGTGAAAGAACTGTGTGTGTAATGTCCAACTGGGCAGATGAGTTAGAGGCCTCTGGCTGCTCTGGGAGGCGAGCTGGGGGGAGGGAGGCTGCAGTATAGTGTACTCGCTGTACTTCTTGCATTTTGGACCCTAGGTTCACTACGTGTGAATCTTTCACCTAGGCAATACGTAAATAATTTCTGTCCCAGGGTAGGCTCCCAGCCCTGTCTGAGATCAGAGAGAGAAGGGCCCAGGCTTTGATGTCCTGCTCTCCCTCCGAGAAGACCACTCCACCGCAGCTCTGACATTCCAGAACCTGTGTAACCATCTCCTGTTTCCCTCCGTGACTTCCTGGGCCCCCCTTTCTTTTGACGGGATGCAAGGGGGCTCTAGGGTCTGATTCACTAGATTTCGGTGGGGCCCCCACATGCTTTTACCTTCCTTCTTGTTCAAAAATGTCAAAAGCAGGTCATATTTGTAGTAGAAAGGCAAGCGCTAAAAGCATATAAAATAAAACGTGAAAGCCTCCCATCCACAGATGTGACCATCTACAGGCGACCCCTGTGAACCACTTGGTGTACACCATCTCAGACCTTCTTTTATGTTTATAATAATAGCACTCTCTCCACATATATTTCTTATAAATAGAGGAGCATATTACACCTACTATTCGGAAACATGATTTTTACACCCAGCAATGTCTTAAAATACAGATCTTCCTTGTTTTTAGTATATCATAGAGTTGTACAACCAATCATCACAATCAATTTTAGAACATTTCCATCACCTCAGAAAGAAACTCCATACCTATAGCAGTCACTCCCATTTCCCCCCAACCCCTCTAGCCCTAGGCAATCTACTTTCTGGCTCTATATAGATTTGCCTATTTTGGACATTTCATATCACTGGAATCACACCCTATGTGGCTCTTGTGACTGCCTTCTTTACACAGCATGTTTCCAAGGTTCATCATATTTAGTTTTTTATCAGTACTTCATTCCTTTTTAGGGCTGAATGATATTCTGTTGTGTGGATAGACAACATTTTGTTTATCCATTCATCAACTGATGGACTTTGGGTTGCTTCTACCTTTTGGCTATTATGAAAAATGCTGCTATGAACATTCATTTTCGAGTGTTTGTGTGAGCATATGTTTTCATTTCTCTTGGGTCTATATTCTAAGTATATAGGTAGAATATAGAAGTAGAATTGCTGGGTCATATGGTAACTCTATGTTTAATATGTTGAGGAATTACCAAACTTTTCCACAAGGGCTATACCATTTTACTTTCCCACCAGCAATGTAGGAGGATCCTCGTGTTCTTTTTAATGGCTACGTAATGGTCCATGGCATGAATGTTCTATCATCTATCTAACCAGCTCCACATTGTGCTTTCATTAGCGTCTTTCCAACTTCTCACTATTTCAAATAGTGCCAAAATCAACATCCTGCCTCCAATCTTTGCTTACGTCTAATTCTAGGAGAAATCCCCAGAATGATCAAGTAGATGAAAAATATCTTGTTCTATTTTTTAATTTCTTTTATTATTATGAATGAATGAAAGAATGCCAAGGACTATTCATTCATTGTTGTTTAGAATTCCTTCAATCATTCATTCGTTCAACTAATTCTGAGCCCCACATGTACCAGAAGCTATGCCAGACATGGGACACCATCCAGGAACTGAGACAAGGCAGAGTGTGCCCTCTAGGAGGTGGCTGTAAATTAACTTTCACTTTACACGAGGCTCTATGTGCGCTGATACATGAGGCTCAGGTAGGGCCTCCCAGGTCAGACTGCAAACTTGAAGGAAGGCCCTCCAACGAATATGACTCTTAGACTGAATTTTGAAGGAGAAACAGGAGCTGGGCACATAGAGAGCAGCGGGGGCAAGGTGTGGAGGTGTGAGGACTATGTGTGGTTCAGTGTGGTGGTCACTGGTGTGATTCGGAGAGTAGAGAGAGGAGTGAGGGGGGGCAGGACCAAGCCTGTGGCAGGAGTGGGCTATGCCAAGGAGGACAGCTTTAGAGGGTTACAGAGAACCCCTGCCCGCCCTCCTCCCCCAGGAGCCTGAGACCTGCGAGGCACACTCACTTCCCTCACAGCTTGGCTCCACAGGTGAGGACCTTCCCAGCCCCCTGCTGACCTTCTCTCCACTCCCTCAGAAAGACTATCTTTTCTGTTCTAGGGCCAAGAGAGCTCTGAGGACACCGGCACAGAGAAATGAGTGGTTTGAGCAAGGTTCCTCAATCAGGGGCTTGATAGGGGCCAAAAGACCCAGGACACTGGAGGGGCCTTTGTTAGTAAAGAGAGGTCCTTGGGGGACACTCTGGAAAAAAGAGACCAGAGTGGGAACGTGGAGGGTGTCATGTCTCTGATCGTCATACACTGGGGCCTGCTGAGATTTTCCCACTGTCTACTCAGGAGTCAAGGCCAGGATAAGAGCTGAGACCAAGCCAAGACTGAAGGGTGGGCAAGATGAACTTCTAAGTCCTCAGCCGATGCAGGAGCCTAGTCTTGCCCATGGTGATGTGCTGATGGGGGAGGAGAATATGCATGGTCATTGGAATTTGGCCATTAGTCAGAGGGAAATATGAGACAAGCACATTTTCATCCGTTCCAGGTGGCATCTTCTGCATTCCTCTCCATCCCATGTACAGTTAAGCCCAAAGTAGTGTAACATCACCCATTGCCACCACCATCAATTTTACCACAATCACCACCTCTATCTCCATTTCCTGCTTCTAACTCTATTACCCACCGCTACCAGCACCGTTATCACTCAAATCACAGATACCCTTCTCCATCAGCTGCAGTCACCACAACTAGGCTCTGATGACACGATTAACAAGAGAGACAAAATTCTTGTTCTCCAGGAGCTTATATATCTTCAACATGACCACCACCACTATTTTCACCATCACCACCACCACCACCACCACCACCACCACCACCACCATCAGTATCATCGACCACATAATCCTCATCACCACCACTGCCCTCATAACCACATCACTATTACCACTATCCCTAGCCCCATACCCTTCATCCCTATTCCAGTCACCATCATTTCTGCCATCAGTATGCCCACCTCCATCACTGGTATACCATCCATCCCATCACCATATTTCCCACTACAATGGATTCTGTCATTACCACTATCATCAATGTAGGAAATGATTACCTGGATTGTAGCAATGATTAATGGTCAGTGAAGCCCCAAGTAAGATAGGGAGGTCACTCAGTGGAGAGAGAGGAAAAAGAGTAAGAAACACTAAGGTGTAAGAAGTCTCTATTGCAGGCAATCCCAAATAGGGAATTGTTTACCCCAGGAACTTATTCTTTCCCAAACCCTCCAACAGTTCTAGTGTAATTTCAAGGAAGGAGTTGTTTTTCCCATGCACAAGGCTCCTTCTCATCTAGTCTGGTATAAATGAGGGTCTCCTTCTATCTTGGCCTCTGAGCCCAAGTTTGGATTCCCAGGTTGGAGGGGCATGGGGATGGTTAAAAATTTAATCAAAACCAGCTCTTGACTGGTGATTCAGAGCTGATCAGTACTCTGGTTAGACTCCTGGCATTTCCTACCTTGCTTGTCCTTGCTTTTCCAGCCTCCAAACATCATGGTCATTATCACCACCATTCCTTGATGACATCAGAGAGGAGAGCTGCCATATGGGGTGGAGGCAGGGAATAAGATGAAGCTGGGGGTACAGTTAATGTCAAATTACTCTCTGTAGAAAGGGGCTTCAGATTTATATCTGAGTTGCCTAGAAGCCAATGCAAAGAGGGAGAGGTGACTATTAGCTACGTCTCATGTTAAGGCAGGAGAGAACCCTCCACTGTGAAAACAAAGGCACCACAGCCAATGCCCAGGGTTGGCCTCACTGGCTGTTCTCTCTGGCTGTGGAAAAACCTAAGAGTATTCCCCTGTGGAGTCGCTGGAGGGACCATGGTGATGAGATGGCTGCAAAACTTACCTCTCAGGAACCGCAAACAGTTATGGTATTTTATATTTTTATAGAAATGATTACATAGTATCAAATGAGGGAGGAACCAACAATGTGGGGGTCACATATGGGTGAGAGCAAGAGGGAAGGAGTTTCTCACTCTTGAGCTGGTCTCCAGAGTGGCTGGGGCACGCACCAGGTGAATAGGAGGGAGGCCAGGGCTGCCTTCAGGACCGCACCCAGGGTACTGGAGGGAATGGGGCATGGTGGGGAGGGGTCAGAGACAGGCTTGGGGAGAGGAGTCATATGGAGGGTCATACGGGCCAAGCTAGGGAGCTGGACTTTCACCCTCCAGCAGAGGGAGCTGGTGAGGAGTTTTTTTGTTTGTTTGCTTTTGATGTGGACCATTTAAAACGTCTATTGAATTTGTTACAATATTGCTTCTGTTTTATGTTTTGGTTTTTTGGCCACGAGGCATGTGGTATCCTAGCTCCCTGACCAGGGATTGAACCCGCACCCCCTTCATTGCAAGGCGGAGTCTTAATCACTGGACCGCCAGGGAAGTACCATGGTGAAGGGTTTTAAACAGAGATATTACCCTGTCAGATTTGTGTTTTAAAATGTTCATTGTGGTGGGTGTGTTGAGAGGGGTGAGACTGGAGGCAGGGGGGGTTGTATCACTTATTTTAACCCTCTCGCCAGACTGCATGCTCACTGGGGGCAGGGACTGTGGCCGAGGCATCTTTGTACCTTACAGAATGCTGAGGTTGCACAAGAGACTCAATATCTTTTACTATTATCACCATCTATCACCACCACCAAATCACTGCCCTCACTCCCAAGCCTATTAGCATCACCATTAACACACACCATGTCAACAATTTAGCTCTTTTCCCAGAGCTTTCTCAGTGAGCCCAGCCTAGGGCAAACTGGAACATCGCCAGCTCAGCAGCTTGGGTCAAAGGCCTGGGCAAGAGTCAGGGGTCCTGGTCCTCTCTCCAGCTCTGCTGCTGAGTCACTGTGTGAACCCAGCAAGCCGTGTTCCCAGCCTCCCAAACAGTTTTTCTTAACTCTTCAAAGTGGGGGCTAGATTAAATAAGAGGTTTTCAAATATTTTTGTCTCTTAGGCTCTTTAGAAGCTTATTTGCCAACCTGGTGTTTAGAGAATCAGATCAGAATAAATCTGACATTGCTGGCTTTCTCTGTGCTTTCGTGGCAGGGGGACATGAATGAGAACTGAGTGGGGAGTCAGACACATTCTGAGTCTTAGGCATTCATTGCAGGCAACTATGCCAGGACCTTGGCAAACCCTTTCCTTCCCTACCACCACCCCCCACCCCCCAGACACCACGGGGTAATCTAGGAAGCTCCTGAAACAGGGGCAGAGGGCAGGCAGAAGGGACTGTGTATATGAGAAGAGCCCCTGAGTGAAGAAGTGGGAGGGTGATAGGTCTCAGACCCCCAGATCAGCCAGGCTGTCCAGTGTGGGTCCAGGTGTGTCTCAGGCCAGGGCATAAGCTCCAGGTAGGGGTACAAGGAGGCCTTTTGGCTCAGCAGGAAGAACCCTTCACCTGGTTAGGGCCTGGCTGTCAGTCTTGCATCCTGAGCTGCTGGTCAGGCTGTGGCTGCAAATAGACCAAGCTGAACTAAGGCTTCACAGGACAAAGGGCAACCAGGGAGAGCTGGCACTATGCTCCAGGGGACCTCCCCTT